>NC_091691.1:91417500-92617500 GCF_041296265.1 Equus caballus
CAGCTCCACCAAATATATTTTTCAAACATCATGTAAATTCTGTGGATGCTGATACTCACCCCTCTTTGCAGAAGAAATTATTGAAGTATATTAGGCTGCCTGAAAGTAAAGCAGAGAGTTGGAACATAGGAAAAGAAGGGAGGAAGAAAGGAAAATGAAGGAAAGAAGGAGAGAAGGAAAAGAGGGAAGAAGGAAGGAACGAAGAAGGAGGGAAGGAAGGAGGGAGGGGTAGGGACGAGATGCAGGGTAGGGAGGAGAGAAGGAAATAGGGAGGCTTGAGAGAATGAGAGCAATGGAACATAAGAAAAGGACTTTGCTATATAGTACTTTGAGGGACCACTATATGCTAAAACCTTTACACTTATATTAGTTAATCTCACAACAATAAGGCAAAATAAATATCACCCTTCCTATATTTTTAATGACGATAATGAGGTGAGAGAAGAGATGGATACCAGGTCAAACAGACAGTAGAAAAGCCAAATTTCACTTTGGCTTCTCAGCTTCTAAGACACCTGCCCTTTTCACATGTCACACGCTCAGGGGACTTTCCAGACTTCTTCCTTCACTCCTGTGACAGTCTCAGTGTGCTTGACCTCATAGATTTCATGGCATTGATCACTTCATCTCCCAGCCCTGTGAAAGTGTAATCCAGACTGATCACTTTTTGTTTCTCAATATTTTGGAGAAAAAGCTTTTGAAAAAAAGAAAGAAAAAGCTCATAAGCCTTAACCATCTGCAGGGAACTGATATATAAAAATTATATACAAATAAAAATAATAATATTATCTCAATAAAATAAAAAGGAAAAGTTATTGCAGGAGAAAACTGAGATGTGATACTGAGCATGAGAGACACATAGTCTCTGGGATCTGTCGAATAGAATGGCTTATAAATATGGAGAGAAATACAGAACTAGTGCCAAATACGCAACCAGCGGAAGTACCATTAATCAACCTTAAAAAAATTTCCTCCTGTGGATCAATATTATAAGTTAAACCAACTCTCTCTGCAACAATCATTTCTCACTGGACACTTGCCCATGGTCAGGCACACCCACCAACGCCATGCTTCCCCTCAGAGATCCATCCCGTTTTCCTGGGCCCTGCTCTCTTCTGGACCCTCTGAGTTCTTCACATCAAATTTAACACCCACATAACTGCCTTCTTCTGCTAGCGTCAAAAATTGGTCGAATATCCCAGCACAAACATATGTGCCTGAGTTTTAAAAAAAAACAGTTTGTGGCCAGTGATATTTCTTAAATTTTATTCAAATGTTAAAAAATGAGAACTGTTTCAATGTGGGTTTGAGAATCATTTCATATGTTTGTGAAGATTTCTTGAGAGAGGGTTACTGTAGGGAGGATGAAGAGATTGTTTAGGCTGGGGGAGAGTGGTCCCCTTCCATTCTGCCTGGAGGATCGGGCAAGTCAGGAAGGGAGCCTTTCTCTTCCTTCCTTGATATGTCTCACCAAACGTTTTTCAATTGATCAGTCTTCTTAAGAATGCACTTTTTTTTTGAGGAAGATTAGCCCTGAGTTAACTAATGCTAATCCTCCTCTCTGTGCTGAGGAAGACTGGCCCTATGGAGCTAGCATCCATGCCCCATCTTCCTCTACTTTATATGTGGGATGCCTACCACAGCATGGCATGCCAAGCGGTGCTGTGTCCGCATCTTGGCTCCGAACCAGCAAACCCCGGCCACCAAAGCGGAACATGTGAACCCAACCTCTGCGTCACCGGGCCGGCCCCAAGAATGCACTTTTGATTCCCATATCTTGTTCGTGGACTTGTTTGTGATTTCATTGGTTTCTACGTTTCTCTTAGATGCTTCCTACCTAGTAATATTTTGGGGTCATTCTTGTCTTCTTCCTAGGTTCTTAAATCAAACACTTACCTTCTTTAATTTTGCTGTTGTTTTTGCTTTATAATAAATTAATACAAAGTTGTATATTCAGTCTAAAAGACAATTTAGTTTCTTCCCACAAGTTTAATTGCCTAATGTTTTCAATACCATTCTGTTAAAAAAACGTTTTTTTGATCTACATTCTATTTGATTCTTAAACCTATTTTATACTTAGAGGTACAATTTTTAATATTCACAGATATGTTGCTGTATTAAGAATTTTTAATTGTTAATTTCTAATGTGATTGATTATGTTTGTATATTGTGTTATATTTCTTATAAATTTTTTAAAAATTTTGCGGATTCTGTGACATGAAAGCAGACATAATTTGTAAATTTTCTTTACATTCTAAAATGATATTTTGGGTTTGGGGTTCTATATGTTATGTATTGTAGTGTGTATGTACATATGTACATGCATGTATATTTTACATACTTGTTAGATCAAGTTATTAATTATTTTCCAACATTCTATTTCTTAAAATATTTTTGTGTGCTTCAGGTCATTGTTTCTGACATTCGTGTGTTAAAATCTTCACTAAAATTGGGGGATATGATAATCTCCTTTACAAATTCTTCAGTTTTTGTTAACCATACATTTTGAATCAATGTGGAAAACAAAATTGGTTTTGCACAGTCACTGTGTGTATGGATATGCACAGTGACTTTCAGGCTCATAAAATTGGGTTCTTTTTAATATGTGTATAATATATAAATATGTTAGGAATGCTATTGCATCTATGCCCCAGTATACTAGAATATTCATAGCAGTATTATTCACAAGAGTAGGAAAAAAATGGGTAACTATCCAAATGTTCATCAATAAAATAAAATATTAACACATTGTGAAATATCACAAAATAGGATGTTACTAGCATTAACAATAAAGTATACTATATACTACATTACAGTTGGATTTCAGAAAAATAAAAACTGAGTGAAAAAATTTTCTCAACATGACATATGTATGATGAATAAGGCTTTAAAACAAGAAATCAACACCGTATATAACTTATGGATACATACATTTTCAAAAGCTTTATACAGGGAGGGTATGATAAAAATAAAGTCAAGCCAGAGTTTACCAATATTTGGGAGGCAGGAGTTGGAAGTGGAAAGGAAAGAACAGATTCAAGAATTGTAGAAATGCTACCCATGTGCCAACTTTGACTTCTGGTTTATATGTGTGCACTTTATTGTTTTTATGTTTAAACTTACCAAGATGTTATAATTATTCTTTAGTTTTCATAAATCTTACATAATTAAAGTTTTGGAAATGTTAATCATAATAATCCTTAATAATTTAAACTGATCTCTTACAATAGCTATCTAATTAGATTTTTAAGTGCAGCACAAATTTAACTAATGACTTTGAAAAAGGTAGACACTAGGCATGATGATTTCATATTATTTAAAATGAAGCAATTTTTAAAAACTAATCAGGCAAATCTTAACAAAAAAAACAAAATGGATTTTTATGCATAGATATATGCACATTTCTACCTGTATATGTGCGTGTATTTAAAGAGAAACACTACTGCTTTGTAATCAAAGAATAATCCACCGAAACCCTTAACACTTGTGAAATTATGGTAAAATGACGTCTTAATTCAAAGCAGATTTGAGAATCATTTTTATATTTTTGTGAGCAGTTCAAGTTTCTTCTTTTATGAATCACCTCTTCATATATGAAAATCCGCTGTTCCCTACTTGGTCAACTTGTGTACCAAAACCACATTATAGATGTATCATAAGCCTTGATATATATTGGGAAATATCCTGTAGTTTGTTTATATTCTTGAGAAATATTTTGGCTATTCTCAGCTATTTACATAATTTTAAAATATGTTTGTTGATAAATCCATAATCATTTTTATTCAAATTCCATTACATATACAGATACAACTGGAAAAGTTTATGATATTTGTGATACAATATTTCTACTTCTGTTTGCATATGCTTTCTCAAATATGTAGACCTTATTTATGTATTATAACTTTCATATTATTTCCATAAAGTTCTGACAAATCTATCACTGCAATATTATCAGATACGTTGTATTTGTATTATCACTTTTTTCCTTGCTGTTACTGTTATATATTCTATCTTTAAATTGTCTTTTCTAAAAGTTGTTTGTAGACGTGTAGAAAGGTATATTGAACTTATATCCAGCAATTTTGTTAAACTACCTTTAAGTTTTGAAAATATTTCTATATTTTTGTGACTATATGCAGTTTGGTTTTATTGTTCTAACAGATAAATTTCTTAAGTCATTTTCTTTTATTATTGCACTGACTAGAAACTTCAGTAAAGAATGGAATAGAATTAATGGTAGTAAACATCTCTGCTTGTTTCTGTTTTTAAGATAATTGCTTCCAGCATTTCTCTATGAAGAATGAAAATTGCTGTAAAGCTTTGGTAAATCCACTCCATTTTTATTTTACTAAGAGTTTTGACAAGAATCAGAGCTTTACTGGAGCTATTGAGTTGTTTATATACTTCGGTTAACTTAATACATCAATGTGGTGAATGATACTTACAGTTCTTCAAATGTGAAACTACTTTTGCATTCTCAAGGTAAACGCAGCTTAGTTATAATATACTTTCATATTTATACAGTGACAAAAAATTTGCTAATATTATACTTAGAGTTTTTACACTTTTGTTTGTAGATAAGCATGCCTGTCATTTAAAAATATTTTTCAAATTTTTGCATCAAGGGATCAATTGCCTAATACAACGGATTGGGAAATGTTTCCTCATTCTCCGTTACCAGAAAAATTATGGTCGTATTCACTTGTATAAACATCTGGGCCCATGGTTTCCATGATGAATTATACCAAACATTCAAAGAAGATTTAATATCTGTCTTCCTCAAACTATTCCAAAAATTTGAAGAAGACAGAACCCTTTGTCACTTATCCTATGAGGCTGACATTACCCTGATACCAAAACCAGAAAGTACAACACAAAAAAAGAAAATTACAGGACAATATCACTGATGACCATAGAGGCAAAAACCTTCAACAAAATATTAGCAAGTCGAATACAACAATACATCAAAAGGAGCATACACCATGATCAAGTGGGATTTATTCCAGGGATGCAAGGATGGTTGAACATCCTCACATCCATCAACATGATACACCACATTAACAAAATGAAGAACAAAAATCAAATGATCCTCTCAATAAATGCAGAGAAAGCATTCAACAAGATACAGCATCCACTATGATAAAAACTCTGAATAAAATGGGTATAAAAGGAAAGTACCTCAACATAACTAAGACCATGTATAACAAACAACTGAATTCATACTCCACGGTGAAAAATTGAAAGCTACTGATCTAATAACAGGAACAAGGATAGGATGCTCACTTTCACCATTCTTATTTAACACAGTATTGGAAATCCTAGCCAGAGCAATCAAGCAAAAAAATGAAATAAAATGGATCCAAATGGAAAGGAAGAAGTAAAGCTGTCATTATTTGCAGGTGACATAATTTTATGTATAGAAAACCCTGAAGAATCCACCAAAAAACTAATAGAAATAATAAATGAATATAGTAAAGTTGCAGGGTTCAAAATCAGCATACAAAAGTCATTTGCATTTGGATACACTAACAATGAACTAGCAGAAAGAGAAATCAAGAATACAATTCCATTTACAATGGCTGCAAAAAGATTAAATACTTAGGAATAAATTTAACCACAGAGGTGAAAGATTGTACGCTGAAAACCGTAAAGTATTGTTGAAAGGATCAAAGAAGACACAAACAAGTGAAAAGATATTCTGTATTTATGAATTAGAAGAATTAATATAGTTAAAATGTCCCAACTTCCTAAAGCAATCTACAGATTCAACTCAATCCCTATTAAAGTCCCAATCACATTTTTCATGCTCTGAACAAAGAATCCTAAAATTTATATGGATCAATGAAAGATCTCAAATAGCCAAAGAAATCCTGAGGAAAAAGAACAAAGCTGGAAGTAACACATTCTTTGATTTCAAAGCATTCTAAAAAGCTATGGTAAGCAAAACAGCATGTTACTGGCACAAAAACAGACACATAGATCAGTAGAACAGAATCGAGAGCTCAGAAATAAATCCATGTATCTATGGAAAGCTAATTTCTGACAAAGGAACCAGGAACATACAACGGAGAATGGAAAATCTCTTCAATAAATGGTGTTGGGAAAACTGGACAGCCACATGCAAAAGAATGAAAATAGACCAATATCTTTCACCATACAGAAAAATTAACTCAAAATGGATTAAAGACTTGAATGTAAGACCTCAAACCATAAAACTCCTAGAAGAAAGCATATGCAGTATGCTCTTTGACATAGGTCTTAGCAGTATTTTTTGAATATCATGTCTCCTCAGGCAAACAAAACAAAAGAAAAAATTAAAAAATGGGACTACATCAGCCTAAAACCTTTCTGCACAGAAAAGGAAAGCATCAACAAAATGAAAACACAACATAACAACTGGGAGAAGATATTTGCAAATCATATATTATAAGGGTTTATATCCAAAATATATAAAGAACTCATACAGCTCAACAACAAAAACAAACAACCCAATTAAAAACTGGGCAGAGGATTTCAACAGACACTTTTCCAAAGGTGATATACAGATGGCGAACAGGCACATGAAAAGACATTCATCACCAATTATTAGAGAAATGAAAATCAAAACTGCAATGAGATATTACCTCACATGTCAGAATGGCTATTATTAGAAAGACAAGAAACAAGAAGTGTTGGAGAGGATGTGGAGAAAAGGGAACCCTCATACACTGCTAGTGGGAATGGAAACTAGAGCAGCCGCTATGGAAAACAGTATGGAGATTCCTCAAAAACTTAATAGAACTACCATATGGTCCAGCTATTCCACTGCTGGGTATTTATGTAAAGAACATGAAAACACTAATTTTAAAAGATATACATGCTCTTTGTGTTCATTGCAGCATTATTCACAGTAGCCAAGACTTGGAAACAACCTAAGTGCCCATCAACAAATGAATAGATAAAGAAGATGTGGTATACACACACACACACACACACACACACACACAATGGAACACTACTTAGCCATAAAAAAGATGAAATCTCGCCAATTGGATGACCTTGAGGGCATCATGCTAAGCAAAATAAGTCATACAGAGAAAGTCAAATACAATATAATTTCACTCATATGTAGAAGACAAAAACAACAACAACAAATAATCACATAGACACAGAAAATAGATTGGTGGTTACCAGAGAGGAAAGGAAGGAGGGGAGAGGGTGAAAGGGGTGATAGGGCACTTGTGTACAGTGGCAAATGGCAACTAAACTTTCAGCAGTACACACGATGTAGTCTTCACAGAAATCAAAAGATAATGATGTACACTTGAAATTTATATAATGTTACAAATTTATAAGTAAAAAGAAGCTGGAGAAAAGATTGACAATGGTAAGCAGAAACTTTTAAAGGAGAAACTACAATATCTGAGATGAGAAAAAATATTGTTTGAGTGTTAAACATTATGGATATTTAATAGTTATCTCAAAATAAATGTGACTCAGAAAACAAACAAACGAAAAAACATCTGGCCCTGTGTTTTGTAGGAAGATTTTTTAAATCTAATGATTCACATTTAATTAACTTGTGCTAGACTTATTCAAGCTCTTCTCTCCTTTGATCAGTTGTTATGAGTTAATTTTTTTTTAGAAAGTTATGTGTTTGGCACAACTTCCTAATGTTTTGATATGTAGTTATTCACAATATTTATTTGATCATTTTAAAAGCTGATTTATGTGGTGATACTCCTTCATCATTTTTAATATCTTAGTTTAAAACATCTTTTAACAACTGTTACAGAATACCATGTTTCGGCACTGTTACTCCTCTTTATTGTATTTTTGTTTGTTCTTGTATTAAAATTACTTAAGGTGCCCATTTTTTCCTGTACAAATTTGTAATCAATATAACATATTTCTGACCCATTGTTGGTTACTCTTAATTTTCTACATGCATAGTTATCTTACCAATTTGTAAAAATCGTACCCACTTTTGGCTCTCCCCAGAACAAGATAAGGACTTAAGAAGCTTAGTTCACGGTACTCCTTTCTGATGTACCCAGTGTTCTCGTCTTCATTCGGTCATACTTTTTTTTGAGAAAGATTAGCCCTGAGCTAACATCGGCCCCCAATCGTCCTCTTTTTGCTGAGGAAGAGTGACCCTGAGCTAACATCCATGCCCATCTTCCTCTACTTTATATGTGGGACGCCCACCACAGCAGGGCTTGACAAGCAGTGCCATGTCCACACCTGGATCCGAACCATTGAACCCTGGGCCGCCAAAGCGGGATGTGTGAACTTAATCACTTCGCCACCGGGCCAGCCCCCTGGGTCATACTTTTTTTATTTTCTCGAAATCAGACACTCTTGGTGGTATTGTGGTTATAAGTGCTTTTTCTAAAGGTTTATCTGCTTGAGTACTGGTGTTTTTGTTTATGTTCCTTCTGTCAGTTCAGATGTTCCTTCTAAGATTACTGTCCTTCTTTCTTAGAGCTTCTGAGATGCTTAGTGTGGAGCAAGTCTTCCATTTTCAGCTCAATGTTCTGTCTTCTGGTGAAATTAGAGATACCCCAGATAGTCCCAGAGCCAGTTCATGGACGGGTGAGTTCAGGCCCATCTTACAGGCTGTGTGACTGTCTTCCATCCAGCACCAGGAGGCTAGAAGCAGAGTGAGCAGCAGCTTTCTATATTTCTATGAGCAAAAGACCTTCATTACTTCTTTCACATTTTGAGGAATTTGAGGAATTCATGTTTTTTAATCTTTTCTTTTATATTTCCTTTTTTATGTGTTTGGACTGATGCATATAGAATGTCTCCTCAAACAGAAAACCACCTCACCTTTATTGATACTCCAGTACAACCTCATTAGTGAACTTCGAGCATTTTCAGATATTATAATCAATCAGTGCTTATTATTTTTAAACACGAAAACAGTAATGTCTTGGTAAGCAGCCAAGTGAGGAGCACATAAGAGAACTACAGATCCAGAACAATCCACAAGAAGTGTAGTCTAGAGGAGTATTTTCACCTCATTCACATAAGAAACGATTATCTCCATAGATGGCATCTTAATACCTACATTCTGTTGCCCAAGCCAGTTTCACATGGTGTGAGGAAAATTGAGAAGTTGGCATACCCTACAGAATCATATTATAATGAGGCTTACTCATGTTTAGTGGTTACTTTAGCAAAATAATTCTTTCCTGGCTGTTGAAAGTTTTGGCTATTGGAGAATTATTCTGGCTATTGGTGAAATTTGAAAATGTGAAGGATGTTGAAAGAAAAATAAAATTAGGCTTCTTAAATCAATTTTAAAATTCATTTTTACAGAGACAGTGGAGAATTAGGCCTTCAGATTTTAAATACCATATTGGACAGATTTTTCTCTTTCAGGCCTGGTCACTCTTTAGTACAAGAAATATTTTCAGTTCAAAACATAAGTGACTACACACCTTTTATAAGTTTAGGGAAACATGGGGTTCATCTTGTGTAGTAGAACAATGACCATAAAATAAAATAAATAAAATGATGACTAACCTTCTGGGCAATCACATGGCCATAAAATAATACACATTACATAAGAGATTTAAATTATGGTAACATCCCCAAACAAAAGTCTGTTACTCTTCCCAGTAGACATTTGTTCTTTAAAATGAGACAGTCAGTCACTGCTTACAGTTATAGAGCCATTCCATGTTTTTTCTTATTTTTACAACAAGCAAGCAGCCACCAGCTGCCAGCTCTGACTCCTGGCAGATTTAGAAAAATCCAATAGGGTTGATTATCCATATATCTTAACCCTACTCCCAGTGCATTTGGAGTGGTGTGAGGGAGACTCCCAGTGCTCTGCACTCTAAGAAATATCCTATAAATGCGATCCCATGTTTTAAATAATACGAACACTTCTAACACCAAGTCCTCTTGTCTGCTACTGGAGCTATTTTACGGCAGAAGTTGGGTTATTTCCAAGTAGAGGACTGTCCTAATTGAGTCTATCCTTTTACTGATCTAGACAGAACTCGCAGTTTATCAGAGTCCCTGTCACCTGAGAGGAGCTGTGAACGTGAAGGTGGTTGCAGAGATTTCTCCTGTGCCAGGCTGCCAGCCATGTCTGATTTTCCTGACTAATTCTTTCTAGATCTGTTCCACATAATTGGGCCTGTTTCTTCTCTCCCATGCCTTGTCTCTTGCCAGAGTGTGTGAAAGTGTGTGGCCCTGTGCGTATGTTCTCATATTAACCCGTAAATTGACACCACCTTCATTGTTCCGGGTAGACCCTGTTTGATGTTCTGCCAAAGCCCTTGAATAGCCGTACCTGCCTGAAATCAGGCTGCTCTCTTCTATATCTGGGCTTTAGTTGTACCTCTGCGGTCACATATGGCATCCTTGATTGCAACGGCATGCAGCCACACTCCCATGGACTCCTTCCTCTGGAGCGCTTAACCTTCCATCATTGCTCTTGAAGACCAATATTCATGGTGACAGAGACCTTAGACATTTCCTCTCGTAGGCATATTTGTTTGGAGAAAATAAAATCCACATGAATGCATTCCTATTATCAAATTTTTTAATTTCTTTCTTAAAAAAAATTTAATTTTGTTTGTATTTGCTTTTGTGCACTGTCCATATTATTCTCCATTTATTCATCCAACAGGAATGCTGAGATTCTTTCTAAAAAGTGTAGTGTGGAGACATCTAGTGGTCTCTCTGAAAGATTCAATTTCACCATGTAAATTGTTCATATTGGTTTATCAGATTCATAAATGCTATACTATTGTATATCGATATTAAGATAGGAAAAACAAGTCTGTAATCAGTTGCTAGTTCATGTTTCAAGAAATGCATCAACAATGGGAGTCATTACTGCTCATATTGTGGTTTGCTGACCAGTATTGCTCTGCCGATTACTGTTACAGGCCTGCAATGGACTAAGTACCAAAATGGTGAGTAGGCTTGTATCTGTCAAATGTAATAATATCAAAACTAGGCTTGCATTTACAGCATTTTTTTACTTCACTTTTCTAGCGACTTATTTTCATTTTCTAGATTTTAATTTCACAAATTTCTAGTAATTTCTTTTCTTTTTAATTAACTTTTATTTTCAAATATTGATCTTCAACAGATTGTAAATTTAAAAAACAAACCAACCAACACACTGAAAACATAACCTGATTCTATACCACAGATAGTTCGAGAGTCTCTTCTCTATAAGGTTTTCTCCTTGCAGGTCCCTGCCCATTCATCCTTCAGGCTCATGAGCATTAAGCACTTAGTGTATTATCATATAATAGGGAACTGAAAACTTTGCCTAAATGGAAATAAGACAATATTTCCATCTTACCAAATTAGCTCAGCATTTAAATAAATTTTATATAAGCCAATTCATTTTATTTTTAGGTACATGTAAGAGTTCCTAAAATAAGAATTTTCATTACTCCAACCATTTAGAAAAGGAGGAGAATTTATTTTTATGGTGTATAATAGATCAATATCATAAATAACAAATTGTGTCATATATAAATGATAAGAATGAGCAAGCTGGATAATGATTTCATTAACTCACTTTAATTATGACTTGGAGAGATGAACATGCAGACAACTTGATGTATGTGTTGAAACATGTTGTGTTAAAATATAATGGGTTGTGAATTATATTTCTGAGAATTACTTTTGGATTCCTTTGAGATGGTGAACTGCTTTCTTATACCAGAAAAGTATGACACCAGACCAATGCAGTTAATCTGCAGACCAGTAAATGATTAGGCTCAGAGTGCAGCAATTTAAAATAGTTTATATAGAGTTACCATAAATATGAATGCTTTGGTAAGATGAAACATTACGTCTTCATAAGTTTGGGTTATATTTAAGTGATAATCATTTGAACAATCCATTAGAAGTTTTCTGAGATTTCATTTGCTATATTCAGCTGTAACACTAACTTTATTTAACAAGGGAAGGCTCTAGATTGTCATTAAAATAAATATTCTTTCCGTAGGCTTATCATTTGTTTGTAAACTTATGTTGTGACTATACAACGCGTGAGAAGTAGATGAGGACTATAAACTTGGATGAATTTGTTAATTGCCTCTCATCAACTATATGAATTTCCATTTTCTAAGTTAATTTTAAGGACTATTAGTCTTTAACTCTAGAATCAGGTGTTAGTCTTATATAGTTGGGTGTGAAATATCCCATTAACAAATAGCAAATAAAAAATCATGTTGTTTGGAGATGAGATTTTGGTAGGACTAGGAGAGATATTCTGAATACTAGACCATATGTTTGATAAGCATATCACCCAAGTGAGAAAAAGGCTGGAAATCAGAGGCTTGGCCTTGGAAAACAGCACTTTATAATTTTTTATGGCCCAGGCTCTAGAGTCAGAATATTAGGGCTCAAATTCTAAATCAAACGTCTAGTGGCTCTTTTACCTTGAGCAGGTTATTTCACCTCTCTATGCTCTGTTCCCTTATCTGTAACATAGCACTACTGTCAGTGCCTACCTCTTAGTTCTGCTGCAAGAATTAACTGAGGACTTGGCAAGGGCCCGTGTATAGTAAATGCTCAGTAAATTTAACTACTATTATCATCAACATTATTATGAAAACTATACTATATGCAAGATCCATTTCTAAATGCTTGATGAAAGAGAGAGATGAATTTCATGATCCCTGGCCAAAAGAACAACCTCATGATTAAAATTATAATAATATGATCAGATCTGTATCAGCATCAGCATTTGTCTCTTCTTCAGATAAAAATGTCATGAAATAATGGAAATGGAATTTGAAACCAATCAATCAATAAGAATGCAGTGAAACTAGGACAGATTCTAAGAGCATATTTCACAATTTTAAGAATTGCTGAAATAGATTAAATGCCAACTGTAGGGCCTGGGCCTTGCTTGCTCAGCAAGAGTCCCCAAGCTCATGGCAACCATTTTTCCTTCCGGTTCCCTTCTGGCCAGGATGCCCAGCTGCTGGGATGTGAAACAATCCAGGGCCTCGTCAGCCCAGATTCTACCTTTTCTCACTTAAAGAACATTGCATCTTAAAGGGACACAGAGCCCCTCCATGTGAGCCACCATGCCTGGGAATGCTGCTTGTAACAAGGACAGTCTCTTGGCAAGCAAATAGCCTTTGTGTCTCTTGCCTATATAAGAAACTCCCTCCCGCACGGGGTTGTGGGTGTCCAGCTGGCTGCCACTGGACCTCCCTGTAAGTAATTCCCAACAAACCTATATGTCTTGTTTGTCATCTCTGGTCTCTTCTGTGGTCTCTCCACAACCTATCCCGCACTACTCACCCAGGTGAGCATGTAGCTGAACACGTGGTAAGTTAGCCAGGAGGCAAACAAAACCACAGGAGCCCTGAGACTATGAGAGATGGGAGAGGGAAATCTGCAGGGGAACTCCTGGGTTGGCTGATGCCCTCCTTGTGGGGGCCAGTTGCCATCATCCTTGATGGATGGGGCCTACTGCGTGAATATGGGATGCCCCCAAAATGCCAGAGTGCCTAGGGGAAGTCCATAGGGCTTGAAAAATGTAGAAAAGAAAAACTTGGAGGCCCAGGCTGTTGCTACAGCTGTGGGGTGGCCCCTCCTCACTGCAGGACGGCTTGCAATGAAGGCAGGGGAAGTCCTGGGCAAGACAGATGTAGGGAAGAAGAAGTCAGAAGACCAGGTGGTAGCTGTGGTGGAGGGTTGGCTTCTCCTCATTGTAATATGGCTCGCTACAGAGGCTAAGATGGAAGCAAGAGCCGAGGTGAGTCAGTAATAAAAGGAATTGAAGTTAGAAAGAGAGGCTCGACTGGCTCAAGCTGAGACAACGGAAGCACTGTCAACATGCCTAATCCTAGCCTACCATTTTGCTAAGATCAACGGACGACTGATGGAACTGGGAAACAAATTCAGGCAAAAGGGTAGGGAAAGCATCCTGGGGCGGCTTTTGTGTCTCTGGGATACCAGAGCAGAAGACATTTTGTTGTCGGGGATAGAAATGAGCAAAATGGCTTCCATCGCTGTCATCCCACCCTGTGGCAAGGCCTCTATAGCACTGTCTGGTGGACAAAACACCCTGGTGTTGTCTTGTTCTGTTCTATCGATGATGTCATCTTATCCTCTGAGTCTTTTTCAGACCTCCAGGAAACCTCTCACTGTGTGTTTCCTCATTCAAAAGTGTTATTGCGTGTTTTATGTTATCAGAGCTGTTGCCACATGCTGGGCTAGGGCCGACACTTGCCATTCTACATCAGCAGCTGCAGCTGGTGGGGAAAAGGCAGCAAGGGGGTAAAACCACCCTGCAGTGCGTCACGCACAGTGGCATGCACAGACTGCCTCCCAGTTAGAAGGAAGCTGTTGAAGGGAGGACAGGATGTGTGCAGGGATGTACGGGCACCCCCACGTGCATCTGCCAGCCCAATTATAAGGCAGATAGGGCCAGCCGTGAGCGCCACAAGCCCACCCCCGAGGAGAGGCTTGGGCTTCTCTGATGGTTGTGTCTTCCCAGCCACATATCAGCAGTAATGATAACTGTTTGGTTACACATTGCTTTAGGTGTCCACATCTTTTGAAATACTTTCATTTGGTGGTGTAGAGTTATTGTGACATTCAAGGCACCAGGGAAGGGAAACTCTTAAGTGAATTTGTACATCAGTTAACCATCTTACGCCATCAAACAGAGTACCCCGCCTTTGGGGTTGTGTTAACCTGCTCACGTACAAGCTGAGAGATATACCTTCAAGAGGCAGCATAAGAGGGCAAGGACGGGTTACTTAGGAGGAGGGGAGTAGAAGTGGGAAAGTGGGTGGTGTTCCTCCACTCTCGCAGGGCTTTCCAGTCAGAGATGTAGCAGTCTGGAGACGCCATAGTAATCTGTGGTAGAGGAGAGACGCAGCTCACTGCATACCCAGCAGTTGGACAGGGGAAACCACTCCTAGAAATTATTTGTTCCTTGTTTTTAATATGGTCATGCACAGCATAATGACGTTTTGGTCAAAGACGGACTGCATATGCTAGAGTGGTCCCATAAGATTAGTATCATATAGCCTAGGTGTGTAGTAGGTTATACCATCTGGGATTGTGTAAATATACTCTATGATGTTCACACAACAATGAAATAGCCTAAGAACACATGTCTTAGGACATATTCCCATTGTTAAACAAAGTGTGACTGTAGTTTTCCATGCCATGTGTCTTTGAAGTGGGTTTGGCCAAGGGCTACCCCAGAAAGACCAGTAGGGAAAAAGGAAAGTGTGGTCAGTATATTTATTCCTTTGTCCCTCTCACTAGCCTGATGCTGTGGTGTTCATTGTGAAGGCTACTACTCCTCCCAGGAGGCACACTCAAAAGCATTACTGCTCAAATTGTGGTTTGCTGACCAGTATTGCTTTGTCAATTATTGTTACAGGCCTGCAATGGACTAAGTACAAAAATGGTGAGTAGGCTTTAGAAAATGTTATAGCAATTTCACAGGGTAAATTTGTATCTGTCAAATTAATAATACCCAAACTAGACTTGCATTTACAGCATCTTTTTTACTTCACTTTTCTAGTGATTTATTTGCATTTTCTAAATTTTAATTTCACAAATTTCTAGTAATTTATTTTCTTTTTAGTTAGCTTTTATTTTCAAATATTGATCTTCAACAGGTTATAAATTTAAAAACAAAAAACAACAAACTTAAAACTAAAGTTTATTCTATACCACAGATAGTTTGAGAAGCTCTTCTCTAGAAGATTTTCTCCTTGCAGGTCCCTACCCATTTATCCTTCAGGATCATGAGCATCAACAGCTAGCTGCTTCTAATCCGGAGTTAGGCACTGTCCTTCCCTCATCTTTATAAATAACGCCTTTCAAAAGGAGAATCAAATGGGCCATCAAGTTTTTGCTGGGACCTAAACTAGTAATGATGTTTTCATTTGAATATGAAATTTGTTCATGCTTTTAGTTGAACGAACACCCAGTTCTTGGTAGAAATGGAGATAAACTCACATAGACTTCCCTTTCAAGTGAAACAAGTCAATATCTATCCTGGCTCTCAGTGCTTGTTAGACAAGAAGAAGCCAGCTCACGTGTAAGAAGTTGAACACTGCAGCAAAATGTTCATTGTTTTTGCTGAAATCCAAAACTTGTCTGGGTGCAGATCAGTATTTCTCATCTGGAGTCCATAACCAAACTTTGCCTCACAAAGTTCTTCCTCTTCTCACAAAATCAGTTTCTGAGTTTGAGCGAAAGTTTCCTTGAACAGGTCTGTCATCTGGTCCCACACTTGTGTTGAAAGGGAGGAAACCTGTTTTCCAGTTTTGGTTGTGTGCTTCTTCCGGGTGATTTTCCATAAGACTTGAGACTTGCTGATAGCTTCCTCACTCCAAATCCCACGTGAGAATGGAAATATTTCAGAATTTTCTTTTGCAACATCTTCTTTCCAAAGATTGGGTTTTCTTTTAAATCTGCTTGAAGACAAAGCATTTTCTCTTGGGCCATAAAGAGACTTGTCCAACTGGTTCATACGATGAAGTTTTCCTTCTAAGTAGCTTCGTTCATCAGCTGTTCTTCTTCAAAGCAGACAGAATATATTGCCTACTATTTTCTTAGAAGTGTTCCTACCATTCACCTTTCACTTCAAATATCCTGGTGAGAAATCTTCCTCTACTAAGCCAGTAGATTACTCAATGTTGCGGGAGAATTATGTATTTTGTTATTCTTGTTTCCACATATTTTAAAAAATATTCACTTGAATTGGATTTATAGCATTAACTGTTGTAATGTCTCCCAGAACTATTTTTCATTTCATATCTGAGAGTTTTTAACAATAACTTCCCTCTGTGAAGAAGGCAGTGTGTTACAAAATATCAGAATGTTAGTTTGACTTTTGCAACCAGCGAGGTGAAACACCACCAAACCAAACATTGATAGGCACCATCACTACAGACACCAACCAAGTTCCTCCAAGATACACTTTTTGTTTCCAGATGAAAATAACACATGAAATACATTTATGCCTCTGTTTATTTGGGGCAGCTCATTACAAGAGAAAAGATGTTGAATTTCATCATTATTTGCAAATCTTATGAATGTGACATGTGACATTTAGTGATACAATCACTCTGGATAGAGAAATTGTTTTTCAATTTATTACACTAAACCTCCTCATCATCACGTTGTGTCTTCAATATTCACACTGGTGGACTGTTGGAGAATGGGATCTTTCCAAGTTCTCACGCTGCATTTCGTCCTAGTGTTTTACTCACTCTAACTTAAATGTGAATGTTATTTGATCCTGGCCAACTGTGGGATTTCCTATGCATTTTCATGGAATATGACGTTTTTGTTTAACAAAATCCATACTCTGAGGTCCTGATAGCCAAGGAAAATAATCAGAACCTTTAGTTGTTCAATAGCTCTGATTTGTAGTTAAGGTTTTGCAGAAGGCATTGTTGTCTTTATATACTTTTTTAAGATGATTCACAATGGAAAAGGACATTATGTGCCACTAACTCACGTAAATCCCATTGGTAAGTCTCCAGCTGTGCATTTGGCCTTCTCTTGTGCCCCTGTCATACTCAGGAAATGAAATGTCTCAGGTGATCATAACTCTGCATCAATATAACCTCACTGGAATTGTCTATTGGCCCAGGACTATAATCATCCTCTTGCATGTCACATCATGTCTCAAAAAGCATTACACTGGGAAGCCACACTTTTGAAAAACACAACTCCTAAGAAAACAGAAACAGAAGGAGATAATAAATAACTAAATGAGAAAACCAACCCCTCAAAATGTTAAACATTTACAATACAATTTGACCCGTACAATCCACATTTGCAAGTCATCCAATAGCAACAAAATGACAAAGAGGCAGCAGCTGAATGGCAACATATAAAAATGCCTTTTTTAGGTTGTAAGTTCCCCTTCTATTTTATTTCACACTTGAAGACCTTTTGTGTCTTGGAAAAAATTAGCCAAAGGTGTGTAAGGAGAGTTTTGGAGACTTAATGCAGGAAGAGACCAACATTGCCAGCCCACTAATCTCTCCTCTGTACAGTGCAGCACTCACCGTCTGTCAACGGGTGTCTCTGTCTCTGAAGTCTGAAATTGGACTTCAGCAAGCAAACGCGGTTCTCAGGTGCACTGCTATGCGGTGCTGAAAGACCTCTAACAAAATGGCTAACACTCTATCACCGCGTGGGCACTAGGTATGCAAAATAAAAAAGAAAAAAGTGTTATTTTTTTAATCATAATTTCTTGCACAATCCCTTAAAAAATGTTTGTAGAATCCTAAGGGTCCTACAGAGCCCCCACTGAAACAATCTAATCTACAGGACAAAATAGAACTCACCCTATTTATTTACTTTTATGGTTATGTGTATATGAGAGACTGGTAGGGGTGGGGATTGGAGTTGTGAATATGACCTTTAGATGAATTATTCAGTAGTTAAAAAGGGAGGGCGCAGCCAAAGAAATACAAGATATGCATGACACGTTTATTTGCAAATAAATTAAAGTTCTTTGAATTATTTCAAAAATAGTGTCTAAATAGATTTGATGAGATAATAGACCTCAAGGAAAATCACATCTTGAGCAAAAATTAATCTAAATCATCCTTACTATAGCACTTCATATTATTCATTATCTGAAAACAAATTAAAATCCATGAAGACTGCAGGGTGTATGTGTGTGTAAGTGTATATGGGTGTGTGTATGTGTGTAGACGGTAATTTGGGCTAGTCAGTCATGAGGTACAAATATATACGTAGAAAGCAAATGCTTAACCCCAAAAGGCATTGATGTACTGGTTTGCTAGTCAGAGAATGTGCCACAGTCCTCAGTTTGTCCACCAGATGGCAAGCTTTCACTATTAATCAGTCAACTATGGTGCAGCATCTACATCTATGCCCAGTTAAAATTGTCCCATCAACACAGTCTTCCTTGGAAAAGCACAGTATAGCATTAATCATATACTGAAACAAGTAAAATTATGCCCAAATATCATTGATATCCTAAATATCTTTGGTGATTTACAAAACTAACTTTATTTTTGTCTAATTTGTATTCAGTTTCTCTTGACTTTAGCCAATAATCAATTAATCAACAATAATTAAAAAGTAAATGACTCCAAAATATTACCTTAATTCTAACACAATTCTCAATACTTCAGACCACCAATAGACATCACTGGATTTTACACAAACCTGGCCAAATTGTTTCTTTGCTTCCAAGAATACTTTAGTTTTAAATAGGGCTTTCAAAATTTCAAAACACTTCCCACCATATCTTTCCCTTATGATGCTCCTTAGAAGCAAAGATGGTTGTTTTAATAAGAAAAAGGAACCACAAGGAGGTTGCATGTCTTGCTTGTAGTAATATATTTACTCTCAGAATTAGAATCTGTAGAATTCAATCTTACAAGAAATTTTCTTTTTTAGTTATTTTAGATTAAAAAATAAAATATTTAAAAGTACAGAAAGTAAAATGTAGAGGATAAAGCAATAATTGCCAATACCCAGCTTTATAAAATCTTAACAGTTGCCATATTTGCTTCAGTTTTTTTTAAGTGAATATTATACAAACAACTGAAGCCCAATTATCCCTTCTCAAACCGGCTCCCTTTCCTCCCATTCCAGAGCTAATTAATATCCCGAAAGCAATCACCATCCTGCATTGAGTCTTCATTTCTCTTGTGCGAGTTTTATAATTTCATGCTTGTATTACTAAATTGTATGGATTTTGTTATAATATCGTGTTATTTGTATGGTTCTGCAATTTTCATCTACATAACATAGTCTGTGAATTTTATTCAAGTTCATACATATACCTCTGTTTTCTCGTTTTAGGTAATCATAAAATTTCCTTTTACACTTATACCATTATTATCTACATTATTGTAGATGTTCTTGTTAATGGTTACTTGGCATGATTTCTGTTTTATAGAAATACTGCAACTCATATTGCTGTGAATATTTACTTGCAAACACATGTAAGAGTTTGTTCCTGCGGTTGCTTTGAGTAAATATTTAGAATTGGTATTTCTGGTTCAAAGGGTAAGTGGATTTTCTCTTTAATATATATTCCAAAATTTTTCTAAAACACATGCACTTGTATTAAACTTGCTATCATTTGATATTAGGAAGCTTAAAATCTTGTCAATGAGGTTGTTTTGTTTTAGTCATGGATTTCTTTCTTTAACTAAATACAGTTGGAAATCCAACATAAAAACTAGATGTTTTGGGGTGAGTTGTGTCCCCCCCAAAAAGATATGTTGAAGTTTTAACCCCTAGTAACTCAGAATGTGGCCTTATTTGGAAATAGGGTCGTTATAGAGGTAATTACATTAAAATGAGGTCATTGGGGTGGGATCTAATATGACTGGTGTCCTTATACAAAGCAGAAATTTCGACTTGGAGACAGACGTGCCCAGAAGGAAGAAGAGAAGATGTAAAGAGACACAGAGATAATGGTATGTGGAGATGGACAATTGGAGAGATACATCTACAAGTCAATGAATGCCAATGATTGACAGCAAACTGTCAAAAAGGAGGAGGCAAGAAAAGATTCCCCTAGAGGTTGCAGAGGGATAATGGCCCTACCAAAACCTTGATTTTGGACTTCTGGCCTCCAGAACTGCAAGACAATAAACTTCTGTTGTTCAAAACCGATAGGTTTATGGTATTTTGTTGCTACAGCCCTAGGAAACTAATAGAGTACCTGAAGTTTCCAGCTCCTTGTATACACACAGCTCCCAATTAGGCTATGGAACACTAATCCAGGGACTGCTGTAAAGGGACTTGGCAGATGTAGTTAATGCCCCAAATCAATTGACCTTAAAACAGGGAGATTATCTGGACCTAATTTATCACATGAACCCACTGTGTGAATGCACAGGATTGGAGGGGTGTGTCTACAATCCGTGGAATGCCAGAGATAGCAGACAAATCATCGGAAACTTGGAGAGAGAGGGAACGGATTCTCTCCCGCAGCCCGCCTAAGGAATCCTCTCTGCCAACATCTTCATTTCAGACTTCTAGCCTCCAGAATGGTGACCGAATAAATTTATTCATTGAAGTAATAAGTTAATAAATAAATAAAATAAATTTATTCAAAACAGTTTGTGCTACTTTGTCATAGCAGCCCTAGGAAATTAATACACTACATAGATGTGGATCTGTTTTTGCAAAAGTTTGTTCTGGGCTCAGCAGCCTAAGCACTCTTGTTCCTTCCTGTCCTCACTTCCAACCTCTGTGCTCTCAGTTTCTCAGAACTTGCATTTGAGAAACACTGTACTAAACCATGTATCTTGACAGACTTGAAATTTGGGGGGGACAAAAAGTGTTATCTTAGATGAAATATCTTTAATGAGATCCTTCATTTGTAAAGTTTCTGCTCTGGAAATCAACATGAAACACTGTAGCGCAAGAGCTTTCTATAATCTATCGTACAGCTTTACAGTGTTATCCAAACTAGATGAGCCAAAATGCTATGCAAAAAATTGTGTGTACATTAACAGAAAATATGTGTACACTTGCAAATGGTACTATGAGCCATGGTGCTGGGAAAGGGGAAAAATCAGATTATTATTTCTCAGTCTTTTTAAACATTATCTATCACTGGCAAATTACTCTCTTAGAATCATTAGTCACAGCTTCCTACACTTCCTTGCCCCAAAATTGATCAGTTGTTTGATCCAGAATGTCTTCTGTCCTGTTTGCCATTGAATTCAACATTAAAACTGGTAAAAAGGCAATATGTTTCAGTATGAAGAGCTTGGACTCAAAAATCGTACTCTGTGCAATCTTGGACAAATTACCTTAAAGTCATAAATTCCTTATTTGAAAAACGAAGGTAATATGTCTACCTCTTGGACTAAATGGCTTCACATATGTCTATACCCTAAGAAAAATCTGCAACACGTTGTTTGGTGAATATTGGTTATTTTTATTTGTGCCATGTAAACATAAAATTTATATGTTTAGTACTTTTAAACTTATATGTGGGGTCATACTACATATATATTTAACAATATATATTATTCTACAAATTTATTTCAAGTATCACTATTAGAAACTAAAATACAGCATGGTTCCCTATTTCCACAAAATTCATTTAATAATTAAAATCCTGTAAAATTTTTTCTTACTGTAAGTTTGTTACTGAAATGAAAATTGGATGAAATATATCATTAGGTATTAAAGATTATATTATAATCCTTTAAAACATGCACACACACTGGCAAATCTGTAAGAAGCTTACAGAGATAAGACATAAACTGCAGCAAATATATATTTCCAAATGGCAGAAACAGTTCTTAAAAAGGAAAGTAAAACTGAGATGAGAAATCATCTAAAAACTTGTTGTTTGAATTTTCTTATCCATAAAAAAAAAAGTAGAACCAGAGATTTTTATGCTCCTTTCCAGTTCTGAAACTCTATTTCTTTATTTCAGTGCCTAACTGAAGTTCAAAATAATTATATTCCCAACATTTATAAGTCTTTCTCTTAGTAAAGGCATATTTTATATATAATGTGTACTCTCTAATATTTGTCTTGGCTTACTAGACAAAAATATAGAAATATTTGAGTCAATATTTGTGCTAGGTTGCTCTATGATAAACACGAATAAAGCTTTATATAAAAGTTGTTGTTCTATTTCAGCCCTGAATTTAAATTTTGATATTTTTGCTATGTTTATTAACCAAACTTCTTATAGAAAGACGAAGTTTGCTCAGTTCCTCATATCTTTATCTGTCAAGAACTAGATAAGTCTCTTAAATCAGAAAGTTTATGGTCTACATCACAACACAGCTTTGGGAAATATCCAATGACAGCAAGAGGAAAGGGCCTTTTCGGGCAGAAAGGGAGATTTTCAGAGGACAAATGAGTTGAAATCCTTCTGAGAGAACCCATTGCCAAGCTCACCCGGCCCGCAGTCTCGGGGGGGAGAAAAGGAGCAGTGTAGCTGGATAGGCGGAAGGTCTGTGGAAACTAGCAAAGCTTGAGAAATAGGCAGAGAACACGCTCAGAACATCTGTCTACGTTCTGTCTCTCAGCTACATACAATTCCACACAAGCACAGACGAGGCGGGGGAGGGTTTCTAGGTGGATGATCGACCACAGAATAGTGGAATAGAAAAAGAGAAGGAAAGTTCCCCATGCCTAGAAGGAGGGGGTAGGGAAGATTTGAACTTGTTGAAAGGACTTGTAGGTTAGGAGAGGCCAGTGTTTGAAGGAAGCATCAGAGTGTAGAAAACGAGAGATTTGAGTGGACTAAGAAGTCTCTCTTTTTTTTTTTTTAGGAAGATTAGCCCTGAGTTAACTGCTGCCAATCCTCCTCTTTTTGCTGAGGAAGCCTGGCCCTGAGCTAACATCAGTGCCCATCTTCCTCTACTTTATATGTGGGATGCCTACCACAGCATGGCGTGCCAAGCGGTGCCATGTCTGCACCCGGGATCTGAACCGGCGAACCCCAGGCTGCCAAAGCGGAACGTGTGTGCTTAACCTCTGAGCCACCGGGCTGGCCCATGAGTGGACTAAAAAGTTTCAAGTCTCCACAGGAAAGTAAGATAGCAACTCCCCCTCCTCAAGCAAACAGACATTGAGGAACCAGATCACTTCAGCCTCACTTCCTCGGCATTCACAGAGGACCAAAGGATTTGTTATGTATTTGGTCTTAACACATTCATGGACATACTGCAGCTAATATCATAATATAAGTGGGGAAAATAAAATTATGCAAACCTAAGATTTGGCTGAATCAGTGTACAGTTGTTAGAACAGAATTAACTTTTGCTTCTGGATAGGAGGGCGTAGTTTCTTCAGGCCGTTGGTCCCAGAGAGAAGAAATAGAATAGGTAAATAAAATGCAAACATCATATTTTCCAATATATCATATTGCTCAGGAAGTAACAAGGGCTGAAGCGGCTAGGATTTTCAATAGACAGGACTTTTTTATGTTTGAGCTAGGAAAGCTCACCTCTTTTTTCCCCTGTGAGCAGTTTATTGATTCTTGGCGTGGCCCGAAGGCTGCAAATGGAGGCTTGAATGAGAAAAGGGCCACTGCTGGAGGGTAAAGTACCCAGAAAGCCTTCAGCCAGTTTCATGGCGCTTCGGTGACATTTTGGAAACTTCAGATGCCACAAACACATGGTCAGTTTCCACCCAAATCCTTTGCTGAAATCTGCATTTGTAGGAGGTCAGACACTAAAGAGTCAGGCTGAAAACCTCTGAAAAGTGTAGTTGATTTTCCTTCATTCCCAGTTACTGCTGTGGAAACAAGTATCTGCTGGAGAGAGGGGCCCCAGAGAGACACCACATGAGAGTTGAAAATCCTGGTAGAAAAGGTGACCCAGCTAGGAGCCTCCATAGCCATCATTCCCTGGACGTGTACTGAGAGCAGAGTCCAGGGCTTGTCCCCAGGGGGTCTGAAAGCAGCAGGGCTTCTGCTTGTGGCAGACCACGAGGGCCTGCAAAAATGACCAGTTTTCCCCTCCAGATGTTTGATGAGTTCAGAAACTACACAGAAAAGCATGAGAATTTAAAGAATAAACCTCTGAAAATCAGAGTGAAATTTCCTCCAACCTATCAATACGGAGATCTAAATAATTTGCCAGGTCCTGAACTGAAAGCCATGGAGAGTCCTACCTCAGGAACAGGGACAAACCAGAAGTGCGCTAGGGAACCAGCACGGACCCAGCTCTCACTCCTGCCTGCTGTGGTGGAAGATGCCATTGTTCTGGGGCACTCCCTGCAGTGTAATCGCAGACCATGCAAATGTACTATGAATGCTGAAAGATAGCCTCTTACAGACAAAAACCAAGACAAAACCTTAGGATAGAAGCAAGACAAGAGGTGATATACATAGTGATGTTAGTAGACAAGGGTGTTAATTAGTTAACTTAAATGTGATTAACATATTAAAAAGTATAGAGAAAGATAAAGAATATAGAGAAAAATGCAAACTACATGAAAGAATGGGGAAATTTAGCTAGATAATTGAAATTCTTAGAAATATAATGACTATTAAAAATCTGGAAGTTGCAAAATACAATATCTAAAATTGAGAAATCAGTGGATGGGCCTAACTACTGATAGTGTACTATAGAATTCAAGATCAATAAAATGGAAAGGTTATCCAGAGAAAATATCCAAACTAAGTATTGATGGAAAATATACATATATTAAATACAGATAGAAATACAGATAGAGAAAAGTACATAAAATAGACAAAAATCGTAACAGTCATGTGAGTTCCTCTGAAAAGTAATAATATAAATAAAATTGAAACCCCAGAAGAAGAAAGAATAGACCAGAAAAATAGTTGAAAAATGAATTGGTAAGAATTATCCACAACAAATGAATGACATCAACTCACCAAGTCAAAGCAAACAAACGAAAAATGTCTGAGAATTCCAGGGAGAAATATTCAAATGGTATTTCTAAAAACATAGAAAGGAAAGCAGAAAGGGAGGAAGGAGGAAGGAAGAAAGGGAAAAAGATAAAATTCTAAAAAGTAAGTAGATATTTTAAAAAAAAATAGAACTACCATATGATCCAGAAATTCTGCTTCTGGGTACAAATCCAAAGGAATTGAAATCAATCTGGAAGAGACAGCTGCATTTGCATGTTTATAGCAGCTTTATTCACAATAGCCAAGATATGGAAACAGTCTAAACATCCACTGATAAATGAATGGGTAAAGAAAATGTTATATATACATAGAGTGGAATATTTTTCAGTCTTAAAAATGATAGAGGCTGGACCAGTGGCGCAGCGGTTAATTGTGTACGTTCCGCTTTGGTGTCTTGGGTTCACCAGTTCAGACGTGGCACTGATTGGCAAGTCATGCTGTGGCAGGCATCCCACATATAGGGTGGAGGAAGATGGGCACCGATGTTAGCTCAGGGCCAGTCTTCCTCAGCAAAAGGGAGGAGGATTGGCAGTAGATATTGGCTCAGGGCTAATCTTCCTCAAAAAAAAAAAAAAAAAGAATCCAGCCATTTGGAGAAACATGGATGGATCTGGAGGACGTTATACTAAGTGAAGTAAGCCAGACAGAGAAAGACAACTACTGTGTGATCTCACCCACATATAGAATCTAAAATAGTCAAGTTCACAGAAGCAGAGAGTAGAATGATGGTTGCCAGGGGCTGGGGGAGGGGGAAATGGGGGCGTCATGGTCCAAGGGTAGAAAGTTTCGGATATACAAGATAAACTCTGAAGGCCTGCTATACAGCATAGTGCCTCTAGCTAACAATACTTTATTATATACTTCAAATTTGCTAAGATGGTAGACCTTATTTAAGCGTTCTCACCACTAACACTAATAATAATAATTAAAGGGGCAGAAGAAAACTTTGAGAAGTGATGGATATGTTTATGGCTTTGATGGTGGTTTTGGTGTCACAAGTGTGTGATTACCCCAAAATCATCAAATCATCAAGAATATACAACTTCTTATATGACAATCATACCTCAATAAAGTGGTTTAAAAAATAATCAATACCTGTGAATTTTATGATTCAACAATGTCAGACTGCTTACATCACAAAAGAAATGATAGAAGACAGAACACAGAAATATGGTAACTTTACAGTGCTGAAAGAAAACAGCTGCCAACCTAGAATTCTATGTATAACGGCTTCTTTAAAAATTAAGAGAAATATGGATATACTCTAACAAACAAAACGGAGACTATTCGTTATGAGCAGTATAGATCAAGAAATGTACAAAAGGGAATCCTGGAGGCAAAAGAAAAATGAATCCTGATGGGAGCATAAAAATTCAGGGAGGAGTAAATAGGACTAAACAGGTAACAATGTGGCAAAATATACATATATATATGAGTTATTAATTGTGAAGTTTAAAATATGTTATTCACAAAAATTATATGTAAAATTAAATGCATGGCAAAATAAATAGGAATAAGGTAAAACAAGTTAAAATGCCCAGGGTATCTATCATTATCAGGGGAAAGGTAAGATAGTAAGTCAAGGATGAATATTATAATTTATAGAGTGATCGCAAAATAATAGTGAAGGTATGTACACATAACAAGAAAGTAGAGGGAAATAGAGTAACTTTTAAAAGATTTGGTTAATCAAAAATTAAGCAAGAAAGAAGTAACAAAGCAATATAAAAGAATCCTAGAATAAAAGATAAACAGTAAAATAGTTAATAAAAATTCAAATAAATCAGTGATTGCATTACAGTTAAATGGGCTAAATTAGAGGAACAGATTTTGAGATTATATAAAAATATACTGTATGCTACTGAAAAGAGACACTTCTTTAATACAAATGCAGAAAGGGGTTGAAAGTAACAAGATGAAATAACAGATATGCAACATTAACCCAAAACAAGCTGATGTAGTTTATTAATAGCATAAAATGAAGACTTTAAGGAAGAAATTGTTATTTGAGGTAAAAATGTGTATGTCGGTGATAAAGGGATAATTAACTAGGAAATTTTCACAAGACTAAAATTACACCTTCAAAATATATAAGCAAAATATAAAGAAGACAATTAAAAGGAGAAAAATGAGATCTTCATATCTGTTAGGAAAACAAAGCAGATAGCAAATCATTGATCTAAAAACACATTTCAAAAATTTGACCTAACTACCAATAATTTCACAGTATACAATCTTTAAAATGCACGTGGACTATCTAGCTTTATCTGACATTTGTTGGTGCATAGTACAAGTATCAGTATATTTGAAAAGGCTGGAATTATTCAAAATATATTATGCTACCACTGAGTAATTAAGCTTGATAGCATAATAAAAATATCAATAGAAAATACCTGACTGTCCAGACATTAAGTAATATAGTTGTAAATAATCCTTTAATCAAAGAAAAAATGAGAAAGGAATTATAAAGTATTTTCAACTGATTGGAAATGATGATACAATTGATTAAAACTTCTGAAAAATGCAGACCAAACAGCGTTTAAAGGTTATTCGACAGCGTCATTTGCACGTGTGAAAAGAGTTCTCAATTGCCATAAAGAAGAATAGACTCTAATCTGTGTTTTTAATTAGAGATGCTCTACTTGGTTAGTAAACACAATGTTTTTACATAGAAACAAGCACTGATCCAAATTCTTCACCACTCTGCAACCACATCCTTTGCCCCGTAACGTTGACGTTCCTCCCATTAGAGGCAGAGAATTCCTGCCCCTTGACTATAAGCTTGCTCACATGACTTGCTTTAAATAATGGAATTTTAACAGTTGTGACAGGAGCAGAAGCACCAAGTGTGCTCATATGATTGAGATTGCTGTCTTGAGCGTTAGCCACTGTCAGTAGAAGGGCTTTCCTCTGACAATCACTGCTCCTTCACTCTGAGGTCCGAGTAAACACACACGAGCAGACCTGAACCCAAACCACAGCAAGAAACCAAGCTCTGGACCAGCAGCTTGAAGCATGAAGCTGCTCTGAGCCCCAGCTGACCTACAGACACATGACGAGACTAAATGAGTGTTCCTCTTCCTTACAGCCACTGAGTTTTGGGATAATTTGTTATAAGGCAAATTTGACTGATACACTCTGTAAAAAATATCTTGTAACAATAAACGTATGTGAATAATATTAGTTGATTACAAATATGTGGAAGGAGCACCAGGCAATGACCTATCTACTTTTTTGGTTCATCAATATAGTTACCAATGTATAATTTCCTTCAGTTCTAGAGCAAGTGTGAATATTTAGATTGAGGTTACATGAATAATTTATGTGTATACATTTATTGCAATCTTATTTTAAAATATTAAATAACATCTAAATTTATCTTTTTCCTTTTAGAACTAAGGGGTTTTTTTAGTGAGATATTAATAAAACATTGCACTTCCATACTTAAAATAGTCTTGAAAAATAAGGTTTGGGGCCAGCCTGGTGGTGTAGTGATTAAGTTCACACACTCTGTTTCAGTGGCCCAGTTTTTGCAGGTTCAGACCCTGGGCACAGACCTAGCACCACTCGTCAAGCCATGCTGTGGCAGCATCCCGCATAAAATAGAGGAAGCCTGCCATAGATGTTAGCTCAGGGACAATATTCCTCACAAAAAAAAAAAAAGATTCATGTGCTAACATTTTCTATGGCAAAGAATTTACACTTAAGTGAAATAATAGCTTGAATGTTTACTAAGTCCAGTAATTCATTTTAGATGCAATGGTAGCAATCTTATCATGCTGACACGAGGTCACCATTTTCTGTTATGGTCTTCAACTGAAAAGTAATTTATTTGTTTATATTTCTGGTAGTAAGTTCTGTCATTTGTCCTGCAGCACAACCTACGCCAGACAGGTTTTCAGTTTGTTTTACTAATAAGACACATTGCTGGCACGTTCTCAGATTTTGTCTGACAAATGAGCTTCGTGAGAACAGGAGCAGAACGCAGAGCCAATACTATTTTTCTTTCTTATTAGCTTCCAAACATCTCAGGATACAAACTCGAAGTCAACTGCAAACTGTTCGACATACCCCTAATTGCTTTTGTGATGCTAGTCAAGTAACGCCAGTAGGAGCTACAGCACCTGGCTTTCTTTGGCCCCTGACTGCAATTGTGTAAGGCTGGAAACCACAGAATCAATAACTGCTAGACTTGTTTTTCTTTTAAATGAAGCACAAGAGGGAGATAGAGTGCCTCTCTTCAAAAAGTGCCTTTTTTTTTCTTTTTGCTATTGTTACAATTTTTCGTTGGAAATCAACCTCTTGGACCAGCATAAGTTCAAGACGTGACCATGATCAAAATTAAGAACTTTTCATTCAGCCTTCTAAAATAAAAATAAAAGGGACACTTCATTTCTATTTAAGGCTTAAATATGAAAATTCATAAGGGTGTACGTAGTCTATGTAATCATGTCCTCCACAGAGAACAGGTTGGAAACAGATGGTCTGAATAATATTTGAGTTTTATTCTTTTGAATTATCTGAAATAGCAATTGAGTGCAAGTATTCAAAGTGAGTTTATAAAAATTGAAAAAAAAAACAGATTTAACAATAAAACAATCTAAATTTGGTCTAACTTACCATTTTGCAAAAGGAGTCTTTTAATTTCAGTGAAAAGTAGATATTACTATTCAGGGCTTTTTAAAAAAATATTTCCATTAAGCTGTTAGTTGTGTTGCGTGGAACACAATGCTTGAATTTGTTTCATATTTGAAGAACATTTTTTTTTTTTTAAGATTTTATTTTTTCCTTTTTCTCCTCAAAGCCCCCTGGTACATAGTTGTATATTCTTTGTTGTGGGTCCTTCTAGTTGTGGCATGTGGGACGCTGCCTCAGCATGGTTTGATGAGCAGTGCCATGTCTGCGCCCAGGATTCGAACCCACGAAACACTAGGCCGCCTGCAGCAGAAAGCGTGAACTTAACCACTCAGCCACAGGGCCAGCCCCATATTTGAAGAACATTTAACCTTTAAATTATTTGTCTTTTTACTTGAAAGAAAATCATAAGACCTAAAATTACTTTTATAGACGCAAATGCCACCTTAAAACTAAAAAAGTTTGGCACTCCTAAGAAAACAAAATTGTGATATATTAGTCTTATTATGGCTTTCCATCAAAATATCTGCATTATTTAAAAAATTTACTTAATACTCAAATTCTTTACAAATCTGTCACGTGTATTTTATTAAACTTTGACAATACTATGTTGTGCATTTAAAATCATTTAAGTAAGGAATTATTTTATCGTTTTATAATGTTTCAGATTTAGTATGTCTTTATGTTTTTTACATTAAATGAACCTACATTTTAAGGTATTGTATCATCATATTACATGTTCTATACTTACAGATTTCTTTTATTTTTTAACTCTTGACCATATTAGCACCACAGCCAATTGCCTGAATACAGTCCAGAGACGGTTGGGGGACGTTAGTTAACTCTATGTGCCCACATATTTAGAGAGCATAGATAACAAGTGCTTCTGCTGACTCACAACTCTTTCCTTTCCGAAACAACACTGGACAGCCTGGATCATTTTGACTTTTTAAAAGCACTGTGTAAGTGATTGCTTTAGGAGTTTTGTTGTTCTTACCACTGATTATAAATCTTCAAAGCATAGCTTCAGCCAATTTGTTTAATCTTGGAAAGAATAGATAAAAAACAAATCATTAGGTTGTCTAACAGTTAAACAATTTGCCATTCAAAAAGCCTTTTTTTAATTCTTAACAAATTCAGGATTTACTTTATCAAAATACTTAGTTTGACTCCCCTTGCTCAATTGAGAGGCCTAGTTTTCCAATATTACTCCTTCTACACGATAAGGAAGTAAGATTCCTACTTAAATGGAATTATGTGTTTCAAAGTCCAAGTAACCAATATAAATGATAAAAAATAGTCATTTCGAAGTATTATGAATCAGCTCTAGTCAAGTATTCCCCATTTAACACCCTCATCACCTGCTTTAAGGGCAGCATAGGAGTTTAAATCCCTTTTATTTGTTTAGGATCTGGAAAACTTTCTTTACTTAATGGTTATCATATTTTGGGGGTATGACCTTATGGGGGATCAGACTTTGCCACCCCAAAATGTGTCTCTTTGTCTTGATTATTTTTAAGAACAAAAGACTCTGAAATAAACTTTGACCTTCCACCTAACTGCCTAAAAGAATTTCAGATAGAAGGCTGATTCCAGAAAGAAGCTAATACCAGAAGGTAACTATAATGGAACATAAACTAGGTGTGATAGACAGGGAGGAACCTATCAAGGGCCTTTTAATCAAAGTCCTCTTCCTCTCCCATTGTCTTTACAAGACGTGGTCAACATTTGTTTATCAAACATTTGCTTTTCCATTTCCGTGTAATTTGCCTTCCTCCCCTTTGAAGTTTCAAACCAGTACCCCCAACATCCTCCTTTGTCTTTAGCTGAAGATGATATTTGAGGTTGTGGCTTCCACCATTTTGGGGAGTTACTCAGAGCTCCTGGGTTTCTCCATGTATAAATGTTATTAAACTGTGTTTGATTTCCTACTGTTATTCTGTCTCATGTCAATTTAATTCTTAGATCAGCCAGAAGGACCGAGAGGGTAGAGGAATAGTTCTTCCTTCTCTACAACGTTTTGCAAGTTCTTGGTAGATTATGGGGAGAAGCACTTTTCCCTTTGCTTTCCTTCTTCTTGTCACTGCTAGCCAAGGAGATGTGTGCATGCACACAGGAAATCTTCCTTTTCCAAGGAGAATTAAGTAGGACTGGAAGTGCCCCTAACAAGAGAGTTTCTCCAGGTATTTTTCTACTCTTTTCCCTTTTTTTGTCTTCTTTCCCTTTTTCTGAGCTTCTCTTTTCTATTGTAAATGAAGATTGAGTTGGAAACTTTGATGCCGCCTCTTGTTGAGCAAACATCTGACTTTGTGACCTGGGATGATGGCTCCACTCTATGCAGTTGGGCAAATCTCTCTTCTTTCTGTCTTGTTTCTGTCTCTTGACATTGGTGTGTGTGACTATTGTCCTTTCCTGCAAAAAGATTCAACACTTTTTTTTATATTACATTGAACATAAAAATTATAGACCTTTAGCTTGTCTTAATTTAATGTTACTTGAATGTATGTGACAGACAGTACAAAGAGCCCACTATTTGATGTGGTCCAGGCTGTTTCATTGTAGTTCTGCGCATAGAGTAGAAAGCCACTTACAGCTTTCCCTTTGAGCTCTAAACCAATTGAGAAAAAAATGAGAGTCATACAGAGTTTAAAATACCATCTTGGTTGCTGTAAAAAATGGATCAGATAACTCTACTTGTACCCAGGGTCAAAATAGACTTTTCACTCTTTGCCATCTCAATTGATCTTATTCAATGAAAGATCCAGCTAGAAGCAAAATGTTTCTCAGCTTTTTCTCTTGTGTTTAAATTTTCCCCAGGGAGTTGATTGAGAAGAGCATTTTGTCAAGGGAGTTTTGATCCATTAAAAGGACCATTATCTAAATATCATCTTCTATTACTATTATCTCATTATTAACACAAATCATTAATAACCATTTTCTTTCCTTCTAGACAACATTAGCATATTTGTCATACTATATACACAGTATATACAGAAAAGTATATACAGTATATAAGTAATTGATTTCGTGGAAATTTCTAGGTGAGCATATCTGTCCCTCTATGCCCTTTGACCCTTGGAAATGTCCTAAATAATAAAGAAGCATACTTACTAAAGATAGAGATTTAGATACTGTATTAACAAAGCATATAGTACATCACATATATCCAAAACTATGTGAGAGATTGTACACAGGCACTAAAATTTCCCAGATATTCTCAGTCTTTAAGAAACTTTCATTTTGCTATTTCATTTTACTGATATTTTTGGGTCTTAATTCAGAGTGGGTGGTGACAGCAGTATTTTTTAAAGTCAATATATAAAGCAAAAATCCCTTCTAGACAAAATTACGTTTGAAAACCTATTAAATCACCCAGAATTCATGTCACAAAATCCATCAGCTAGCAATAATTCCAAGTACTGTACAGTCAAATTTGTCTCCAGAACAGGTCATTATTTCTTTAATTAGGCCTGAATGATACACTTGACTGGGGTTTAAAGGACATATTGTACACATGGAGTTGTATTTTGTGCAATATTTTTAGACAGAGAGCAACCTTCACATTATAGGAGACAGAAAAGAAATTAAGTCCTCAGAGGTATAGTGTATTAAATTATCCATTTCTCTCTCACTTTGGGTCACGACGAACTTGAATAACCCAAAGTAATGGATTAGTCTCTCTCTCACACATGCATACACACACATACAGTGTTTTACTGGTATGTAGAGTGTGTGTGTGTATATGTGTGTGTGTAATGTGCCTGCACTGTCGGTCCTCTCCAGATTTCTGCTTTTGCTTATGTTTCAAGTACACATCCTCTTAGCTTTCCCGGAACTCAATCACATGTATTTTTCTTCATCAAGTCTATGTTGGATGTATTTTTATTGAACTATGTGCATTACTCCATTGCTACTGCTAATTAAAGGTGGAGTCTACAGAGAAACTTATAAATGTGTATGAAATTTGTTTCAGGTATATTCCAACTCAACTGCTAATTTCCCCTTACCTTTTCTGAGGACTACAGATAGAATTCATTCATGACAAATGTTCTGGGGAATCCACAGATTACAGGAATCTTGCTATACATATGTCCAGTTTTCCTTTGACTTGACATTCTCTTGTTACTGGAAGTTTTGATTAATTTCCCATGGAGAAGATAATTTGATTTCTGATGACAACCATCCCTTTTCTCTGTTCAAAAGTCATCGCTGTGACATCTATGATTTTCTTCCCATGTTTTCACATCATTCATCCAAGAAACTCTCTTAAATAAATTCTTCTCTGATATTGCCTTTCTATATGGTACATTACTAAAGTACATTCTTGAGAACAGACATGTTTTACGAGATGGTGTTCATGAAAACTTCTCATGGTGCATGAAAGCATGTGTGCATGTCTCTGTGTTGAAGAGAAGTCTAGTTTTTGACAAGCAGAACTAAATGTCAGAATAAATATCTCTTTTGAAACTGATGTGGCATAAATGATTGACATTTTGTTCTTAGAAAAGAAGAAGACTCTATCTTTTGTCACAGAATAGAAGGTTTCTCATAAATTATCATTTTTGATATGTTTGCATAGGACTTATGTATGAGAAGCTTACTGCAAATACTTGCTTTTTACCATTAATATAAGTATTAATAGAATTCTAAATCATTCCATTGATCTTTTTTCTTCTTAATTCAAATGAATTAATTCCTGAAATGCTGATCTATCTCAAACTTCCTCATCCTCCTGGGTCTCTGCAACTATATTCACTTCTATCATCAAGCAATTTAAATGACTATTAAAGAGAAAAATAACTTGGGCTTCCCATATACCAAATAATTCATAGCACAACTTGCTGTCATTTCTGTTTTATGAATTTATCTTTCAAGTTTCATAGTACATTTTAGGTGCAGACTTAATGTGGAAATACTGTAAGCTCAGCCCAGTGCATTTATTAAAATTAAATTATTATTAGAAAAGCAGTGTATAATAGAATGATTATTATTAATAAAGTAAATTAAATTCTCCAATATTATGATTAACTTTAGAATGTCTACTATCTATTAAAACCTTTGTGCCAAAAGCTGTACAAATTATCTTAATTTTCTAAATTAGCCTCTTAGGAATCCTTCAAAAATGCATTATTTACTGTGTCTTAAAGATTAGAAAACTAAGGTTCAGAGGTCACACTACTAGTAACACTTGTTAAGTGATTTAATGATGCAACATCTGCATATGTATTATTTCAATATATGACATAAGTATATATAAGTGACCTGGAGATTCTACAGATTAAACATCATTTAAAAGGATCACATTCATGTAACAATAACGACTACTGTTATTACTAACTTATAAATTTGTTGACAACAGTGAGTCTGAATCCATACTACATTCCCCAAAATAGGTATTGCATAAAGGTGTTTGGTATTTAACAATAATGGTCATTGAATAATTTGTGGGGTGGCTGGCCTGAAGATTGCAAGTCCTACACGTTACTAGCCTGGAGTGTTTCAAGAAGTAGTCACTCAACAACTTTTCTGAATTCTATTCAAAAATAAATTCTATTTATCTTTATTGTTGACAATTGTTCTATATTAAAGAAAGGGAAATCATAAACCCTACCAATGCTATAAGGCTCAATTTTCTTTCTAGAAAAATGCAAGGAAAAAATATTTACATATTATCTTCCTTCTAAAAGAAAATTAACCCTCTAAAGGCTCTTTAATGATGACCAAAAAAACTAGGAAAGCCAAGAACTCCTTTACCAGATTATGCATCACAAATGGTAAGAGCTTTACTTGAAATTATAAGCTGAGTCTCAAAAGGTGAGAAGGATTTGGCATTTGGAGCTGGACCCACCAACATCTATATCTTGTCTTCTATCAACCACCTACTAATCCACAGGAATCTCAAGTAGGGTATCCATATTCAGGACGTAGTTAGGCAAAGTTGCTGGTTGTCTCTTTGGCCCTAAATTCTCATAAAACTTTATTTCTGGTAAGCAGAGCTAGATTACCTGGAGAGAGGAGAACCTCTTTGGTCTTCATTAGATTAGTTGGCTAAACCTTTATCCCAACCTTAATTCATGGACTTATAATAAATTGGAGATGTGCACCACTTAACAACCAAGCAAATCTCCCAAACAGCATCTTCGATTTTCATGGAGGCAGGGTCAGACGATGGACGATGGCTTTCTAAATGAAAGTCACAGGTAGAAACTGTGTGAAGATTCCATTCCCAACACAAGTGACCTTATTACTGTCTTGCTATAATCAAGCTGAACCAAAATTCCTCCTACGTGAGAGTGAGCATGGGAAGCATTGGAGGAGGGTAATTTAATCTTATCATTGATGACAGTTCACCACTTTTCTTTTCTTTTAATTCAGTGAGTTTAATAGCCAAACATTAAGAGAGCAGAGACATTGATGTCTCTGAGGAGAAATGTAAGAGATGCTTTGTTACCTTTATAGAATCAATTACATAATTATCTTTACTACTCTCATGTAATTTTTCTGAGAAGAGTAAAATGGGAAGTCCTGCACCTTATTATCTTTATAAATGTCATACCGATGCTGGCCAAAGAAAGTCTGATTTCCACCTGGATGATCCTTAAATTTCTTTAAAATTATCTTGCATATAATACACCAGAAGAATAACAAATCCCATTATTTTTGTTCTTTAATCAAATTGACCTTAATTATTTTAACAGTTTTATTGGATATTTCAATGTGTAACTCATGATAGCATAGCTTACATTATTTGGTTCCTGTTAAATGTCCATATTCTGCTACTGCACTGTAACCCTTAGTAAATAAACATCCATGCATCTTTAACTAGACCCGAACTATAGAGAAATTAAAGTTCTCCATGTTATTTCCCCCCCTTCCCCTTTCATACAGGGAAATTAAAGTCCCAGTAAATATTCTTCTCTAAAGATTATATAAATGTCAGGTGAAGATTTGCTCTCAAGCTCCAAATCAGTACACATAAAAGGCCAGTAAAACCACATAGGGATGGTTAAGCTTAAGCTGTAGTGACCTGGGACTTAGACACAAAACAGTGAATTAACTCCCTTAATTCTTTCTCTAGAAGCTCACTACTGAATTCTAGATGTAACCACTTACAGGGAACATGATAGATTAAAGGTAGAAGCTAGTGATAAGAACAGAGAATAATCTCCACTACACGTTGACTTGATAGCTCTCATTATGTCTATACTACTAGAAAATTATGCTTACTATCTTAGCAATCTATTTTCCTTTTTGAAGGTTGATAAACTGAAAAGGAACTGTGACCTGTTCTATAGAATTCTCATGTACAAAAATAAATCTAGCATTGGAGTCTATCTTTGTATATACACCTAAGTATATCTACATCACAGGATGAGAGGATAAAGGACAGGACAATGATGGAAAGCAGGCTGCGGTGAGTCAACCATCAAATGTCTTGGAACGCAAGTGCAGTTGTTTGGTTATTTGAAGTCAACATTTCTTAATTGTTTAAGCATTTGTAACAAAGAGATTGATTGGCTGGACTTGATAGTTTTGTGAATTATCCTTGCAGGTTTAACATGCAATAAACATACTTTTCAGTTACAAATAATGTCTCCAAGATATGAAAACTAAAATTAGATTCAAACAAGACATCGTGCTACATCTATAAGCTAAAGTAAGTCATTTACAATAAAGGACACTTGCTTCTTCTAAAGAAAAAAATCTTGAAAATTGTCCCTGAGAGTAAAATTCTTGAAGAAGTTTCCAGAATAGATTTGAGATTAAAACTCACAAATTTCTTGTGCAATCTAAACGTAACTAAGCACTATGATTCACCCAAGCAGTGAGGCATATTACCTTTGAACGTCATACATTGCTTTGTGTTTCACATTGTATTTAACCAAATTATAGTGACAGAAATTGGCATAAAAATAACTTAAATGACGTCAACCATTGGCAAAAATTACATAAGGAAATTATTAGAAGAAAGCATATCATATTTTCTAATATTCCAAGCATGGATTCATACGATTAGGCAATGTTAGTTTCCAAAACAAGTTGATTTTTAAGACCCTTGTGAAACTCAACAGGACTGATGATAGCTGCTTTTGACCTAAAGAGCTTCTTCTAATGAGACCCCTTCTCTCTCTCCTTGTCTCTTTTCTTTCTCTCTCTCTCTGTCTCTCTCTCCTACTCTATGCACAGTGTACGAGGGGGAATATTTCTCTACCTTCCCATAAGGTTTGCTCCCAGAGGAAGACCCAGTCCTGCAAGGTGATGCCTGCAGTTCTGCAGGTAGTTTCAACTTGGCAGCAGTATATAGTGAAGCCCAAAATGACTGTACATCTAATCATATCCTGCAATCCATATTTTTATATTAGTAAATTAAAAACTAATACCCATAAGCTGATTGCCTTATCTGTTTCTCATGCAATTCTGAACTCAGAGGAAGGGATGGAAGATGCTACTAAACCCTAAAAACTCCAACACTTTCCTAAATTGTAATTTGAACCAGACTCCATTCTTGTTAAATGTTTTACATGATCTCTTGTAGCCCAAGAAAGCATAAATTGTTACTATAGGCTAAACACAGTTCAAATTATTTGACTGGATTAGTTATTATTGCAAATAAGTAAGGTAGACATAATTTTTCCAGTTTTATATATGAGGTCACTGAAGGTCATAGAAAAGGACTAAGATGTTGAGAAGCTCCAAGCCCTGCAAAGATTTGTGTATCCTTCCACATACGATTAATTGTCCCTTTGCTTGAAGCTCATTACGTGTGATCAGACCCTCAATTAGGCTGCAGCACAGGGAGGTCAGAAAGGTTAGCTAACTGGTCAGTGGCTGAGCCAAGAGTCTGAAGCCAGAGCTCAGTCTTCTGCACTCTGACATTATCGTGCTCGTTTAGCCTGAAAATTCAGTCCTGCTGTCTTCCTTGTCTCATAATTTCCTATAATGCAGGAGTTGAATTCCTTTCAAATCTCTAGACTGCACTGTTTGTTTTCATTACGACTTATCAAAGTTTTACTATAAATATACTCAGTTAGATCACTCTTTCTTGTAACATTAAAATATTCTAATAAATGATCTATATTTTCATCCCTTGGCAACCTAAAGGATTTCCCAAATGTTTGCCATCTGATTCCCATCTAAAGAAGGGAATACAATCATAGTCGTCCTACCCAGTTTGAATCCTTTCCAAAATATGTTCTCTTTTCTTAATGGTTGTCATCATTACTTCCATGTTCTTCCTAAACTTTTATTCTGTATTTTTCAGGTTTCTTCCAAGTCACTTTGGCCACTGGATGAGATGGGAATAGCATATAAAACATGGTCCCAAATATTGGAGATGAGAGACAGGCATATGATGGCAGAGTGTAGAAATGAATCTTTATTGTAATTTACCTATTTAGTTCTTCATGAGCTTTATTTTATAAAATGAGGAAAGACAAAAGTGGAAAAATTATGAGGAAAGACTTACTGCGGCAGATTTCAGTGAAGGCTGTGGTTGAATAGAGGCAAGGCTTAAATGCAGTTAACAGCATTTTTCCTTAACCTTGTCCATGACATTGAGAACAACCTAGGATATGGCTGTCAGTGCACAGTATAACACAGTATAACCCATACGTAAGTTTCCCTTGTTAAATTCTTTAATATATATGTTTTTCGTGCTTGTAACACCTTTATAGCATATATTTATGGACACCCTTATAGGCATCTTTTTCTAACAGCAAGTTGGAAGGTGCTACATAGTACTCAAACTCTCCAAGGGCCTTTGAATACCCATGAGAACAATGAGATATGTGAATGAATGGGATCTAGAACAGAGGCAGAATTACTGTTTGTTTTCGCAGTCGAGTGTCTTGTTACCATAAGCGCTATGTCTAAATGCTACATATTAGCTGTATCAGTAGTTGCCCAATACACAATGAAAGAGAAAATTTACACCAAATCATTTTGAAAGTGCCATATGTATCATTATGCTTCTGATTTTAGAAAAGCGGTAAATTAAAGGTTCATATGGAAACATCAGTTAATTAGGTAGGTAAATATCTCTTATAAAATAGCCTAGTTATAAAATAAATAGTCAATATTTTGAGTATATTTCCAAGAAGTTAAAATGCCTGAAACACTAGCTAGGATAAGAAGTAGTTGGACTAATTTTTATGCCTTTTAATTTTTAAATACAGAGCCAATAAAACATATTTTCATATCTAAAAATATTCATGTAAAAGTAATGAAAGCTATAGCTTCCATTATGAGTGGTGGTGTTTTTTTTCTAAGTGTTATTGTTTTTACTACGCTTATAGAAAATTGTGAACTGTTACCTATATTTTGTATTGCTTGCTTTCTTAAAAAATTGATTTGTATTCCAGAAATATCATACCAAATATATTTTATCAGTTTTCTCATTTTCATAAAGAGGTTTGCTATTGTTGACAGATGATAAAATATGAATATTTAAAAATTATGTAGTTTAATGGTTGAGCAAGTACTTATATGAATATAAAAATAGTAAACAAAATTAGCAAAGTATTAACAATTGTAGAATCTAGGTGGTGAGTAAACAGATATCGTTCTACCATTCTTTCAGCTTTTCTCTATGCTTAATAATATATAGTTATAAAATTATTTCATTTAATGGTTTATTGCTTAACTCTGAGTGCTTGAAAGGTAACGACTGAGTTTTTACTTCACGTTTTATCACCCAAATTCAGTAGAATGCCTAACACATGTACAGCATTCAATGGATGGATATGAAGAAAGTGAACACAAATAAAAATAAAGTTGAATAAATGAATCAATAAAGATTCTAGGGGTAGGAATTGTGAATGATTCACTATATTGTGTTTTATTTCATATTAAAGAGAATAAATGAAAGAACCCAAGGTGGACAGAAACTGATAATGAGACTGATGAAATGATAGCAGCTGGAACAGAGGGCAAGAGAAAATTAAATCAATTCACTCCACCTAATCCACCGTTGCTTACCGTTCCACAGTAAGTGCAAGTGTAAGATCTTGGCATCCTAGTGCTTTGAGCCACGTTTTGCCAATGAGGGAGCTGCAGCAGAAGGAAAGTTGAAATTACTGATCCCAGTGGAGTCTGAGTGTCTCCTTAAGTGAGAATGCTTTCAAGTTCCCGACACCGATTCTATCTCTGTCAGCACTTTCATCGTGCTTGACATGGTTACCTCTCAAAATATTTTTTTTTCTTTTGATTTGTTTATAGGTACTAAATTCTACCATGGTCCATTAACAGACTTTTTAATATGCAGATGAATAAGCACTACTACTTAGTGCTAATTGGTTAATCAATCAAAGAATTTTTTACTTATTTCCCATAGTCTCAAGATAATGAAGGTCATTTTTGTGTTTGAAAAATGCCTTTCAGTAAAGCCTGGAGCCAAGTAAAAACAGAGGAGATGAATAGCAATAATGATCTTTGTAGTATTATATAGCTCGTTTATTTTCCCATTAACAGAGCTTATTTTTGTGGGCTTATTATAAGGCAGTGAAGAAACACTACACAGACTGACATGTCATTACCACACATGAGCGTATAAAAATTAGTGTTTGAAAGTACAATTAGAGTTGCAGTTGCATTATCACTATATCCCTTGTGAATTAACTTGGTGCTAAACTACTGATACATAAATAACTGTCACTGTCCTTAATCGTATGTGTTAAAGTTTTGACTTTTATATTCAAATCATCGTTTATAAAAATAGTCTGCCAACTGAGGAACATATTCAAAATCCTGTCTATATTATGTTGCTGATTTGGTAAACTTTGTGATTTGTCCTTTACTTGGCACTTATTAAGTTCTCACTGGGCGAAGGTGCTGCATTGTGAACTGACAGGAAGAGGAGAATTCAGTGTAAGATGCTGCTGAACACAGTGCATGTAGCTATAATTTGTTTGAAAGGCAGCTGTCATCCACCAATGCCATAAATGACAAAAAGGGCCCAAGACTCGTGGTAGACGTCATGCTTCACTAGCTAGGCTACACACAGTGCCTAAGCATCTGTCTAGCACCAAACCTCCCAGAGCTTTTAGGCTAGCCTACATTCCCTGTACTTGCGACACTACAGTCAAAACACAGTCCACGTCATCTCCTCCCTGAATCTTAATATAAAATGGTCAGACGCTTAAGAGAAAACCAGCTCCCCCAGGGCCCAGTTACTTCCTTTTTAAAATGAGGGGGCTGACTTAGGTGATCTTCCCTATTCATTTTAGTGCTAATAGTATACAGACAGGTATTTTCAGAAGCATTTCATCTCTGGCTTCCCTGCTCTGATGGCTGTTACCCATAATCAAGCAGTTATTCAATAGTAAGGGGGTCAGCGTGATGGAACATCTTGTTGAGGATGTACCAGTGAGTGGACGTGAGGACAGACAAATCTGGGTGATGCTTTAATCATTTCTCCCGTTAGAAAAGACAAGGAAGGGAACGGCACTTCACTTTATCTTTCCAGTGATGTATCTTACATGGGAGTAAATGAGTGGACAAACTTTAAATATTTCATAAATATGTTTATCCTTATATACATGGAAGTGAAAAATGAACAATTTGAGTTTCTTGTGGTGCCAGGAACTGAGAATCAGAGAAAGGGAGCAAGAGTAGGAGTATATATTTAGGGCCTTTCAACAGGTTTACTTACTGACTTAGAAGGGTTGTGCTATGGGTCTGGCTGCCTCTGTAAAGTTGGCAGGTACAGATTTGAAAAGATGCAACAGCTTCATCCCAGCTCACTCAGCTCAGCACTGAGGGTTCCAAGTCACAAAGCAGCCCACCATAGAGCTGAACGAAACGGTGAAAAGGCAGGTGAACGTCATCCTATATAGTGTTCTGTTTGGGATATTGTAGCTCAGCATTTAGTGTCATGTTAGAAGGCCTAGGGTGAAGAGTGAGTTGATCCTACAAAGGATGTCAGGGGCCAAACCCACTTGCCAGCCCTGGACCTACTACATCAGGATCAGATGACTCAGGGTGGGGATGCTAGGTGCCAGAAGTCACCAGTAAGTCATGGATCCTCTTCATTTCATACACAGGGAGTACTTATTAATCCAATAAAAATTAATTGTTCTTTTTAAATGCCTAATCTGACTGGTAGCAAAGGAGGCTATGATAAACAATTATAGCCTCTAGGGGAGCCTCTATTTCAACTAAGGAAGTGTGAGATAGTTGTAGGAGAGATAACTTATTAAAATGACACTATTTCTGAGTGCTGTTCGATAACAGGAACCATTTTCACAAGTCCCGAGAGCCAATTTGTTTGATGTCTTAATGGTCAATGATAAATCCAGCATTCAATTATCAGACTTCATTTCAGCTGGCGTATGAGCAGCATTTGACATTATTGACATCTCCCTCCTGGCAGACACACTGTCTTTTCTTGGTATCCAGGATACCAAACTTTCTCTGTTTCCCTCCTCACTCATGAGTAGCCCCGTTTTTCAGTCTTGTGTGCTGATTTAACCCTTTCCATATGACCACTTAATGTTGTCCCTGCGCCAGAACTCAGTCCTTCATCTTTTTCTCATTGGTGTCTGCACTTGTATTTTTAGTGTTCTCACACAGTCTCAAGGCTTCTCACCTGTTTGTACACTATTCCTAAACATAAATCTCTGACTCCCCCTATTTTAAACTCCAGACTTGTATACCCAACTGCACACTTAACTTCTCTACTTGTAAAGGTAAAGGACGTTCAAAATTCACATGTTCAAAACTCAGCTGAACCTTCCCCAGCTCATTTGAAATTAAATTCTTATTTCCATTTGCTCAGACTAACATCCTTAGAGTTATTATTGATTCACATTTGTTTTTTATCTCCCGACCTACATATGCTTTTCCAACATGAAATCCTGCTGGCTATAGCTGTGTGTAGAATCTGATCTCTTCTTTCCGCATTAACTGCTGTAACATTGTCCCAGAGTAATATCAGCTTTTGCCATCCAAAATGTTTATAATATCAGAATATTATGAACAATTTATGAATACTATAATTATTTTTCCATGTGTGTAGTGACAATATCTGGGGTTTTTTTCTGGGACACAGCCCTTGGCACTTCTAGGAGCTCACTGATTAGATAGATAGATAGATAGATGAAATAATAAATAGAAATAATTAGTTGCTTCATATTAAGTTACAAAACTTAGATTTTAAAAAATTTAATTTGTAAAGTTGGAGAGAGAAGACAGAGTTTCTTCCGCAAAATGTAACCATAAAATTTGAGATTGATCAAGTATGGGAAGCAAATTTTAATTTTCAATCTCAGACCCATTGTAGGAGGAGAAATAATGGCCCTGCAAAGATGTGCATGTCCTAATCCTCAGGACCTGTTACATGGCAAGGGGGAACTATGGCTGCGCATGGAATTAGTTGCTAATCAGCTGACCTTAACATAAAGAAATTATCCTAGACTATCTGTGTGGGCCCAATGTCATTGCAAAGGTCCTGGAAAGTGGACTAGGGAGGCAGGGAAGGAGATCACTGACAGAGATTTGAAGATGCTAAACCCCTGACTTTGAAGGTGGAATCAGGGGCATGAGCTAAGGAATGCAGGGAGTGCCTAAAAGCTGGAAAAGAAAGAAAACAAATTTTCCCCTAGAGCCTGAAAAAAGAGACACAGCTCGGTTATTCCCTTGGTTTTAACCAAGGGAGACCCATTGCAGCCTTGCGACTTCCAGAATCGTAAGATAGTAAATTTGCGTTCTTTGAAGCCACTAAATTTGTCATCATTTATTGCAGCACTATCAGGAAATGACCTTATCCACTCAAATCCTAAAATCATACTTTTTTCTTTTTAACAATTCATCTTTTTTTTACCTGCATAAAATACGTGGATAAACTTTAAATGTTTATCTTTACGGAGCCTCACAATGTTATCTTTCACATTATTTTGATGATTTATCTTGCTTTGTAACTATTTCCTGACACTTAGTCATTTATTCTTATTACTCTGCAGTTTTGTGCACTTTATTGTCCAACATGCTGCTTCCTGCCCACTGTTTCTCCAGGGTTTTGGCTTCGTATCTCTTTTATTCCACAGCTCCTGCATTAATCTTTTGCTGACCCTGCTGGTACTGTGTCACAGATATCTTCCACTTAATGTACCTCCCACTGGCACGGTTCTCAAACAACATTTATCAGTCTTGCCTGATAGGAAGTGAAAATCAGTTTCCAGAGTCATGTGGAAATTTGACAACTATTTTACAAAGGAAAATTATCTTAGTACACTTAAGAAATATAGCCATGTATGATTACCCTTTGTATTAGAATATATTTTGAAATATGTAAGCATAAATGAGTAAATGAAAGAGAAATGTGTGCGTGTTCTGGTTTAATATAAGGAAGCTTTTAGACATCATTTTTTGATGTATCACTTCATTCACTTTGTCATGTACCTCAAGTTTTTCAGCTGTGCAACTTCTAAAACTTATTTCCCTCTTCTTAAACCCCAATTCTTGCTTTCTGGTATTACTGTAAAGCCATGTCAGTAAATATTCCTAAGTAAATAACAGTAAATTATACAAAATAATCCAAAAGCCAGATTTAGATATAGATGTATAGATATAGATATGGCTTCACTATTTTAGAAAAAATGAGTTTATTATTTTTAGAGAAATAATTCATAATGTAAAATTCCAGTAAGAAAGAACAAAAGGCTGAAAGTAAATAAATCAAAATTTATCAAAACCAATGTTAAATAATCATAAATATTAAGTGACTATAATTTAAAATCTGTCAGTCCTATATAATAGAAAAATTAAATTGATTAAATTATGGTATCAAAAAATCTTATATATATATATATATAACTAGAGTTGGTAGCATGATATTTATATTTTCCCTTAGAGAAAAATAAAACATGAAAATATTCTTTTAGAGCTGAAAGCTTTGCTAAACTTCCAGACAAATGTTTTACTGATACAAGAAATTTGTTTCTAAAGTTCTCCTCTGAATAAAGAGTACGCAAAAGTATTAGGAGGCTGAAATAACATGGATTTGTAAATGTATGCTTCAGTTGTAGGAGTCCTACAAATAGATCTTTGTCAGGCATGATGAAGTCTGCACTCCCAGGCAACATTCCACATCCATTCACTGACTAGGTGAGCGTATCATTATTTGTATTCTGTCAAGCTTTATAATATTTATAATGTGTCACAGTAATCCCCTTAGTTTATTCTTATTTCTCTAATTGATTGAATGCTCATTATATTCTATACGTATCTTCTCTATTAACAAATAATTTATTTTTATTTCTTGATGAACTGAATTTATTGCCAATAATTTATTTTTAAAAGAAGAGATTACAGGGGCTGGCCCCGTGGTGCAGTGGTTAAGTGCACGCATTCCACTTTGGTGGCCCGGGGTTCACTGATTCGGATCCTGGATGAGGACATGGCACCGCTCGGCAAACCATGCTGTGGTAGGCGTCCCACATATAAAGTAGAGGAAGATGGGCACGGATGTTAGCTCAGGGCCAGTCTTCCTCAGCAAAAAAGAGGAGGATTGGCAGCAGATATTAGCTCAGGGCTAAACTTATCCCCCCCAAAAAAAAACAAAAAACAAAAAGAAAAGAGAAGAGATCATAATTGTAATATTTCTAAGAGTTCAGGCAATTGACAATAACAGCTGATTGCTTTTACATTCGAGGGTGAAACTGGCTGGCTGTAACATTACTGTATCCCACATTCCTTCCTTTAGGACTTTGATAATTGCTCTGCCCTCTTTTTGCACTGAGATTCCTGTAGTTAATTACAGCAATTAATTTGAGCCTAGCTCAACTTCTTCCTCTTGTGGATGACTCACTTTTGCTATTTGAATCCCTAAGGATTTGTTTCTTTTTCCTAGAGGGTAAATAACTGTAAATTATAGTTGACATAATTGTTCTATATCAAATTTTCCTAGAATATGAAATGCACGTTTTCTTAAAATTCAATTATTCCTCCACTCCAGGGAATTTTTCATGAATTATATCTTTGAATATCTTTTCTCTTCCATTTGTTCAATTCTGCAAGTAGAAGCCATAAAATATCTATATGTTCAATTTTTTAAAAGTTTGTTATGTATCTCGTCATTAACAGCTATAAAATTTGTCATTTTCTTCTGTATTCAATTATTGCTAGATATTCAATTTTCATTCATGCTTATTTATTCTCTTGCTGATTCTACTAAATTTATTAAGTCTGCAAAGATGTATTTTTAATTCTCAAATTTTGTCCTCAACTCTCAAAGTCCCTTTTTTATTATTTGTAAGAAATCATTTGAAGTATAACATAAAAGATGAAAGTTTTATCTTTACCTCCATAATTTTATATTTATATTTAAAATTTAAAAACTCCTACAAATTAGTAATAAAATAGACAGAAAAATGGCTAATGTCTTGAACAGCCACTTAAAAAGGAATTCCAAATGCCCAATAAACATATGAAAAGACATTCGATTTTATTCGGCCTCAGCATTACAACCGACCGCATTTGGATTTCAGTATACTCCTATCAGGAGGGCCAAATTACGGATGGAAAAGGCCAGGTGTTGTCAAGTCTGTGGACTAACTGGAACCTAATACAGAGTTTGTGCAACTGTAAATTAATATAACCATTTGGAAAATTGTAGCAGTGTCTTTAAACATGAACATTAGCCTACGCTATGACTCAGCAACTCCACTTCACAGTAGTGTATGCATATGATTACCATGAAGCAATTTTTTACCCTCTTACTGTTCTTTTTTTTTTGAGGAAGATTAGCCCTGAGCTAACACCTGTCACCAATTCTCTTCTTTTTTTCTGAGGAAGACTGGCCCTGAGCTTACATTCTTGCCACCTTCCCCTACTTTATACATGGGACGCTTGCCATAGCATGGCTTGACAAGTAGTACATAGGTCCGCACCCGGGATCCGAACCAGCGAACCTGGGGCTGCTGAAATGGAATGTGCAAACTTAACTGGTATGCCACTGGGCCAGCCCCTGACTGTTCTTTTTAATGCTTCCTTAGCTATTCATGGTCTACTTGTTGTCAAATATTGCTGTTTACTGGAAAGTAGAATGAAAAGGGAAAAGAAAAAATAAAGGTCATGCTTCTTATCGCTGTTGCTTTTTTTTTTTTTATTAATGTTATGATGGATTACAACCTTGTGAGATTTCAGTTGTACATTTTTGTTAGTCATGTTGTGGGTACACCACTTCCCCCTCTGTGCCCTCCCCCCACTCCCCCTTTTCCCTGGTAACCACCGATCAGATCTCCATATCAATATACTAAATTCCACCTATGAGTGGAATCATATAGAGTTCGTCTTTGTCTGACTGGCTTATTTCGCTTAGCATAATACCCTCGAGGTCCATCCACGTTGTTGTGAATGGGCCAATTTTGTCTTTTTTTATGGCTGAGTAGCATTCCATTGTGTATATATACCACATCTTCTTTATCGAATCATCAGTTTCTGGGCATGTAGGCTGGTTCCACGTCTTGGCTATTGTAAATAATGCTGCGATGAACATAGGGGTGCAACGGACTCTTGAGATTTCTGATATCAGGTTCTTAGGATAGATACCCAGTAATGGGATGGCTGGGTCATAGGGTATTTCTATTTTTAACTTTTTGAGAAATCTCCATACTGTTTTCCATAGTGGTTGTACCAGTTTGCATTCCCACCAACAGTGTATGAGGGTTCCTTTTTCTCCACAACCTCTCCAACATTTGTCACTCTTGGTTTTGGATGTTTTTGCCAATCTAACGGGGGTAAGGTGATATCTTAGTGTAGTTTTGATTTGCATTTCCCTGATGATTAGCGATGATGAACATCTTTTCATGTGTCTATTGGCCATATTCATATCTTCTTTTGAGAAATGTCTGTTCATGTCCTCTGCCCATTTTTTGATCGGGTTGTTTGTTTTTTGGCTGTTAAGCCGTGTGAGTTCTTTGTATATTATGGAGATTAACCCTTTGTCGGATAAGTGGCTTGTGAATATTTTTTCCCAATTAGTGAGCTGTTTTTTTGTTTCAATCCTGTTTTCCCTTGCCTTGAAGAAGCTCTTTAGTCTGATGAAGTCCCATTTGTTTATTCTTTCTATTGTTTCCCTCAACTGAGGAGTTACAGTGTCCGAAAAGATTCTTTTGAAACTGATGTCAAAGAGTGTACTGCCTATATTCTCTTCCAAAAGACTTATTGTCTCAGGTCTAATCTTTAGGTCTTTGATCCATTTTGAGTTTATTTAGGTGTGTGGTGAAAAAGACTGGTCAATTTTCAATCTTTTGCATGTGGCTGTCCAGTTTTCCCAGCACCATTTGTTGAAGAGACTTTCTTTTCTCCATTGTAGGCCCTCTGCTCCTTTGTCGAAGATTAGCTGTCCATAGATGTGTGGTTTTATCTCTGGGCTTTCAATTCTGTTCCATTGATCTGTGGACCTGTTTTTGTACCAGCACCATGCTGTTTTGATCACTGTAGCTTTGTAGTATGTTTCGAAATCTGGGATTGTGATTCCGCCGGCTTTGTTTTTCTTGCTCAGGATTGCTTTAGCAATTCGCGGTCTTTGGTTGCCCCATATGAATTTTAGGATTGTTTGTTCAATATCTGTGAAGAATGTTCTTGGGATTCTGATTGGGATAGCATTGAATCTGTATATTGCTTTAGGTAGTATGGACATTTTAACTATGTTTATTCTTCCAATCCATGTGCAAGGAATGTCTTTCCATCTCTTTATGTCATCGTCAATTTCTTTCAAGAAAGTCTTGTAGTTTTCATTGTATAGATCCTTCACTTCCTTGGTTAAGTTTATCCCAAGGTATTTTATTCTTTTCGTTGTGATTGTGAATGGGATTGAGTTCTTGAGTTCTTTTTCTGTTAGTTCATTGTTAGTGTATAGAAATGCTACTGATTTATGCACGTTAATTTTATACCCTGCTACTTTGCTGTAGTTGTTGATTATTTCTAATAGTTTTTCTGTGGATTCTTTGGGGTTTTCTATATATAAGATCATGTCGTCTGCAAACAACGAGAGTTTTACTTCTTCGTTACCTATTTGGATTCCTTTTATTTCTTTTTCCTGCCGAATTGCTCTGGCCAGCACCTCCAGTACTATGTTGAATAGGAGTGGTGAAAGTGGGCACCCTTGTCTTGTTCCTGTCCTCAGAGGGATGGCTTTCAGTTTTTGTCCATTGAGTATGATGTTGGCTGTGGGTCTATCATATATGGCTTTTATTATGTTGAGGTACTTTCCTTCTATACCCATTTTACTGAGGGTTTTTATCATAAATGGGTGTTGGATCTTGTGGAATGCTTTCTCTGCATCTATTGAAATGATCATGTGGTTTTTGTTTTTCATTTTGTTGATGTAGTGTATCACGTTGATTGACTTGCGGATGTTGAACCATCCCTGTGTCCCTGGTATAAATCCCACTTGATCATGGTGTATAATCTTTTTGATGTATTGCTGTAATCGGTTTGCCAAAATTTTGTTGAGGATTTTTGCATCTATGTTCATCAGTGATATCGGCCTGTAGTTCTCCTTCTTTGTGTTGTCCTTGTCAGGTTTGGGGATCAGGGTGATGTTGGCTTCATAGAATGTGTTAGGGAGTTCTCCATCTTTCTCAATTTTCTGGAACAGTTTGAGGAGAATAGGTATTAAGTCTTCTTTGAATGTTTGGTAGAATTCTCCAGAGAAGCCGTCTGGTCCTGGACTCTTATTTTTGGGGAGATTTTTGATTACTGTTTCTATTTCCTTACTTGTGATTGGCCTATTCAGATTCTCCGTTTCTTCCTGATTCAGTCTGGGGAGATTGTAGGAGTCTAGGAATTTGTCCATTTCTTCCAGGTTGTTCAATTTGTTGGCATATAGTTTTTCATAGTATTCTCTTATGATCTCTTGTATTTCATTGGTATCTGTTGTGATTTCTCCTCTGTCATTCCTAATTTTATTAATTTGCGATTTCTCTCTTCTTTTCTTGGTGAGTCTGGCTAGGGGTTTGTCAATTTTGTTAATTCTTTCAAAGAACCAACTCTTTGTTTCATTGATCCTTTCTATTGTCTTTTTTGTTTCAATATCGTTTATTTCTGCTCTTATTTTTATTATTTCCCTCCTTCTACTGACTCTGGGCTTTGTTTGTTCTTCTTTTTCTAGTTCTGTTAGGTGTCGTTTGAGGTTGCTTATGTGAGCTTTTTCTTGTTTAGTGAGGTGGGCCTGTATTGCGATGAATTTCCCTCTTAGGACTGCTTTTGCTGCATCCCAAATGTTTTGGTATGTCGTGTTCTCATTTTCATTAGTCTCCAGATAAAATTTGATTTCTTCTTTAATTTCTTCAATGATCCATTGTTTGTTGAGAAGCGTGTTGTTTAGTCTCCACATTTTTGCACCTTTCTCTGCTTTTTGCTTGTAGTTGATTTCTAGTTTAATAGCATTATGATCAGAAAAGATGCTTGATATTATTTCAACTCTCTTGCATTTATTGATGTTTGCTTTGGTTCCCAAAATATGGTCAATCCTTGAGAATATTCCATGTGCACTTGAGAAGAATGTGTAACCTGCTGTTTTTGGATGAAGTGTTCTATATATATCTATTAAGTCCATCTGGTCTAATTTTTCATTTAATTCTATTATTTCCTTGTTGATTTTCTGTCTGGATGTTCTGTCCATTGGTGTTAATGGTGTGTTGAGGTCCCCTACTATTATTGTATTGTTGTTGATGTCTTCTTTTAGTTCTATTAAGAGTTGCTTTACAAATTTTGGTGCTCCTGTGTTGGGTGCGTATATATTTATAAGTGTTATGTCTTCTTGGTGGAGAGTCCCTTTTATCATTATATACTGTCCCTCTTTATCTTTCTTTATCTGTTTTGCTTTGAAATCTACCTTGTCTGATATTAGTATAGCGACACCTGCTTTCTTTTGTTCATTATTAGCTTGGAGTATTGTTCTCCATCCCTTCACTCTGAGTCTGTGTTTGTCTTTGGGGCTGAGGTGTGTTTCCTGGAGGCAGCATATTGTTGGATCTTGTTCTTTGATCCATCCTGCCACTCTGTGTCTTTTGATTGGGGAGTTCAATCCATTTACATTTAGAGTGATTATTGAGATGTGGGGGCCTACCACTACCATTTTGTGTCTTGTTTTCCGCTTTTCTTCAGTTTCTTTTGTTTCTCGTCCCATGGTTTAATCTGTTCTGATGTAGAGCTGCTACTCTCTGTTGTTGTCCTTCTACTTATCTCCTCTGCTCTTGGTTTTGTAGCCCCTTTCCTTTTTTGGATTTTTCAGGAATGAGGGTTTTCCTGAGGATTTCCTGAAGAGGAGGTTTTGTGGCAATGAACTCCCTTAATTTTTGTCTATCTGCGAAAGTTTTTACTTCTCCATCGTATTTGAAGGATATTTTCGCTGGGTAGAGAATTCTCGGCTGTAGATTTTTGTCCTTCAGATTTTTGAATATATCATTCCACTCTCTTCTAGCCTGTAAAGTTTCTGCTGAGAAATCTGCTGATAGCCTGATGGGGGTTCCTTTGTAGGTTAGTTTCTTTTGCCTGGCTGTCCTTAGTATTTTCTCCTTGTCATTGACTTTTGCTAGCTTCACTACTATATGGCGTGGAGTTGGTCTTCTTGCATTGATAAAGTTTGGAGATCTATTGGCTTCTGTCACCTGAAGATCCATCTCCCTCACCAGATTTGGGAAGTTCTCAGCCATTATTTCTTTGAATAGGTTTTCTACCCCTTTCTCCTTCTCTTCTCCCTCTGGTATACCTATAATCCTTACGTTGCATCTCCTAATTGTGTCTGATAATTCTCGGAGAGTTTCTTCATTTCCTTTTAGTCTTGCTTCTCTCTCCTCCTCTGCCTGCAGCAATTCTATATTGCCATCTTCCAAATTGCTAATTCTTTCCTCCATATTATCGGCCCTACTGTTCAGAGCATCTAGATTTTTCTTAATCTCCTCTATTGTGTTCTTCATTTCCAATATGTCTGTTTGGTTCTTCTTTATCGTATCAAACTCTTTTGTGACATAGCTCCTGAACTCGTTGAGTTGACGGTCAGAACTCTCTCTTAACTCATTGAGAATTTTAATGATGGCTGTTTTGAAGTCATCATCATTTAGGTTATATATCTCATTTTCTTTGGGATTGTTTTCTGTGTATTTGTTACTTTCTTTCTGTTCTGGAGATTTAATGTATTTTTTCATATTGCTTGATGTTGTTGATTTGTGCCTCCGCATGGAGATAGAGTTTAGTTGCTCCTTTCACTTGTTTCAGCTGCTGCGGTGGGGGAGCAGCTGTTTATACAGCACCAACCAGGAACCCTGTCTGCAGTTGCTAACTGGGCCTGGGCCCCTCCTCGTAGCCACAGTGGTCCTTTGGATTCCCTCCTCTGCTGTGGGGGCCGTCACAGGGGGGCTTCAGGCTGCTGGTGCCTACTGTTGCAGCCCACCTAGATGTGCTCTCTCCTTGGGGTCTGCAACGGTGTTATGGGCTTTTCCAGCGGCCAGGGGTGGGATCACTTATATTTGTCGCTCCATTGCTGTCGGCACCCACAAAATCTCACTTGTCCTCTATGGGTCGTAGGAGAGCTATTGGCATCTTCTACAGTCTGTGGTTAGTTCACCTAGCTATGCTGCTTTTGCCCTGGGGTCTTCCAGCCTTGTGGCTGGTGGCTGGGTGCCTTCTACTGGTGCTGTGCAGAGGCTTTCCCTAAGGCTGCTGTGAGCCTGTAGGGTTTCCCCCTAGGCTACGAAGCTGGGTCTCTGGAACTCCCCCCAGCCCCAGTCCTCTCCGAGATCTCCGGCTATCCCTAGACCCACAGGGCGGGCAACGGCAGCTGGGGGTCGCCCCGCCCTCTGGGATTCTCTCCGGGCCTCTCCCGGAGCCGTGAATGCTCGGCGTGGCCCCTCTGCTAATGGCAGACAGAGAGTTTTGTCTGCTGCCCGGGCGGAACTTTGGCACTTCCCGTCCGGGTCGCAGAGCCGGCCTTTGAAACTTCCCCCAGCCCCGGTCCTCTCCGAGATCTCTGGCAATCCCTAGTCCCACGGGGCCGGCAACGGCAGCTGGGAGACCTCCGTACCCTCAGCGACTCTCTCTGGGACCCTCCGGGCGCCGCGAATCCCCAGCGGGGACTCCCCGCCAATGGCGGGGAGAGACTCTCCCCGCTGGCTCAGGTGTGCAACTCCAAAGTTTCCCTCTGCGTTTAGGAGTAATTGCGGGGGGTTTAGGTAGGGTTCTGGTCACCTGTTTCCACCGTCGCTCCTCTGTTGTGTGCTCGCTCCTGCCCTAGATGTGTGTAGATCCTCTGGGAGCGTCCGTTGGAAGAAAGCCGCTTGCGGGTACTAGGCTGCTCGTCAGGGTCGGAGAGTTTTCACCTATTTCCACATCCTCCCAGAGGAAAGTCCATCCGCCTTCCGATGTATAGTCGCGTGGGTCTCTCAGACGTCCTGAGATGCTGTCTGGATATCCTTTGTCAAGCGATAAGTGTCCAAATAATTGTAGACTCGAAGGGGGAGAGACAAAGAGGACTATTCACGGCGCCATCTTGGATCTCCCTCAAGTACACGTCTTATCGCTGTTGCTTTTTGAGGTAAGCACATTTCTTGTGCAGTCAAAGCCTGAGGTTGTCTGTCTTTGCCGCTGCCTCCTTTTGATGCTCTTCTTCCATTCTCTCACTCATCCTCTTGCCAAAATCAAAAAGTACCCTTCAGTACTCATGCCAAGATTGTCCATAAGAAACTTACTTTCCTGAGGCCATATTCTTGAACTTTCACTTTTCTTTCAAAAATTGTATGATGATGTAATAAATCTCATTAATAAAAAAGACTTCCCTGGGGGCCAGCCTCATGGCATAATAGGTAAGTTCACTTGCTCCATTTTGGAGGCTGGGGCTTTGCTGGTTGGGATCCCGGGTGCAGACCTATGCACCACTTATCAAGCCATGCTATGTCAGGCATCTCACATATAAAGGAAGATGGACAAAGATGTAAACTCAGGGCCAATCTTCCTCAGCAAAAAGAAGAGGATTGACGGTGCCTGTTAGCTCAGGGCTAACCTTCCTGAAAAAAAACTTCCCTGATATGAAGCTTCCCGTTTTGCGTTATATTGTACCATTATCTGCTCTTGTCATTAGTGTGCCCTCGACTTCCTCTGGTTGATCATTAATGAAGATGTTTAATATGGCCAGTGTTTGCACCAAATCCTCTTGCTCTGGTACTGCCATTTATGATAATTTATTTCATTCATTGAATGGCTGTAGTTTAGTACCCCTGGGTTTATTTTTGGGCAACAAGAAGAGACTGTTACTGGATACATAGTAAAATAACAGAAAACATATTATAAGATGGCTTATTCTTTCATACGAGTTAAAATCCTTTAGCCAGTCCTCCTTTGAAATATCTGTACTATTTTCTAAGTAAATTTATCCACATTTTTCAAGTAAAAGCTTCACATTAAATCCTGTTTCCACTGTGAATTTTTGCTAAGTTTCCTGCCGCACCTTGTTAAGTCTGTTGTTCTGTCTGTGCATTGTTGTCTAGAATGTAACGTGTGATCAGCCAAGCGACTTCAATTTAGATGTTTTCTATGTACTATTTATGGAATAATAATGATCAGCATTATGTTTTAAAATATTTGCATTTGAAATATTCAATAAATCCTGAAGTATTTACTTCATCCTCTGCATATCCCATTGTTATTCTATAGAAGAAGCAAGGCATACTGATTGGGACAATGGACTGTGGTGTCTTACTGCCAGGCCTTGATTCAAGCTCTTACTGTCTGGTGGCCACAGGCAAATTAACTACCCTCCATATCTCCGCCTCTTCATGGGGAAAGGGGGGAATAATAATAGATTCCAATTTATAAGAAATGAGAAAAAATATAAAAACTTAGAAAACACACTGGTACACAGTAAGTGTTTAAATGAATAAAACTGTGTTGAATAATTTGAAGACCATACAAAATTATTGCAAGAGTCTTTTAATGTTGCTGTAATCCGGAAAACTTATCCAATAGTTCCTTATGTGAAATTTCAGGCCAATAATTTCTTATCTGATTAATTATAGGGATCCAAAAAACAATGCAATTATTTTGAACAAATAATGACGTAACTGTATGTTTCAATAACAAGTTTGCAATGGCTTCCTGAAAATCAACCTCTATTTAGCATCGTTGAGATTGTGGTAACTAGTGATGGTGGATTTGTTTTTGAAGCTGAGCCAAAGTCAGATTGTAATAGGATAGATAGAGGTGGAGTGTGAGTGGATGATGAGGAGATGAACAAACCTTTAAAGAATTTGTATATAAAGAGGATGCAAAAGAACAGTATTTGCAGAAGGAATCAGTTAAGTAGTAGATTCTTAAAAAAGAAAAACATGAGAAATATGGCCATATTTAACTCTAGATGGTTAAGAAAGAATAGAAAGTGAGGAAATTCATAGAGGAGAGAAGAGAGTGTTGATGGCTGGAGAGTGAAGAGGAGGTAAGGAGAAATGGTACACAGCACAAAGGGGGAACTTTGGTGATTCAAGGAAAGCAAAATTAGTGTGGATATTTTGGGTATGTTTTTGAGAGGCCAAAAGACTTATTACCTAATTAATTGTCTTTTCTTTATGAAGCAGAAGGTAAAATCATCAATTCTCACTCAACTAGGTCTCATTGTAATAGTTGATGCCAGCATCAATTTCTTCTTTATTTACCTATGTTGTTTCTCATTATCAAATGGGGTATATGCTTATTATAAATATAAAAGAACAATAAAGAAACATGTAGGAGCACACCATGATGAATTAGTTTCTATTAAATGTTGCTTAAGAACATAATGTTAACACTTGTTATAAAACTAAAAATATATGTTATTAAATGTTCTTAAGAATATGACTTTTAAATTACATTGGCTTACTTTGGCCCTCTGTTCACTCCGGCTATCAGACATCCATACGTGTTGGCTCTCAGATAGGATACATGTATATGTTATGAAGGAACCTTATAGGTCTTTCAAGCGGCAAAGTTATCTAATTTGGGGCATTTGTCACCACATAAACCTTTTCCTCTACCTCAGATTCTGTCACCAGAAGTTTTCCCTAGAGTCTCTTGCTGGTAGCATCCCCTCTCCCAGGGTGACTTACTCTTGAATTACCAGCAGGGCTGGAGACCAGGCACTTTGCGATGGGGAAGACTTACCCTTGGCGTGCCACTTGGTAAGACTGCAGGGCACTTTACTGTCAGGGAGAACCTCCACCACCACCGGCCACCGCCACAATAACTCTCCAATTTTCTTCCCCTTTATTCTTGTAGAACCGAGCCACACCATACAGCTCATTAAGTCCACTGCTTAATCAAAATTTGGTAGGCGAAAAAGTTATCAGTCTTCTTTTTTCATATATTGCAAGTGATTATCTTGAAGGCTCTTCTGTCAGCGATCATTGCTGGGGTGTGGGAGAATTCTTCACCAGAAACATTACCTTCTGCTTTATAAAGAAAAGAGAATTAATTAGGTAATAAGTATTTTGGCCTCTTGGAAACATACCCAAAATATCCACACTAATTTTGCTTTCCTTGAATCACCAAAGTTCCCCCTTTGTGCTGTGTACCGTTTCTCCTTACCTCCTCTTCACTCTCCAGCCATCAACACTCTCTTCTCTCCTCTATGAATTTCCTCACTTTCTTAACCATCTAGAGTTAAATATGGCCATATTTCTCATCATCGGGATGACTCTCTTCTTTCCTTTTACCCACGCTTTTGTGTAGCAAATCAATTTCAATAATTCTCCATGAATTAATACGTATACATTATATAGTCATACTTTCTTCCCATTTAAGTTGCTAGCATATTATTTACTTTTTATTTTATGATATTATGTACCAAATAGAAATATTAAATGTATATCATTAAAATTATTAATGCTTTCAATATAGGATTCGGAGTAATATATTCCCTCTCAATTTCAGACTAATAAACATTTAATTATGTTTTCTTTTATCAGTTTAGTAGAAATTAATGTATTTATTGGTTCATATATTTTGAAGCATTGATATCAATAACTAATTTATATTCTTTATCATTCTTTTTAACAGTGGAAATTATGATTCTACATTTTGAGCTCTTGTTGCATCATTTGACCCAATTGTAATTATCATCACAACATTTTTATTTAAACCATCATTTTCACTACATGAAATTTTAATAACTAAGATTGCTTTTGCTACTCTCAACCCAAACACAGGGGCAATGTTTCTGAATCATTTGTAATATCACTTTTGTGGTATTACTAAGTTTTTCTTTATGATTTTTTTCAAGCATGTGTTCTTAACAGATTTCAGAGTGCAATGATTACCATCAGCCGTTCTAATTAACACATGCATTTTCTTGGTTCAGTTTATTGTGTGTGTGTGTTTTTTTTAACACTACTTATGTTCTCTTTTCTGGGATCCTGTTGTCTGTTTAAATCTCTTTTATACAGAATATTTCCTTGTAAACCTTCCAAAGACACGGTAAATAGATAATGCAGTTGAAGAATCTTGGTGTGCCCAACAATGCTTTTTTTCAAACTACTACATAAAATATATATTTTCTGGATATACGAGTTTTGGTTTATAGACCTTTTTTGTACACATTTTATAGAGTGATTTCTGGTATCAAATAAATTCCCCGGTTGCAGTTGAAAATTATATTGTCTGCTTTTCTTTATTTTGTAAACTGTTCCCTTGATGTAAATGTGGTAAAAAAGAAGTCCTCCTTTTGAGTTCAAGTGTGTATATTTGTTTCAATTTTCTCTCATTAATTAGTCTGACTTGACACTCATTATGCTATTTCGATTGGTAGCTCCAAGTGATTATTCAGCCAAGGGATGTTTATATCTAATTTTTATTTGTTAATTGCATCTCTGCCATCTGTCTCTGTCTGTCATTCAGGTACTCATGTTTCTCACACATTAGAAATCCAGACTGTGTCACCGTTACACTCACGTTTTTCATTTATTTGTTGTCTTCTTTTGTATTGAAAGATATTGCTCTCATTTGAAGTACATTCTAGAAGATACAGTTTTCAGCCCTGTATGTTCCATTTGTCATCTTATCTGTTGATTTTTAAAAAATGCTTTACTTATTTAGACTTCAAATGCCTTAGAATAACAATTATTTTCCTGACTATATATTTATTATGCTCAGAAATTAAAATTATATAAAAAGATGTGCCATCCAATTATCTGCATCCAAAGCATCCACACATCTGGTATCACATTTATTGTTTTTTGTTTATTTCCTTATAGTAATACATATAAATATATCTTATCATTTCATAATCTTTCTGATTTAGTTTCCGCATCTTAAACTTTTCACTTAACATCATAATATGGAAATCATTCCATTCTGATATAAAGACTGTTACCTGGAAATTTATCAATATTTTCTACAGCTGCATATACATTTAAATATATATAAATATTTAATGAGCCACTCATAGGTGAACTTTATATTGTTTCCAACATTCTCCTGTCATAAACCATACTCCAAATTACAAACGTTTTATATGCTTTAGTTTAAAAGTGTACTGTCATTGAGTTGTGTGAGTTCTTTATATATTATGGATTTTAAGCATTTATCGGATAACTCACACAACTCAACAACAAAAATTCAAACAACCCAGTCAAAAAATGGGCAGGAGACATGAATAGACATTTCTCCAAAGAAGATATAGGGATGGCCAATAGGCACAAGAAAAGATGTTCATCATCGCTGATCATCAGGGAAATGCAAATCAAAACTACACTAAGATACCACCTTACACCCATTATAATGACAAAAATCACTAAAACAAATAGTTACAAATGTTGGAGAGGTTGTGGAGAAAAAGGAACCCTCATAGACTGCTGGTGGGAATGCAAACTGCTGCAGCCACTATGGAAAACAGAATGGAAATTCCTCCAAAAATTAAAAATAGAACTACCATACGATCCAGCTATCCCACTACTGGGTATCTATCCAAAGAGCTTGAAGTCAGCAATTCCAAAAGTCCCATGCACCCCAATGTTCACTGCAGCATTATTTACAATAGCCAAGACGTGGAACCAACCTAAGTGCCAATCAACAGATGATTGGATAAAGAAGATGTGGTATATATATACAATGGAATACTACTCGGCCATGAAAAAGAAAAAAATCATCCCATTTGCAGCAACATGAATGGACCTTGAGGGAATTATGTTAAGTGAAATAATCCAGATAGAGAAGGACAATCTCTGTATGACTCCACTCATATAAGGAATTTAAAAATGTAGACAAAGAGAACAGATTAGTGGCTACCAGGGGAAAGGTGTGGTGGAGGGTGGGCACAAAGGGTGAAGGGGTGCACCTACAACACGACTGACAGACAATGATGTACAACTGAAATTTCACAAGATTTTAACCTATCATTAACTCAGTGAAAAAAGAAAAAGTGTACTGTCCAGTTATACAGAATTTAATGCCAGTAGTTGGATTGCTGGGTCAAAGTACAAAACTTCCAAATGATCCCTAAAAGATTTTTTTCATTTTGCAATTCCAGCACCAACATATCCTAGCACCTGTTTCACTACAGAGTGTTGTCAACATTGAAAAGTTAGAGATGATGGCAGTATGCTTCTAATCAGCACTTATCTTATCTTCACTGGGATTGAAGATATTTTCATGTATTTAAGGCCATTTGTTTTGTTTTTCTGTGAACTCTCAGTTCATTTTTTTGCAATTACTTTTCTTTGGTGTTACCACATTTCAACCCATTCTCCAAGCTCTGTGTCTTCAAACGTTTTTCTTGTCTTTCAAGAGTCATTTTTAGAAAATACTCAAGTTTTTGTCTACATTTCTTTTTAGGTTATTCCAAGACAATATATAAGTTTTGATGCTATTTAAAATGAAATCTCTTATATTAAATGTTAACTGTTTTGTTGTTGTTTAAATATATCCTGTTGATGTATGTATTACTTTTATTTCTTACTATTGTTTTCAATTGTCTCATTGATTTCAATAATTTCGATTTGATTATTCTTATTTCCTAAGCATACAATTACATTATCTGCTATCTGCAACTAGTGATATTAATTCCAAATTATTTTAGCTATAATTCCCTCCAGTAGAATATTAATTTTAACCTTTTTTCTGACTATAGTGGGACTTCTTCCATTATGTTCCATTTAAGTTAGATGATGATATGGGATCAATATAGATTTATATACATTATTCTGTTAAGAAGTAACCATTAATTGTTATTGTATTGTGTTTTTACCAAAATTGTCTGCTAAATTTTTGAAATTCTTTTTAACATTAAGCAATTGGCTCAGATAGTTATATCCCTTAAATTTATGAGGCTGTTCATTTAAATTAATAGATTTCAGAATTACATTCTTAGGGGTCTAGGATTGAGTAAGTCTCCCTATCACATACTGTTAATGTAATACTGGATGGTGATTTTTTTAATGATTTTCACATCAATATTGATAGAGATTATTCTTTTCTCTTTTTACTCTACATATCTCTGGAGTGGGTATTAATATAGCTTTACTTCATGAACGAATTTGGAAATTTTTCTTCTGGTTTAAATAGAACATTTTAATATTCGATGTTGTCTGCCCTTTAAAAAACAGCAGATTCCATCCTTCATTGATTCCTGACTTTGGAGAAGAATAATTATTTTACATCTCTTCATTTTTTTTTCTTCTATATAGGTCAGTCTGTCTGGATTATCTATATCTGGGTTGGTTTTGAAAATTAAATATTTCTACTGAATTTTTATTTTATGTGTATTTTATTTGCATAAATAGAGTTGATAAAAGTAGTGCAAAAAGGTACAAAATTGTTCAGAGTTCTTTTGAAAACTAGATATATTAGTTATTTCTTTGTGGTTAGTCATCATAACAATTCGTACTTTATATAATTGTGATTTCTCCTTTTTTCTTTATTTAGTTAGATAAAACTTCATAAACTTTATCAAACATTACAAAGAACTATCTTATATATTGACTTATTTGGGTGGGTTACATGGATTTTTTAAATTACATTAACGTCTTATCAGTTTTGTTTTTATTAATTTCTCTTATCCATTGCTTTTGTTGCATTGATCTCTATTATTCCCATGTGCTTAATACTTTCTTTTTTTTAATAATTTTTTTATTAAGATTATGATAGATTACAACCTTGTGAGATTTCAGTTGTACATTAATGTTAGTCATGTTGTGGGTGCACCACTTCACCCTTTGTGCCCTCCCCCCACCCCCCCTTTTCCCTGGTAACCACCGATCAGTTCTCCTTGTCTATAAGTTAACTTCCACCTATGAGTGGAGTCATGTAGAGTTCGTCTTTCTCTGTCTGGCTTATTTCGCTTAACATAATACCCTCAAGGTCCATCCATGTTGATGCTAATGGAACAATTTTGTCCTTTTTTTTTTGGCTGAGTAGTATTCCATTGTGTATATATACCATGTCTTCTTTATCCAATCATCAGTTTCTGGGCATTTAGGTTGGTTCCACATCTTGGCTATTGTAAATAATGCTGCGATGAACATAGGGGTGCATTGGACTGTTGGGATTGTTGATTTCAGGTTCTTAGGAATTACTTTCATTTTTAATAATATTGAAAATTCATATTATGATTTATTTTTACTTTGTGTTCCACTTTAGCTCCATTGCATTGGTATTTTCATTAATATTGTTTAAATATTTTCTTCTTTTGTGGGAGGAATACACTTTTAAAATTTTGATATCAATTTTTTGGATTATTTATTCATTCAAATATTCAAGGAGATCCTGTTGGCTTCTAATTTTTGACAATTATGAATAAAACTGATATTAAAAAACAAACAAAAAATTGCATTATATTTCAACATGTCCTGTAATTTTTAGTCATTAATTTATTGTTGGCAATTTAAATTTTCTAATTTCTCCCTGTTTTACTTATTAATTTGATATTTATGTTCCTAAATGTTTGTATGCTTCCCTCTATTTCCTTATAATAGACATTTGAGAGTGAACTAAAACATAAACTTATGAAATTTCTTAAACTGTATTTTCAACTTGCCTTCTAAGGAAGTCAAATGCAATTTACAAGTAATACACAAGACAACCCATTTCTATAAATCCTCAGCACAATCTGATATAATCTTATAAACAGTGAGTTTATTTTTTAATTTACTGTATCTGTCTTACTTTTCTATTTTAGTGCTATTGATTTAAGAACCATTTAGATAGAAAAATTTTATCCTTTGCCTATTAATCATTCTTTTATGAGTTTCTTAATTCGTTTCATGCTTAAAATTCCATACTCCATACAATGATCTTTTGAATGTAAATTTGCATTTATCCAGTTAATTTAACTTTTCATAGAGGTCTTCATGCCTCTGGAATAAATTTTAAGTTGTAAATTAGCAAAGTCTACTGACTATAAATATATTTTTCCAAACAGTGAACTTTTCTTTAAATATTTACATCAAATGTTTAAAATTTTATTTTTTAGTTACATATACTGTAATCTATTCACTTTTCTTTTTTTAACAATTTTGGGGAAAATTTTATTTCTTTTTGTTAGACTGTTCAAAAATGTCCCCATTTTAAAAGGTATAAATTCTAAACTCCAGGAAGATATCTTATGTTTGTCATAATCTGACCTCTCATATATTTGAGTCCAAGATTTCAGCTTCATCTCCTGCTATTCACACCACTTGCACAATATAGTCATTGGACAGACTACTCATCTTTCCTATACAACTTACATATATTATATAGAGAGACACCTTTTCTTAACTTATTAGCGTTCTCATAGACTGCCTGTTTCCAAAAACTATGTGGAAAATCTGATCCTTCAATGCACAATTCAAGTGTCATTTCTGCGCAGATATTTCAATCACCAGACATTCTGGTCACACAGACTCTTTGTCAGCCCTTCAAGTTCCAGAAGAAAGGTTTATTACTCTTGTGATCCTAAAGAATTTTCTTTATATCACTAACCTGCTACTTTTCCCATTATATTATTGCTAATTCTTTGGAGAGTTTATTAATCTACTGTATTTGAGAACCTTATGACAATTCACCTTTGTATACATTTACATATAGTATTAGCATTATATCTAGTACATAAATGCATAATCAAACAATATGTGTTTAATTGAATTGAATAACATATGAACTACCTCCATTGGAAATAGATTCAAGGAAAGAACTTAGAATAAAATTTAAATACTGAGCAGTAGAATGTAGCGTAGAAAGTGTGAACTCTCTCTGAGGAATTAACAACAACAAAAAAATATATTATATCCTTCACTGAAAACCTTCACTATGAAAATACCTCATATTTAATCATTAGAGGGTTTAACTTGATAAATATACTATCATAATAAGAATCAGGGGAACTGTCATGCTCAATATACAAGGAAGTCTTTGATATCCACTTAGTGGGTAAGCAGTATCTTTGTAAATATTAGGAAGATATTGCCTTTGGGCATGTTTTTCAAATGTAATGACTGAATGTGACCTCCATTTATTAAACTTAAATGCTAAGTGATAGAAAAGTAGAAAAGAGTGACTTCACAAATATAAAGCTGAGATTCAGTTAGATTCCATTTACTTCTGTTGGTACTATGGGTAAGTAGACAGATAGAACACGTAAAGATGAATTGTCCCATCTTAATATTTGCCAAATTCGTGAGATGAAAGAAAAATGGGGTATAAAATTGACAATTCTGGCAATAAAGTGATTGAAATAATTGACTCTATAATTCAAGGCTCAGATAATTGAAAGGACTCAAAGATTCCCCTGTCAGGTAAGGCTTTAGTAAAGGTACGTGGTCAGTTGAGCAGAAGAAATAAAGCACAGGCAATCATTGAGAAACCCAAGACTTCTAAGGGCAGCCTTCCATCCTTTCTCGAACATACGGGACTCAATGTATCATCAGATTATGAACTATCAAGAAATATGTAGGTACCTTGGTTTCAAGGAAGCTAAAGCACAGTTTACTGGGGGTTCTTTATTCCTCACTAATTGCAAAGCTAAAATCAGACAGTCTAACAAGTTAAGGAGGTTCAAACCATCAGTCCATACATTTTCTCTACATAATGTAGACAAACTAGCACAAAGGGCCTGTAGAGTAGTCTGAACATTAAATAGCACATTATGAATCACTAGACAGCACATTTCATCCTTACCTTAGCCAAATGTCAAGACCATACTTTCAGAAGTCCCTGGAGATAAGCATACTGCTCCCCCACGTCAGCTGCAAGTTAACCTTATCCTTACACACCTGGATTGGGAAATAATTAGAAATCTGAGGAGGTTATTAGAGAGGGAGAAAGTTTAAGTATTTGAAGATTGTAAGAGAGCAAGGAAGCGTCAACAACTGTAAATGTCTGAGATTTTGTTCTACTTACAAGCTAGCAAGTTAGCCTGTCCTGTCTGATGGATGCTAGCAGAGGACACAAGAGGCCTGACTCAGAGACAAAGACAAAAGACAAAAGATTTATTTCTCTTTATTTATTAGTTATTGCACAGCAGATAGCATGAACTTCAAGTTTGAGTTACTTCCCCTTGTCCCCAAGTCTCTTGGGTCAATGTGGAGCATTCCAGGTGAATGCTGCATCCACCGTGGATCTGAATTATAGCTAAGAACTCCAAGTTTAGGAAGCTTTCAAGTGTAAAAGGGAGCTAGGAAGAAATGTGGAGAAAATATTATTTTTATTATACTGACATGCAAAAAATCAGCCTTCTGCCCCAAGGGAGACATAATGTCTATCCCCAATCCTGTTATACAAACATTCCTAAAGAGATAATCTGGAATAAAAATTGTCAAACACGTGCAGAAACATGAGAGACCCACAAAGAATTTTTTCCCAAGAGAAAGATGTGAAAATATGGCTAGAGAGGAGACTTTTCTATTGAAGTATTTTCCAGGTGAAGCAGTTCTCTGTAATGCTGACTTCTAGGGTGTGGCAATGGAACGAGAGGCTGAAGTGGAGTCCAGTGACAGTAGCTGGATATAAGGAGATAAAAAAATTGAGAGTCCAAGATATTAGATATGTCATGCATGTGGCCTTTGAGAGCTTTTGTATTATTGGCAGGGTGATAGTATAGACTAGAATTTAGTGCCTAAGTCTGCAATTAATAAAGGAGAGTTATAAGGAAGTGAAAAAAATGACAGTAACAAGAATAGGTAAGCTTGGCATTCCTGGATGTTCCTGTAAGGATCTTGAAGAAACAGTGTAGTATGAAGATATCCACTTCAATTCTAAATCTGTGGCTGAACAGAGTCTATTAGCTGCTGCCATAACAAATTACCACCACCACCACCCATTTATCATCTCACTGTTCTGTAAATCAAAAGTCTGGGTACAGCATGACTCAACTGAGTCCTCTGTAGTGGTTCCCACAAGGCTGAAATCAAGGTATCAATTGGCATGGCTTTCCTTCCTTCTGGAAGCTCTGAGTTTGAATCTGCCCCTAAGCTTATTCAGGGTGTTGGCCAAATGCATTTCCTTGAATTGTAGAACTGAGGTCCTCCTAGGACTGAGATCCCTATTCCTTTGCTGGTTGTTGGCAGAGGGCTAGCTTTTGCTCCTACAAGCTGCCTACATTCCTTTCCACGCTCTCCGTGTGGCTGTGGCCCCTCTAGAAGTAGTGGGTGGACTAAATGTGTGCATCAAGTCTCTCCTTTCTGCTGCATCTCTTTGATTCCACTGGAGAAAGTTCTGCCTTTAAGAGGTCATGTGATTAGACTGGGTCCACCCAGATAATCTAGGACAATCCATTTCAAGGCCCCTAATATTAACTATATCTGCAAAGTCCCTCTTTTTGTCATGTAACACAATGTATTCATGGGTTCTGGTGATTAAGATGTGACGAGCAGGAAGGGATAATGAGCAACTTTTGCTTGAGATGACTACAGGGAAAGTATTACTTTAAGAGGATGAGGGTGTATGGATAGATTTTGATCCACCACTGGGGTTTTTCGTAATGTGCAGAGCAAGGATGTGAATGGGAGGAGGGAGAAAGAATTCTGGTGTTGGAGAATGGAAACTCAGAATCATAGGGGTATATAAAACCAGGTTAGGACATAAGGGTTATCTAACTTTCTGCACTCCATTAAAATTAATATTTCACAATATTTTTTAAATTTGAAAAACATACCAATATTACAAAGTACTTAATAAATTTTGAGGTCTTGGAAAGGAAATAAAGGGAACATAATAATAAACTGAAGACTGAGTAAAGCTAATGTTAAGACAAAGAGAAGAGTTATCTTGCAGCTCTGGTGTTATATTATTCAAACTGGTGTTCCAGCATAGCAGAGCATTTCTTTTCAGCAGGTTAAATAGTTAAGAGAAATGTTCTTGGAACTGCTAATCTGATTTGCTCATGTGGTTTGTCTTTTCCAAGTTGGGGTATGTTCCACTTTCATAAGATGATTGCTCTGTAACTTTCATTCTCTTTGCCTCCATTATTTGGCATCTTGCTTGAATGGGAACAATTTGCCCTTGTATGTAGGTGTATACTGTTGAATTATTTGAGTCATATTGGAGTGCTATTCTTATTTATGATATGTCCCTCAACATAATGCCCTATCTAGAAGCTGTGAACATGTCACCTACGGGTGACGGAGAGCTCCAAATAGTCACTTTCTGAAATTGTAACTGGCACTCGCTTTCAATTGGTGTGATTATGTCTCAGCCATGCGGTTTGAAAGGATGATGCTGACATGCACAGACCCTTTCTATTGCTTTAATGTCTTTCTTCCTATCACAGATCCAAACAACATTTTTATCTCTTGACTGAATATGACAGCTGTGTGATTCCTTTTTCTCCGTGAATCCAATTAATCTGTCTATGCTTCTGGTCCTTTTAATTTTTTTGGCATGTCTTTTCTATCTTTCTTTTTTTTCTAAACAAGTTGTTTACATTCTCAGCATGTTTATCTTTAGATCTTCATGGTTGTCTGCTTTTCAAATTACCTACCCATTTATCTCAGCTTCCGGTTATGGGTTTACTTATCATCACCCTCGTCTCTCTATACTCAGCTTTGATTAGGTTCTTCTCTTCCCTCATGCACTGAAATTCTTTGAGGTGCATTCAATAGCTCCCTTAAAAGAAGCAGACAAAATAATCCTGACGAAGTCTCAACATTGATTTTGTACTCTGCAAAGGTTTACAAGAGCTTAATGTGAATGTTTTGAAGACCAAGGACTTCAGATGACTAATTGTTTCAACCAATACTTTTTAAGGAAGACAGAAAAACAGATACAAAGAAGACAATCAAAAGTCATTTGTAAGCATATAAGAAACCTACTGAGGTAGCAGTTGAAGAAAATAACTTGGTGAAACACAGAACGCTTCATCCCCATGATGAAACCCATTTACAAAAACCAAGTGAAATAATTTAGATAAGCTGACATGCAGGCAACCCCTAATAAAAGTAAATTGCACACTTACCTTTGCTTTACAAATTGAGAAATCAACCAAGTGTAACAACTATTCGTTTAGTAAAACTTTTTTGAATATTTTCTCCTTGCCACAAGATACATTTAAGTCAATTCTCCAAGTTGCATGTAATCTGATAGTTTAACCACAGTGACAATACCCTTACTTCCAATGCAGTGACATCCTTACTTCCAATGTACTCTTTACAAGAAATTTAGACATTGAACCACGTCTAGTCTGAAACGTCTCACAGGTTATGCTGAAATATCTCTTAGGGAACCATAACTCTCATTATTTCATATTAAAAATAATTAAACTAAGAACAACTACATTTTGTTGGTTAAGAATTTAATGGCATATTGTTTAGAGGTATTTCTCCCCTCCATAGTTCTGGAAATTAGTTGAGAAATAAAACATCAATAATATAATTGTATTATTGATTTCCAAGACTTTGGTATCTCATCCGAACATTCATTTACTAAAAATATGCCCTACATGTGAGAAATAGTTTATTCACTTTTCTTTTGACAATTCAAAATTAGAAAAGCATGTTTTTAAGCATTAGAAGAGTTAAAGAATGATAAATGGAGTTCCTTTATCAAAGTGTTAAGGGACTTCATCTTGCAGGAAGATGGAATACGTGCACTTTTCCCTATTCTTCCCATTAAGTATAACTAAAACTCCTGGGCATTGTATCTAAAACAAATGTAAGAAGACTCTGAAAGTTGGAGAGAAGAAGGCAGACCAGCTATGGCCTTGGAACCTGAGGAATGACACAGTGGTAAGCATTCTACCTCATATATTCCAAACCTTGAGTTGGAGAAGCCAGCAACCCAGAAATGTCAATGGGCAGAACAAAAGAATGCTTCAACAAAAGTCTACTTGTTCCAGTCAAACGACTAAGAAAGGGAAAACCTTTCAGGACAGAAACTGTAGGCAATAATTGCTCTACTCCAGTCAAATTCTATAGAAAAATTGTGACCACATCCCCCAAATTTCCTCCTATTGTGGAAATAATCAATGAAGTTTAAAATAGAACAACAAAAATACTCATCTGAACACGATACAGAAAATAGAATGGGAAAAACAAACAAACAAACATAACCTAAGGGACTGGGGATACTTTAAGAAAAGATCTAAATTCTGCTTATCAGAGTCTCAGAATAAGAGGAGAAAGAGGGAAAAATTGAAAAAGTACTTGAAGAAATAATAGCTGAAAAATTCCCTTATGTTTAAACAGATACAAACTATAGACTCAAGAAGTTAAGTAATCTTCAAACTGAATAAAACCAAGGAACGATACAGCAACTTTTAAGAAAAAGTGAGAAGGAAAAACATCTTGAAAGCAGCCAAGCAAAAATTGTATCTATAAAAGAAATACAAGTTGAATGACAGTGAACATCTCATCAGAAACCATGGAGACCAGAAGGAGTGGCACAGTACTTTTCAGGTGCTAAAAGAAAGAGTCCTGGAGATTGCCGGGAAGATGGCCACGTAGGAGGACTCTGAACTCACCTCTACCCATGGACACAAAAAATTTACTACTGTTCTCGGAACAATTACCCTGAGAGAGAACTGAACACTGGAGAAAAAGAACCCCCACAACAAGGGACGGTGCTGATTGAGGTAGAAGAGGCAGAAATTCCTTTCTAGAGAGGAAAAAGTCACCTTCTAACCATGTCACTTCAGGGATAGGAGCAATCTTAAGGTCTGAAACTTTTCCTGGAGGAGTGGGGGATGTGAGCAGGAGAACTTTACCACAATAAGCAGCTTTTGGACTCAGCACAACTAAGATGAATGTCATAATATCTGACTTTGCTGGCTATTAACAGCAGTGGGGAATACCCCCAGAAAAGACATTGGATCTAAAAGAAGGAAAATCCTGCTATTAAATGGCCCACACACAAACTCACCCATTTCGGAAAGCAACTTAAAATCACCGGAAAGTTTTGTACAGTCCTTTGGTGAAGAGAGACTCATTGATAAGCTCTGGGTGCATCTTGGCAAGAGATGAGACCTCCCCAGGCTGGGACCACCTCCCCAGGAACTGAGACATTGATGGCAGTCATTATTGTGATCTAGTACAGGGGTGCTGACACAGACACTGGCAGATGCCATTGGAGTTCTTCCCCTGGCCTGTTAGCTCAGGGGTCTGCCCCACACACTAGAACACCAATTTAATCCAGCTCAGCCAGGGCAGGCAGGCTGCCCTAGGGACTGGCCCCACCCAACAGCAAGCACTAGGGAAACTTGTAGGCCTGCATAGGTAGGGTGTGTGGGACCTGTGCAGCAGAGTGAGTAGGCCTGCCTCTGAGGGGCAGGGCGTGTGCAAGGGGCAGGGTGTGAGTGAGGGGTAAGCTTGCATTGGCAGAGTGTATGGGGCCTCTGCAGTAGGGTGAACGAGTCTGCTTCAGTGGGTCTGGGCATACACATAGGGCAGGACTGTGTTGACAGTGTATGTGGGCCTGCGGGTGGTAAGGCTTGTCAGCTACAGTAGCCTTGGGCTTCTCAAACAGCTATGCAGGGGATGGGCTACACCTTCCAATGCCTGAAACAATTGCATGCTGCCACACCTGGGGTCATCCCACCCAGCTGCACATCTGAGAGAGTTGACAACAGCCTCTCAAGCCAGAGGCCTACAGCAATTGTAAGCCCCTGAGCCTAGCAACCAACCTACTCACTTAACAGAAAAACTGGAAGAAGAATGTGCTTTTAGACCTTGCAGCCAATTGTGCTGGTGCTCCCCATGCCTGATAAAGTGACTGTAGGGACCATAGCAGCCACATACAACTGAGTATTACAACTAGGTGGCCAGGGGAACAGCTTAGCTTCACCAGCCACCTGCAACATGAGTAACCCTGCCACAACAAAAGGACACATGTAGCCCACACAGGGGACACTCTTGGAACATTCGGAACTGGTGACAAGATGGAAGCATACTGCTGGGCCTCATAAGACATCTCTTACATACGGCCACTTCACCAAGATTGGGAGATGCAGTTGATCTACCTAGTACATAGATATAAGCACAGAGAAAGAGGTAAAATGAGGAGACAAAGGAATATGTTCCAAATACGGGAACAGGAAAAATCCACAGAAAAAGAACTAAACAAAACAGACAAAAACAATCCACCTGATAAAGAGTACAAACTAATAGTTGTAAGGATGCTCACTGATCTTGCGAGAAGACTGGATGAATTCAGTGAGAACTTCAACAAAGAATTAAGAAAATATAAAAGAGAATTGATCAGAAATAAAAAATACAGTAAGGGAAGTGAAAAATTCATTCAATAGCAGACTAGATGATGCAGAAGAATGGATCAGTGAACTGGACGGAAGACTAGAGGAAAAACTGAAGCTGAACGGATAAAAGAAAAAAGAATTTAAAAGAATGAGGACAGTCTAAGGGATCTCAGGACAACATCAAGTACAAAAATGTCTGTATTATATGTGTCCCAGAAGGAGAAGAGAGAGAAAAAGGGGCAGAGAATCTATTTGAATCTATTTGAAGAAATAATAGCTTAAAACGTTCTTAACCTAAGGAAGAAAACAGACACCCAGGTACACATAGAATACCAAACAAGATAAACCCAAAGAGGCCAACCCCAAGACACATTATAATAAAATGTCAAGAATTAAAGATAAAGACAGCATCCTAAAAGCTGAAAGAGCAAGGCAACAAGTGATATACAAAGGAAACCCCATAAGACTATCAGCTGACTTTTCAGCAGAAACCTTATAGGCCAGAAGGGAGTGGCATGACATATGTAAAGTGCTGAAAGGAAAAACCCTACAGCCAAGAATACTCTACTTGGCAAGGTTAACATTCAGAATGGAAGGAGAGGGAAAGAGCTTTCCAGACAAAACTAAAGTAGTTTATCACCAAGAAACCAGACTTACAAGAAATATTACAGGAACTTATTTAAGTGGAAAAGAAAAGACCACAAATAGGAATAAGAGAATTATCAAAAAAAGAACCCCAATAAACTCACTGGTACAGTCAAATATACAGTAAAGGTAGTAAGTCAACCACCTATGAAGCTAATATGAAGATAAAAAAAACAAAAGTACTAAAGTTATCCATTTCCATGATAAAAGGGTAATGGATACACACACACAAAAAAAAGAATTTAAACACGACATCAAGAACATAAAATGTGGAAAGAGGAGAGTAAAAGAGTAGAGCTTTTAGCCAATGGTCAAACTTAAGAGACCATCAACTTAATATAGTTTGCTATATATGTAGGGTATTATACATGAACCTCAAGGTAATCACAAAACAAAACCTATAATAAATACACAAAAAATTAAGACAACGGAACCCAAACATAATACTAAAGAAAGTCATCAAACCACGAGGGAAAAGAGCAAAAGAAGAAGAAAGGAACAGAGAAGAACTACTAAAACACTCAGAAAGAAAGTAACAAAATGGCAACAAGTACATACTTATCAATAGCTACTTTCAACATCAGGGGACTAAATGCTTGATGCAAAAGGTTTAGGGTGGCTGATTGGATAGAAAACAAGACCCATATCTTGCTGCATACAAGAGACACACTTCAGACCTAAAGACACTCACGAACTGAAAGTGAAGAGATAGAAAAAGATACTCCATGCAAATGGCAATGAAATGAAAGCTGGGGTAACAATACTTAGACAAAATAGATTTAAAACAATAACTAATAAGAGACAAAGAAAGGCACTAAGTAATGATAAAGGGAACAATCCAACAAAAGGATATAATACTTGTAAATATATGTGCAACCAACATAAGAGTGCCTAAATATATAAAGCAATTAATAACAGACATAAAAGGAGAAATAGACAGTAATACAATAATAGTAAGGGACTTTAACACTCTATTTACTCCAATGGATAGATCATCCAAACAGAAGATGAATAAGGAAACACTGGACATAAATGACACATTAGACCAGATGGACGTAGTAGATATATATAGAACATTCCATTCAAAAACCACAGAATACATATGCTTTTCAAATTCACATGGAACATTCTCCCAGGATAGATCACATATTAGGCCACAAAACAAGTCTCAATAAATTTAAAAAGATTGAAATAATACCAAGCATATTTTCTGACTAGAAATGATATGATACTAGAAATCAACTACAGGAAAAAGTCAGAAAAGTTACAAATATGTGGAAATTAAACAAAAGACTACAGAACAGTGGTTGGGTCAATGAAGAAATCAAAACAGAAATAAAAAAAATACCTGGAGACATGGACAAGCCCAGTGACATAGGGGTTAAGTTCATGCCCTCCACTTTGGTGGCCTGGGGTTTGCAGGTTCAGATCTCAGGTGCAGACCTCTGCACCACTTATCAAGTCATGCTGTGGCAGGTGTCTGACATATAAAGTAGAGGAAGATAGGCAACAATGTTAGCTCAGGGACAATCTTCCTCAGCAAAAAAGAGGAGGATTGGTGGCAGATGTTAGCTCAGGGCTAATCTTCCACAAAATAAAAAATATACCTAGAGACAAATGAAAATACAACATGGCAAAATTTATTGGATACAGCAAAAGCAGTTCTAAGAGGGAAGTTTATAGCAATACAGGCCTACCTCAACAAACAACAAAAGTCTCAAATAAACAATATAACAATGCACCTAAAGGAACTGGAAAAAGAAAAACAAACAAAGCCCAAAATCAGTAGAAGGGAGGAAATAATAAAAATCAGAGCAGAAATAAATGAAATAGAGACAAAAAAAAAAAAAAAAAACCAGAAAAAATCAAGGAAATGAAGAGCTGGTTCTTTGAAAAGATAAACAAAATTGACAAACCCTTAGCTAGACTCACCATGAAAAGAAGAGAGAAGGCTGAAATAAATAAAGTCAAAAATGTCAAAATGAAAGACAAGTTACAATGGACACCTCAGTAAAACAAAAGATCATAAGAGAATACTATGAAAAACTATGTGCCAACAAACTAGATAATCTAGAAGAAATGGATAAATGCTTAGAACAATACCATCTTCCAAAACTGAATCAATAAAAAAATAGAGAATTTGAATAGACCAATCAGCAGTAAGGAGATCAAAACAGTAATCAAAAACCTCCCCCAAAATAAAAGTCCAGGACCAGGCAGCTTCCCTGGTAAATTCTACCAAACATTCAAAGAAGACTTAATATCTATCTTTCTTAAACTCTTCCAAAAAATTAAAGAGGGGAAGCTCCCTAACTAATTGTACAAGGCCAACATTACCCTGATACCAAAACCAGATAAGGACAGCACAAAAAAAGAAAATTTCAGGCCAATATCACTGATGAACATCAATGCAAAAATCCTCAACAAAATACCAGCAAACCAAATACAACAATACATTAAAAAGATCATACATCACGATCAAGTGGGATTTATTCAGGGATGCAACGATGGTTCAACATCTGCAAATCAATCAACATGATACACCACATTAACAAAATGAAGAATAAAATTCACATGATTATCTCAATAGATGCAGAGAAAGCAATTGACAAGATACAGCAGCCATTTATGATAAAAACTCTGAATAAATGGGTATAGAAGGAAAATACCTCAACATAATAAAGACCATATATGACAAACCCACAGCTAATATCATTGTCAATGGAGAAAAAACTGAAAGCTATCCCTCTAAGAACAAGAACCAAACAAGGATGCCCACTTTCACCACTCTTATTTAACGTAGTATCAGAAGTCCTAGCCAGGGCAATCAGGCAAGAAAAAGAAATAAAAGGGATCCAAATTGGAAAAGAAGAATTGAAACTGTCACTATTTGCAAATGACATAATTTTATATAGAGAAAACCCTAAAGAATTCACCAGAAAACATTTAGAAATAATAAATGAATACAGTAAAGTTGCAGGATACAAAATCAACATACAAAAATCACTTACATTTCTATACACTAACAATAAGGTAGTAGAAAGAGAAATTCAGAATACAACTCCATTTACAATTGCAACAAAAAGAATAAAATACCTAGGAATAAACTTAACCAAAGAGGTGAAAGATCTGTACACTGAAAACTATAAAACATTATTGAAAGAAATTGAAGAAGACACAAAGAAATGGAAAGATATTCCATGCTCTTAGATTGGAAAAATTAACATAGTTGAAATGTCCATACTTTCTAAAACAATCTACAGATTCAATGCACTCCCTATGAAAGTCCAAATGACATTTTTCATGGAAATAGAACAAATAATCCTAAAATTTGTATGGAACAACAAAAGACCACAAACAGCAAAGTAATCCTGAGAGAAAAGAACAAATCTGGGGGTATCACATTGCCTGATTTCAAAATACACTACAAAGCTATAGTAATCAAAACAGCACAGTACTGGCAGAAATACAGACACCCATATCGGTGGAACAGAATCAAGAAGCCAGAAATAAACCCATACTTCTATTGACAGCTAATTTTTGACAAGGGAGCCAAGAACATACAATGGAGAAAGAAAAATCTTCTTAATAAACGGTGTTGGGAAAACTGGATAGCCATAGGCAAAAGAATTAAAATAGACCATTATCTTACACCATGCACAAAAATTAACTCAAAGTGTATTAAAGACTTGAATGGAAGACCTGAAATCATACAACCTCTAGAAGAACACTCTTCCATAGTGGGCTTAATGGCATATTTTCAAGTACCATGTCTGACTAGGCAAGGGAAACAATAGAAAAAAATTAACAAATGAGACTACATCAAACTAAAAGTTTCTGCACAGCAAAGAAAACCATCAACAAAGTGAAAAGACAATTGGGAGAAGATATTTGCAAACCATATATCTGATAAGGGATTAATACCTAAAATATATAAAGAACTCATATGTCTCAACAATGAAAAATTAACAACCCAATTAAAAAATGGGCAAAAGATCTGAACAGGTATTTTTCCAAAGAAGATATACAGATGTACAACAGGCACATGAAAAGATGTTCAACATCAATAATTATTAGGGAAATGCAAATCAAAACTACCATGAGGTGTCACCTCATGCCTGTCAGAATAACTATAATTAACAAGACAAGAAATAAGTGTTGGAGAGGATGTGGAGAAAAGGGAACTCTCATACACTGCTGGTGGGAATGTAAACTTACAAAGCCACTGTTGAAACAGTATGGAGATTCCTCAAAAAAATAAGAATAAAACTACTATATGATCTGGCTATTCCACTGCTGTGTATTTATCCAAACAACAGGAAAATATGAATGCACAAAGATACATGCATCTCTATGTTCACTGCAGCAGTATTCACAATAGCCAAGACTTGGAAGCATGCTAGGTGCCCATTAAGGAACGAATGGATAAGGGAGATGTGGTACATACGCAATGGAATACTACTCAGCCATATAACAAGATGAAATCTTGCCATTTGTGACAACATGGCTGGACCTTGAGCGTATAATGCTAAGTGAAATAAGTCAGAGGGAGAAAGTCAAATACTTTATGATCTCACATAAATAGAAGACAAAAACAACAACAAACTAACAACATATAGAGACAGAGATTGGATTGGTGGTTACCAGAGGGAAAAGGAGGAGGGAAGAGGGCAAAAGGGGTGATTAGGCACATATGTATGGAGCTGGCTGGTAATTAGTCTTCGGGTGGTGAACATGATGTAATCTACACAGAAACTGAAATTGATGTACACCTGAAATTTATATAATGTTATAAACCGACATTACCTCAACTAAGAAACAAAACAGCCCCCTACACAGCTAATATATCCTTCAGAAAGAACAGGGAAATCAAGATGTTCTCTGATGAAGGAAAACTAAGATAATGTGTCACCCACAGACCCACTTTAAAACATGGCTAAATGAAATTCTCTAAACTGGAAAGAAAGGATAACAAAAGGAATCTTGGAATGCTAGGAAGGACGAAAGAACAGAGTAATAAAAATGTGAATAAATTCAACAGGCTTTCCTTCTCCTCTTGAGTTTTCTAACTTATGTTTGATGATTGAAGCAAAATCATAACACTGTCTGACATGGTTAGAAATGTATGGAGATGAAATATTTAAGAAAATTATAAGCTGGGGAGAGTAGAGAGACAAAAGGGAGATAAGATTTCTCTACTTTACTCAAACTGGTAAAAATATGAGTCTAACAGACTGTGATTGTGCAAAAGCATGACCCATAAATGGAGACATTGGAAAAATTGAATTTCATCAAAACTGAAAATGTTTGCTAGGCAAAAGTCTGTGTTAAGTGAATGAAAAGATAAGCTCCATAGCGGGTAAATATTTGCAGAGCATATACTTAACCAAGGACTAGTATATAGAGTATATGAATAACTTTCAAAACTCAACAGTAAAAATAAAAAATCCAATTAAAAAATGGGAAAAAGATATGAGAAGATATTTCACCAATATGTACAGATGGCAAATAAACACATGAAACAATGTTTAACATCATTAGCTGTTAGGAGAATGCAAGTTTTAAAACTACATTTAGATAACCCTACACACTTAGCAGAACAGCTAAAATAAAAAATGATGACAATATCATGCTGGTGAGAATACAGAGAAACTAGATCACTCACATATTATTGGCGGGAATATTAAATTATATAGCCAGTCTGGAAAACAGTTTGGCAGTTTCTTAAATAACTAAACATGCAACTATCACACAACCCATTAATTGCACCTCTGGCCATTTAATCCAGAGAAATAAAGACTTATGTTCTCACAAAAACATGTGTATGAATGTTTATAGCAGCTTGATTAATAATAACCCAAAACGTGATACAGCCCAGATGTCCTCCACTGGGTGAATGGTTAAACAAAATGGTATATTCATCATGGAACACTCCAGAGCAAGAAAAATAAACGGACTATTATTACACCCAACAACTTGGAGGAATCTCTAGAGAATTGTGTCAAGTTAACAAGTCAGTCCAAAATGTTACATACGCTATGATGCCATTTATGTAACATGTGCGATATAACTAAATTATAGAAGTGTAGAGGACATTATTGTTACAAGTAATTAATGATAGTGTGTAGTGGAAGGGAAGTAGACGTGGCTATAAAAGGGCAACATGAGGGATTCTTGAGGGGGTAGAAACGTCCTCTATCTTGACTCTATTGATGTCAGCATACTAGTTGTGATATTTACTCTAGTTAGGCAAGACTTTACCATTAAGGAGTATCGGGTAAAGGGTATAAGGTATCTCTGAGTATTAATTATTACAGCTGCCTGATAATCTACAAATATCTTCAAATAAAATTTCTAATAAAATTTATAACTCAAATAAAGAACTCGTATTTCTTTATCTCAATTTTAATGTATGGAGCGACATTTCTATTCATCATATTCACATATCCTAGATTCAGAAAATATTTAAAAATTGAAGGATAGAACATGTAGAAGAAAAAGTAAAATAAATCAATTTTGGAGCTATTTGATAAAATGAGGGGTGTGTGTGTGATAACAACAATAATAGCAATAAATAAAACTTATTGAGAACTGTTCCAAACACTTCCCACGTTATCTGAGTCCATCCTCATTGTAACCCCACAAGAACTAAAGCATAGAGTAGCCAAAGCCACCCAGTGCTGCAAATGTAGCACAAAGTAGAGGTAAGATTTATGTCTAGGCTAAATAATTGCAAATAGCAGTAATTTTAAAGTGAATCATTAGCAATTTAATTAATTTATTCTTACCTAAATTTCACAAACTTTGTTGTTTAGTTGCAAATATTCTAATTCCTCGGAAGAGATGGCTCCTGTTGAGAAAATTTCCCTTACAGTACACAATTTTAAACGAGGTAATTTAATTTCAAATGGATTTCCTCTTATACTCTAGAACAGCATTACCCTTAGAACCTTTTATGGTGAACAAAATGTTTTATAAATCTTCAGTCTCCAATATGATAGCCACTTGCTACGTGTGGCTATTGAGCACTTGAAATGTGGTATGACTGAGGAATTAAGTTTTTAACTTTACTTAGTTCAAATTAATTTAAATGTAAATAGCCACACGTGGCTGGTGGCTACCATGCTTTACGGGGTGGCTCCTTCACGTACAATCCATGAGGTCACAGCTGTTTCTATCCTATTACAGCTGGGACTCCCCCGTGCAGAATAGTGCCTGGCAGTTCACAGGATCTCAATTAATTCTTATACGCATCAAGAAAATTAGGCATTATGTGCCAAATCTGAAAACATGGAAAAATTGATCTAACTCATCAGATTTGGAAATTAAAAGCAACGGCTCTCAAAAATGTATAATAAACACATTTAAAGGGTTTCATATTTAAAGCGTGATTAGTTATTATATAGAGCTGTTCTAGAATCTTAATATTAAGCATAATCAATGACTCCCACATCCATGGACATGCTAAAACGTCAAAATACAAACATCCCCAAAGAGTAATAATTTCTTTTTTTAATTCATTCAGTTTTAAAAAACCTTAAAGATAGACACAAGTTTTAATAAATTTCTAGGCTTTATGTTTATATATGTGAGGTTAATAACGAGAGTATTTGTGGAATAAATTAAAATGTTGAATGATCTCTGATCAGGAAACTCAGGTGCATTCAGGTCTCTTCCCACCTGTCTGTCAACCTGCAATGAGGGCTGCGATAGCTGCTTCGTGCGGTCCTACCAAATTACTGACTTCTTTCCGTGACTCTCTCAGGCAGCTGTCCCTTATGCTATTTAATCATCTTTTAAACCGATGTTAAGTGTGGATCAGAAAAGGCTGACATAATAGTACTTTATCTAAGTACTTCTCCAATTTAAAATTCTCATTTTCATCTAAACTTAAGTGCATTTTTCTTTTTTATATCTAAGCTCTTTTTTGACTACAGACCCAGAGCATGGGTTCAATAAGAGACATTTATATAATAACCACATATTTTGCAGTTTTCTTTTTTGGTAGCGTTTCTTTTCCTGAATAACTATTTATTTTTTCCCGCTTAGAGGAGAAAGCATTCATTCACTCTCCCATTCATTCATTCACGTATTATTCGCAAGACTTTAGTAAATGCAAACTCTCCTTTAGGATCTATGCTAAATCTTAGGGGTTAAGAAAATTGAGTGAGCCCAATTCTTTTCAGTAGAAGAGTTTATAAACTTGCAAGGATGAAGACAAGAATTAGACTATCTGGAGGAATACTGTCTGATCTCTTCACTCTCACCTGTGTGACCAGCCCAGAACTTTGTGACTTGTACAATTTTTCTCCTAGTCATTCACATCCTGCAAACAATGAACTATTATACACTCTTGATTCTTCTTTCTCTCCAATGTCACTAATTCTGTCCTCACAGTGTCTGACCAGGACAGTTTGTGTAGCCTGTTTATTATCTATTTTGTATCAGATTTGTCCTACTCACAGTATAGTCTTCCACATTCCAGCCCTGATTGTACATTTAGCAAATAATCCATATCTTCTCTTTCCTCACCTCAAAATTCCCTCAGGCTACCCTTGGAAAACTCTAAAGCCCCCAGGCCAAAGGTAGCCCCTAGCTTATTGCAGATCCTAGGACTTAAGGATGTTTTTTACAGTCTTAAAGGGAAGAAGAAGAAAGATGAGGAGGAAGAGGGGGAGGAGGAGGAAGAGGAGATTCTACAACTTGAATTTACAAATGGAGGACCCATATGCAACTGACAAAACCTAAATTACTTACTATATGGCCTACATTTGCCTACTTAATTGTCATACAAGAACTTTTATGATTCAAGTTAGTGTATAAAGACTCTGACATCTGGCAATTTGAATTCAAACAGCGATTCTACTATTAGGGGAGACATGAAACATTTCAGCCTTTTTCCCCTACTGCAAAATGGAGTGAAGATAGGGCCTATTTCATATAGTTGTTGTTAGAATTAAAGGGGATAATGCGTGCAAACTGGGTAGCAAGGTACCTATATAAATAGGACTCGGTTGCTGTCTCCTCCTCTACCACTCACCCATCTCACCACACTCTCTTAAGCAGTGCCTGCCATCTCCCATCTCTGTGCATTTGCACACATGGCTCCTGCTGTACAGAAAACATTCCTATAATGCATGCTGCTGGAAATGCCCACACAGCTCAGATACCATTTCCTATCCATAGCCTCAATACTTTCCTTCCTTTAACCCAACATAGTGATCCTTTTCTCGTGGTCATACCAGTTTGCCCGTTCCACGTAGAAATGATCCTATTTCAGTGTGGTTGCGTTAGCAAGACTAACCACTTGACTCAAATTCTTTTGGTTAGGAATTAACTCCTTTTATATTGTGTCCTGAGTGCCAATCTGACCCACTATAAACCTAGTTAGCCCCCAAGAAGCATTTATTTATTTAATGCATTGACAGGAGGCAATACTCAATTTTAAATCTCTCTTTCTGAGAATTATCTTTCTTCTTATCAATTGTTGCATTCATTCCATCTCCAACGCCAACTAAATGTCACAGATTTAGGACATGATACGGAGCCTAGTTATTAATTTATTTTATACTTGCTTCCCAAATGTTTCCTCTTCATTTAATCACTAAATTGGTATTTGTCCCCTTGTGAACATTTTTCTGAAAATAGAGTAAGAATTTCCTGGCTTAGTAATGTTCATCTTCAGAACAATTTACTACATAAAACCAATGAAGCCATCCGATTGTGTTATGCACTAATTTTTTACTTCTCCATTTAGGTAATAAAACACAACAGCATGAGCATTAGAATCTAATAAAGACACACCTTGGTGGTTGTTAGAAAGATAAGGAAGTGTTAGTGGCCCTTAACAGCTCTGATTTGTCATTATCAGACCATAAAAAATTCCCAGGGTGAATTATTATGGGTATGAAAAATAAATATAAATGACAAAGAACATAAAAGTAATATATTTAAATGAGAATATTTATAAATGAGGGATATTATCATGAGCAGGTAATAGTTTAAAGGCCCTTAAAGGTTTTAAAAAGAATTTTTTATTTAGAAAGTTGAAAACTTTCAAGAACAACAATAAAAGATACACAGGGGCCAGAATCCTGTACTGTATCCTGGGGATTTTTTTAGATTTACAGAAAATCAACATTTTACTATCTGTTAGTGTCCCCAAAACCTTGAAGTAGTATGTCTCTGGCCCTTTGGGGAAAATCCTAGAGGGTTATTGCTTAGCATTCTTTCCCTACTCAGCCTCTTTTGCCCCTCACCAGCTATCCAGAACTTTCTGGCAAGGTCACACTCCAAGATTCTCAAGTACGGATCCTCCCAAGACTGATATGAAATCTGTAGACTATGTTGAAAAAAAAGCAAGAAAGCCACAGATAAAAGACACAGGCATGCTTGTTTATTGACAGTTGATATGTAAAGTATTTTGTTAACATTTTTATTTGATGTAGAGTAAACAAGGTCATTTTCCCCTATTGTCCCACAGAGGAAAACATAACAATTGAATTTAATTAAGGTCTTTTTCAGATGCAATTTGCATAACAAGCATCAGCATATATTTTAAAGTAAAATAGATTATAAAGTGACAATTTCATTTACTAACCAAATAGCTGATCTGTGTTTTCCTGAAGTCTTCCTTTGGAATTAGTAGTTAAAAGTTATTAACATATTCAACTACTTTGGTTCACAAAAATGACAATTTGATATGGTTTGACCTATATTGTTATTGTAGGTATTAATAGGTATTATGATAAAATCAAATTACTAAATTATAGGTTTAACATTGTGCAAGTATAAAATTCTTTCTCTTTGGTCCCAGTTAAAAACCTATTGACCTTAATGTAGGAGCTAATGTTTGCATTATAAACAGTGAAGAGGAGTAAAAAAGAGAAAAGGTCATGTAACTAAAGACACAAAACGTGGAAGAGCTGCTCGAAAAGCCCTGACTCGAAGGAATGTAGTTATCACCAGTTAACATGCACTGCACCAATCTTTGCATACTATTTATGATCTTGTTCTTATTAGCTACTTATTTTATGAATGAAATCGCAGTTTTCTACCCAGAGAAAGGCAACAGATCAAGTCTTCTTTTGGATTCTCAATACTGATAAAAGTAATAGTAATGTTACCAAGTTCTATGTGACTGGTGACTCCTAAGTCGGTCCTTTTCCCAGGAGTCACTCACACCAATAGACCAAGAATGGGTTCGGAGCAGCAGAGCAGAAACTTTATTCATTGATCAGTAACTGGAAGAGGCAGAGTTGGTGCTCTAAAATACCCTGTCCCAGGAGGTAGGGAAGGTCAGCAGGGGTCTTAAGGGATGTGAAGGGGGAGGGGTCTCTGATTCATTGTTCAGGGTGGGGCATTTGGGGCATGCAAAGTTTTTCCTTTCTTACACATGGCACCTTTTGCACATGTTTTCTTCTGTACATGGCACCCCATCACCATCTTGGAGCTTTTTTTTTTGAGGAAGATTAGCCCTGAGCTAACAGCTGCCAATCCTCCTCTTTTTGCTGAGGAAGAATGGCCCTGAGCTAACATCCGTGCCCATCTTCCTCTACTTTATATGTGGGACACCTACCACAGCATGGCTTGCCAAGCAGTGCCATGTCCGCACCTGGGATGGAACTGGTGAAACCCGGGCCGCCAAAGCAGAACGTGCACACTTAACTACTGTGCCACTGGGCAGGCCCCATCTTGGACCTTTTTGGTTTCAACTGGTTCTGTGGTTTGACTATCTAACAATGTTCTGCCTTGGTTCCTGTAAGCAAGCACAAGTTAAAAATAAAGCATTAGACATGCTAAATGTTTTAGGGACTTCCCTGGGCGACAGTACTATTATTGTAAAGTATTAGGAGGAAGATCAATGTCTTAAGTCTATTAGAGGAAACATAGTTTCAGTAAATATGTAAAGAGGATAATCTGCTCCCATGATTGCATTTCATTTCTGAACATACAATATATTTATGAAAATAAAAAAATATTGTAAAGAACATTCTCTTTACTTTCTTTTTTTTTTAATTTTTATTTTTTTCGGATGTACATCATATTTCAAATTCTGGATACATTACATCACGTTCACCACCCGAACACTAATTATAGTGCATCCCCTCACATGTGACCCTAATCACCCCTTTTGCCCTCCCCCCTTCCCAAATGGTAACCACCAGTCCAATCTCCAATGCTATGCGTTTTCCTTTTTTTGTCGTTTTTATCTTCTACTTATGAATGACATCATATGGTATTTGACTTTCTCTCTTTGACTTATTTCACTCAGCATAATACCCTCAAGGCCCATCCATGTTGTCACAATGGCTGGATTTCGTCATTTCTTATGGCTGAGTAGTAGTCTATCGTGTATAAATACCACATCTTCTTTATCCATTCGTCCCTTGATGGGCACCTAGGTTGCTTCCAAGTCTTGGCTGTTGTGTATAATGCCGCAATGAACATAGGGGTGCAAGTATCCTTATGCTTTTGTGTTATCAAGTTCTTTGGATAAATACCCAGCAGTGGAATAGCTGGATCATATGGTAGATCTATCCTTAATTTTCTGAGGATACTCCAAACTGCTTTCCATAGTGGCTGCACCAGTTTGCGCTGCCACCTTCAGTGAACAAGTGTTCCCTTCTCTCCACACCCTCTCCAACATTTGTTGTTTCCTGTCTTGTTAATTATAGCCATTCTGACTGGAGTGAGGCGATACCTCAGCAGAAAGAGAAATTAAGAATACAATCCCATTTACAATTGCAACAAAAAGAATAAAATACCTAGGAATAAACTTAATGAAAGAGGTGAAAGATCTATACACTGAAAACTATAAAACATTGTTGAAAGAAATCGAAGAAGACACAAAGAAATGGAAAGATATTCCGTGCTCTTGGATTGGAAGAATTAACATTGTTAAAATGTCCATACTTCCTAAAGCAGTCTATAGATTCAACACAATCCCTATCGAAGTTCCAACAACATTTTTTACAGAAATAGAACAAAGAATCCTAAAATTTATATGGAACAACAAAAGACCCTGAATAGCTAAAGGATTCCTGAGAAAAAAGAACAAAGCTGGAGGTATCACACTCCCCGATTTCAAATTATATTACAAAGCCATACTAACCAAAACAGCATGGTACTGGCACAAAAACAGACACACAGATCAATGGAACAGAATTGAGAGCACAGAAGTAAACCCACACGTTTACGGACAGCTAATATTCGACAAGGGAGCCATGAGCATACGATGGAGAAAGGAGAGTCTCTTCAATAAATGGTGTTGGGAAAACTGGACAGCCACATGCAAAAGAATGAAAGTAGACCATTCCCTTACACCATGCACAAAAAATCAACTCAAAATGGATTAAAGACTTGAATGTAAGACCCGAAACCATGAGACTTCTAGAAGAAAACATAGGCAGTACGCTCTATGACATTGGTCCAAGCAGCATATTTTCAAGTCCCATGTCTGACCGGGCAAGGGAAACTAAAGAAAAAATGAACAAATGGGACTACATCAAACTAAAAAGTTTCTGCACAGCAAAGGAAGCCATCAACAAAACGAAAAGACAACCTAACAATTGGGAGAAGATATTTGCAAACCACATATCAGATAAGGGGTTAATATCCAAAATATACAAAGAACTCATACAGCTCAACAACAAAAAAACCAACAATCTAATTAGAAAATGGGCAAAAGATCTGAACAGAGATTTCTCCAAAGAAGAAATACAGATGGCCAACAGGCATATGAAGAGATGCTCAACATCATTAGCCATCAGGGAAATGCAGATCAAAAATCTCTTTACTTTCATATTTAACACATGGATTTCCAAGCTATTACCTGTTTTTATTCTTTTTATATAGCTAAAAATGTCTTGATAATATTTCAAAGAACTTCTGGGTTAGAAATTAGAAGGGTAAATAGAAGGGTTAAATTCTTTCTCCACGAGAGGATGACCTTGGGCTTCCTTTTCCTGGCACTGTTTCCTTGGCAAGACTGCCTTAAGGTGAAAGTGCAATGTTGAAGGCAACCCCTGGCGATATTGATTATTGTCCTGACTAGTGCACCGAAAGGATAAAGAATGAACATATGGACCCCAACAGCCATCCTAGACTGCGTAACTGACTGTCAACAACAAAGTATGTTCTTTTTGGGGGCCTGGAAGACTCCACGGCTTTCCTCACCCAAGTCCCAAATTAGGGAGCAGACCACTGGCTCCTGGGAGTGAGAGCTCCACGGTGTCCACCCACAGTTTCCCCTCATCAACCTCTCCTCTTCCTGAGGCCCACCTGGAGGCTGTCCCAAGAGGGACTTTCCCACTTTGCCCTCTGCTCTGTGCTGTCCCTTACCTCAGCCGGACCAGGAGAGAGGGACTGGTTCCCTGGAGCTGCCTCATCCAGAGCCCAGGAACGAGAGTGATATTAGCTTGAAGGCAGACACTGTGTCCTCTCTATTGAGCAAAGTAACCACAATTGATCCCATCAAGGCCCAAGTATCACCTGGATCTTGGCTCAGTTTTTGCTCATATGTTCCTTTCCTGATGCCTGCACTGAAAGTTTAGCGCCAGCCTCCTGGCCCAGACCCTGCCTCAGCTCAAGCCCCAACTCTTAAATTTACTACAGTAACCTCCAAATTTATTTTTTTGGCCCTCAAGTTTATCCTTGGAGACTCTGGCCACACTAGAGCCCAAAGCAATTCAAAGATGTGCCTGCCAGAAGCTTCCATTTCTACTGGCACATCTTTACCTCGTTACAATGCCCATTGTGTCTGAGTGTCTGCTCACAATGAGACTATGATACTGGAGATGCTGCTCAATTGTTACACATGAAAGTGTGAAAACTTTGGGGATGAAGACAAGAAATGCCCAAGGAGGTATGGATGCATACTCTGTTATAAGGACAACAGTGCTGGAGCATAGACCTGAATGTGGACTGCAATTTCATAACGTATTTTTGGACCACTTGCAAAAGAACCATTTTCTCTGCCAAAGTGTGATCCACAATCCAGTAGCATTGGCTTGCTTGGGATTTTGTTAGAAATAACAGAATCTCAGCCCCCATCCCATAACTACCGAGGCATCATTTGTGTTATAATAATCTGCCTGCGTGATAATGTTTGAGAAGACCTGCTCTATTCCAAACGTCAGCCTAACCTTCCAAAAACCATGAGCCACAGCCCACCATGTCATAAGAACTCAGAGTTGAAACCTTTTTTGAATGCACAGAAAAATACAACAATCATCCAAGATCCCTATGTGTGAGTTTCAGAGGCTGGGTAGTCAGCAGATTTAGTGCTATTGAACAGCAACAAAGACTATGTAGGTCCTGAGCATTGTGGGGACTGGAATGGCCACCCCAAGATATGTCTCTTTGGCTTGAGGACTATTTGAGGCTGGTTTTTTTGCAGACAGGAAAGCAACTAAAAAGTAGAACTAAATCTCTATCTGTAAAGGTGCCTCCCTCTCTGTACCAGGAAGAAGAAAGGAGATGACCTTTCTCTAGAAACTCTTAATCAATGCCAAAGGCAAGGACTTAAATCTGCATTTTATTGAGCTTGTCTGCTAACCTCCTGTAACTGACTTCCCTCCCCCTCCCAACGTTGGCATTTCTTTAAGGATTAAGCATCTTTCCTTAGGCTAGAAACTGATTGCTGGGCTCACCTGTGACCACCCAGCTCAAGACAATAGACCTGCCTCCTGCTACGCCCATCGAGATAGCAGAACCACTACCTGCTGTGTCCATCAAGCGCTGTGCCGACAGGGCAATCTTGTGACTATTGTGGGAGGGACATTTCAATCATATGTGAAATATCCTGTTTGGGGGTATATAACCACTCTGTGCACCCACTTCTTCGGTGCCCTTTCTTCCTTCGGGAAGAAAGGCCGTGGGCCATGGTTCCTCATAGAGCTTTGTTTAATTTTCTCTTGCTATTCTGTCTCATGTGAATTTAATTTGTTCTCCGGCCAGACAAACCCACATTAGGTAGAGGAAAAGTCTTCCTCCCCTACAGCATCTACCTTCCTCCGCTTGTGAAGGAGGACACATCTTTATCCAATCCGGGAGAATAGGCTGGCCTCTTTGCTCTAACAGGCCCCAGCTGTCCTGAAATTAGAACTAGAGTTGAAATCATTATAAAAAATTTCCCGCAGCCCTGTGTCCCAGGAGCACAGATAGAGAAAACACAAGGAAATGGTACAACAAATCTAATGTAAAGGAGACTGCCATAAATTACAACTTGTGAAATTACCCCATGTGGCTATTAGTAGGTATAGTTTTTTCTGCCTTCTGTCAAATTTATTACTGGCTGAGTCCTTTACATTATCTGATTCCATTTACCTACTTGTAAAATGTCACATTTGAATTAGTTTTTTCAATTTTCTCAGCTCATTTTATTTCAATTTGTGTGTGTGTGAATCCAGATTATGTTGTGTGAATTATGTAGGTGACATTTTTATTATCTCCTGAGATCTCCCTGGTTCTACTTGAAAAACAAAGAAGTTCGGTTGAGATCAGTTCTTAATTCCAGCTGCATATTACAAACATCTTTTAATCTGAAAAATCACACGAATGCCTGGGCTACAACTGAGGCCAACCAAATATGAACCTCTGGGGGTGGGGAGTCAGGCACGAGTACTTTAAAAAATTTCCCAGGTGACTCCATTGTGTAGCCAGATTGAGGACCACTGGACTAGGTCTATGCCAGGTTTTTAGGCTTTGTTTGTTTGTTTCATATTTGTTGTCGAAATGCCTGATGCAGAAAAAGCTACTCCGCTGATTAAAACCAGGCTGAAGTATTTGTCTTTTTGGCCATGCTCATACTGTCTATGCCCCAGGGACGCTTAGGTCTAATCCCCAGGGCTCCACAGAGGTTGTTCAGAAATCATGCCACATTACTATTGATATTTCCTAAGTTTTAAACTTTTATGATTTTAATATTCATTAAAAAATGGTTAGCGGACGCATGAAAGACAAATATAATATTCTAATCAATTTTAAAATGAACTGAGGTGAACTATATTTCTTATATTTATTTTATTTTATTTAGCTCAATGATTTATCTGAATGACTTAAACATCACAAGAAGCAGCTATCAGTTTTGTATGTGTGTATGTAAAGCAGGTAGATTTCAATTATGGTTATTTAATAGTACCCTAAGAAATGGATGTTAATATTCTAATCATGACACACGTTTGGCAATGCCATCAATCTCCTGTTTTCAAGTTCTAGACATGACAACAGACATAAGGTACATCTTTGATGAAAGCAAGCTATTTATCACACACATTCCAAAGTACTAAGGCACGCGTTTTTCAGCAAGGCATATTTCCTGAAGGCAGCATTGCTAAATGACCATCTTTTCAACTTATCCTCCTTAAGGGAGAATCTTTTTAGAATCTTCAGAAGTAGGCCTGCCAATCTGATTCATTTTCAGAGTTTTCAAACTCAGAGTTGATGAAAGACATGAAAGGGCTCTCCAAGTAATAAGCTGTGTGATTTATGCACCTGAAAGACAAAAATAAAACCCAGTCCAACAGCAGTGTGATGACTAATTTGCCAGGAAATATTAAGCATGGTTAATCTTTCAAACATAAGGAGAAAAATTATTAAATCAAACTTTTGAGGATGATAGAGGAGCTAATTCAAATGTGACTTGAGACATACTTTTACCTAGTTAATTAATTCAGACCTCTATCTTCAAAGACATTTTAAGAGGAACACAAGTCAAAGTTTTATGATTGTTACATAAATTACAATCCTCAAAGTTTTCAAATGCTTGTTTCTAAAAGATGGTGTGTTGAGATGAAGTGAGTTTATCTCTAATTCAAATTTATTCCTTCTTAAGAAATTATGACCCCCTGCTTATTAAATCTCCTGAATTGAGTTAGTTTTAATCCTCTAAATTCTAATAAACAGAGATATCACATTTAAACCACTCATTCTTCAGATTAGTAAAAGACCATAAGGAGCAAACAGATTATGTGTTGCCAAAAATGTCATATTTTCTCAGAAAAAGAAATATGAGTAATGCACATGTGGTCTGATTATCTGATTTGATTGACTTCCCAGCTCTATGTCACCATCTAGCCATGCAGCCCTGTTTTATTTGTATTACAGATGTGCCTGTAGATTTTAACTTCCTAGGGAGTAAGACGATTTTAGGACTTATTATTTTGTGTGTGCTTATGTTTTAAACTAATTAAAGCTATAATTATTTTCTTCATCAGTAATAATTTATTTTATCGGAAATATGAATGTAAATATCTTTCTGAATTCACTTGCCTATTAAAACTTGGCGTCAGTAGTATATTAAATAATATCTCAGCCCAATATCAAATACTCAAGATGGATAATGGTCAGTTCTGCTCTCCACATAATTAACTGTTTTTGAAAGTTCTTTTATATAGATTCATTTGAATATATTCACAAGCTAAAGAGTGCATACACTCAGTTGATTACATGATATCATGAGTCCATCTCCTACTCTCCAGAATTTCTTCTATTTTTCTTTATTTTATAAGAATCCAATGCGTTAAGACACCTTATCAGTGATGATAATCAGGGGATGCACTTATAAGTGTAGATATTGACAAGAGTTTGATAAGATGCTGTGTGATGTTAAGATTTTAAATGAGAAAGTGTTTGTTCTAATAAAGGTCTTTGTTTTAACAATACCTTTTAAAGGTCTTTATATCACAAAATAACTATGAAATAGATCATTGAAGTTATTGAATATTACACATTTCCTTTTCACTTACTTGTATATGCTTTGAATTTCTTCTTCCAATTAGTCAAATACATACTTTAATTGCCCACTTAGAAAATTCCCAACTGTTAAAAAAAAGTGACTTTTTCATCAAAGTAATTTTTGCCTACTTTTTTGTTGCTTAAAAATATTCCAATTATAAAACTCATTTTTAATAATTTTGTTATAATTTGAATGTAACTTTATGTCAAGCAATTTCTTATTTTTCCAAAAATAATTGAGCATTCCAATAATAAAAATTATTTTACAGACAATTGCAAAAATCTAATAGTTATTTATTACAGTAATTGCAAGGTGCCAAACTGTTTTCAGAATTGCTAAAATTTCATTGGACCACATTTAATGTTAATTGTATTTCTGCTGAAATATCCCCTTTAGACTGCCTTTCTGAATCTTTATACTTTCCCATCCTCCTCTCAGAGGCAAGTGCCCTCTCTACCTATTCTCACTGCAGACCATTAATCCTCTGCCTAATGTCTGTATGTTGTTGGTTTAATTCTCTGTTTTTCCCCATGAAACCAGGTTGCCTTGAAATTAAGGGTCTTGTTTTTTTCCTTCTTATTCACAGCCCATAGGGCTATGTGTGTTGCATAAAAATAATGGCAAATATTTGTCGTATGAATGAATTACTTGAAAATATATGCACAATGATAGTATCTGATCTTACGTCTAGCATATCATTATTAAACTGAAATATAAACCAGTGTATCTTTATATGGAAAACACTAGATAAAAGTTTATGTAACAAACCACAGACTCGGATAATGATTAATGTACATGATAGTATTAGTATGAAAAAGTAAAAATTCCACTACTAAATGGCAAATAAATAAGTAAGCAAGTCATAGAAAAAGAGAAGTCAATACAGAAATAAGATGCTCAAAGATCAATAATGATCATGAAACTAGAAATTGAAATAGAATTTAGAAATGATATTCTTCCTGTGAAATTAACAAAAATAACAATGTTGATAATCTTCAGTCAGTCTAGGGCGGGTAGAAGGTGAATGGAAAGTCTATTCTTACTCTTTTAGTGGCTAAGATTTAACATAATTATCGTAGGGGGCCATTTGTTGTTACTTATCAAATTTTAAAATACATATATGTTTTGATTACTAATTAGAATTCTGAGCATCTTCCTGCCCAAATGTAAGTATCTATAAACATAGGTCTTCGTCTAGGGATATACAGTAAATTAAATTGGCATGAACATCATGTCCATTTATAGAGAATAACTTACAGAAATCACAATATACTCATATATGTGGAAATCACATTTGTGTAAAGCATTGGTAATAAAATGGAAAGATCTCCATGATGCTTTTTTTTTTTTTTTTAAGGATTGGCACCTGGGCTAGCAACTGATGCCAATCTTTTACTTTTTCTTTTTTCTGCTTTATCTCCCTAACCCCCCCCCCCCCCGCCCCCGTACACAGTTGTATATCTTAGTTGCAGGTCCTTCTAGTTGTAGGATGTGGGACGCCACCTCAACGTGGCCTGACAAGCAGTGCCATGTCCGCGCCCAGGATCTGAATCCTGGGCCGCCACAGCAGAGGGCGGGAACTAAACCACTCGGCCATGGAGCCGGCCACGCCATGATACATTTTTAATTAAAGATTTCAAATCATAGAAAGCTACATACGCTGTGACTCAATTTAGGTAAAAAAATCTACACTCTCAAAATACTTTTGTGTGTGTATATGTGCATTTGTCTGAGAAGATGTACAGAAAATGCTGGGAGAGTACATCATAAAATGTTAAGAGTATTTATTTCTACCAGTGAGATTGAATTGAGGGGGATATGAAATATCATTCTAATTGTTTTAAATGAGAGTACACTAAAATTAGAAAAGTAAATGAAAAGTAATAAAAATTTCCACATCACTACTGAGAAAGAAATCATGACTTTTAACCTCCAACAAAGAACATTAAAAATTTTGAACCTGTAAGTAGTCTGAATATTTCAGTATTTTAAAAAGCCGCTGTGGCTTCACAATTCCACACATGAGAGCACTGAAACGAGATAAGAAAGTACAAGCAAAGCAGCCATAAATATCTCTGCTGTATTTCAACCCTAGTACAGACTTTGCATCTTGACACATGGAGAGGCATGCATCAGTGGTCACGGTCATTTCTAAACAGAATGTTTATTGCTGACACACAGTTTGAATCAGTATGCCTTATACCCCCAAGACAATATGCTCTGGCATTATGAAGTCAAATGAATTTTATTACATTTTAACGTGAGAAGTATCTCATATAACTTTTACATGTGTAAATTTTATTTCGTATAATTTCCTCAGTGATATATTGTTTTCCTCTATTATGTAATTCAATGATACAACAGTTTGGCAGTTTCTTGCAAAACAAAATTAAACAAAACTCCTAGCTGTGATCCAGAAATTGTGCTCTTTGGTATTTAATCAAATGTTTAAAAACTTTTGTATATGAAAGCCTGTACATGGATGTGTATAGCAGCTTGATTCATAAGTGCTGAAACTGGGAAGAAATCAAGATGTGCTTCAATAGGTGAACCTATAAACTTGATCCATCCAGACAGTGGAATATTATTCAGTGTTGAAAACAAATAAGCTATCAAGTCATGAAAAGACATGGAGGAAACTTAGATGCATATCACTAAGTGAAAGAAGCCAACTGAAAAGGCTACTTACTGTATGAATCCAACCAAGTGACATTCTGGAAAAGGTAAAACTATGGAGACAGTAAAAAGATCAGGGATTTCCAGGGATTTGGTGGGAGAGAGGGATGAATAAGAGGAGTACAGGGGATTTTTAGGGCAGTGAAACTGCTCAGTATGATGTTCTGATGGTGGATACATGTCACTATTCATCTGTGAAAATTCTTAGATATGCAACACCAGGAGTGGACCCTGATGTAAATTATAGCCTTTGGTTAATAACAACGTGTCAATGTTGTTCTATCAGTTGTAAGAAATGTACCACTCTGTGCAGCATGTAGCGTGTGGTGGTGGGAGAGGGGCTGCATGTGAAGAGGAAGGGTGGAGGTATGGGAACTCTACTTTCTGCTCAATTTTGTTTTAAACCTAAAACTGTTCTAAAAAAACAAAGTCTATAAAAATATGACACACTTCTAAGTTGATGCTTTAGTTAATTCTAATGAGCTTTAGGATCCTCTGACTTTTGTATATTGGTGCTAATCCATTTGACTATAAATTTAATTTCAAAGGAAAAGGACAAAATTAAAGTTTGTGACCTATAGTAAAATATCCCTATACAAGATTTATTCACCTTTTCTTCCTTTACTAACAAAATTTTAATTTGTTCAGTGTAGCAATTTATCCATTGAAAAATGACATTCCTCAGTGTTCTTTGCAGTTTGAGGTGTTCATACTTGTAATTATAATCATGAGAAATAAGGAAGTTAGCTGTGAATTTCTGGAATTTCTTTTTTCTTTTGTGAGGTGTCATCTATTTTTCTGGTTTTTCTTCACTTTTCTTGCACTTTTCTTACAGACGTGGTGGCTGTAGCAGGCACATTGCAACCTTGAAGAAAAGGCCAGGAATGCCTCAGTGTCCTCAGCCTTGTCCACCTCCAGACTTATGACTTCATGAAGGAAAACAAATAAACAAGGACTTCTAATCATTTGGTGGAATTGACAGGATTTCTGTTACCCACAGCCAAATGCAATCCTAACTATTCAGAGAACCAGTACAAAATGCTAATAATGATCAATAAGTGGTTCTAACTGATAAGAAATGCTTGGGAGGTTGAAATATGGTAAATTTTTAGCATTCTTGGGAATATCTTCTTTCTCTTTTAACATGGAATTCCATTGTTCAACTTCAGTGTTGAAGGAATAATACAAATAGTTAGTGGATGGCCTATAAAAATCTTTTGACCCCCATTAAAGTGGATAATGCTTTCTTCCTTTCTAGAGACTATTTTCTTTATACAAATGTCACAACCCCAAATCAATTGCCTAGAATGAGGGTGAAAAACCTCCTGGGAGATTAAAAAAAATGAAGAGGACCTGATATCTGCCCAAATGTCTGCAATCTAGATAGAAGGGGAAAACTTATACAAGAAAATAAATACAACGTAAATGTGGAGATGAAGCAAGAAGGTTGTTCAATTTAGAAAGAATAACAAAGCAACATTGCAGAACTGGGAAAGGTCAAGAAAACAGAATAGTACAGTCTGAACAAGAAATACCTTTAGACCAGAAATACAGGTTGATGCAAATTCAAAGAGATGTTTGAATACAGGCTCAAGGCATTTAGACTTTATGTGAAAGGCAATAAGATATTAGTGTGTTTGGATTAAGGAAATTTTATGTTAGAGCGCAGCAATGAAATGCAGAGAGACAAACAAAAGGTGTGTTTTGGAACGAGAATTGGCAGGAATTGGGAACCATACTCACATTCACCGAATCATCTCAGTATAGTCTGTTTGCTCTTTATTGTGAGAAGTTCAACTCTGAGGAAAAATGGGGGGGAAATGAAGTGAGAAAACAGGAAACAATGTACGAGCAAAGCTAGTTTCTTGAGATTTATTTTTTGTAACAGTTTTTGGTTCTTTCCCAATTATGAGGTTCTCAAATAATCTATCAAAACAAAGATTTTCTTCTCTCACCATGCCATTCAGATAAAGAATTTTCACATAGAATGTGAAATAGAACACTTGGTTATTTTTACTTTGATTCAAGTTACAAAAGAACTGATAAATAAGTAGCAAAAATCTATGGAAATGAGAGGCAGATTTGTTTTGGAAGAAATAATAGAAAGGTTATTTCTAGCTGGTGCGGCAGCTGCTTGGTGTCATTTCTGAACAGATGAAGGGAATTTGTGAGAGAGATGCTATGGAAAGATTGTTTGATTGCTTTATTTAAAAATTTGCAAAGAATTATGGGTGTTTGTAAAAATGTTGTGAGGTACACCTGACAAATTTGAAATATTTTATTCTGATTGACAATGATTTACTGTGAACAGATCCAGTGTAGGGGAAAAAAAGATGGAAGAGTAAAACTGGTAGATTCATCTTCAAGAAGAATATAGTGGTTTAATATCTTCATCTTTTTATTATTTCCATTTTGATTAAATTGATGATAATACTTCTTATCCAACAGCACAGTGCAAATGAGCCTATATTTGTATGTATCTGGAGAGGAATATATATATATATACAGCCTTGTGTTGCTTAATGATGGGTTTATACTCTGAAGAAAGCATTGTTAGGCAATTTCATGGTTGTGCAAACATCACAGAGTGCACTTACACAAACCTAGATAATATAGCCTACCACACACCTAGGCTATATTGTGCTAATCTTATGGGACCACCGTCGTCATATATGCAGTCCGTCATTGACTGAAATGTCGTTATGCAGCATATGACTCTATATATTGAGAGAGAGAGGGAAAGAGAGAGATTCATTAAAAGAAGTTGGGTCACCTCATTATAAAGGCAGAGAAGTCCAAGATCTGCCAACTGCAAGCTGGAGAACCAGGAAAACCAGTGGTATAATTCAGTCTGAGTCCAGAGGCCTCAGAACCAGGGTGTAAGTCTCAGTCTGAGTCTGAAAGCCCAAGAACCAGGAGTGCCAATGCCTGAAGGCAGAAGATGGATGTCTCAGCTCAGCACAGAGCTCTTCTCCTGCCTTTGGATTCTATTCAAGCTCCCAAAGTATTGGATGATGCCCACCTATATTGGTAAGGGTGATCTTTACTCAGTATACCAATTCAAATGCTGATCTCTTCTGCAAATACCCTCACAGACACACTCAGAAATGTTTCCCCAGCTATCTGGGCATCCCTTACCCATTCAAGCTGACACATGAAACCAACCATCATGCTCATGTTGCCCAAGTCCTGGACACATATAAATGCTTTGGCTCTCTATCACTAGGGTCACATGTTTTATTTCTGCCTTTTTGGAATCAGAGCTTTATGAAGAGCAATATTCATATAGCCAACATGGTTTCTATCTTTATGTAATGGAAATGTGCTTTAGCAAAATATAGAAAACTGTCATCTACTGAACAGCTAGCTAAGTACTAAAAGAAAGTGGAGTAGAAAGATGTGTTAAAACAAAATGCGTAACCCGAGTCTTAAAACCACCCAATAAATATCATCTATGTTAGAAGGTTTGACATATTGTTGTTATTCTTATCATAAGTTTTGTTAAAGTTAGTAAGCTACTTAAGATCTATGCAACCTCAAGTTTCTCATGAAGTAAATGAGAATTACAGTACCAACAGCACAGATTGAAGGAGGATAAAATAAGGCACTGAATGCATATGGCATATATTCATCCATTTCTTCTAGGTGAACTTACTATTGCTACTATTTTTTTAATTAATATAATATTTGGCCAACGTTTACTTTGCCCCTAATGAGTCTACTATAGAATCTATTGATGTGGATTTTTCTTTTAAATCCTTGCGTTCAGTCAAATGTTTGTATATTTTGTTTGCTGTTTGTGTATTTGTTTTCACTCATTTCTGTATCTCAAATATCTATTAGGGCAGGCATTCAGAACACAACTAAAGAAGAGAAGGAGATTTGGTGAAGAAGAAACCAACTCATACATATAAATTAGCACAAGTATAAGGAAGTAAAAATGGTAAAAGACTAGAACAGCCTACAAGAAAAACAATCTTGAAAATGGAGTTGCACTGTGTAGTGAAACAAAACAAACAGAATCCCCACTAGTTAGAAGGCAAATCAGAGGACCTGGGTATTTTGCCAGTCAGTCTTACAAACTCTTTTAGACTCAGTTTCTTCATCTGTGAAATGTGGATAGTATCAGCTGCCTCAAAGAGCTGGTATTTGTTGATATAATGAAATGAACTGATCAACAGAGCCACAGAAATATGTGGGTTATCACTGCCCTGTACCCTCCACGACAGCAGAAGACACCATTCTCTTGTTAATAGGCTAGCTGTTTCCCAGATGTCTCACAAAACAGCTAGCCTATCATAGGAATTCCATAAGCATTTGTTACACTAATCAAGGAGTAAAGTAGGGTGATTGACAATCCGTTCTCCCTAGGAAGACATAAAAATACCCAAGCAGAGTGGAGGAGATTTAAAGAAAAATAAAAATTACCATATATTTCAGTGGTTATCTCTTGAATCCACAATCTCAGGAGATAGACAAAGATGACCACCACTTTTGCCACTTATTGCCAGGTTTTCCAACTCAGTTATCATGGTGAGGAGAGAAGCAAAGACGCATTCTGGTTATTAATATAGACTGTACTTCTCCCAGTTGTAGACAAAGACATGACAGATGGGATGCACAGTGAGAACTTAAATATTTAGACTCTTGCTAGAAATTTAAATTAATCATTCATTCAAGAAACACTTAACACCAAATTTACATAGGCAATGTGCCAGCGTTTGGGATAAAGATAGAAAGAAAAAAAGAGAGAGAAAGAAAGAAATCAATCCCACAGTCTCATGTCTTCAAGAAATTCATTGTCCATCAGGGAGAAAAAAAGCATAAATAGGCAAACAGAATCAAATACGATTAAGAGCAGAGTGTGCACAAGGCCCGAGGAAAGGGGAAATTAACACTGCCTTGGGCATTTCATTTATTAACCTACTTCTAAAGTTTATTTCCTGGTGAGTGATATTAAAAACAACATGCTTCCTGGGTACAATTAAATTCAATTTAAAATGTATTAAGTGACACTCTGTGAAAAGCACTTTACAAATAGCTCAGCTTTAGGGGACACATTGATCTTTAAGACATGGCTCTTACTCCAGAGGTCTTGGGATATCATTAGCACAGACATCCTACACACCTGTAAGTATATCACTAGGTATAAAATGAATGTCACCAGCCATAATCACTGCAGGAATTTAGAACAGAGAGAGTAATGTGATCTTGAGGAATTTCAAGGGTTTAGGGTTGATTTGGGATGTGAAATGTGGGACAAAGATAGTGCTTGTGTGACTAACATATTAATGAACCTGAAATGATTAAACAGATAGTCTGACTCCCCTCACCAGGCACAGGGAGAAATCTAATACTGTTACACAGAGGGTATCATTGAGACGTGGCTTCTGTGTAATGGTGAATGTTTTTCAAGCTGCTCTCTAGCTGAAAACTGCTTCCTGGCCAAAAGGGAGAGTGGGATGTAATTACTTCCAACATCACTTAGCAGTGATCAGAGGGAAAGAACAATAGAGCAAAGAGCTGAGCACGGCACAAATAGAAACCAGCCTTTTGTTTTTCCTGAAAATTAAAAAGAAAAATGAGAAAGGGCATACTGAAGGGCTATAAAGTTAATTTACATTTGCACGGATCTGCATAGTAGCTGCTAGACACATGGGAAGCTAGTATTTTTTAATTACTTGGCATAAATATTTTGAACATTGAGAAAGAAGACAGAACAAGGAACTGAAAATTCTCTGAAATTAATCATCACAGCCCTGAACCACGGCCAGGATACTACGAGTAAAGCAATGCTAGCCTTGTGCTACAGAACTCCCTTTACTCTTCCAAAAGTCACGAAAACTAGACTTGGAATGGAGTTCAAAAGAGTGAAAAATTTGAGTATCACTGGGCTGAAATGAGATAGTAATTACACGATGTCATCACATTCAGTATTTCAAGAACACTTGAAATAAGCCCAGGAACCAGTCAGACATTCTATCTGAATAAGATGGACAGGGGTTGAAAACGACCCGGCAGAACACAGGTGCCATTTGCTGCCATGTTTTGTGGACACCACTGGTGGACTCCAAGATTATAAATCTGGAAGATGCCATTGTAAAACTCTCATCGCATCTTCTCTTAACTCATCAGCCTTTAGCAGCAGGGTTTTTTTTTTCTTTTTCAGTCTTTAAGTTGAACTTCTGATCTACCCTAAAAATGCAATATTTTGGATTTTTAATTCAAGTTCATTTTACTTTTAAATCCTTTTAATGTAGAGATATGCTAATATCACTGAAAATAAAAGGGTAAGAGAATTATAAGTAAAATATGTCATTTGTTTTACTTCTTAATCATATAAATCCTGATTGTCATGTATCTCTATTAGGAGTACTTTATAAACATCTGCTGAAGGAATCTTCTCAGAAAAATCAGAAAGTCCTGTACCAAGAGAGCAAGCCTTGGTCTCTTCCTTTCAAATAGGGATCAAAGAAAATGTTTACTAACTGAAAATGAGACAATGATGGAATATACACTTTTTTTATTTTAAGACTTGTTAAAGTAATTAAACAAGGAGGCCTTTAGAATGAGGTGGGTCTGATGTCTTGGTAGCCTATGTAAGCAAACCAACCCCAGCTGGGGTCAATTCCTGTAAATATGCTCACAGCAGAGAAAAACAAAGTTGAGGATAACCAATCACAAACAGCCCACTAGACTTTCACAAATAAGGCAGCTACCTAAGCTGAAGCCAATCGAATCCTTCCTTGCTTTGCTTTCTCATATGCCCTGTAAGAGCCTTTCCCCTGGCTCCTGTCTAGGAGCACTCTTAACCATTGTCAGTTAAGCATAGCCCAGTTTGAATCAATATTTGCTCAAATAAACTCTTGAAAATTTTAATGTACTTCAGTTTATCTTTTAACAGATTATTGTGCTCTTCTTAATTATAATATAGAATATTATTCCATAAAAGATCTGATCATACCACACATTCAATTAAAATATAGCAATTATATAAAAATTTAGCACATTTTAGTGACTATAATTCTCAACATGGGATCAAAGAACATAAGATCAAATGCTGGTTTGACCACAAGTGACCATTGCTGTAAAAACAATCATCTTCCCTAGATACAATGCAGTTACGTTTGTGTGTATGGCAATTAATGAGACATTATGTATGATGAGACAAATATAGCTTTGAAAACTGTTACATCAACTCAAACGTGAGTAGATGCTCCAGCCAAAAGAGATTCATGATCACCCTCCCAACTTCCTCTATTCCAACCCCTATAATAACCCAAACAGTTTGTGCAGTCACATGCCACATGTTTTGGTCAATGATGGACCATATATACAAGGATACTCTCATAAGATTATAATGGACCTGAAAGATTCCTATTGCCTAGTGACATTATAGCTATTGTAACATTGTAATGCAATGCCTTACTCATGTTTGTAGGGATGCTAGTGTAAACAAACCTATTGCACTGCCAGTTGTATAAAACTATAGCACATACTATTATATACAGTACATAATACTTGATAATGATAATAAATGACTATGTTACCGGTTTGTGTATTTACTATACTGTGCTTTTATCATTATTTTAGAGTGTACTCTTTCTACTTGTAAAAAAACTTTACTGTAAAACAATATGCTGTGTTATGCCAGCAACAGACTCATACCTCTCATATTTACCATGTCCCTTGATTTCATCATTTTCTCTGGTCCTTGATTTAATCTTATATTGTTTTGTTCAGCATAGCCACTAAGCATAAAAACTCCATTGCTAATGTTGCCAATAAGAGGCCACATAGAGTATTGACCTGGAAACAAAGTTAAAATTGATTAAGGACTATGAAGGTGGAAAATCAGTGGTGGTTATTGCTTGCCAGTTGAGCATGTCCCATTTCACTTTAGGTACAATCTTGAAGAAAAAGGGCAAAGTGATGGAAGCTGTTAAAGGATCTGATTCATTGAAGGCAATGAGACTAACAAAAATTCGAGAAGGGCATGGAAAAACATGGAGAAACTTCTAATGAAATTTGTCCCATCCTCTTCAATATTTCAGAAATGTTTGAGAAGGATAGGTGTTAAATCTTCTTTGAGTGTCTGGTAGAATTCATCAGAGAAGCCATCTGGTCCTGGATTTTTGTTTTTTGGAGGTTTTTGATTACTGTTTCAATCTCTTTACTTGTGATTGGTCTATTCAGATTCTCTATTTCTCCTTGATTTAGTTTTCAGAGGTTGTCTAAGAATTTATCCATTTCTTCCAGATTATCCAATTTGGTGGGTATATAGCTTTTCATATCATTCTCTTATAATCCTTTGTATATCTGTATTTTCCTCTTTCATTTCTAATTTTAGTTATTTGAATCTTCTCTCTTTTTTTTCTTAGTGAGTCTGGATAAAGGTTTGTCAATTTCTTTTATCTTCTCAAAGAACCAGCTCTTAGTTTCATTGATCCTTTCTCATTTTTTTAGTCTCTATTTCACTTATCTCTGCTCTTATTTTTATTATTACCTCCTTCTACTGACCTAAAGAATCCACCAAAAAACTATTAGAAATAAACAACAAATACAGTAAAGTCGTAGGGTACAAAATCAACATACAAAGACCCATTGCATTCTATACACTAACAATGAACTAGAAGAAAGAGAAATTAAGAATACAATCCTATTTACTATTGCAACAAAAATAATAAAATACCTAGGAATAATTTTAATCAGGGAGGTGAAAGACCTATACACTGAAAACTATAAAACATTGTTGAAAGAAGTTGAAGAATACATAAACAAATGGAAAGATGTTCCATGCTGCTGGATTGGAAGAATAAACATAGTTTAAATATCCGTATTGCCTAAAGCAAGCTACATATTCAATACAATCAGAATCACAATCCCAATGACATTCTAATGGAAATAGAACAAAGAATCCTAAAACTTATATAGAGCAGCAAAAGACCCTGAACAGCCAAAGAAATCCTGAAAAAAAAGAACAAAGCTGGAGGTGTCACGCTGCTTGACTTCAAAATATACTGCAAAGCTATAGTAATCAAAACATCATGGTATGGGCACAAAAACAAGCATACAGATCAATGGAACAGAATTGAAAGCCCAGAAATAAACCCTCACATCTATGGACAGCTAATTTTCAAGAAAAGAGGCAAGAACATATAATGGAGAAAGTCTCTTCAATAAATGGTGTTGGGAAAACTGGACAATCATATGCAAAAGAAAGAAAGTAGATGGGGCTGGCCCCGTGGCCGAGTGGTTAAGTTCGCGTGCTCCGCTGCAGGCGGCCCAGTGTTTCGTTGGTTCGAATCCTGGGCGCGGACATGGCACTGCTCATCAGACCACGCTGAGGCAGCGTCCCACATGCCACAACTAGAAGAACCCACAACGAAGAATACACAACTATGTACCGGGGGGCTTTGGGGAGAAAAAGGAAAAAATAAAATCTTAAAAAAATAAAAAAAAAAAAAAAAAGAAAGTAGACCATTATCTTACACCATACAAAAAAATTAACTCAGAATGGATTAAAGACTTGAATGTAAGACCTGAAACCATGAAACTTGTAGAAGAAAATATAGGCAGTACTCTCTGTGACATTGGTCTTAGCAGTATCTTTTCAAATACCATGTCTACTCAAGCAAGGTAAACAAAAGAAAAAATAAACAAATGGGACTACTTGAGACCAAAGAGCTTCTGCAAGACAGAGGAAAACATGAACAAAACAAAAAGACAACCCACCAACTGGGAGAAAATATTTGCAAACCATATATCCAACAAGGGGTTAATTTCCAAAATTATAATGATCTCATACAACTCAACAATAAAAAAATGAACAACCTGATCAAAAAATGGGCAGAAGATATGAATCAACATTTTTCCAAAAAAGATATACAGATGGCCAATAGGGACATGAAAAGATGTTCAACATCACTAAGTAGCAGGGAAACGCAATTCAAAACTACCGTGAGATATCACCTGACACCTGTCAGAATGGCTATAATTAACAAGACAGCAAACAACAAGTATTGGAGAGGATGTGGAGAAAAGGGAACCCTCATCCACTGCTGGTGGGGATGGAAACTGGTGAAGGCACTATGGAAAACAGCGTGGGAGTTTCTCAAAAAATTAAAACTAGAAATACCACATGACCTAGCTATCCCACTAATGGGTATTTATCCAAAGAACACAAAATCAAAAATTCAAAAAGATATATGCACCCCTATGTTCATTGCAGCATTATTCACAATAGCCAAAAAGTGAAAGCAACACAAGTGCTCATCAATGGATGAATGGAATAAAGAAGATGTGGCATATATATACAATGGAATACTACTCAGTCAGAAAAAAGACAAAATTATGCCATTTGTAACAACATGGATGGGCCTTGAGTGTCTTATGCTGAGCAAAATAAGTCAGACAGAGAAAGACAAACACCATATGATTTCACTCACATGTGAAAGATAAAGAAATGCATAGATAAGGAGAATAGATTAGTGGTTATCAGAGGAGTAAGGGGTGAGGGGAGCATCAAAGGGATAAAGGAGCACAAGTGTGCTGACAGATGAAATTTCGACTGTTGGTAGTGAACACGATGCAGTCTATACAGAAACTGAAATATAGTGATGTTCACCTGAAATTTACACAGTGATATAAGCCAATATGACTACAATTTTTAAAAAAGCAAAAAAAAAAAAAGGAAAAGAACCCAATGGGGGGTGGGGGGAAGAACCTTGTTTAGGCTTAGGGCTGTGCCACCAAGGACTGTATGAATGTCATTTGGAAAAAGACATTCCAGAGGTTCATCCATGATGTCAAAGAATTTGCTAAGATGAGGAAGTTGCAAAAATCAACAAGGCTGTGGCTGAAATGGCAAATAACTTGAACCTGGTCGTGGACGAGGACGATACTGAGGAGCTCCTAGAGGTGGTTCCTGAGGAATTGACTGACGAGGAGTTGTTGGAACCGGAACAGGATGCATAGCTGAAGAAGAGACAAATAAAAGGAAACTGCAGAAGAAGACAAAGAAGAACTGCCAAGAAAATTCACAGTGAAGAGTTTAGCAGAAGTTTTTGCAGACCTCAATAAGCTCCTTAAAAAGCTTGAAAACACGGACCCCAATACTGAAAGATTTTCATTAATAGAGAGGAATGTTGATAGTGCATTATCTGCAAATAATCTATGATGCAAAATCTATGATGACAAAAAGATAAAAACCAAGCAAACAACCATGGACGTATTTCTAAAAAGAGTGAAACCTCTTCAAGAAGAGCCTCAGGCAGGTCCTTCAGGAGGTGTTCCAGAAGAGGGCTTTGTTATCGTAGGAGACGCCAGCTCCATGCGTATTACTGCCCCTGAAGACCTTCCAGTGGGACAAGATGTAGAGGTGGAAGACAGTGATACTGATGATCCTGACTCTGTGTAGGCCTAGGCTAATGTCTGTGTTTGTGTCTTAGTTTTTAACAAAAAAAGCTTAAAAAGTAAAAAAAATTAAAAATTTTAAAAATAGAGAAAAGCATATAGAATAAGGATATAAAGAAAGAAAATATTTTTGCACAGCTGTACAATGTGTTTGTGTTTTAAGCTAAGAGTTATTACAAAAGAGTCAAAAAGTTTAAAAGAAATTGAAAAGTTTATAAAATAAAAGTTACAGTAAGCTAAATTTAATTTATTATTGAAAAAATTTATTTTTATAATTTAGTGTGACCTAAGTGTACAGCGTTTGTAAAGTCTACAGTATTGTACAGGACTGTCCCAGTTCTTCACATTCACAGCAATCACTCACTGACTCATGCAGAGAAACTTCCAGTGCTGCAAGCTCCATTCATAGTAAGTGCCCTATACGGGCATACCATTTTTTATCTTTTATACCATATTTTTACTGTACCTTTTCTACCTTTTGATATGTTTAGATACACAAATATTTACCACTGTGTTCCAATTGCCTCCTGTATTCAGTCCAGTCACATGCTGTACAGGCTTGTAAGCTAGGAACAACAGGCTAGACCATATAGCCTAGGTGTGCAGTAGGCTATACCATCTAGATTTGTGTAAGTACAATCTGTGATGTTTGCACAACAATGAAATTGCCTTACGACACATTTCTCAGAACATATCCTTATCATTAAGTGATGCATGTACTACAGATAACTTAGCAACGAGGTCAGATATAGATTTTTCTGCCTCTGCCTTTACTGTTTATATTATATGGCTTAATCATCTAGAAATGCATGATAACTGATTCATAACTCTCGATAAAAGGCAGAGATATGTTATGTTTCAACTTCATTCCACATTACTTCATCAAAATCAACTTTTTCTATTTTTCATTTTCAGGTTCTTCGTCCAATTTTCTAAAGTATTAAAAATTTATATGCAAACATCCTTTAAAATCTATTCAAATAATAAGTTTTCATTGCTGTATTTCAAGTTCTTTTTTTGGAAGAGTAGCCCTGAGCTAACTGCTGCCAGTCCTCCTCTTTTTGCTGAGGAAGCCTGGCCCTGAGCTAACATCCGTGCCCATCTTCCTCTACTTTATGTGTGGGACGCCTATCACAGCATGGCGTGCCAAGCAGTGCTATCTCTGCACCCAGGATCCGACTCGGCGAATCCCGGGCCACGTAAGCGAAACGTGGGCACTTAAGCGCTGTGCCATGGGGCGGTTCCCCTGTTCAAAATTTTTAAAAAGCTTCATACTACTTTTGACAAAACATTGTCCAGATAATAAAAAAGTTTACAATCCTGTGCAAAGAAAAAAAGTAAACTAAAACAAATATTTTCAATGTATAATATAATTTTTTTATTATAATTAGTGATTATTATTATTGTTGGCCTTATAGTTAACTTATTTGTAATGTGATTTGAATTTGAATTCTAATGCCACATTGCTCAGACGTCAGTGAAATGCTGCACAAGAAAAATCTCTTTGGCTCTAGATTTAATTGGATCATACATTTAGCTTCTTTTCTTACACAAAAATGTGGTTATGATTATAAAATCTGCTAATCAAATCTTTGTGTATTAACTGGTGTCGTCAAAATAAATCTCTGTTAATGACTCATCGGTATGTTTCCTTTGAGTAAGAAAGGTTGATCTAGAAAAACACTCCCAAAATGGATTCTAAAGAAAATATTATTATAGTTACATAATCTATGACTAATATGTTTTTTAAAAATCTTGATCTTATTTCTATAGTATTAATGTTTTCTCTATGTCCTGAAATTTAAATCTTATTTCACAGATATTTTTTCAAATAAATTGTTCCTGGTACATTTTAGTTATTAAAAATATTTGGTATGATAACTTCCATTTGCTAAGGACCTGGTGTATGAAGTATGTGTATACACCACATACACACACACACACACACACACATATATATAATTGCCTCAGCAACTCAGCCAGATGGATATTACAGAGGAGAAACACGAGAGAGAGAGAGAGAAGGGGAGGGGACTGGAAAGAAGTGGAGGGAGCAGATAAGTAAATTAACCAACCCAAAGTTGAAGAGATAGTAAGTAATCAGGTGAAAGTTATGATCTGAATACAGGTTGAGCTAATTAAGAATTCCTGGCTTATTCACTACACTTGCCGTTTCGTTTGAGCGATATTCTTGATTGTCTGTCACATTCTTCACTGCATTCAGAAACCTAAGTTAAATCTCACTCTGCTCGCTGTGTTATTTGTTATGTTCCCCTTTAATCTACTCCACTTCTACATTAATCAAGGCCATTGCACAAGCACAAAGCAAAGCAAAGATAAAGTGATGGGAAAAGAAAAAGAGAAATAGAGATGGGTGGTGGAACAATCTATAGCAATAGATCTTTCTCTTTATGATTTCCAATAATTTTACAAATAATTAAATCATATAACTAACATATTTTAAATCTAATTCCCTTAGTTAAAATATTCACAGCCTATGTATGGACATATATATGATTCCTTTTTTAAAATGTTGTATGAAATCCATTTGTAACTTTGGCTTAATTTTTTTCTCTACTGTGATCCTACCCATAGTTATTTAATCTAATATTTAAGATCCAATGACTTCAACGTTCTTCCCTATAAATCAAATTTAAGAGCTGCTTCTTTCCTTAATATCTAACATTGAATTAGTTTTACCAAATTTTAACAAACTTCTTAATAATATCCTTTGCATTAAAAAATAGGCTACCTTAACCTGTATATTTAATAATTACTCAACATTTTTAAAGTGCCAGGCAGATTCCTAAGCATTTTACATATATTTTATTCAATTTTCACCAACCAAGGAGAGAGATTATCTTACTTTCTTCATTTTGCAAATAAGGAAACTGAGACATAGCAATGTAAATAACATACTCGAAGTCACACAGAGGGAAAGATTTTGAGATTCCCTTGTTTATTAGTAATATTCTATAAATTTCTCTACTGTGAAATGAGATAAAGATTGTAAAGGATTGAGAAATTTGCTGTAAAAAAAGAGGCCAAAAAGCAACACCATCAAGAATTCAACATCAATAATCAATGGTATCTATAGATAGTGTCAAGGGGGAGGGAAATGATATATAAAATACAGACCATAGGAAATTTTTGTTGGCTTAGTAAGATAACTTTAAGCATAGAATTACAACTAAACAGCTCTAAAACAACTCCTGATACCCACTAAGTTTTCATCATGTTGTCCAGGTCATCATGTTGTCTTACCATAACTATCTCCTGGCTTCCTTAACGTTTTTCTCACTTCTAATCTTGTCCAAGTCTAGTCTTTATCTGAGCAAAGACTTAAGTAGTCTTTTAAAAGCACAACATTACTGGGTTATTCCCATGCTTCAAACCTTTCAGTGGTCTCCTCCAACTTTTACCTTCATCCCTTTCATTCCAGTCTCCATTGTTTCACTGAATTTTAGCCACAAAACTGGTTTCTTTCCACTGTTAGGCAGGCTCGTTTCATGCCTCAAACCATCAGGTCTGCAGTTTCGTCTATCTGGCCACCTCTTTCATCCACCTCCTCACTTGGCTGGATCCCCCTTATGTGTCTCACTTCAGCTTAAATGAGACCTCCCTGGAACCCAGGATTTGTGGAGATTCTGCCACTGTTACCTCCGTTGCTTCCTTATGAGAACTGCACCTGCAGAATTAAATAAGGTATTAGTTTTGGTTTTCTCTTTGCAGGTATAGAACAGTAAGAAAGAAAGGGGCTCACAGCAATGGAGGGAGAGTTTGCTATCTTGTTGGTGTTGACGTCTTAGTCTGCTCAGCCTGCCATAACAAAATTCCACAGACTGGGTGGCTTAAACAAACGAATTTATTTTCTCACAGTTCTGGGGAATGGAAGTTCAAGATTAAGGTCTTGGCAGGTTCTGTTTCTCGTGAGGCCCCTCTCCTTGGCGTTCAGGTGGCCGCCTTCTTGCTGTGTCCTCATATCGCCTTTCCTGGGTGTTTGTGCATCCCTAGTGTCTCTGTCTGTCTCAGAACTTATCAGAATTACGTTATTTATATTATTAAATTAAACTTTATCATCTCATTACAATCTTTTAAATTATCCTGTTAATTATTTTATGCTAGCTCGTATTAACACATTTAATCTTCATAATAGCACTTAGAGGTAGAAACTAATATGAACACCCACTTTACAGATGAGAAAATGGAGGCACAAGAGCCAGTAGATGAAGCAGCTGGGGTTTAATCACAGGGAGTCTGGCCCTGGAGCTCAGGTTCAGAATCACCACACTATGCAGCGTTTCTTCTTTAATTTCAATATGGTAAGAGTCATTAAGGCAGAGACCGTGTCTACAGCCTAGTCTTTGTACAGTAGTCCCATAAAGGGTTAAGACTACAATCTTTACATAACACAGTTGCAAATCTCTGACTTTACTCTCCTGTTTCCTTGATTAACCCTTAGAACACAGCTTTTCAAAAACTCACAGCTGTCAATTAATCTCTGACACCTCACCTCTTATTATTTCTTGGTTTCCTTTTTCTGATCAAATACCAAAGTGCCAGTAACATATACATTATCTGGCAACAGCCAGAAGATGGAGACAATGTCACTCTGAAGTAAAGATTTTTTGGGGCCGGCCTGGTGGTGCAGTGGTTAAGTTTGCACGTTCCGTTTCTCAGCGGCCTGGAGTTCTCTGGTTCAGATCCCGGGTGCAGACATGGCACTGCTTGGCAGGCCATGCTGCGGTAGGCATCTCACATACAAAGTAGAAGAAGATGGGCACAAATGTTAGCTCAGGGCCAGGCTTCCTCAGCAAAAAAGGAGGACTGGCAGTAGTTAGCTCAGGGCTAATCTTCCTCAAAAAAAAAAAAAGATTTTTCTTTCTTACCTGATTTTTTGTCATCTTACTCTAGGACCTTTGACGTTCAATAAGTAATTGTGGAATGAATAAAAGCATTTAAGTTCTTCCAGTCAATGTGCTCCTCATTGTGAATGAGTTCCTGAAGGCATGGACCAAAGTGTGTGTATTTTTTTTACCCATCTTGCCTATCACAGTACTGAGCACACTATAGGTACACAGTATATATTTATAAAATGAATACAAACTTATCAGATCAGTATGATCGAATATTTTATAATTTCAGGCATGCCATAAAAAAGATATTGAAAAACCTCTCAGCAGAATGAAATATTTTTCACTGTGTTTAAAAAGAGAATGGCTTCTTTTATAATGATGTGTGTCTATTAAATATATGTAGCAGTTTTATTGAATAAACCACACTGTATAAATAGAAGTAGAAAATAACTACTATTTTCCAACACATTTTGTTAAAATCATTTTGTCAGGTTCTTCCTGTCCTTGAAAGAAATCACAGGATAAGTTCCATTGATTTCCCAGGTGTTTAAAGATGATAAAAGTCAGACTCTTGCAGTCATCATAACATTCTGATTTTTTAGCCTGACTTCACTTAGATTTCTTCTCCAATAGCAGCTGTCTTGATCAGAGAGGTATTTCCTGACCAGTCTGAGTAATAGCAAGCTTGTAGCCTCTTTATTCCCTTGGTCTGCTTTATATTTGTTCACAGTTTATTGTCTCTCTTATTTAGCTAGAATGCCAGCTCCAGAGAACAGGGATATTGGCTTTTTATTCACTTATATATCCCCAACACCCTACCAGAGAGCCTATGACATCATAGGCACTCCATAAATATCTGCCGAGTAAATGAAAATATTAATGAAGTTGGTAACATAAAAACCCCGTTCAGTAAAACTTCTCCCTCCTCCTACCCTCATCCCCATCCTCTCCAAGGGATCTTTCAGGCTTAGATACAGGCAGTGGAGACAGGATGGAACAAGGTTGATTTCTTCTTTCTTTTCTCTCTCTACTCCCTCACCTTCTTGCTATTTCAAGGCATCTCTTAGTGCTTCAGAATTAACAAGACTTCCCCACAGATTCAATTTCAGTCTGCAAGTGTAGGTGTTTGTAAAATTCTTCAGGACCTTGGCTGTAATGTGTACCCACGCTAATGGAGGTACCACCTCCATAACCAAGGTTCTGAGTTGGGCTTATGGGCGAGAGGACTAGGGGAAGTCAAACGCAGCTGTAACATAGAACTTACTCCTCAGGAGACTGTGGAGGCACAACTGCTCCATCTTTCTGCCCAGGGGCCCTTTCTGGGAGAGCTCTTCCCACTGCAGATTTCCGACGTCCATATTCTTTAGCTGCCTTTAGTGTCCTCTCTCAGCCTTGAGCATAGGCTGGCCTCCCCACGCAGACTGTCTCTGGGCCAGCACCAGCTCTTTAGGCTAGGGGTTCTCACACATTAACGAGAATCAGAATCTCCTGGAAAGTCTGTTAATCACAAGCTTCCGTTACAAAAAATCTGGGGTGGGGTCCCCAAATTCACACTTTTAGCAGGATCTCAGGCAATGCTGATGCTGCTGGTCGATGGACCACACCTAGAGAACCACTGCTTTAGGTAATTTTCTGATTAGGATTTAAGACTAACCCAATTCTACTTCCTCTCACAGGAATCTCACATATCTTGTACCAGAGCTGGTTCACAAATACAGTTTTTCTCTTCAGCAACTCAGGCCAAAATTCTAGGAAACATCTGTTAGACCCTCTAAGTATTTCTCCTGAAGATCCATCCACTTAGCCTAAAACAGAGGGAAAGTTGCCCTTTCCACCCCATGGCAGCAGGGCTTTGGGGACAGAGAACACACAGAAAACTTTTCCCAAAGAAATCCTCACCTCAATACATACTTATGTCACTAGGTGATCACTCAAGGAGTGAATCCAGATTTCCAACCTCTAGCTCCTCACCTGAGGATAAGCAGACATCAAACTGGGCGCAATGTTTTCAGTCTTTGGGACCCCACCCAAAACAGAAAGACAGCAACTCTACTAAGGTCCCTTTACATATGTATGAATAACGACTTTGAGAAAACACAAAATGAAAATAGCTTTGGGCTTTTTTAATGTCAGAATTGAATGTAGAATAGACCCTAGAAAAAGTTGTCCATATTTCCTATGAGGGGAGTGCAAGTTTTCCTTTCTGAGCTTTCATACTTCATCTCATTATAGCAGAGTAAGAACAAGGATATATCATATTTTGGTATCCAATAACATAGCATCATCTGTTTATATTCAACAGGTTAAAGAAAGTCTCAAGAATAAAGAAATTGTGTTTATTGTAGATATTCTCCAGTGTGTGGAAATTCCTCACCAAATTTCCAAGTGTTTGGTAGGCTCTGAGATGGATCTATCCCTTTGGGGACCCCAAATTTGAGAAACGGGCATCTGATGCCAAAATTTTATCTACACAATTATTCTGATACTATGTAAAAATCGTAGTCTCGGGACACATACACACAGTATACACTTATAGTCTCATAAGATCTAAAAGTTCTCTTTCATTCATAAATGGAAAATTAATATGGAATCTCTTCATGCTTTAGTTTTCATTTCCTGTATAATTTTTTACATTACTCAATGAGGTTGCTGTTGTCCCTTCCTAGCTCTTTTTCTTATAATCATATAAAATTTCAAAATTTCACATAGCATCAGATTCCAGGATTACCAACACTATTCCTCAGACATAAAGAATTAGAGTCTTTTGGGACTGGCCCCGTGGCCGAGTGGTTAAGTTCGCACGCTGGGCTGCAGGCGGCCCAGTGTTTTGTTGGTTGGAATCCTGGGTGTGGACATGGCAGTGCTCATCAAACACGGTGAGGCAGTGTCCCACATGCCACAACTAGAAGCACCCACGATGAAGAATATACAACTATGTACCGGGGGGCTTTGGGGAGAAAAAGGAATAAAAATTTAAAAAATCTTAAAAAAAAAAAAAAGAATTAGAGTCTTTCAGAAGAAGCAAGTTTGCATGTTTAAACTGAATGTTAGACTGTTATTAACATAAAACTGTCTGCAATAGTTTTTTCCACTTATCCTTAAATTCAGATGGTAAGACTATAAATTACAAATTTAAATTATATTTTTTCTATTCATTGCTTCTGCTATTTCCTAACTCACATCTACGAAGGAAAAACAACCATAAAACAGTCAGAACTAACCAAGGAGGAAAAAAGCTCATAAGATGTAATAGAGAAACTTCATTTTCCTAGTATTAAATGTAATACTAGTTACATTTCAAGATAAATTAACATCTGATAAAAGAAATCAACAAAATAATTGCCTCTGGGGCAGACAGGAGATTGACTGGAAAGGGGCTCGTGGTAAATTTCTGGGGGAATGAAAATGTTCTATATCTTCGTAGGGGTGTTGATTACATAGATACATATATTTGAAAAAAACTCATTGAACTGTTTAACATCTGTGCATTTCACTGTATCTATTTATACCTCGATAAAAAAGAAATAATCAGTTCTAAAAAAAAGAAAACTGTTATCAACAGTCTGTGTTACTCAATATTTCTTTATATGGCAAAGTAAAATCATCTATTTTTCAACAGCATTTTATGAAAGAAACACTGATAATGATTGAAGAAATACCTATCTTAATAAAAGTTTAAATGTCTCACTCCCTAGTGGCATTATGATCTGAAGAATAACCCTAAATAATTTCTTCTTGGATGAATTATTGAATTTACTTGTCATTAAAACTCATATTCATGAGAGACCACTTGTTTCTTCTATAAGATATAAAGTAATGTTTTGATTTTCTTTCCCTGCTTCATTATGACAGTTTCTAGGGAAACCAAGACACCAACATAGTAAATGAGTCTAAAGAACATTTCCAAGAAGAAAAATGTTTTTATTTATCTGACCTCTTCGTTAGTAAAAATGAACCAAATATCTAAATGTATATTGTTCTAAGAAAAGAATATAAGAAACAGAATAGATATGAACCATTACTTCCTATGATTGTTTGATATTCAATCTAAGAACTTTGAATCAAATTCTATATACATATCCAAAGGGAATAATGTAGGTATGGATTTCAGAAGAGTAACATCTGCTAAATGTAACTGTAAACATATGACATTTGTAAAAAGTTTTATTAAGGTAATTGACATACAATAAACTGTACATATTTAAAATGTACTATATAAGAAGTTTTGACACTTATATATAACCTTGAAACAAGTCAAAATAGTGTTCAAGTCCATAACCCTCAGATTTTTCCTCAGGGCTCTTTTAATCTTTCCCTCTCCATCCTTCCCTCTTCATTCTTCCCGTCTTCATTATGGTACACGCACATGTGTATGTAATAGGATTGTTATTAAATATGGTTGTCAAATGGTATTCCCTTGTGTGTATATTCCACCATTATATTACTCACTCATCTATTCATGGACATTTGAGTTGTTTCTTCCAATTCGAGGCTGTTAAAAATAGAGCAACTTTGAATAGTCATGTACAAGTCTTCACATGAACAAATGCTTTACTTTACCTAAAAATACTTAGAAGTGGAATAGTTGATCATATGTCAGATGTGGATTTAACTTTTTAAGACATCACAAAACTGTTTTCCAAAGTTTTGTACCACTTTACATTCCCATCTTCAGTGTACGAGGCTTGGAGTTGTTCTAAATTATCAACAGCACTTGGTATGGTCAGTTGGTTTTTAATTTTAGCCATTTTAAAAGATGTGAAGTAGCTCATTATGATTTTAATTCTTAATTGAGCTGATGAACAATGACTAATAATTTTTTCATGTACTCATTTGTCATCCATTTATCTTCTTTGGTGAAGTGTTTGTTCAAATCTTTTGCTCATTTTGTGTTGGGCTGTTTCTTTATTATTGAGTATTTTCAAGTAAGCTTTTTATTTTAAAATTGTTTTAGAGTTGCAGAATAATTGTAATCGCATTCCAGAGAGTTCCATATACCCTACACCCAGTTTTCCCTATTGTTAGCATTACTATGGTATGTTTGTTACAATTAATGTATCAGTATTGCTACACAATTATTAACTAAAGTACATACTTATTCAGATTCCTTAGTTTTTATCTAATGCCCTTTTTCTGTTCCCAAATGCCATGCAAGGTACCACATTACATTTACTTGTCATGTCTCCGTAGGCTCCTCTTGGCTGGGACAATTTCTCTGACTTTATTTGCTTTTGATCATCTTGAAGGTTTTCAGGAATACTGGTCAAGAGTTTTGTCCCTCAGTTGAGGTTTTACTGATCTTTTTCTCATGATTAGACTGGAGTTGTGGGTTTTGGGAGGAAGACCACAGAGGTGAAGTGCCATTCTCATCACATCATGTCAAGGAGACATGCTATCGATATGACATCACTGATGGTAGTAACCTTGACTTAGCTGAGGTAGTGTTTGTGAGGTTTCCATATTCTAAAGTTATTCTTTTTCTCTTCATTTCCATACTGTTCTTTTAGAAGGCAGTCACAATGGGCATCCCACAGTTAAGGGATGGAGAATTAAGCTCTTCCTCCCTGAGGAGGAAACATCTATATAAATGACTTGGGATCCTCTACCAGAGTTCTGTCTATTCTACCCCAATCATTTATTTATAACAGCATGGATCCAATTTTATCTTCTACTTTGGGCTACTTTCCAACTCTACTTTTTAATTCTGTTTTTGTCTTGCTCCAGCTTTGGCCATGGAGACTCTTTTGCTGGCTCCTGTATCCCTTGGACACACCTGCATTTTTTTTAGAATCCCTTTACATTTTGCCACCTCAAGATGTGAGCTTCCAGAGTTTTGTCCTTATGCAACTTACGTTTTTACTCTCCATTTCCCTCTGAGCAATCCCATTCATCTCTTGTATTTTCTTTTTTACTAATATTTGCTTATAATTTCACTCTCAAATTTATAGCAATAGCTGCCCAAGAACTTCTAATTTTGATATTCAACCGAGAACATCTTCAACCAACTGGATTCTGTAAAATTACTCCAAATATATTGTATTCCACATTAAAGTCATCGTCACTACCACCTCAAAGTAATTCTTTCTCCAATATCCAGTTACTGACAAGGACGTCCACCCAATCATCAAAATTAGAGTTTTTATTGTAACAAATCATTTCATACAACTATAATGTATCTATCCAAGGACATTCTAAAAGAAAATAACTTAGAAATGTGGATAAAAATAAGTGATAGATACCGGAAGTAAGTGCAAACATGTGGCAGATAAGAAAAAGAACAATACTCTTAGACAAAGCAGAAATTCAAGACAGAATGGAATAAAAAAAGAGAAATGAGAATGATTTAATATAGAATAAAATGTATAATCCAAAATAAAAGTAGAGCATAATGAACTTACATGTAACAAAAACAAAATCTCCAAATATTAGCATCTTCCAAAGATGACATTTAGATTTTTCCTATGATTCGCCTTATATTATATTATTACAAATATCATTGATGGAAATGAAAATCATTATAATTCATCTTATTAATTACTTAGCCTGAACTGATATAAAGGATTTGAGATTCTCCTTTTGAGTTTATATCTTCTTACATATTGGTGGCCTGAAATAGGGCAGCTCTTAAGATAGAGTTACTATAATTAAAAATATACAAAATACCAACCAAATCTTTTTGTCTCAGTTATCACTCTCCTCATGAGTTTTATATTTTCAGTCATAAACTGAGGAAGCGGGTCTTTTACATTATCCAGTTACTGTCATGAAAAAACTGAAGATACCCTGGCTTTAAAAGAATCCTGTCAATTTCAGAATTCAGAGCCTATATTTAGGACAGCTAATGTCAAAAATATGTTTTCAAAGGAGGTTATTAAGCAAATATGTGACTGTTAGTAATAGGTAACTATAGACAAAAAAAATTAAAGTTTTAGCTTTAATTAATCAGACGGGCAATATTTAAAATAAACATGAGCAAGTAACAATAATTATTGACTCAAATGTTTTTTCAGAAAAGATAAATTTTTAATATATTAATAGCATGCCAAAAATCATTATGAAAGTTTAAAAGGTGAGATGAAGCAAGAGAAGCTTTTTGGAGACAGAAGAAATTTACTTCTTGTTTAAAGTACTTCCACCATCTCAGAGACAAGTTTTCTTTTGACTTTTGGTTTTCTTATTGCTGTAATTTTCAATTTTTCTTTTAAAATTTAAAAATACCTTTATGTACTTAAACATATACAATCACCTACGTGATGAAATGACACTATTATTCAAATTTTTCAATTTTAGTTTCCCATCTCATATATTAATTGTATCCCTTTGTTGTAAGACTAAGCATCTACTGCTTTAATTTACCATTTACTTGGAGATTTACAAAGAGAAAATAAATTGTCTATGGAAAAGATAGCAAGTTAATTAGTACTTTCAGACTTATGTTTGCCTTAACCTCTTCAGAAATTACCCAAGTAATCAAAATGACTTCATTAATTCACTTGCTCTTATTATAGTCCAAGGACTTACAGTCAATTAAGGATCTCGGAAACCAAATTTAGTATTAAATTACAGAGCAACATAATCACTACAGTCACAGAGATGATATTTAAAATTTACACCCATAAAACAGGTAGAGTCTTTAAGTCCAAATGATATGCAGTGAAGCATTGCCTGAGGTTTCCAAGAGCCAGTTCTTTTAAAAGACATCAGTTATTAAAATTCAATTTCCTGGAACATTTTCATGACATCAAATAACTCATGAAACCACTGACAATACATTTGACCCATTAAATTAATATAGAAAAAAATAGAAACTTCAAAATAATCATGTTTCATGAGAGATTTAAAAACAAAACTCAAGACCTTCAAATATTAAATATTACATTCTTATATTGTTCTAAATTGGATGTGACCAGAGAGGAGACAATTAATACTTTCAAAATTCTAGACAATTATTCAATACATATAATTATTCCAAAGATTTGCCTTCACTAGTAATAGTCCACAGCTTACTTTTTATATAATTATTCTTAGTTTATTTACCAAGTAAGTAACAAAAAATGTTTGGAAGTTTTTATTAGTGTATCTTTATGCATATTCCCTGGAGCACAATTTGCTAATAAATATCAAAAGCCTTTTAAATTCATCTGCATTTTGTTTGACTCCATAATTAAACCTCTTGTAACAGATCCTCAGAAATTGTGGTTTATTATTTTTTAAAAATCCCAAATTATGCAACATTTAAAGTAAATGTTGAAATTTATTTCAACATTCATGTGAAAAATGAACAAAATGTATGTTCAAGAGCACATATTTTATTCCCTACAATTCAAATAAAAAAATTAATATGTTTAAAAAGGCATAAAGCCAAAAGAAAATACAGGAAGGAAGAGGAGACTGTTTAAAAGAAATCAGTAATTTAGAAGCTGAAAAGGAAATGGATGAGTTGTAACTAACTGTCTCAACAGGTCAGGGAAGACTGAAATTAAGTTTCTGGGAAAGTAAGTCAACAAGAAGCAGCCAGATTTCCTCTAGCGATGCCCCCCGCCTCGGGTACTGGGGATACCTGTGAAGGGAAGGATGCACCTAGGATGAAAATAGAAGCAATGGACACAATTATTTTAAAACAAAGCTAAATTTGCAGGTTTCTGTCTGTCTTTTATTTCCTCTTAGTGCCTAGGACAGCCTGTGATCTGGATGGTGTGGTTTGTGAAGATGCGTTCTGCCTGGGACTCCAGACGCCCTTGAACATGGGTGGGTGCTACAGGGAAAACACAAGGACTGGTGAAACTCATCCTACTGAATACTGATATTCTTCTCATTTCTCCCACTTGCATTTTAGAACACTGAGGGCTAAATTATATTTTTTCTCTCAGGAGATAGGAGAATTCTTGGGACTGGGAGAGGCAGGATAGCGGCATCCTGCATAAAAGAAAAGCCCACCGAAATCATGCTAGAGCGCTGCTGCAAGTGACCAGGCACCACGCATAATTTCCTATGAGCTTTGTAACGCCCGGCTCTTCAAATACGTATGATTAGCCAAGAATCAGCAGATGCTTGACAAAAGCAATCTTAGTGCATTGTGGCAGCTATCATAGAACTCCATAGACTGGGGGCTTCTAAACAGAATAAATTTATGTCTCGCAGTCCTGGAGGCTGGAAAATCCAAGACGAAGGCATCAGCGATTCGTCGTCAGGTGAGGGCTTGGTTTGTAGACAGACATCTTCTCGCCTTGTCCTCACACGCCAGAAGGGGCAAGGAGCTCTCTGAAGTCTCTTTTATCAGGGCACTAATTCTGTTCATGAAGCTGCCACCTTCATGCCCTAATCACCTCCCACAGGCCTAGGCTCCAAATACCATTGCATTGGGGGGTTCAGTTTGTATGTATGTATTTTGGGGGAACACAAACATTCAGTCTACAGCAAGCACCTAATGTGAAAGACAACCAAAGTAAACAAAGGAAAAAGAACAGGCAAGAAATAGTGTGTGTGTGTGTGTGTGTGTGTGTGTGTGTGTGTGTGTGTGTGTGTTTGCGCATGCTCACTAACACAAAGATGGAATAATCAAATCAGACTCTAACGAAGAGAGCTTACCCGGTAACAAACTTTACTAATAGCATCAAAGAAACAAAGAATCAGGAGGTTCAAGCACCCAAAGGGGGCTAGGCATTGAGTGCCGCTCCTTTTTCTCACATCCAGGCTCTGCTGGGAAGTGAAGGGAATGGGGAGAAGGGAGAAACAAGCCATGTCTGAGCCTCAGGAGCTTCCCCCTCCCTCTGTTTGACCCCCTCCCCTGCTTGAGCCTTGAGCCCAGATTGGGAGCTGAGAGGAGTTGCAGCCATCGGCATGAAACCTCCTTCGCCCTGAGCTGGGGAGGTGAGGACTAGCAGATAATCCCACTTTCCCTGAGTTGTAACTGTACCCGGACGCTGTCAGCCAGCTCAGACTTTATAAAAATGAATTTTAAAAAAACGGGACACGTGCCTTCTGTCCTGGGTCCAATGATGAGGTCCCTAATCATGGATACAGTCACCTCAGGTCAGAGGAAACATTGTAGTTAATGAAACATCTTCATTTCACATTCACATAGTCATATAGCTTACATGGCACTTTCCTTTAAGTCCATAGAATCTAGATTTGTTTACTGTAAGTGGTCTAATAAAGAAATCATCCACCTGTTAAATTAATTAAACAAGGAGGCCATTAGACTGAGGTGGCTTTAATGCCTTAGCATTAAGCAAGCAAATTAAGATATGAGCCTGTAATGCCTCCAAGTTAAGAAATAGAAACCTATGGGCAAACAAATCACAGCCAGCCAGACTTTTGCAAATAAGGCAACTGCTAAAACTACAGCCAGTCAAATAATCGTCTTGCTTTGCTTCCACCTCTTCTCGGTAGAAGTCTGTTCCCAACTCTTGTCTGCGGAGGGCTCCTAACAACTTCTGGTTTGGTGCAGACTGATTAGAATCAATTTTTGTTTAAATAAACTCTTAAATTTAATATGCTTCAGCTTATCTTTTAACACAGCTAAAATAATTCCATAGATAAGAACTCTACCTCTGCTATTATCATTAGTTTGCTTGCTGAGAAGGTGTTTATTAGCAAGTTTGCAAGGAGACTGGACAGGTCTCCCCTGTTTCCCTCATTGCTACTCACATCCTAAAGGGAGAGAGATGGATTGCAAGCCAATGATGGCAATGATAGAAGAGTGTATATACATAGATATGTATGTACACAGTTACGAACTTATGATTGTGTCATCATGGGACAAATAGATATTTTTAAGATTGAAAAAATTTAGTATTTTCTTGAAAAATAATTTATTAAGATAGATTAATATATTATATATAAAATGATAAATATGCACCATCACTGAATAGTAAAGATATATCATGTAACTCCTTAATGAAATTAATTTTCTTAACTTTAAATAGTTGAATATTATTTATCTCATCTATATGTCTTTCTTTGATATAGGCTTCTCATAAATTTAATGTTTTATATTGTGTGTAAAGAAATAATTGATAGTAAAATTCATGATTCTCTTTATATTCTAAGAGCAAAGGCAGAACGTTAATAAAGACGTTCCATGTTGTGCTTTCCTAAAATACTGATTACTGTCTGATTTCTTAAAGCATTTTCTAGTTTATAACTTCTTGAAAAGTAACCCATAAATGTGCTATTAAGATGCTAATGTGTCATGCCTAGCAATGAAATCAGCTTTTACTCCACATAGCACATACCAAGTGAAACCAATCTTATATTAACCAATTATTTCAATGTGTTATGCTTTAAACAATTTTTCATGGATTTTAAATAGGATTTAGAGATAGAATTATTTAAGCACAATTGTTCTGTTATGCAAAAAGCCTGATTTCTACTCTGTTCTTTGATAACTTCTACTTGAAGAATAACTAAACTGGTGGTATTTGCTCTTTATTCAATGATAAATAGAGATAATAGAGAGAATAGAAAGATAATGCTCTCTATTTTAACCTGGTTAACTTTATTAAGACCTAAAAAATCATGGCTACGTCAAAGCCTCTCTTAAACAAATTACAAATGTTTTGACTGTTTACTTTTATTTAACCCAACCCAGAAATTTCCCTTAAGGTGTTAAGATATGGGCAACGGGAGAAAAATGCAATCAACTGAAATAGGACAGTGTGTTACTTTTCCTGTAGTTTTGTAAGCAGAGTAACCAAATGCCACCTTTCTTAAAGACAGGTTTAAGGGGAAAGAATGCTGAGCCACATGGTAGAAGACTCGACTTCCACTATTTCTCTGCAGGCCCTGCCCATTGTCCCAACCCTGTAAGAATGGTGCGAGCAAGTAGACTGGGGAATATCCAGTACAATTTGATAAAACTTAAAGAAAAAATGTCAAAAAACGTGTTGTATGCTTTCCTTAATATGTGCATCCAAACTATGAAAGGTAGTTAATCTTTTCTTGAAGAAAAATAAAAAGATAAGAAACTATATAAGTTCTAACTGTCCTCAATAGTTTTGAAACATTTTTTAAGAGATGGCTCAACATAACACAGTTAAAAGGACAATTATGCAACAGTGTAAACACAATGGTTATTTTGTTTACTCATTTCGGAACAAGAAATAAAATTTGCAGGACATTTTACAGTGTTGGGAGAGTAAAGCAACACTGATAACTGGTCAGGAAGAGAGATGATTCATTCCAGTCCAAGGGTTTTGAGTTTTGTGTTTATTATTATTTTTTTAAATGCTCATTAAGAAAATTTAAGTTCCGTTGCTTATCAAATTCATAGACTTGAATTTCTTTGTGTGCCTGAAATATTATTTGTAACTTTTAAACAAATTTTTAATTTTATTTTCAAATAATTTTTAAATGTTTTTTTCTTGGCTGATTTATTAAACAACAGGGTATCAACACTGTGAGATGGGGCTGTTGCATGAGAACAATGCAGACGTGTTTCTCAGCCTCATGGAGCTTTCACTCCGGGCTGGGACAGAGTAAAACAAAACACAGATATAAAGTTGAAAACTCTAGTCATTTCTATGGAAGAAAATAGGAGTATTCTAAGAAAAGATATCAGGGAGATCCATTTACTTCGGAGAAGTTCAAGTAGTCTTTTCTGAGAAAGGGATATTTTAGTTGAAATTTGAAGAATCATTAAGACTTAAATAAACTAAAAGCCTGAAAGAGAGATGAGGAGCATTTCAGGAAATGGGAAAGGTTTATGTCCCTGATGCTGAAAACAGCGCTCTTCCACTAGAGAAGGGGAAGAAGGCCAGGGGGCTAGAATTTGAGTAAGATCAATAGACGAATCTGAAATGTTAGATGGGGCTACCATTATTCAGGGCTTGTATGTAAATCAAGGCTGCCTTATTTTATTCTTAGTGAAATTGGAAAACCTTTGTAATGTTTAAGAAAGGCAATGATGCGATGATTTTCAGTTCTGAAATGATTGGTTGAGTTACTGAATGGTAATTGGATTGTATGCAGGCAAAACAAGAATGAGGACTCTAGTTCAAATCCCATTATAAAAATTTAAGAAAGAGAAGCTGTCAACTCCGTCCAAAGGAGTGACAAGGGAAGGGTCAAGCAGGCTGATTTGAGATGTATGGCCCCCCTCCCATACTATCTTAAATTGTTACTAAATTTACACTTAATAAAATGCATACATTTAACATGTAAAGTTTGATGAGTTTTAGCAGTTATATAAAGTTCTGTAATCACAACACAAGATACACAATGCTTCAATCACCCTAAAATGTTCCCTTAAGGCTTTCCACAGCACATCCCTGGTCCTCAGCTACCACTGAGCTTATCTGTCACTATGCTTTGCCTTTTCTAGCATTACACAAGAATGGAATAATATAGTCTGTGTTTGACTTCTTTCTTCTTAGCACCTTGTTTTTTCAGATTCACCCATGTTGTTAAGTGAATCAATATTTAATTCTCTATTATTGCTAAGTAGTATGTAACATGAAATTAAAATAATCTGTTTACCAAATCACCTGATGATTGACATGTGGGTTTTTTCCATGTTTGAGCTATTATAAAGAATGGTACTCTGGATATGTATGTAAAAGCATTTTATGGATATATGTTTTCATTTGTCATGGGTAAATTCGAAATACTGACTCATTTTTAGATAAATGTTTTCTAAATATTTTTGTCTTAATCTGCAGCTTTTTATTTTCTCAGCTGAGTTTTTGAAGAGCAAAATTATTTTCTGTTATAATTGGTGATTTTTATGTGTGTGTGATTTAAGAAATCATTGTCTAACCTAATTCACGAAGCACTTTTCCTATATTTTCCTCAAAAGCTTTTATAGTTTTAGCTCTTACTATTAGGTTTATGACCCATTTTGAGTAAATTTTTGTGAATGGTGAAAAGTAAGGGTGAAAGCTCATTTTCCCCCTTCTTCATGCAGATATCCATTTGTTCCAGCACAATTTGCTGAGAAGACTATCCTTCCTACACTGAATTACCTTGGCACCTTGGTAGAAAACCTTTTTTACCGTGAAAGTATGAGTCTATTTCTGAAATGTCTTTTCTGATTCATTGGCTTATAGTCCTACCTCTCATAAATAAACCACTGTTTCGATTACTGTAGCTCTATATTAAATCTTTAAGTAAGATCATAGTGATTTACATTCTCCAAATTTGTGTTTTTTTACAAAGATTTTTGGCTATTCAGGGCCTTTTGCTTTTCAATATAAATTTTATAATCAATTTATAAATTTATTAAACAACCTTGTTGGTGTTTTGATTGGGTTCACATCAAAGCCAATGATGAATTTGAAGAAAATTGCTATTTTAACAATATATTGAGGATTACAATTCAACAATACATGAAGATCTTCTTTAATTGTTTTTTGTCTGTTTTGAAATATTTTGAAGTTTGAAGTGTCAGTCTTATATATGATTCTCTAACTATATTTCTCTGTATTTTGTGTATTTGATGATATTGTAAATGGTAACTTTTTAAGTTTCGCTTATACCTTGTCCATTTCTAGTATATTTGTATCCTGTGACCTTGCTAAATTTACTTATTAATTCTACCGACTTTTTGCTGATTCATTAGGAATGTCTATGTGTACAACCACATCACCTGAAGATAAAGAGTTTTACTTTTCCCTTTCAAACACGTATATCTTTTATTTCTTTCCGCTGCCTTGTCCTGGTGAGACCCTCTAGGACAGTGTGGCATAGAAGTACTGAGAGTGGCTATTCCTGTCATGTTCCTTATCTTAAACAGAAAGAATCGAATCTTCCACCACTTAGTGTAAAGCTAACTGTAGATTTTTCACAGATGTCTTTAATCAGAATGAGGAAGTTACTTCCTCCGCTTAGGTTTCATAAAAGATGAGAGTTTATTTTTTTCAAATGCCTTTTTTACATCGATTGAAATACTCATCTAGTTTTTCTCCTTCTTTCTATTTATTTGATGCTTTATATTGATTGATTTGCAAATGTTATGTTGACCTTGCATTCCTGGGTAAACGGCACTTGGTCACCATGTATAATCCCTTTTATATATTGCTAGATTTGGTTTGCTAAAACTTTGCTAAGGATTCTTGTTTGTATATTTATGAGGGATATTGATCTGTGGGCTTTTTCCCCCTTGTGATATATTTTTTCTAGTTTTATTATCAGGGCAATCCCAGCATTATGAGGTTTCTGGAAGTGTGCATTGTTATTTGTTTAATTATTTTTCAATCTGAAGTATTATTTATTATTTATTCTAGACGCTTATTACTTATTTATTAAGTATCTGATAGAATTTCCCACCGGAACCATATGAGCGTTGATGTTTTTTGAGGATATTTTAAGTTATGAACTACTTTTGTTTAATTGAGGGAGGGCTATTAAAACTTTCTATTTCTGGGGCCAGCCAGTAGGCATAATGGTTGGGTTTGCATGCTCCACTTTGGCAGCCTGGGCTTTGCAGACTTGGACCTCGGGCGCAGACCTACACACTGCCCACCAAGCCATCTGTGGCAGTGTCTCACATACAAAAATACAGAGGAATATTGGCACAGATGTTAGCTCAGGGACAGTCTTCTTCATAAAAAAAAAAGAAACCTTTCTATTTCTTCTTCAGTCAGCTTTGCTAGTTTGTGTTTTCCAAGGAATTTTGTTGGTTTCATATAATTTTTCAACTTTGATTAAGATGGAAAACTGAATGCTAAACATTTTTTTAAATTTTTGAATATTTATATTTTGCATAGTGCAAAATATTGCAATAGCAATACTCATTTCAAAGTAACAGCATAGAATCATATCATTTTTCTATTAGCTTTTTTATACAAGTAGTGTTTACTTTGAAAAAGATTATGCTGATCATCATTACATCCATAAATTCTAGATTAATATCTTTAGCGTTATTCTGTTTTTGTTTTTCACAAAAAGTCACTTTTTATTTCACTGAAATTGTCGGAATAAATTTATGTTTTGTCCAAAAGATAATTAGAATTAGGAGTAGTTCATGAGAATCAACGTAGCATATTTTGTTTCCATAAAGGTTGCTTTCCTCTCATCACCAAGACGTATTTTTTAACTCAGGAAGGGCAAAGAGGTAGCAATAGACTTCAGAAGGCTTCAATGGCTGTCTGAAAGTTACTGTCAGTCTCATGAGATTATTGTTGGTTTTATTTTGTTTTAATAATGACTGGATCATTGTAGATAAAAGAAATGTGAATAATATATACCTATGTGGATGATATCTGTAAAATTCTTTTGCTGACATTACTATGTTTGTGAAGAGAAAAGTAACAGGTTCTAATTTGCACTGTAACTTCATAATATGCCTCAATGATTTTATACATTTATTCTGAGAAATAGAAAAGCAGCCCCTGGCATCCAGGAGCTGTTCTGGCCCTCACTTCTAGATCTTGGTGTTTTCCTGTTGAAGATAACCAATCTTACAAGACCTGAACATCAGACGGCCTCCATCTGTGGCCTAAATGTCTCAAGACAAAGTAGTTTCACTCCATAATCATGTTTCAACAAAGACACAAATATGAATGTTATACAAACCATAAAATGATTAAGTGCCCCCTTATCCTGGCTAAAATGAGTGACTTCCATGTATTAATTAATTACAGCTTTAGCCTTTCTTAATTTCTCCCCTCTTACGGATAAGATTTATTAAGATTTGGAAACATAGAATTGACCCCATTTCCTGACAGCATCCAATATCATGTAAAGCTCTGGTTCCTTGAACTCTCCCCAAAATTACTTAGCATGAACACAAATCTTACAATTAGCACTTTCTAACATGCTCTTATGACGACGCCCACAGTTTCCCGTGCTATGATCTCCATTGCAATGAGTTATAAACCCAGCTTCTTCAACTATAGGTGTGTACCTCGTAGTCTTTGCGTGGAGAGCCTTGACAAATCCAATTAAACTTTAAACAGAAATGATATTTCTTTTAGCTATACATAGTATATTCTAAGGTGTTTTACTAATCCCTCTAGCCTCATCCTCAAATTCCGGTTGCTATGGTAGCAGTATATCATCTTTGACAATGAAAAGAAAACCAAGCTAATTATAGCTTTAAAGAGCTATTTGAACTCACACTGAGATAAGTCTACTTTTAACTTCTCCTTTAATGTATTTTAGTAAATTTAATTAGTGCTGTAGAACATATATAAATTCATATTTAACTGTGTTCACTTTATTTACTGCTAAAATATTAACAGTCACCACAAAATACATTAACATTGATTTCATAGTACCAGTTATAAATTAATATGAGTCCTTGGCATATAAATATGTCTACAGCCTATTAATAGCAAGATGGAATCTTTTAAATGGTTATTGCATTTACATTAAGTTAGAGATTTTAAAAAAATTGTTTGACTAACTACAGAATAGGCCACACTAGAATCAGACTTAGAAAGTGATATCAAAATTGCAAATGCCTTTATATATACTCAAAACTCATATCATATGTTTGATAACCTAATAGGTAAGATTTATGAATATATTATATTCAAGAAATCATGAAATTTTGTTGTATTAATAAATGTTTATTCAAGTACACATTTGTATAATTTTGCATCATGATTAATTTGGATACATTGTCATTATAGTTATAATTTTCAGTAAATATTGAAAGATTTTTATCAATATTTGGCTTATAGTTCACTTCCATTCCATTAGGGATGGAACTTAACATTTTAATCAACTAATCACTGAATTTTTTTTAAAAGATTGGCACCTAACATCTGTTGCCAATCTTCTTCCTTTTTTTCCCCAAAGGCCCCCAGTACATAGTTGTATATCTTAGTTGTGAGTCCTTCTAGTTGTGGCATGTGGGACTCCCCCTCAGCATGGCCTGATTAGCAGTGCCATGTCTGCACCCAGGATCTGAACTGGTGAAACCCTGGGCCACGGAAGCGGAGCATGTGAACTTAACTACTTGGCCACAGGTCTAGCCCCTAATCACTGAATTTTTAAAGCGTTGCAAAATTTTGTTTGTATTGGACATAGTATCTATTTAGACTAGGTCTATTTTAGCCTCCACTTGTTAAAATGATACGAGTATTGTCTTCTCATATCTTAATTAGTTAGCTTAGGTCTACAAAAATGTAAATTAGTTGGTCTTTTTCTGTATTTGTCTTTCTGTAATCCTGTTTTTCTTTTCATATAATTATTGTAACAATAGCAATAATTAAGGCAATCATTAAGTCTCCAGCTACTTATAATACTAAAATGTATTATAAAATGTGTTATAAAATGTATTATAGAATGGGTATAATACTCAAAATGTAAAAATACATTATTTTCTCATCTTTCTCAAAAGATGAACCTTGTCATTTGCACATGCCTACTAACCAACATATTGTTCCTATTTTCTTAACTTTAAACGTAGCCCATATTTTTAAAATTAAATATATTAATCATCTCTTTTATCATTTAATTTTTTCTTTTATTCTATAGTTTTCAATACTTTAAATATGTTCAATTGTTTTATTAGTGACAATTGTCCTATTCTAAATACTTTGTCTCATGCTCTACCAACTGAGCTATCCAGCCACCGGTTATTCTAGATACTTTACATCCTCTAAGTTTGTTGAGTGAGAAATTTATTTTACCAGAATAAGAAAATAGATTTCAGATAAAATATATCATATGTTTTTACTGAAATAATTTTATCTTCTAGTAAGTGTTCTTACCACACATGCACACAAAAATATTAATAATACAAGGGGCAGGAGGAAACTTTGGGAGGTGATGGGTATGTCTATGGCCTGGACGGTGGTGATAAGTTCAAGGGTGTATACTTATCCCCAAACTCATCTAGTTGTACACATTAAATATGTATAGCTTTTTGCATGTCAATCAGACTTTATTAAAAAGAAATAAAGAGGTTTAAAAAAACACACAGCAATCTCCAAGGTGTATTGATTTTATATCCATTCCTGTTTGAGTAAGGGATGGTAGGTACACAATTAAAAGAAATTAAACAATAAATATTTAAAACCTAACAAATTTGTAGTTCATAAGAAAAAGGCTAGTACTATTTCCAAAAACAAAACAACATTTAAAAAGACACAATGATGTCATTAATGACTTTCTCTTATTCTTCCTTCACTCTTTTTTAACAATTAAAAAATTTTCTTTGATAAAGAACCTTAGCTTTTAAGAAGGCTGCCTTGCCAAGAAACATACTCTATTTTGTTGAATTATAGTGATAAAATATCTCTTTTTACTGTAGGAAAAAAGCTCTATTTACTTTTCAGAAAGGCTAAATATATATTCTCAAATGGGATATGCTGTAAATGACAATATGCTGTACTTTTCAGTAAGGAAATATGTGTGTGGTTGTTCAGGATTGAGTATGCTATGCTGCTCTAACAAAAAGATCGAGAAATGGAGATACACAATCAAAGTAGAAGGACATTCCCTCTCATATCACTGTACTAAAGTAGACTGATAGTCCAAAATAGACAGGCAGTTATGCTCCTTAGGGTCATCATGGGAGGCACTATAGGAGCTATTTGCTTTTCTTTAAATACATCTCCAAACCCTATGGTCTCTCATACATAATTCTTGGTAAAAGGAAATTCATATTAAACAACAATGCAAACTAATTAAAGCTGTGTGACTGAGATAGTCACTGTTTTTTTGTTCCTTCTCTGAATTTAATTCCAAACTGTATATTGTAGCAGATGGAATGCTCATCAGTATTTTTGAAATGTCCCTTCCATAAAAATGTCATACTTATTTTTATAGTCATAATTGAGTAAAAGTAAACAAATGTCTTTCTACTAAAATTCAGAAAGCCTAGCTAAATGGTCCTACCTGAAAACAGTTTACTCAAATTTCAGACACAGAGTTCAAATGGGAAAAATAACCATTTCTTAACTGAATGATGACAATATAAAGCTTAGGAGTTGGAAAGAAAAGACTTGGTAATATATATGCAGCACATTTGTTCTAATGACATTCTCAGAAATTGTTCATCTGATATTTTCTGATTTTCATTGGCACTTGTCAGGAAGGGGAAAATTTTCCCCTACCCTTCTAGGTTCTTTTGGTTGGTCTAATAATTAAACTGACAGAAGACAGATTAGCAGGAGGGAAAAAAACCAAATTTGATTTGTATGTACAGAGGTCTCATAGATATGGGACCTAAAGAAATGACCAAAGCAAGCAGCTTTAGCACTTTTTAGGCAAAGAAACAAGAAATTTGTGAGGAATTGACAAGACAAAGAAACTTAGATTGGGTCATAATTAGTGAAGAAACTAAGCAGAGTTTGTTTACATAGCCTTCTCAGCGCTGAATTCCCCATCTCTGGTGATAAGGACGTCTCTCTGCCTCCTGGTGCAAGGAGGGTAGCTTTCACGTGTGAGGTTTATTTTCCACTTTCAGAGGGACAAAAGAGGGTTAGAGTGTTCTCTTTGAATTGGTTATTTCTTAAGTAACTTTTGATTCAAAATAATATGCCAAAGTGACATATTTTGGGGTGGCAAATTTTGCTCCCCTACACACTCTAAAGGGAGAGATCATGCTGATTATAACTACATAAGCATCCGATTCAACTGAATATGATGTGTCATTATGACTTACTATTTGGTCATTGTACATTACATAGCACTATTTTATCAGATTGCATTCTTTGAGTTTATATCCAAGAATCTACTCTTAGTGTCCAGATAAATATATTTTTCAATACTGCACAACTCAGGAACAAATTCAGGATCATGATGAATTTCTCTTAGAAAAAATCAGCCAAAGAATATTTACTGAATGCCATCTATGTGCCAAATATTATACAAGGGACAAAGTGAGACAACATTGAAGAAAACATACAACAATTCCTGCCTTCAAGGACATTACATCTTTTAGGTGTGAAGATGCAAATTTCAGTAAATCTATATGGTAGTCTCATTTCTTTCTAAGTCCTACTTACAAGATGGCATGTGAGAAAACACTTTGAAGAGAGAAGGCACTGGGATATACTAATACACTGGCAAAGAGCACTACGGAGAGAAAGTACAGCTTGTGCTAATGTGCTATGGTGGGAACAGGCTAAGTGTGTTCAAGGAACAGCAGAGAGACTGAGATGGCTCCAGACAGTGAATGAGGAAAGAAGAGGAGAGGAGGAAGTCAAAGAGATGAAGGAAGTAAGACAGATCATATGCCACTGTAAGGTCTTTGGTTTTTACTCTGAATGAAAAAGGATGCTGTTGGAGGGTGTTGAGAAGAAGAGTGATGTGCCTTACAAATGCTGTTCTACTGCTTTGTAGTGTATATTGTACCAGGACAAGTGGGCAAGCAGAGCAACCAGTTAGGAAGTATTATAATAATAAAGGGAAGAAATGACAACAGATGGATGATAGCTGATAGATAGATAGATGGATCCTGCTATCACTAGAGTGGCCTCTTGGAAACCTGAATAAGGGCAGCCAAAATGTACTTGAAATATGGTAAAATATTTTTTTTAATATATGCTATTCAAATCTCTCTTTTCTAATTTTTTAGTCATGTCTGGTCATCTTTTTTCTTTTGTTTCTTTCATGAGGTCTACATTAATAAAATTTTACCTTTTAGGTTTTCTATATTCTAGGAGTGTTTAGTTTCTAGAGAAGCACTGTATGATAGAACTTTCTCCAATGATGGAAATATTCTCTTTGCTGTTCAATATGGTAGCCACTAGGCACATAAGAGCCCTTAGAATGTGGCTTGTGTGATTGAAAAACTAATTTTTTTTTAAGAGAAAGATTCACCCTGAGCTAATATCTGTTGCCAACCTTCCTCTTTTTTGTTTCCTTCCCAAAGTCCCAGTGCATAGCTGTATATCCTAGTTGTAAGTTGTTCTGGCTCTATGTGAGCTGGCACCACAGTGTGGTAGCTGACAGACAGGTGGTGCGGTTCTGTGACTGGAAAGCGAACTTGAGTCACCAGAGTGGTGAGTGCTGAACTTTAACCACTAGGCCATCAGGGCTGGCTCAAAAAACTAACTTTTAAGCAATTTAATTTAATTTGTATTAAATTTAAATGCACATGCGGTTAGTGGAATCTATTAGACAGTGCAGTTCCAGAATATAATGGCTAGCTGCAATGTGGAGGGAGATTGTTATTGGAAGAGTTAGGTATTTGAAGATGAATTCTGTGCTATCAATTTTCTATTTTTAATCTGAGTAATGATTAGAAGAGTTTTCACATTATAATTATTGGGCAAATATGCCTTATGTTTCATGGATTTTTCCATGTTTTATTATTACATATAAACACAAACCAACCAAGTTGATGCAAAGAGTGAATGGATTAGAGCACATTAATTCTACAAATCCATTAACTAAAGGAAAACCAAAAGCTTTATATAATTGAATTTATTTGTATTTATTTATTATGCCCTGGGAAAGACATAACATGGTTTTTAGATCAATGTAAACTGAGTGGGCTCAGTAATGTGTGTGGTGAAAGAGATTTTGATTTTAGCTTTTTTTTGTCTTTATGTGGTAATCAGATTTGCCCACAGCTATCTCAATGATATCTAAATTACAAACTGTTATATTAGAGCACGAACTCAGAAAGCAGATAGTAGAAGAACGACAAGGAGTTAATGTTAACCACAAGTGGAAAAAAGTTGTTGTTTTGGTGAGAAGGCCATTAAATAATAGAAGAGCACAGTGACCTCTGTTATTGAAAGATTTTCTGCTTTTAATTTGAGAGGAAAATCTTTAGAAAATTATTTCACTTTTGCCCCTATTTTCTCCAAAGTTTTAATTTATTGCACCAGTATTCATCCCTTGGAGGGACGATTAAAGTGTCTCGGGTTTGGAGTTACCTGTGTAGACAGTAAGACTATAAACACATGTTGAGTCCACAGTCAGTTTTAGAATAGCATCAGCTCTCTTTCATCCCTGCACAGAAAGCGATAATTCTGAAGTCTTGGGATATGTAAAGAAGATGTTTTAGAGACTTCTGGAGATCATTTAATTCAATATGCAGACTACTGGTCAATGGAGCTTAAAGTGATTAATCAGACAACTTTATATTAAGAATTTTAAGTGGTCTAGAGAAACGTATTTTTTTCAAATTTGACAAATTAATAAAGTTAGATATCAGTTCACTCAGACATAAGTGACACTAAAGAAATGAAAAATAACAGCAACCACACAAAGCTGCTTTAGCCTGCTCATAGCACATTCTTGCCTTAGAGTTTCTTTCATTATTCATTTAATAAAATAGTTTTATTCAAATTATATTTTCTTTATATTTAAACTATGGAACTTATTAGCTACAGTAAGGGAGAAAGAACTATTCCTCTACCCTCCAGGTCCTTCTGGCTTGCCTGAGAATTAAATTGACATGAGACAGAATAACAGGACAAAATCAAACAAAGTTTAACAGCGTGTATACATGGGAGAAAACCAGGAAAACTAAGTAACTCACTTAAATGGAGGAAGCTGCTAACTTAAATACCATCTTCAGCTAAGGACAAAGGAGGCTGCTGAGGGTAGTGGTTTGAAACTTCAAAGGGTAGGAAGGCAATTTACATGGAGATGGAAAAGCAAATGTTTGATAAACAAATGTTGACCATGCCTTGTGAAGACAAAGATAGGTGGAGAGGATTTTGACTAAAAGGCCCTTGCTAGGTTCCTCCCTATCCATCACACCTAGTTCATATTATACTATGGGTATCTATGGTGTTAGCTCCTTCCTGGAACAGGCCTTATATCTTAAATTCCTTTAGGCAGTCAGGTGGAAGGTCAAACTTTGCTTCAGAGTCTTTTGTTCTTAAAAATAATCAACCCAAAGAGACACAGTTTGGAGTGGCAAATTCTGATCTCTTACACTACCCATAGTGTTTGGAAATTTTTCATTTTACAAGCTGAAATTCATATTCGTATACACTGAGGCCCAATTTGCTTTGCAATAATAACATGTGTTTTTGTGTTACACATAGTGGTGCTGCCAACACATTGTTTAATGGAATTAGCCACTGCTCTGAGAATCAGTAATGGGATAACACTCATGGCTTCTTGCATTCATATGCAGTATTACCTGAAGTAAAGCTATCAAGGTCCAGATTTGCTTTGGTTTTCTTTTTTTGTTACTCTTGTTTGTCTTTCCTTGGCAAATAAGAAATCATTTTAATTAAAGAAGCAATCACATTACTATGTGCAATGAGAATATTCTATTAAAAATTTCATTTAGTTTCAGAAGAGCTATTATGGTTTACACTGCAAGTCAGTGCTATGCAAGTAAATTACCTAAATAAAAACAGGGAAAATTCCTAGTTAACAGGCTTTATGAAAATGATTATATAGGTGTGTTTAATCTCTAGATCATATTAGGTATAATTTTCACTAGGGATGTAATAAGGTGAATAAAAAAGAAAGAAAGAATACCTCTCCACTGAAACAACTTACACACTCTGAGAATCTCTATGAATAATATCTTAATTACTGTTTATGATATGAGAACTCAATGATGTGTGAAGGCAGTGTTAACTTTAATCAATGAGATGCAAAAGTCAATTTAATTGTCACATGATACTTGCTATTACTAGCATATTGATGTGGCACATTTGCATAATGACTCTTTTAAGCAAAAACACCATTCTTTTTTAATTGAATGAAGTTGCTTCATTATTTTCTTAACCTCTATGGACTTTTAAAGGATGTACATCTAGTTTGCATGGGAACAAGTTGGAAAGATCATTGCTTATGCTTTAAGCAGTCCAGCAGAAGCCAAAATAGTTTAATATTTTTTCATTTGCTTAATCAATATTTATTTTATTTTTTCATTTATTTTATTCATTTACTCATTTATTTGACAACTATGTTGCATTGTGTCAAGTGCATTGTGGGGAAAGAGAAGTGAGCAAAACAATCTGGCTGTTAAGTATATAAAGGTCATAGTCTATTAGAGGAAAGAAGAATTTTAAAAGGCATTTTAAAAAACTATATAAGTTATCTAGTTAAAATTAGGTTAAGTTCTATGACAGAGAGCTACCATGTCAGTGAACCCACATAGCATGAAGACCTAAATTATTAAAAGGAGTTGGGGAGGTCTTTCTGAGAAAGTGATACTTAAAATGTGCCCTAAAAGATGAGATGGTATTTGGATTGTGCTGAAGAGAAATAAGGGGACACAAAGCATCCAAATTGACAAGGAATGTGGCATACGTTAAGGTGCAGTTGAAGACTAGAGATCAAAGGAAGAAGGCTGCATTGTTAGCACCTACAAACATAAGTCCCCTACTTGCCACACAAGGGGGGCCAAATGAAAACTGGACACCAGGCTTATGGCAAGGCAACTGCCTTTATTTCAGGTGATATCAGCCAGGAGATAAGAGTGAGCCCTCAAATTCATCTCATTTTGTCTTGTCTCCCAAAAAGATGGGAGGCAAGGGGTTTTTAAAGTTTGCAAAGAATGTTTCCACTTGTGATGGAAGCAAGGAGTCAATAGCCTTGCTGGTCAGAGCTTTCCCACAGCCTCTCCTTGGCCTTGGGACACTGCTTGCAGAGAGGAGAAGGAAATGGTAAGGAATCCAGGTGGCTGTCCTTGGCTGTCTCTCTCCATGGAGGATAGTGGATTCTGGAGCTAGGGATCCAGGGAGTAAGCAGGGAAAGAGTATTTTGGTTTTAACCCCATATATGCTGGGTTTAATGTAGGGGAACGGATATTAGGGCTGATATGAATTCCCCTCTATTTTATATCCGTTCCTCAATCTTGAGGGATTTGGGGCAAGGACACATCCAGCTACTTCCTGCTGAGTCAGGGCATAGGTCGTTCCATCACGTTGAACCAATCTTTTAATAAGGTGGTGATGCAGGTGGGCTCACAAAGTTAGGCCTGTCTCATTATAAGTAAGTAACCATGTATTTAATACAAAGTATTTCTAGAGCAACAAAAAAAAAAAAACAAGGTTAAGGTTTGCAGCAAACTATAAATCAGTTCCCGAGTCCAGGGGTAAGCCGATCAAGATTCTTAGAAGTCAGGATCAAAGCATATTTTGCAGTTTGAAATGTCTGTGATTGTGTCATTGGGCATTCAGGTATCTTTCTGAGTGGCTTACCTAGCAGCAGGCATGAATTTCTCTTAAGTTCATATCAATTTGTCCAGCTCCATTTTGCATGGTTTCAGGGAAAAGGGCAGGTTCAGTTCTCAGTGATTCCAAATGAAAATGATGGAAAAATCAGAAAACGTTAGTTTGGAGGTTTGTAGCCAGATATTTTAGGAGACTAGAGGAATTCAGGATCCAGTCCAGTTAACAGATATAAAACAAAAACCTCAAAGACAAGTAATGGAACCAGAATCTAATATCCATGGAAGTGGATTATAGTCTCTATTGAAACATAATTTTTCTCTCTAAAATCAGCCTCGATTTTACCAAACATAGGCAAATTAAGACTAACTGGTTTGTAAAATAAGTTTAGTTTTAATAAGCTTGGCCCAATTATTTATGTAAGTACAGCAAGAACAGCACTTGATCATATACACTCTTTTAAACCCAGTTTGCTGGAAATTTTTATAAGGAATGTCAGATTGAACCTTAAATGCCTCTCAAGGCCAGGAAAGCCACCAATAACTTATCAGATTTTGCCTGCAATAGATACAGATTTGGTGAATCCTCCCTTCTGAGTTCCCCCAAATATCCTGGGGTTCCTTGTACCTACCAGAGGGAATGACATTCTTTACTCAACCTTACCAGATTACTCGGAACCCAAAAGCAAGGTACCAAGCCAATACTTTCAAGTGGCTTTATTCCACAAAGTCAACCTTCATGCCACAAAAGCTGTCTAGTCACATCTAAGCCTGTATGTTTTTCTCAAACATGACATTCCAGTCAAAGCCTTGATAATATGACCAGTGTTTCCAATTGTATACTGTTATAAGAAGAACAGATTCTTATGGAACTTATGCAAATGACTCTATAGCTATGAAAATAAGAATACTTACTTATCAGGAGTTTTCAAAATCTGGAGAGATCAGATAGGGAAAAAAAGGTAAATGTTTCAATTTTGTTTACAAATATATAATTTATCAAATTTCTGTGTTATAGTTAGCATAAAAGAGAAAAAGATTTTCTTAAATCTGAGAAAATAAAACATGGAACATTAAAAAATCAGCACTATTTTGAACAAGAAGTCATAAAAATTTAAGCAATCTTATCAGTTCATTTAGTTTTATGTAATCAACTCTTGATCTTCTGATGGCAGTTTCATGAGGCCGTTAGTTTTTGAGTTATAGGTCTGTAATTTCTTATCCAGCTCAGTTTTAGAATCTGAAAGCTTATCAGAAACCTGCATCCTAGAGTGTTAGAGTCTTTTCCATGAATTTTTCTGAAGATGAAACATATTTGCAAAAACATCAGAGTAAAACAACTGTCTGCAAATAATAAAACACTTAAAAATGGCAGTTAACAAAGAAAATTGGCTATTTCTGTGACATATAACACTCTGAAATAACCAGAATTCTGACTGATAACAAGGACAGATCACAATTTTTGTAATGTTATACAATTTTTAGAACATATCAATAATATTTACCCATATAATATCATAGGTCCCCATGAAGCAATGTTTATTTATCCCTTTAACCATGGTGACAGTTAAAGCATTTTTGGTGAGTGTAGAGAATTAAATAGCTGTAAGAAAAATCTTAGCATCTGTGATTAAGGACCTGACAAAAACAATATAGGAAATTTATTTTGCTAAAACATAAAATCCTTATCCTTCTGGTAGACTACTCAAAGAAAAAGCAGACTAAAAGTTCAGGAAAATTATCTTTTCAAGAAAGAGATGATCAAATTTTAATTTTGTAGCAGTTTACTTTTGACATTTAAATGTATTTACTTAATTAAATTTGTCTTAATTTTAACCAACTTGAGCATGTATAAAACTCCTCAGGATTTTACCTTTATAAACCTTCTATAATTATGTTTTTTCTTTGATTCCCTCCTAGCACTTTAGGACAAACATCTTTTTTCACCCAACAAACAAAAATATTTTCATTTTTTATACCTTTTTACTGAAAGCATACATTTTATTTTCCTTGGATACAAAGACTCTTTCCTTATTAAGTTTTAGTAGCTTTAATTACATATTTTAATTAGAATCTTTAACCCTTAGAAACCTTAATTTCTGAGTAAAAACTAAGTAAGCAATTATGAACTTTCCTTTACATTAGCATTCTGTGGCTTGACAAATTCATAAATACCTTTTATAATTGTTAGAAACATGTTACTTTATAGTAATAAAACACAAGGTAGGTTTATTGACAGATCCAAACACTTTTTAGTTTCTCTGTAATAAGAAGCTAAAAGTAGATAAACATAGACATGTTTATCAATAATGTTTTATAGTGTTCCATCTTATCCAAAAATGACCCTGATATTTAACAAGTCTTTTGCATTGGGAGCTGTTTTTTTTTAAGTGTATCTACCATAAAAAATAATTATTGCTTTCAAAAACTTTTACCCCTTTTTGTCTATTTAGATAATTTTTTCCCCACAGTTAGGTTTAGATTACTTAGAAAAACTTCATGTGACATTAAAGCAGTCAGCCATCATCTCAGTTGTTTTAAATGCATACATCATAGCACATATTTATCGTTAAAAAGTTTCTCCAAAAACTTTCATCTTTTTGCATTTATTTAGTTTATCAGTTCTGAACAGCTATATTTAGCTAGTCTATAAAGACCTCATGAGACATTAAACAAAATCAGCTATCATCCTAAGTTATTACTCTTGTTGAGAAATTTTGTAACAGAGATAAACACGAGCTCATTTGACCAGTAAACCCAGGCTGTATGTCTGCATTATATCCAATGCTGATAAGTCTGAGAACATGCCTATTTTAAATTAAACCAGCAAACTTAAACAGGCTTTTATTTACCAAGGATCATTTGATATCATGTTAAATAACTTTGTCTTTCAGAAGTTTTTGCATATTAATTAAAGACTGTATTCCATTATGAGAGGTTTTGAATCCTCTCTTTTAAGGGTGACCCCTAAGGTGGAGTCATCTGAAACAGAAGTTTCCCAGAATGGCCATTAAAATTCCAAATTATCTCAAAAGTTTACTTGTTTTTACTTGCTTATTTTAGATCAGGAATTTCAGGGGAGTTGAAGTGGCGAATCTCAGCAAGAGAAGAGAGAAAAGCAGCAGATTTTGCTTTGGCCACTGGCATGTTTAATTATGGAATTATTTTCTCTTAAAGAGGCAGTAAAGTATTTCTGATTTTATTTAGAAGCCTGAAAAGATTAAAACAGGCTTCCTGCTGTTGTAGGTGGCTTTTTCCAATAGCATACATCAGTTTCGGTAAACTGAAATTGCCCCATTTTGGCCATTTTAAAGTAAGATCTCCTTTAGCATGTTTAATTAACATAGCCTGAAGGGTAGATTTAAATGCTCCTACAATATCAGGGGCAGGGGAAACGTTCCCCAGTGAGACATAATGTTTATCCCCACTACAATACCATCAGGCAAAACAGATGTAATTATTTTACATAAAGCCCATTTAAATATATCAATTTTTACAAACCTTTATCTTAATTTTTTCAAATTTTATTCTTCTAATTATGACATATAATTTCATTAAGTTTTGGTTTACAATATTGTGTAGGAGAAGCATTCCCAGCTAGATATAACATTTATTCCCAAAGAAAACATTCAGGCAAAGTTGACATAACCTGTTCATATAACATTAGCTTAAACACTTTAATCTTCACAGTCTTACTAACCTGAGCAGCCTAACTGTTGTCCCAAACAATTGTTGGTCTGGTTTCTCACTGTGATTCCTGCCTCCTGACTTTTTAAACTTTTTCAAACTGGGGTGAATAGAACAAGCCTGTCTGATGTCCTTAAATGTTGGGGGCCAAAAGGGGGTCCCCTTTAGCCCATCCAACCTTAGGCAGTGTTTTATTAAAACTTTTATTTCCACTTTGTTTATGTCTGTTCTATTCATCCCACTTTCCTTCTTAATAACTAGTTAAAGATTTCCATCCTGTTGGGGTGAATCCTTTGACTCTTCCCTTTCTGATTTCACTTTGTTAACTTAATGTGTTCATTAGCATTTGTAAGACCATGAGAAGCTGAGACCCCAAGTTTGATTAAGTTTTTAAGACTAGTCAATGTATTTTCCTTTTAATTTGGTCTTTTCATAGGTACCAATAAAAGATCTGTTTATGAGAGCTCTCTAAAAATTTTCCAACTTAAGGATTCTTTGTCTGGCCATGTTCTCTCCAGAGTTTAAAGAATATTGTGACCATGTCATGTTACAAAAGAAAATCATCCCTTTTAGACATTGGCTTATGATTGTAATTAGACCATCTACTCAGAATCAGCCCCAATGGGCTCTTCTTTGGGACAGATAACATGTTTCCAATTCCAATATACAGAGAAGACAGACATACAGATCCAGATACAGAAAAGTCAGACACCAGTGAAGTGGTTCCCAGGTTGAGAGTAGAAAGTCTTACAACTGTTCCCACTCTGAATGCTTGCCCAGATGGCCCCTCTGTGAACAGAAAGGACCCCAGATGGCCCCTCTGTGAATGGAAAGGACCCCAATGGCTCCTCCATGAATGGAAGGGACCCCAGAGGAGAGTAAGGAAGTTCACGGGCATCCCTGAGGCAACTTATCCTATTTCAGACAGAGTCTATCAGCTCACCAGAAGGAAAAACAAACAAACAAACAGAAATCTAGAACTTGTTTCCTTGCCATAAGAAAATGTGCCTAGGGTCATCAGTGCCAGGTCATATGGAAAGTACTGGGCACAGCTACTAGGGCAAAGCACCTAGCCAGCTGCTGGACTACCTCCCAGGAAATACCAGTCAGCCCAGGTCACAAAGCCACAGGCAAGAGCCTCCTGGCTGGCTTGCCAAATTCTTAGTGCCTACAAACATAGGTTCCTTACCACTCACACAAGAGGGACCAAATAAAAACTGGAACACCAGGCTTATGGCAAGGAAAGGGATTTTGTTTCAGGTGATATCAGCTGGAAGACAAGAGTGAGCCCTCAAATTCATCTTGTTTTTTCTTGTCTCCCCAAAAGATGGGAAGCCAGGGATTTGAAAGCTTTGTAAGGAATGTTGCTAATTGTAGACAGGGTGGAGTTGGTGGCTTTTCTGGTCAAAGTTTTCCCACTAGCCTGCATTCAGCCTTGGGACACTGCTTGTGGGCAAGAGGAGGAGATGGTAAGGAATCCAGGAGGCTGCCCTTGGCTGTCTGTCTCCATGGTGGATGGTGGATTCTGGAGCCAGGGAGCCAGGGAGTAAGCAGGGAAAGAGTGCTTTGGTTAACCCCATATATGCTGGGTTTAATGTAGAGGAATTGATACCAGGGCTGGTATCAGTATGATGAGGATAGGATGGAAGGCAGGGAAGGGTTTTCTACTCTATCAGTAACTTTCTTCCTGAACTTCTTTCTTTGCTTGGCTCCAAAGACTCCACATTTTTCTTGTTTTGCTGCTAATATCCCTCTTCTCATTCTCTATGCTTAACCTTCTAAATATTTAAGTTCCATGGGGCCTCATCCTCCAACAGATCCCTTCTATAAATACTTATACTCTCTAGATGATCTTCAGTGTCCTAACTTTAAATATCATCTACATTACAATTACTCTAAAAGGTATGCCTGTATCCATGACCTCTGCCCTGAATCCCAGACTACCCAGAAGTCACCTGCATTTCAACACCTAACGGGTAATTCAGATATAACAGATCCAAATGAGTAATCCAGGTTCCCCCTTCCCCTGCATTCATATTTTAGTAAATAGTGCTAAAGTTCACCAATTGCTCAGACCAATTATCTTTCATTATTCCTTAACTGTCAGGTCAACATCAAAATCCATCAGCAGATTCAGTCATTTTGACTTCTAAAATATATCTCAAATCCAATAACTGATCACCTTCTACACTACCAACACCTATGAGGACAAATAAAAATTAAAAATAAAAGGATTAATTTTCCCTGTTAAAAATAGTCTGTCACTCCTTCTCTTCTTTCTTAGAGCCTTTCTTTTGCAAATTTGTAACAGTAAATTCTTTCTCTACTCCTTTGAAATTATGTAAATCTTTTTTTTAATAGCTTCTTGTCAGGTTTACAACTTAAGACTATCTTTTTCAAGAGACTGGGTTGAAATGTAAGCATCAAGAGAGATACCATCCATATCTACAGTTTCTGTGGGATAGCAGAAGCCTATTCCAGGTGTTCAAGGCAGGTTCAATCAACATAATCCAACACATCAACAAACTAAAATAAAAGTCATTGATACAGAAAAATCACTTGACAAAATCCAACATCTGCTCATGATTAGAAAAAAAACCCTCTCAACATACAGGAATTGAGGAGGATTTCCTCAACTTGACAAAGAATATCTACAAAACACCTATACCGACCATGATACTTAATGGTCAGAAACTGTATGTAAACTCCTTAAGATCAGTTATATGGCAAGAATCTCTTCTCTCCCCTCTCCTATCCAAAATTGTGCTGGAGTACCTAGTTAATGCATTAGTATAAAAAGTGAAATAAAAATCACTTTACCTCCATGGTCTTTCTCCTAAAAGCACATAAACCCATCCAATGATGAGGAAAGTACCAGAAAAATCCTAATTGAGGCACATTCTGAAACATATCCTACCAGTACTCAAAACTATCAAGGTCAGCAAAAACAAGGAATGTGAATGACGCTGTTAGAGCTAAGAGGAGCCCAAGGAGACAGGACTACTAAATGTCGTGTTGTATCCCAGATGGGCTCCTGGACCAGGAAAAGGGCCTTAAGTAAAAACTAAGCTAATCTGAATGAAATATGGACTTCACTTAATAATAATGTATTTAGGTTGGTTTACTAACTATAGCAAATGTTCCATATTAATAGAAGATGTTAATAATAGGGGATGGTGTGGGGGGGTATATAGGAACTCTCTGTACTATCTTCACAATTTTTCTATTATTCTATATTGTTCTAAAATATTAAAAATATTTTTAAAAGGAAACAAGAATAATTATCTAAAAATGTCAATCATATATGATTCTCTCACAGTAGAAACTTTCCAATGTGAAGTATCTTCTATATATTCCCCATTCTCCTCCTACTATTTTTTCCTCCCTCATTCTGTTCCAATCTTTTGGTCTCCGTCCACTGTGTCTCAAATTCAAAACTACATCTATTCTCTCTTCCTGAAAAGAAAAACACTTTCTATATCTAATTTCATGACTTTCTCTCTCTCTTTAATCAGAACACTTCTTAGGTGCCACTTTCTCTTAGAGCTTTTCTCTGAAATAAATTAAATTTCATCTAGCCCTTTACTTCCCTCTGTTCTTGAACAAATTGAACAAGGAATTAGAAGTTCAGCAAAATATATCTATTTTTAGTTATTTCCAGGAAAATATTATGACTCATCAGCTATGGGAGTTGGAAATAATGAGATGTTAATTCCTACCCCAGGTTATTGGCACAAGTAACCAAGTGAATTAGTAAGTCATGAAATATTGAGATAGGAAGACTGGAAATAGTTTAGACTATGGAGAAATCATGAGTATAGTTTTAATGTATTCACTCAGATGTTGAAAGTGGAAATATGAATAAATATTTCAGTATGTGGATATAGAGGTAAAAATGTGATATTTGAAGCCATAGTGATAGAGTGAAATGATCTGTGGTTGGAATGCAGTTTAAGATTGAAAAAATGAAACACCTAGGATCAACCTTGAGTAACACAAATGATTAAAGGCCTTATAGATGAGGAGACACCAAAAGTAATTGCGATACAGAAGTTGAAAAGTCAGAGGGGAAAAGAAAAGGATGCAATGTCTCGTAAAGGAAATTTTTCCAAAAGAGAGTGGTCGGTTCTGTTGATACACTGGAGAGGTGAAATTAAAAAGATAAGAGATCTGAAAAGTGTCCTTAGGAACTTTCATGTGATCTTAGCAAGAGTAGGTTAATGCATGGAATAGTGAAGGCTAAACTCCTACAGACTGAGAAGCACATTTACAGATGGTCGGAAAATGGAGCCAGAATGTAGTGAAAATTGCTTCGTAAAATTTGGCCATTAAAAGCATTAGTTGACAAGAATGAAATCCGGAGAGAATATATTTATTCTTGGAATAGAAGAGATAAGAGTATGTTCTCCATGCTGATTGGAGAGATTTAATAAAGAGGACGAGATCTGGAGACAGAAAAGGAGGACTTTTTGGAGAAAGTCCCGAGCCTGAGCTTGAGTGGCTTGAAGCTTTCTTCTTCACATTGTCAAATCTGCATGCCTGAGAGGAGTGTGTTTTCTCCACTTCTTCTTTTTCAGTGCTCAGATTCAGTCCTTCCTTCTTGAGAAAGTTTGAGATACTCTTTTCCCCTATCCACACTTTTGAGTCTCAGGATGTTTAAGGGAGTGGTTCTGGGTATATAGCCCATTTTTTCAGATCCAATCTCTCCCTGGGTCAGGTTTTCATACACGCTAATTCTAGAAGAGGAAATATGAAAGCAAATTGGGGCCACTTCTAATTTGTGTTTATCAACGTAGTTTTATCATCAATAGAAGCTACTTTGTATTCTATGATTTAAATTCCTGCAGCCTGCATCTCAATTGTTTTAGTACTTGAACTACACTTCAAGGCAGGCATGATTAATCAACTTAAAACCCCACATCTTGTTGTCCCTTCCCTATGTATATACTTATCCTGCACCAGATGTAAGAGTACTAGTCTGGAAAATTGTAACCACAGGACCAGTAACAGAATTTGTCACCCCAAAATATGCCTCTTAGGCATAGGAATTATTTTAGGCTGATTATCTTTAAGAAACAGCAGACGTAGGGAAAAATTCTGAAAACCTAGTAGAAGTTACCCATTTGTAAGGGAAATTTGCAATTATAAGAGAAATCTCCACTTGTAAGGGTTCCTTCCTGCCTGTTCCAGGAAGGAGAGAATGACTAAATCTCTAGAAACTCTTATCAATAGAGAAGGAAATGATTGAAATCTACACAACTTTACCCTTGTTTGCTCTGCTGACCTCATCTTAAGAACAGAATGTTAAAGCTACTTTTCAGGGGTGGTGAGCCAGTAGGAGCATGAGCAAAAGAAAAAATTCTGATCTGTCAATTGTAACTCATCCTGCTGGCGCTTCCACGTACCAGCCCTTACCCGTACCCTGGATTTCGAAGATAGATTTGCGAGCCTGTCCTCCTGTCTCCTTGCCAATTGATTGCACAATAAATTTTCTTCCCTCAAAGACTAGTTTACATTGTATCAGCTTCTGGGTTCATGGGTAGAGACAGCCTTTGCTCAGTAATAAAATGATGAGTAAGATGATTCTGTAATACTTATAGCTATAATATTACTTGATCATTAATTTTATCCACACAATGTCTATGAATTTCATCTCTATTCAAGGTATAAAAATACCTTGGTGTAGTCATATCTATAAATAACACTAATGATTAAAGTGGAGTGTTTTATGTTCAGATTAAGCCCTAATGAGCTATCAATGACTCTTTTTTTCTGATGTAGTGACCACGAATGTAAGCAAAACCATTTATTAGTGACAGATGGCTAGATAACCTGTGTGCCCCTCTGTCTTCATTCTCCAACCTTGTGTACTGTGATATTTGTCCGGGAGCCAAATGGATGTGGAACTCCATCAATGGGCTCCTTGGCCTCTATTGTCTCCTTGGGTCCAGCCTGTAGGGAAGGAAGACAATTCTTTTATCCTCTAGGTCCTTCTGGCTGGTCTAAGAATTAAATTGATGTGACAAAGAATAACAGGAGAAAATAAAAGAAAGCTTTGCAGCATGTTTACATGGGAGAAAACCAGGAAAACTCAGTAACTAACCAGAAAGTTGTGCCAAAGTCACCACATTAAATATCATCTTCAGCTAAAGACAAAGGGGAATGTTGGGGGTAGTGGTTTGGGATTTCGAAGGGGAGGAAACCAATTCCCATGGAGATGGAAAAGCAAATGTTTGGTAGCCAGAATCTTGATAAGAGTGGGCTTAGCAAGGACCCTCACAGTCTATTGATCCCCAGAGTTATCTATGGTGATAGCTTGTCCAGGGGACAGGGCTTCTATTTTAAATTCTTTTAAGTAGTTAGGGGGAAGGTCAAAGTTTCTTTCAGTCTTTTGTCTTTAACCAAAGAGACACATTTTGGGGTGGCCAATTCTGATCCCGCAAAAGCCAATAGTCAGCACAAGCAGGAATTGGAGGGAGGGAGGTGAGTGTGGTCGGGGTACTTATTCCTTTGGTTTATTTTTGTAGAGTTGCTAGAGGATGGCTACATCACTGCACTGAAAGTCTTGGCTCCTGTCGGATGGCTTTCTCTATCCTACAACCTCCTTCTTGGTTCTAGTAACTGCTTCCTTCCCTCACACCTTCACATCTGCTTACTAGCTTGTTTCTCTTACTAGTTACAGGGTACTGCAGTATTCATTGTGGATTCCTTGCATGTTGGTCACTTTGCTCACAACTTATATGAAAAGTTATTTTTAAATACTGTCTTCAAATTACCCAATTTGAGTTTTGCCATATTGGCAAATCATAAGATATAGTTAAGGACTCAATTTTAAGAGGAAAATTTGGGGAAATTAACAGATCAACTTAGTAAACTGTGATTCTTGCTTGTTCATTTAGTAAGTATTTATGGAAAAACTACTGTATGTCAAGAACTCTTCAGGCTGCTAGGTACACATGACTAAGCAAAAAGATCATGGAATATGTGCCCTCATGGAGCTTTGCTTATAGTCTGTAGTAATACTTGACCAGAAACCTAGTAACATCGTCAAGTTTTAAATGTTATTCTCTTTATATATAAGATGAATAAAATACTAAATTTATATTTCTTATGGATAAACTCTAAATCTCTTATGAGCTTATACCATTGAAAACTTTTTTCTAATAGATGTTTTATCACAAACTTCTCTTCTAAGGTTTACTATTTAATACCATGAACAGTTAGAACATACCAACTGCTATAGCAAGTATTTCCATAGCTACATAATATCTAAAATATTATTTTTCCACATATAGCAGTGCTATGAGGTAAACAAGCCTACAGGGCAGCTCTCTCCCATGTCATCCATCTTCAACTCATGGGTTCCAAGTTTATCCTGGAAGTTGTCTTCAATCCAGCCAGCCAGAAAGGTGAAGGATCCCAGAGAAAGTTTCTGTGGGGCATCCATGAATGTGGTATGTAGCACTTCTGCTCAACTTGGATTTCAGTGATCTAGCAGTCTCTATTGTATCGCATATGGCATAGAGAGTAAACATTCACACACACACATTTGTCTTATATATTTACATATGTATGTCAAAACATATATATATGGAATATTTATGTTTGTATGGAGTAATTCTCATTATATGTACTAAGACTGATGTAATTTATCAGAAAAAGGTGCAAATGCTTCAATTTCTGTCATGATTTATCTAAAGAAGACTGTGCTCTAGAATGTTATTATTAATCAAACTAAACGGAGCTAGAAGTAATATAGATTGTATATCTGGATCTCAGGAGCTTTGGAAGATTTACTGACCTTTTCTATACCTATGCTGAGTTGATCTCAGAGAGTAAGAGCAATAATGGCATACTCCCTGAGCCTCCTTATTTAAACAGGTTTTCTTGATTTTCATGTCAACTTTATGTTCTGCATGACCTGTATTACGGTCAAGCTTACCTAAACTCATTGGAAAGAAAATAAATTCCCTCAAATATAGGAATTTATTGTGATAATATTGAGAAGTGAACCAGCACTTGAAAGAGCCTTGTGATCAAGCCTAGAGACCTGCAAAGTCTTTTAGGATATGGCAGCAGGATCAGGCGATTTCCTCAGGGGCAGGTTTTCATACACCTCACTCTGCGGAGGTGAAAGTTGAAATAGTCAACCATCAGTAAGGCACAAGCCTCAATGGATCAGAATAAAGGCTCTAGGCTTAGCACTTTGGTTCCTGATGTAGGAGAGTAGCAAGGGCAACTGGTGGTGAGGGAGAGATGCACAGGTGCCTCCAAGAAGCAGCTACTTACCCACCAGTTTGAACTTATCTCAATATTGAAGTGACAGTGGGGTCATCCCAGTGGAGGCCAGCTGAATAGCAGCCCAGCATTACTCACCAGATTATTCTTGTGACATGGTTTTTCTGTTTCTCTTCTCTGTCTACATACGATAACACTTCCAGTGGCTTCTCCTTACTATGCTTTCCCTACTTCAGGACATTTCGTCCTTACAACTTCCATAACCTCGTTGCTCATATGGTTTTTCTTTAAACTCTTATCAAGTATATCTCAGTGACGTTTGTCCAAATTCCTTAAGGAAGTTCCAGATGGGCCTAATTAGTCACAATCAAAATAAGCTCTGTCTTTTGGCAAGGGTTTCATGCCATCTTATTTAGGCTAATGAATACTGCTTTTTATTTTAAGGACCCACCCTCTAATAGTCTACTGAGACCAAAGCATCCAGGTCACAAGACTTAAAGGAAAGCATCCTACATGTAAATAATCCCTGGTGGCCACTCTTTTTAGCAGAGAGACAGAACATCAGGCACAATGAGAATCTGAGTTTCCTTTCTAGATCAAACGTGCTGTAGTGCTCTACAGATCTAAAAACCTCACCTTGTTACAATATTGTTATTTTACTTGTGAGAAATCAGCTAGAAAAATAAAATAATATTCAGAGATTTCAGCAAAAAGCATTTTATTAAGTGTCCTCTAATTCCTTTTCCAAAATTATTACCGCAACCATGTCTAGGCAGAAATGACTTTGGAGAGAGAGAGGAAAAAAAACACAAAAAACAACCAAAACAAGAACGTCACCTTCATAATCCTAAGTATGAAACTCTGTTAACCATTTTTACATTAATTATTCACTTGGGAACCAACTGAAAAAATTAATTTACTCTAAATATGACCAGTCATCTCTACTTTTCATACAATAAGGACAGTTTCATCTTTGTCTACAATATCCAACATTGTTGGAAAGCTGAAAGACACGAAAGCATTAAAACAAACCCCAAAGGATCAGTGAAATGAATTTATAGTTTATGGCTTCATGCCTACATTTTCAGATCATGGCTAATGGGACAATTACACCTAATGACCTTCCACTAAGCGGGAGCCAAAAATATAATTCAGTTTTGTATAAATTAAAACAAATGAAATGTCTTTCAATTTAGCACTGTTGACATCTCTGTTCAGAGAATGATTTTTATAGTAAAAATATTAAGATTATCTAGGAAAAAAAGTATATTCAAAGTTAATTTATGATCTGTCAGATTGCAAGAGCCAGACATTTCAAATGGAGAGATCCGTGTGAGACTCACTTCAAAGAGGTTAACTCTATCTCAAATATGAGAGTATTCAGATTCATTTTCTGTTAACTAGTTGGCATTTTATGTCTAAAGGCAGACTTCTTGAAATTAATTTAATGATTATATATTTACATATTCCCCATTTAAAAATAAAATATCTTTATATTTCATCGTAACATTAAATAAACAAATATTTATATTAGGTTTTTTATAACCTAGACATGTAGATTTTACTAGTGATATCAATAAGAAATGATGGTTTGAAGTTTTCCAGAAAGAGATTACCATTTTGACAGTACTTCCAGGAACCCAGACGCCTCTGAGTGACACAGAAGTTCTGTGAGGAAGAGCTTTAATTTTTTTACCAAATTTTTACTGTTAAATATATGAGGTCATGAGATTTTTATTCTTTGCCTTATGCTGACCCTATTTATTTAAGTATTCATTATAATTTCCTTCACAGATTTGCTACCGCATAGTTTTTTCATTCTCTTCATAAAGTTCTCATTTGGCTTCTTAGATTCCAAGCTGATCTCTCTTCTAGTAGCTTCTGCAAGAACCCTCTTTTCTTCCAAATCTTGATTTTCTTTGAGTGTTGGATCACACCTCTATTGCTCTAGTGTCTCAGGTCTTTGTTTCTCATTCTTGTGTAAAGAGAATTGTATATACAGAAGAAAAATTTAACCAAGAATATGCCTCTACGGATTTCCCTCTGTCTTATTTTATTTTAACAGTATTGGCGCATATTCTTTCTCCTAAGTTTCTGGGTATCTGCTTAATACTACACTATACTGTACTATCCCATCCTGTCCCACACCATGCCACACTGTGCTACACTATTCATATCTCTGTTAAGCTTAATTGTGGAATGGACTCACTTCCAGTAAAAATATGTGTTTGCTTGACAGTAAAACTCTTTTATGCCTTGAAAATATAGTTTCATCTGGTCACAAAAAAAAAAGACAGAATGCAAAGTGCCTAGTAAAAATGTCACTGATGTTTATATAATTAATATATTCGATATGTTTTGGTTTACACATGTGGACTACAAAGGACAAGTCATCATCATCTTTGGCCTGACTACAGATACCTCAATTCACTTTTTATTACTGACTCATCAAAAACATTGATGAAGCCCCACAGTGGCTGTGAAGACCAAGGCAAGATGAAGTTGGTGTACAATCACAGCAGGGCCTCAGTGTCTGCAAACTATAAGAACAGTGGGAGAGAAAACGATGTTAAATGTCCTGTTTGCCCTTGGCCGTTTTCCATGTGTTAAGAATTCCATCATCTATGAACATATGGAATTGGTACATTGTTCTAAGGAAAACATAGTGCAAGACCAATGATATAATGATTTCTTGAGAAATTTTCCATTATAATAAGTAAAAGAAAAAAGGGAAGACCTGAGTTGTCCTGTGATGAGAATTTTTGTGTTTACTGTTTTGTAATACCTGTGTAAGGAGTAATGAAATAATTTCTCTCAGTGCCCCAAGTAAGAAAGGAAAGGTTGTAAAATATCAATCTTCTTAGAAATGAAAGAGGCAGGTCAATGAGAGGAAGAGAAGCAGGGACTAGGCTTTGCCCAAAAGGCTGGATAATTGAAATAAAAAAATCAGGGGCCGGCCCATGGCCAAGTGGTTAAGTTCGCCCGCTGAGCTTTGGCGGCCCAGGGTTTCACCAGGTTCCGATCCTGGGCGCCGACATGGTACCGATCGTCAGGCCACGGTGAGGTGGCGTCTCACATGCCACAACTGGAGGGACCTACAACTAAAATACACAACTATATACTGGGGGGATTTGGGGAGAAAAAAGCAGAAAAGAAAGAAATAAATCATTTTTGTCTACCATTGAACAATTAGGATGGAGGCACTTGAGAGAGGAGGGTGTATCTCAGATATTTTAAACAGATTCAGGAGAGATGTCTTATCAGTAGAGGATGGTCATTTCTACTTAATTCTTTATTTTTGTTGCTAATATTATCTAATTGTTACTTATGTTATCAAGGGTAGAAAAACATGGACTCTGCTGAAATTCCCTCAGGCTGATATCTGAAACTTGGAGTTCTGAATCTTTCTTTTACCTTCTTAAAAACATAATTAAACCCACCTTGGTCTGAGGCTCTGAGGCCTGAGCTTTACTTCCCACCTTGTGCTTTCTGGGACTTCGACATAGGATTTATAACACCAGCTGACTGGAGCAGCTGCCAGGACTGGGAGGGCACCTGTCCCGCTGAGCACTGCCCAAGAGCCAGGCACTAACTGTGCGCTGAGGCCTATAAACAGGACCCCAGGCTCAGGGGGCAGGGACATTGGCCCAAAATCCCAGAGCCAGGTTCACCCCACGTTGGTCTAATTCGAGAGCCCAAGTTCTTATCCAGTTAAGTCCTTAACCACTGGGTTTGTGGTTTAAAAAGGGAAGCAGGAGAGAAGAGGATGGGCAGGCACAGATCGGGACCTCAGCCTAGGAACAGCGAGGCCTATAAAAGTGAGATTTTACCTCACAGCTGCTTAAAGACTGAGGGTGCCATGAAAAACATATAACTAGCCCCGGAAATGGCAACTCCACCACTAAACTGTCTTCCTGTAAAACAAACAAACGAACAAAAAAAACTAACAATGAATTTAAGATCTGTCAAGGAGAAGCTGTCTCTCCTGGTATTTACACCAGATTCTCCTGAAACATTTGGAAAAAAACAGTATTTTTGACTGATATATACAGATTTAATGAGCTCTCTATATTATTCAAATACCCTGAGTAATTTAAGGAAACAAGAAGGCAAAGTTCCAACTGTGAAAGATATATATTACATATTTTATTTTTATTATATATGTGTGTATTATTTCTTCTATATTTATATTATGTGTATTTGTTGTGTATTATTTAGAAATAATTTAAGGAGACATGAATATTCTCATTTCACCATCAAATCTGCAGAATTATTTTTATTCTCTTCCTTCCTGTGTTGTAAGGAAAGTGACCCATATCTTATCAGTGCTTCACTCTTTCCAGTATACTCTGTCCAGCCCATTCCATCTTTCCAGTGACCTCTTTCAATTGCTTATTCTTTCCTTCACAGTCAACTTTCTCTTTCTATCGGATCTTTCCCATGAGCATTTACTACAGCTTTTGTAAATCTAAATAGTTTTAAGTCCTTGCTTTGTTCCCAAATCTCCTTAAACTACCCCCTACCTCTCTAATTCCTTCCACTGGCAACTTCTTTCTGTTCTTCATAACTTCCATTTACTTTCAATCTGCTCCGTTCCACATTCTATTTCGACAGCTCTATTGAAACTGTTCTTGTTACCGGCTCTTAGTTAATATCAGCTCTGACATTGGTTCCCCTACAGTGAACCCAGCATATATGAGGTTAAAACCAAAAGTACACTTTCCCAGTTCCCTGCTTCTCTAGTTACACTCAGATGTAAATGTTTGTTTCTTTAACCTCTGACTCGCTGAGTTTTAAAACCAAATAGAAGTTACAAATTGTTAAAGCCCAGATGGCCTCAAGTTGGGCTCCCACTAAAATTGTGGCTAATCACAGGGACTTGGAGTTCTTTTACAGAGAAACTAATGTCCAGAGAATATCAAGAAACTGAGGATTCTCAGGCCCAACTCCTCGGCTTCCTGATGCCACAGAGATAAACCATAGACACAAACAGCCAAGGATATTCATCTGAGAAATCCTTTGTCTCCTCTGCTGGACGCACAGGCCAGACACAGGTCAATGGGAAAACACTGACCAAGAAGGCCATGGCCCCTCTTCCCTACCTGAAACCCCAAATAAAAACCCCTATCCATTTCTTAATGGGGAGCTAGCAATTTTTGAGGCACGAGCCCTTGCTTTGCTCTCTTTGCCCAGGAAAGAAAATAAAGCCTTTCCTTTTCCACTCAAGACTCTGCTCCCATTATTTGGATTGGCATTGAGTTCAGAGACTGAGCTTTCATTAACATCCTTGCTTTCTTTACTAATTACATGCACCTTATCAAATCCAATAAGGAAGTTTTAGCCCTCATTATTTGAATCCTCAGCATCATACCATGAAATTAGTAAGAAATTCCTTGAAGCATATTTATTGGCTTCGATGTCACTACATAGAATGTGCATTTTCTAGCTCTTTCAACTCCTTTTCAGTTTTTGCTGACTTCTGCTCAACTTAATGATAATTAGTGGAGTTTTCAAAACTAGATTTTTTGCCTCTTTTCTCATGCCTAACTTTCTCTTTATTTGTTTAAATGCCATCTATATTCCAATTGATATTTCCATATGTAACTGCAAATTGATATCACTATTGGTATATCTCAAAGAAAACTCAAAGCTAACATGGCCAGAACTAAACTCTTGCTTTTGCTTCTGAGATCTCTTTCAGTTTTGCCCAATAAAGTGCATTTTACCTTTATCCTCTGAAATGTTCATATCCCTAAACTGGCCATCTTCCTTCACACTTTTCTCACCTGCTACTACTGTCTCTCCCCACCCCCACTATCTAATCCAAAAACAAGTCCAACAGTGTATATAGTTAAGATATATCATGAATCTTTCATTTTCATCCGCATCTATGGCATTATCCTTGTTTAAATCAATACCATCTGCCTAGACTCCCATAAGGGCAACTTTCCTGGTGTTCCCAGTTTCATTCTTGCCTCCACTTTCCTCCTTTATCTTAAATTATTCATCCAGAGAACCTAAAGTAAGATTTTAATATAAAAAGTAAATCATAAAACTCCCCTCTTGAAATCTTTCAATCACTTCTCTTTTTCCTTAAAATAAAATACAAAGTTGTTAATACGGTCAACAAGATTGTGTATCTTCTTGTCTTGCCCAATCAGCCTCTCCAACATCCTATTGTGCAACTCACATCCCATCAGCCACCCTGAACTCCTTTCTGTTTCTTAAATAATTCAACTTTTGACATCCCCATGATTTTTGAACATTTTTCTTCTTGTTGAAAGTATTTCTCACAGATATTCTCTGTCTCAGTTCTACTCAATTCCATGTCTCATAAATTTCACTTAATGCGACTGCTCTGAGTTTTCATCTAATTTAAGTCCTGTTAAGAGTGTCTATTGCATTCTATGATTTTCCTTCACAGTACTTGCTAACACTTTTTATTTTTTTCTAACTATCTAATTTTGTGGATATCTTAAAAAAACATTTTCAAGGCGGCCCCAAGGCCAAGCAGCTAATTTCACGCACTCTGCTTCGGTGGCAGAGGGTTTGCCAGTTCACATCCTGGGCACCAACCTATGTATCACTCATCAGGCCATGCTGTGGGCATCCCACATAGAAGAACTAGAATGACCTGCAACTAGGATATACAACTGTGTACTGGGGCTTTGGGGAGAAAAAAAAGAGGATGATTGGGAACAGATGTTAGCCCAGAGCCAATCAAAAATACAATAAAATTTCTCTTGGTTTATTTGCTTCAAATGTCAGGGACTAGGGGATTTTGTTGTTGTTCATCATGGCGTAATCTCAGCAAGTGTTCAGAACCTTGATGTATAGATGGAGATTTGTGACCAAAAAGTACTTACCTGAATAAAGACACACATGGTGATGATTAGGTCTACGTCTGCTCTTAGATAACTCAGTAGTTATCTAAGACTATAGTAAATCTAAGACTATATATCTAAGACTCTAAATAGTAAAGTAGGATGGGAGTCCCTGGAAAAGATGAGACCAGAACATATTACATAAGCAATATCAAAAGGCATTTTTTTCGGTATGAATGTCAGCAACGTTTTCTTTTTCCCCTAAATATCTCTAAGTATAATGTTATAAAATACAAGCAACAAAGAACAAATGAAATATTAGAATATATTTAGCCACATTCAATATTAATAGTTTTCTTTTTCTGCAATCAAAAGTACTATCATTAGCAAGGTATTTCTTCAACAGTCATCATTATCTTACTACTGTTGACTGTTACAACTTACTTACTGTTGTATACTGTTATAACACAAAGAGTACACAGCCTCTCAAAAGGTGAAGGTTGTTAAACAAAACTGTTTTCTTTCCTACTACAATTTCTACATTGAGATTCCTATGTTCTGTATTCAATACTGATCCTTTAACGTCTATGAAAGCTGTGCTTCCTGATTTTTATATATCAACATTTACATTGTAAAAAATTATGATGTAGGAAAACATATATATGATATATACATGTACATATAATATTTATATAAATATATTATATTTCTCCCCTGCCCTCTCCAGGCCCCCTGACAGGCACTCAAGAGTCACAACATGGTGGCACCTGGGCAGCTCTGGCTCAAAGGCTGTGAGAGGAGGGTTGGCCCAAGGCCAGAACAGGAAGTAAACTGCACATGCACCAGTGCAAATCGGAGTGCAAGGCCTTCCAGCAGCCATGCTGGCTTCTGGCAAGGATTCCTGGGGCACCAGTTGATGTCTGCCAAGGTCCAGCCTGAAGCATCCTTTCAGCATCATCCCATTGCACATCTTTGGGCCCTGTTTTCCTCCTGGTAGCTGTGAGGTGGCTAGAATTCATCCCAGAAGACCATCGCTGCCTGTTCCTTTGGCCTTTCCCCTGGAGAACAGCCCAAGGGCTTTCGTCTCTCTTTCTGACCCAGCGCAACTGCCAGCACCCTGACACAGGGGAGCTGGCCCCTCTACCCAAGCCCTTCCATCGGGAAATGTTCTCCTCTTTTGAACACCGTGGGGGATGCCCAGGGCCTGAGGCCAGGGCCTGGTCCTGGTGGGTGGAGTGTACGGCTTCCCAGGGAGGCAAATAGTGTGCATTTGGAGCCCGAAGGTGTCTTTGGGTGTGTCTGGGAAGTAAGTGCGTGTTCTGATGGAAAGGCACGAAGAGGATGAGGAAGAAGGGCAGGATGGCCTGGGGCGTACGGAACCAGGCCCAAGGCACTGCTGCCTCTGCCACTCTTCCCAAAGGAAGCCAGATGTCACGGGATCTCAGGAGTCCTATCACGCCCTTGTCCCCCCATCTCCCTCCCCGCTATATGTAGAGAGAATGATAAATTTGTCTAGGTAATAAACATAAAATATACTTTAAATAATTAATAGTAAAATGAATTAAACTTAAAAAAAGGTAGCACGTTTTCATCTGTTATAACAGGATGTGTGTTTTATATTTGGTAATGTGAAGGATGCTACGCTATTGGCATTACAAATTCCATTACTCCATTCCTTCTTCCATAAATTTCCTATGTATTTATTGAATTCCTTCTGTAAGTAGAGCTTGGGAACACGTTGAGACAAGTTTTTGCACTTAAGTATTTACATTCTGGAAAGAGTATTATAGATTACCACTTTACGGAAAGGAATTTGGCAGTATATGAAGTGAACTTTAAAAGTAGTCACAAGTAATTCTATTTGTCACAGTACATCCTATGAAAGAATGTGAAAATGATTTAAATATGTGGATTTTGTCATTATATATGAGAGGAATTTTGAAAAAACGAAGTTAAAAATACTTTATAAGAGAATGGATTAAAGACACTTTATCAAATGTTCTGCCAAAACGACCACAGCAATTAATGGGGCTGCAAGCTGAATCATGCACACACTTTGTAGGCATTATGACGTTTATGCACAATGTTAATGTTTAGGAAATGCTTATGAAATAAAGTATATATTTGATGCAGAATTATCATGAAAAAATAAAAACTATAAAACAATACTAGAAGGAAACAGCAAGATATTTTCTGATGTTAGAAGTGGGTGATTTATTTATAAGATTTTCTGTATTAAAATAAGGCAAGATAATATTTCTAAAATTCCTCACCTCTAAAAATAACATATCTTGCTTGTGTTTTCTATTATGAGAATACATAACATTGTCTCTGTTTTAAACTTTCAATATTTTTTCGTTTAATAAGATCTTATTTGAATTATAAAGTATTAACAAGACCAAGACAAAGAAGTCAATTCATAAATAGAAATTATTGAGTATTCACTACTTATAATGTACAATGTAAAACTTAAAGAATTAGGGATACTTTGATATGGTTTTCATTTTGAAGAAAGATTTTATAAACAAAAACCCCACTCGTCCTCAAAGCAGTGTTAGCAATCTACTTCAAAATGGGCTTTTGTTGTAAATACATTTGCTGTTTGTGGACCTGAAGTTAATTTCAAAGAATGTTAAAGAATTTTACAAGCACAGCATGAAATGTGATTTTTCTTGAATAACCTTTTCTTTTCTGGGAGGTAAAACAAGATTGATACATTGATTACTGTAATTTTTATGTCAGTCACAGTAATTCCATATTTCTTGACTTTTTCATCTATTTATTGGTCATAAATAATTTATTCTTAAGCAATGAAAGAATACACTTTTATCTTTAAACACACAAAACTAATGGAAATGTGTTAGAATTGTCTACCTATTTTGTGTTTACACTTTTATATTTTACTGAAAGCCCCATGCTCCCTTTATGAAGTTATCAAAATCGTAAGGCATCATTTTTATAGATTCTCCTTACAATATGCCTTAAAGCTTGGTTAAATAAGACTTTACTTTCTTGTTAATAAAAACTCCTAGACTGAAAGAACCTGAATGCACCCAGGCCCCTGTAACTTCTAGATTTCCACAGCCTGAAATATTAAATTACCCCACACAGTGGGCTCTGGGCAGGCCCTGTCCAGCAGACAATTCCGAAGCTCTTTGCGGTACTGGCTGTGGTGCTCCTCTGACCACGTGCAAGATTTGTTCTAACTGGCTTCTTCAATAATTCCTTGTCACCAAATCTTTTGACCACTTTTCCCTGCAGCTGTGGTAACTGCAGCTTTCTTTGGGTTTTCTTTTATTTTTGTTGGTAGAAAAATGCAGATGCCTAGACCCCTCCTGCTAAAATCTGATGGATACCAAAGTTTGAAAGTCATTGCTTTAATCCCACTGTGATTAAAGGAAATATAATTGCCAAATTAATTGCCTTCCCTGTTCAGTCTAGGTAGGTAAATTTTTTTGTGATTAAAATCCTACGTTGTTTCAGAGATTACCTGATTGCCAATGAGCTGACCACTAGAACATGATTTTTATAAAAAGATACTTTTAAAAAATATTTGTTTATATACTAGTATTCCGAAAGATTATTCAACAACAGAGATTTAGTTATCGAAGCAATTGTTAACGTAGTGAGGTTTGTCCCCAGGAACCAACATGAGGAAATAATGGTTCAAAATTGTAGTCTAAGTTCTATTTTTCAACAACATACATAGTTTAATTTAGGAAAATGCAATCTAATTAATTTGATTTAGCAAAATTTCATATTACGTATATTATAAATATTCCATGTAGTAAAAATTTCTGCAATTTAACTAAACCAAACAGAATCTATGCAAAAAATATGTATTGAAGTTTAGTTACTGTGGCTAAGAAAATTAAATGCAATAAAGATTCAGAATAAAGGATGACCGCTATTTTCCCACTTTGTGTAGATAAACAGTAGTCATATAGTTCTTGCACACTGGGACTTGAATGACTCCTTTATGATTTTTTTAAATTAGTATCAAATTAGTCAATTAAAAGACTATTCAGCAGTTATCTGTTTACTTGATATTGGCTAAAATGATGATTCTAAAATATTGCAATGGTAATTCAATATTTTATGACTGATATTTAATTAATGGGATGTAGAACTCATTACATGTCATTAATACAGTTACATAATTTTAATTTACTTTCTTGCAGCAGTTCCAAAATTGGTACCCCAGATCATAATGCACCTATAAAATAATATCTCACAACCTGAAATTGTAAAGATTAAAAGATACACAGAAAAAGGCAACACAAGAAAATGAAGCAAACCTATAAGTGCTTATCCATCATGTTATTTTTCCATTATGGTTTATCAAAGAAAGCGTACTAATCCGCAGAGGATAATATGTTAATATAACAATATTTTGTACATAGTAATCCATCATTTTAAATGTTACACAAGTATTTATTATTGCTTAAATATAATCATTGTACACTTCTACCTAGAAATAACAGTAAATAATATAATATTAAAAAAGATAAGAACTCTTTTTTTATCTATTTGCTCAACTTAACCTAAGTTTTTTCATTTTTTTTCTACTGGTTCTAGAAAATTGATTTGATATTTAGCAGTTAGCCTGTAAACAAGTGTAACTTTTCATATTCTAATTTTAGTTTTGTAATGAGTCAGATAGCAGAAACAATTCATAAAAAGATAGAATTTGAAATATTAAGGTATATGGCCCTAATGTGTGTTAGTATCAACCTCAAACATAATCAATGTACCTTCAAAACACCTTCTTTACCCAATATGTGACTGCTATCTACACAATTGTTTAAACTACCTTATAATCTGTCATTTTATTCATTTCTATATTTTGATATAATAAAATCCATTAATTGCTCTATGCTTAATGCAATGTAAGTTTTTCTATTTGTATTAAACATAATTTTCACAATGTTAAATGGTTCATCTTCATTTTGATATGATTTGTGAAATTTTAATGAAATTCTTCATTATGCAGTTGGTACTGATTCCAGTCCCCCCAATAACTTTTAATCACTGTTTTTTTAAATTGTGAACTCAATTGCGAACACACTTGACAGATACCACACCCAAATTTCTGTTCTCATGGATTATTTTTCTTGCAAAAAATTCTAGTCAGAAAATGCAGTGAGTAGGCTGTGACTCAGGTAATAATCTATATACATTATCTAAGGGAAATAAATATACTATGCTTTACTTCCAAAATGATTCTTGATAAACATACTCTTGTATTTTTACATACACATACACAAATGCACATACATTTCCTTCTAATTATATATTAGGCCTATTTATTTATATATTAATTGTATCTACATATTAATATACTTTTCCATATTATTAATAGTTCAGAAACATAACATTTTTGACACCCATGTTCATAAATTTCCCCACTGTTATTGAAATCAATGTCCTTGTTTTTGCATAATCATATAACTTTTGGGATGTTATTTAAATGTATTCATTATAACCTTGATATTTTATGACCCATAAATCTTACAGTTATGTAAAATCTCAATTATTTAATTGTGAGTTTTCTTTTCTATTTAAAAAAATACTAAAATATGACTAGTTATGTCCGTAGGAAACATCGTTATTTACACAACTTCTTCAAAGTAAGAATAAGTTTACTGACATCTCTAATGATGTTTCTCTATCCCAAATTCAAGAAGTTGATAAACATCTTTCATTATTTCACCATGAGTGAGTTTTAAACACACACACACACACACACATACGCCTAGATAGATGAAAGGATAGATAGATGAAGATGATAGATAGATAGATAGATAGATAGATGAATATATATAGATATTCTGGAGAGCAATCTCTTTGAGTACTTTTCAAAATTTCACATGGATCATATAATTTCACTATATGTTGTTTTTCTTTCAGCCACTTGCACATATACTATTTCAAATAGATATAAAAGAGGAGTTGGACGTGGTATCACCTTATAAAATTATCTTGTTGTGGGATGACTAAAGGCAGAAGCTGTTATAATTCCTGGTTAACACAAAATATTGACCATTTTAACATCGGTTGACATGCTATTCTTTCATATTATGTGGAAGCTTGCTAAATTTGTATTTCCCAACATAAGTAATTTGATTATCTGAAAGTGCAGTTATAAAAAAGCAACAACTTATATAGGTATTTGCTTAGGTTTTAATTGATTTTTAAAATCATATGAAAACCCAAACTAAAATCTAATATATAAAGGTCATGTATATTAATAAGCTGAGGAATATATGGAATGTTAAAGCTTAAAGAGAGACTTAAAAATAATTGTTTTAAAGAAATACTAATGACATCCAAATAAGAGTAGGACTAACTAAAAAATTACGTAATTGATTTCAGGGTTTAGAGATCAGAAGGAAATTATTTTCTTTTGTGAATCAAACTGAATCGTGCCGTGCTTTTTCTCATTCAGTGCATTGATATTATTCTTCTGGTGTTTATTCTACATATCTTTGTATATTTTCTTTTTTTTTTTTTTTGAGGAAGATTAGCCCTGAGCTAACTACTGCCAATGCTCCTCTTTTTGCTGAGGATGCCTGGCCCTGAGGTAACATCCATGCCCATCTTCCTCTACTTTATATGTGGGACGGCTACCACAGCATGGCTTGCCAAGCAGTGCCATGTCCACACCTGGGATCCGAACCGGCGAACCCTGGGCCACTAAAGTGGAACGTGCGAGCTTAACTGCTGCACCACCGGGCAGGCCCTTGTATATTTTTAAAAAAGAACACTCCTATATTACTCTATTGAGTAACATACAACTGGCTCTTCTCTTTACCTAGTGATAAAAAGTTACAATTTGGATACATTATTTTTTCTAATTCTAAATAATTTTCAAAATTACTAATAAGTCCTTGATTTCAAATTACTTTCAATTTATCATCCCCCTGTAAAAAGATATCTATATATATATGTGCATGTGAACACATATTGAGAGATTTTTTTGAGGTTAAATATAGGGAATACCAAATTCCCTATATTTGGAGAATCATTACAATATTTTAATAAGAAATTTCAATGTTTGAAAATTTAAATATAGGATGTTGTGATAGATTTTATGACTTGTGAATTTAAACATATATAACATTTAATTAACTATATTCTGAGTTTGAATTCAGAGTTAATTTAGGGAGTGAAATTGTAGGAGAAGGCTCAGGGAATCATTTAATTAAAAACTGATTTTTTTCCTTTAATAGAAATATATATGTATGTATATAAACTGAATACAGTTTTGAGTTAGACCTTATTATTTTACTTAGTAACATAAAAAAGAATTAACCTATACTTTATTTTATATAGTCTTATCCTTTACCTGGTCAGAGTAAAAGTCATGGAAAGATATGATACAGTATAGTTTTACTATAGTTTTACCGTGTATAAGTTTTACACAGACATGATATTAATTTTGGTTAGGAGGAATGCTAAACGAGATACTTGCACTGACAAAATCTTTTCGGAAGATGTTATTTACACCTTATATTGATTCTTCTAAGACTTACATAGAAGAATAGTGTAACACTGCTAAATGAAGATAGTTTAACTAAAAGCCAATAAAAGTTACAGTTATTTTAACTGCAAAATCACCCAAGCTTTAATTAATGCTAAGTCATCAGATCACTGAAAATGCTAACAGAAATCAAGATTTTTTTGTCAATATTTATGTGGTATAATAGGTATTTAAAAATCTATCTAGATATGCTTTTAATAATACTTAAAACGCAGATGAGTTTCTGGAGGGCTATTGTATTATTGAGAGCATACTTAAACAGTGCTATTAGAAAATCCTGCTGCCGGTGGGCTATCATTCACTATGTCTCATTACTGTTATCTATTTTCATTATAATTTGGAGAAAGCTAATCCAGCGTTTTCCCTAACTAAACAAACAACTTAGATCAGACTGCATTTCTCCTTCTGAACAATTTACTATCCTTCCAGGATAGCGAATGGGTCTTTAAACTTCAAATAGAGGTCACACAGGAAGGTCGGTCTTTATCGATTTAGCCTGATCTTCCAGACAGTCCTCTTATTTACCAAATAAGCTTCCTAAATTGGTAAAGATAGGGCTTACACATTCTGTGAACTATCAGTAACGTGTGTATTTTTTAAGTGAAATAAAGTCTGTGTGGTATGTTATGGGGAAAATCAACTTGATCCAAGCGTGTTTTGGTTTCCTTAGACTAACTGAATCTAATCAGGAATTTTTGTTTTTCAGGCATCTTTCAGACCATAGTCAATAAGAACTCTCCTACTCTGGACTTCAATAAAAAGTGTGTATGAATTTTTTTGCCGCAGAGCAAGACTGTGGTCAAAGACGATCTAAATAGTCTAGCATTGTTGACACTTCTTTTTCTCTGAATGCAGTTTTATTTTGTCAAGGCCTCTCCTTCATGCCCAATATCAGCTAGTATTTTGTATGGGAATTGCCTTTTCTTGCATATCTAGTTCAGTTCTGCTGTAATAAATACAGGAATGATGCTTTAGGAATAATATTTGACTTACGCCGTTAGATTAAAATGTATGGAACAGGAGTCTTTGTGGATGTCATAACAGTTTATCATTCTGCCATTGCTGCTGGAACTCACTGTTACCCTTGGATTATGCATGAACTCTCTGCCTACTCCATTGTTATTTTTCATCAGTTTACTTGCGACAATATTTTTTACTTCACAAACTGTATCTCAGAACAGAAAACCCACATCCAGTCCTGGATGTGGGGACTCGAGTGGGCTCCAGGCTTAGTGTCTGACACAGAGCCACTCCTCTGTGTCTATTCAAAGAATGACTCATAGAGAGTCTGAAAGCTGTACAGGTCACTTGTTTTGCAAAATGTTGAAATATTCCATCCTGACTCTTTTAGGCCATAATGGAATTCTCTTTTTCCATGTAATTGGAGAGCTTCAGAAATGCTGTAGAATAATCCACAGCCAATGACCCGAGTGGTACACAGCATCTACAGAGGGCAAAAAGGTTTTCTACCTGAAAACCTTGTTCTGAAAATTGGAATGGAATTTGGGATTCTCATGGCACAGAAATCACTTAGAAACAAGTTGTTCAAAGAGTAAACCTTTCACCGTGTTTGTGAAAGCACGGCCAGGGTTTTACTCTCCTGAGGGATGAAGTGTTTCCTCCATCTTGCAGTACCAGCAATTTTGGATAATTTATATGGCTCCACTTAGAGGAAGCAGACAATAAATTTTGAGACCGGGAATTCAGGAGATGGGGATATTTAAAAATATGTACTCCAAAGTACTTGGAGTAGAAAATGAAAATTGGAAAAGGAATGATGAGCCTTCTGAAGATGATTTTCAGTGTATCTTTTTATTTTCCTTTTCACTCTTGTGAATAAGAATTTGTTACTGAAAGCTTACTAATAACTATGTGAAACTGGAGAAAGAGAGTAGACTTCTGAAAATTCATACAAGGTAGGAGGAGCAGAAGGTAAAATACTCTGTGGAATGTGAAATAAACCAAAGAACAAAAATCAATCATCAGATCAGAAAAGAGGGGAAGAGGGACAATTCCTTGTCTCCACATTCAACAAACGGACACAATAATAAGAAAACTCGTTTTTGTACATCTTTTTGGAGAATATTTCAGAAATTATTCCTCCTTTTCTGTAGTATTCTGTTTTTCTTTTATAATCTCTTTCCTTTTCAAATTCTACACAATTGTTCAAAAATATTTATTGAATGCTTCTTATGCAACATGCACAGTTTTAGTTACCAGGAATACTGGGGGAAAAAAACAAAAAAAATATGGACAAAAGCCCTGCCCTCTCATTGCCTAAATTTTGGTTTCATTGAAATTATTCTTTCATTAATTTCTTTGAACATCTTAAACATGCTTATGGTAAATTATTTTTAATTTGTCCTATAAAATTAATTTTCTCTGGGGGCCGGCCTGGTGGTGCAGCAGTTAAGTGCACATGCTCCGCTTCAGCGGCCCGGGTTCTGCCCGTTGGGATCCCAGGTGTGGACATGGCACCACTTGGCAGGCCATGCTGTGGTAGGCATCCCACATATAAAGTAGAGGAAGATGGGCATGGATGTTAGCTCAGGGGCAGTCTTCCTCAGCAAAAAGAGGAGGATTGGCAACAGTTAGCACAGGGCTAATCTTCCTCAAAAAAAAAATTAATTCTCTTTCATACTAAACTATCTTTTCTTGTGTTCTGAAATTTTGGTTTGCTGGATTATTTTTTAAGAGTTTATATTTTTAGAACAGTTTTAGGTTTACAGCAAAATTGAGAGGAAAGTGCAGATTCCCATATAGTCCCCGCCCCTAACACATGTACAGTTTCCCCCATCATCAACATCCTCCATCATAGTGGTACATTTGTTACAATTAATGAACCTACACTGACACACCATCAACACCTGTAGTCCATAGTTTACATTATGGTTCTTTCCTGGAGTTGTACATTCTATGGTTTTGGACAAATATGTAAAGACATGTATCCGTCTTTATAGTATCACGCAGTGTATTTTCACTGCCCCAAAAACCCTCTGTGCTTCCCCTCTTCCTCCCTCCTTCTACCTGCAGAATCACTTTTTTGGAAAGTGGTTTTTTCTTTATGTGTCCACTTTCAAATGTTCTTTCCCGCCTAGTCACTTAGTGCTTCCTTCACTTAGCATCTTGAGCTCCCTAATATAATGGCATCTAGGCTTCTGTGCCTGTTGATACTGGCGATGTTACAGATCTAGATGCCCAACCACATGCAGCTTGATTCAGTTCCAGTTGAAAGCACTGAGTGTTTTTGCTCTCTGATCACTACAATCATAGCTGATTATAAAGCCAAATCTCGAGGAAATAGATGAATAGTTTTCTTCAGCCCCATTCTACCCCTTCCTTTCAAGGCGTGAGCTGGTTCTAGTTTCACCTCTTTCGAGGAACAAGTTTCACTCACCAGGACCTGAGCTCCCACAGCTGCTGCCTGTCTCTTCACCCAGAGCCAGTAGCTTCAGCTGTGGTCATGACTTTGCATTTCTTCTACTCTCTATATGGTACATTCAGATGTCTGTCTTCTCTGAGTTTAACTATACATTTCTGGTTATGTCTTTTTTTACATTTCACCTGTTTTGGCAGTATGTGTTACAGAAATGGTTTCACAAACTTTGACTCACTACATCATTTTGATGTATCATGAATGTTCCACAAAGATAAATCATGTGCAGCAGGTCACAGACATTAATGACCCTGGAACAGTCAGTTCATGGAGAAACATCCTGGACTGCACAGATTTTTTAATGACTGCTGTCGACACTAAGGAGCTGCTGATGGGTTATGAGCAGGTGACTGTGGTGACATGAGTATTCTATTGCAAACATGGAGAATAGATTAAAAAGAGAAGAGTAAGATGCAGTAAGAAAAGTTAGACGGGCAGCAGAGTAGACAGCATAGCAGATGACGAAGGTTTCAAGCGAGGCAATGGTGGAGGGAACTGATAGACAGAAGGTGGCATCAAGGGTACTGAGGAGGTAGCGAGGAGTCTCAGGAGGATGTTCAGGTTGCCTAGAAGGAAAAGACTCAGTTTGCATCATGTTTGCTTCAGGTCATGATGAGTTGAGAGATAACACCAGGCAATTAGGAACAGACGTCTGTAAATACGGGAACTGATAAAACATTTGAAGAAAAAATAAAAGCTGCTAGTATTAGTAATTGAAGTCTTTAAAGTGAACCCTTTTATTCATTCAATTTGCATGTATTAAGCATCTCCTATCTGACAGATGTCTTTAAGGTGCTGGGGCTACAGCTATAACTAAAACAGACCAAAATATCTGCCTTCATAAGGCTTTTATTTTAGTGGGGAAGACGGAAGATAAACATATAAGCCAGTGCAGTATTTACTTCAGATGATGAAAAATACAATGGAAAAAAAAAGTGGGAAAGTTTCCATTTTGGGGCTTGAAGTTTTTCATTTTTATTTTGTTGCTGTTGTTGTTGAGGTAGCATTGGTTCATAAGATTATATACATTCTAGGTGTACATCATTATATTTCGATTTCTGAATAGACTACATGATGCTCACCATCCAAAGACTAATTACCATCCATCACTGTGGGGGCTTGCAGTTTTAAATAAGGTTGTCTAGAAAAGGCTCACTGATGAAGTATTATTATTTGAGCCTTTATGGAAAGAAGAGTTATGGTAATGAAGTATGTTCTGGTAGAACTGGGCTTCTTGCAGTAACTAACATGCACAGGGATAGAAGCATAATGAGATTAGACGATTAGTGGTGGAAAGGAAAGAGGAAAGTTGAGGGAAAAGGAAGGAAAAGATTTTATAAGGTCTCTAATGTTGTACTGAAAATAGGCTTTTTCCTTTTTTCTTTTTTTGTTTTGGTGAGGAAGATTGGCCCTGGGCTAACATCTATTGCCAATCTTCCTCTTTTTGCCTGAGGAAGATTGTTGCTGAGCTCTATTTTGTATGTGGGATGCTGCCACAACTTGGCTTGATAAGCGATATGTAGGTCCACATCCAGGATCCAAACTGGTGAACCCTGGGCTGCTGAAGCAGAGAACATGAACTTAACCACTAGGCCCCCAGGCCAGCCCTGGCAATTTTTGTTTGATAATTAAGTTTTAATTAGCAACATCTGAGAGTCCAATTTCATCGAGTTATCATATTTGGTGACTAAATTTTGGTGGGTGTATCATTTCTGGAAATGAGCAAAAATTGTTTTGAGAAGGTTGACCAGATATAAAAATATGCTAATAAGCTATAGTATTAAGAATATGTGATGCTGGAACAAGAATGAACAAAATAAATGGACCCATAAAGAAGAATTTACTGTATAATAAATAAGGTCTTTCAGATCACTGTTGAAAAGATGGAAGAGTCAATAAACGCTATTAAAATTATTTATTCATTGGAAAAACATCATCACAGATCCATACATCACATGATTCACAGATATATATTTTATTTCACATAGATAAAGAAGATAATACAGAGAGAGAATAATACAATAATTCCAATAATCTCTAAAAACATATTGGAAATGGAAAGAAGATGGATAAATGATTACTGATTTAGCCCACTAGAGTAAACTAAGCAGTATTTAAGAGCAAGAGTGGATAAGAGACATAGGAAGCTGGTTTGTATCTCCAATTCTCAGAATGATCCAGCAATGGTGACATATACCTTTGAGGTGTAATATGATGGAGCTGAAATGAAAGGATTGGTTGAAGTAGGTGTAAGACACAGATAAAAATATAAAATACGTGTAAGATTACTAGAACCCTACTCCCTAACATACATACAGTAAACTCTACTAAGCCATGCAACTATAAGTACTCCTGATATAGCTATAACTATAGCTAATCCTGCTGAAGATTGCAGGATATTTTCATAAAGAAATGAAAGCTGTGAGGCTCAAAACTCATGAACACAAATCACAGCAAAGGACCAGGTAGAGATGAAATACTGAAAACAGACTTCTGGGATGTAAAGCTAAAGTCAAAGTCAGTCAAGGTCAAAGTCATTAGTTGACTTATGAGCCTCTCCACTCCCAATGCCTCCCTTGGCTTTAAGAACACTGGCAGAAGATTGGAGCATCCTCCAATGGAAAATCACCAGCCTGAGAGAAAAGACCCACAGGGACTGACCTTTGGGACCCTCTGGTGAACTGATCAAGCCCACACCCCAAACAAGGATAGAAGAAAGACCCATAAGAAAATACGTTATTTTAAAGTTTCAAGAGACCTGAGATAAAGAGTAAATCTTAAAAAGTCCTACACTAAAATACAGGCGATCATAAATGATTGTGGGTTAGATAACTTCATACTACTCAATAACACCATTGGATGCAGAAGGACATCAGAGAGATTCATTCAAATTCTAAAGGAAAATCATTTCACTTTTGCATTACTTAAGCAAATTATTATTAATATATTGGGATAAATAAAGATATTTTGAGTTCAGAAGCTCACAAAGAATTACCTCTACTCATCAGAAAGCCAATGGAAGTCAGCTGTGGCAAAAGTGACTGAAAGAATAAATCAAGAAGGAACAAGACAGAAGGTACTGGATTGCCTTGCCCTTGGGAGGCTTACACTTCCTTCTCCACGGGGAGGGCTTTGTCATGTGACCCACTCAGGCTAATGGCAGTGAGGGGAAGTGAAGTGTATCACTTTTACAGGAAGATTTTTAAGCCCCTTTTAGTGCAGTTTATTCATGCTAAAGTTTATTTGGAATGAAAGATGCAGCTTCTACTTTCAGGTAATTTTCCCTATTATAAAAATGATCCGAATTTTTTTTTATTAGATCAAAACATTTTCTGAACTTTATAGTTCTATAACAAAAGTGTTTTTAGAGGGCATTGAAGATATGGCAGGTAATTGGCCTAACTAGAGATTTTCACATTATTTGGATTAGCCCTTTTTCTGCCTCTGCTTAGTCATTTTTAAAACTATGAATTAATGTAGAGGCATTTCTGTTTTGCTTGAGCTTCACAAAGAAAATTCAGTTATAAAGTTGTATTATATAATACAAGTCCTTTTGAAATATAATTCCTGATTCACACAAGGACCAATTTTATTTTAGGTTATTTTGGATATGCACACGAACACCAGAAATATAGACTTTCTCATTTTTTATTCTGTACCCAATTATTTTCTGACTTAGAGAATAGTTCTCTTATAATGAGCCAACATTGGTTTTAGGCAGCTGAAAATTAAAGTGTATCTATGATCCTTGCTAATAACACATTTTATTGCACGTCAAAAAAGATTTCTTTTATTTATATTTTACTTTTGGATGTGAGGCAATTGCAATTTCTTTTGATTTTTCCTTCCTTAAATGTAAAAACGAGATACGTAGTCACCATTAAAAAACAATATTTAAACTATGGAGGATAATTGTAAGATAGGGGAGGTTATAGTATTTTACTGAGAAGAATGTTGGAATTCAGATGAGAAATTTCCTAATTTCAGAAGGCTTTTCTACGAAATTTGGTACATCCCTTCCCATTCAATAACATCAAGTCCTTTTTGAAAAGCACTGTAGGCTTCTCTGTCTCCTACCATCCCCCACTTTAAGCCGACAGTTGATTGACATCCTTAATCAGATTTCTTATGAAGATATGTTTAAATTCACCAGATAACATTGGAAATAAGTTTCAAAATGTCAGTTCTAAAATGCTTGATTCATTTCTCTTTTGAGTTGAACTTTTAAAAAAATTTATTACCAATATCCAATAAGCAATATAATGTGCTACGTATGATGTGTGAAGTAAAATTTATGAAGGATGCCTCTTGCTACATCTTAATACAGGTGAATTGCAGCATATTCGATATGCTTGAAAGCAGCAAAGAAGTTTTTCCCACTGCAGTTGTTCCTTTGCTTATAAACAAGTTTTATTATAGTGTAGCTATAAACATTTATTTCTCCCTCAAGCATATGGCTACATTGCCTAATAGAGTTAGTTAAATAACACTATCTTCTAAAGTTGTAAATATGTTTGGACAGTACTGAAAAATTCTAGAATGCATTGGTAAGGAATGGTGTGAACTGAAAACCACCTAAAAACCTATCAAACCATATAGCTGGGTATAACATATATGCATGCACATATGCATGCATGTATACATATGTGTGTGTGACCCATCAGAATACTGTTGACACAGCTGTGAATTGATGAAATAGGAGAAACGCCAAGAAGGTCTAGTTTCTCAACTAGTATAAAGGCCTGCCCTGCCAGAAAATGTCAAGCACTGACTCTGGCATCTTTCCGGAGTGTGCTAAGCTTTTTGCAGACTGGTAAAGGTTGATCTCAGGGCTTTGGGCCCCTTGTGCATGTTGGACTTAAGACATCTTAACTGGAGACCACTAAGCAAGCCAGCTGAGAGTGAATGGTGGCTGAGTGAGGGAGAGACCGGTTGATCCCTCCACAGGTAGTCTGCGCCTTCCACTCTCTTTTCCAGCTTGCTTGCTCACAGTTCCCATTTCACTTGCTGAAGAAAATAAGCAAAAACGTTTTGAGCGAAGTGGTGACCGTGTGCAATTCTTCTTGTGTATGTGTTACTTACATGTCAACCGAGAGTCCACGTTCTTGTTTTAAACTTAAGACGTACTTTGCTTCATTGAATGATTAATTAGTTGTAGGAATTTTATCATATGTCTTCCTAAACTTGTCTAATTTTGAGTTTTTATACATTTTGCCAAGATCTAACAGGAAAAGAAATTCTAAAAATTATATTCAGCTGTGATTATAACTACAAAGTCTATGCTGAACTGCATAATTAACAAAACAACAAAACTAAATCTCTTACCACTACAAAACATTCTAGTTAGGTTTTTTTTCCCACCTAACTACATTCCTAGAGTCTGTGTGTCTTTCCCACAACTCTAGTTTCAAACCGTCTGAAATAAAACAAAACAAAAATGTGATAGGATGTACATAACTTTTAACACCAGAATTGCTTAGTTTATTTCATTTGAAACATCTCATTCACTTTCACATCTCCTACTTCATGCATCTCTGAGAGGGAACCACTACTTAATCATGGTGTTGTATAGGATACTAGACATAGAAATCATGAACACGGAAAAAAAGCAAGTTAATTCTTCCTTAGCAGATAAGAACTCTACAACTGTGTATACAACATATACATACAAAGAAATAAGAACTGTACAAAGAAAATGGGACAATGATCTCATGACAAACCAATATAAAATAAAAATATTTTGAGATCAATAACATTTTGAAGGACAGAGAAAGTGGTAAGCTACAAACTATTTGAGGAGATAATGGACTGAAAAACAAGAAGCCATGAACTGAAGCTAAAGCCAAGAGAAGATAGTCCAGCAAGGGAGTTCAAATGTCCTCAGGCAGAGGGTGAGTAGCGTATGGAACAACAAGCAATTAGAGGCAAAGGACATCATTATAACATCTGACCGCTGCTCCTCATGTGAATGGCTGTAACTGGGTAGCAGAGTTTTTAATCCTCGAACTCTCATGCGTAAGCAGAAAGGCATAAAGAAGAGACATTTAAATTTTAAAAATATAGTACACTCTTCAAGTGTGTGATTGAACTAAACTTAAAATGATGTCATGTGAGTGTGTGGTTGTAGGTGAAGAGAATAGTAATTATGGAATATGAAAGTGTCGTTGTCATCACTAACCATTTTGGGATAACAGCACTAACAAAGATCAAGTATTTCTGGAGTAGAGATTGAACAGCTGTTGAGAATGGCATGAAGAACGCTGCCAGAGCCTGGCATCCAGGGTAACCTCACTATCTCCCTATGAGACCTATACTTTCAACATTAATCTTCCATAATTTAAAATAAGATGATGTGACTATAGTAAAATAAGTATTTCACACATTATTTTAAAGCAACATACTAGCTTTAAACAATGCTAAAATTTTCAGCAAAAAGCAGAGTCATAAAGAAATCAAATAGAAGCAAATTTTAAAGAGGGGGTTGAAATTTGAAGCGTTAACTATGTATCAAGTACAAGATTTCTGAAGGGGTTGTTGGGCACCCAATGAGAGTGGACTGAGTATGTGAAACATGACTAAGAGACCTATTACAGTGTCAAGATTTCTAATGATAGCAATTACGTAATTCTGCATAAGGCCATCTCTGCAAGTTTATAAGGTTCTAAGATTCTCATAAAGATACTAGAATATATTTGTAAGAGTGATGCTCTGTCCCCAAACCCTATATCCCAGGAATAAGATGATGATAAAAATGTCCATTTAATAAGTTGAAGAAGGATATTGCTTCCTCTAGTTTCTGGGATATTGTGAGTCCTGGAAAACCACGGAAAGCATAGAAAGATGAATTCAGCGCACTGACGGATGGTGATTCTAACATGTAACATATTGTCACTCTTCCAGACAATAGGAGTTGCACAGGCATGACTGGCCTCAACTAGCCAGATGCCCAGGACAACTGTAGGTGTTGAGTAAGAGCAACTCCAAAGCTTTGCTGTATTTATTAGGTTTTATTTGAAAGATAATTTTCAAGAGCTATGAAAAAAAAGCTAAGAGAATAATGAAAATCCATTATGAAACAATTATGCAGAAACCACATAACATGCTAAATACAGACTAGTTGAAATGGAGGAAAGGTGATCGTGTCTGAGGTAATAATCTAAGCCAACTGAAAGACAGCATATCATCGTTTTAGTAAAGAGAGTACTATTTTAATGCTAAGCAGTAGATCCAGGCCAGATGCAATGGACATCCAGGAAAGATTTCCAAACTATGGGAAATAAAAATCTACTGGATGCAACTCTTCTAATAAAAGGTTTTTTCAAAAAAAAATTTTTTTTTGAGGAAGATCAGCCCTGAGCTAACATCTGCTGCCAATCCTCCTCTTTTTGCTGAGGAAGACTGGCCCTGAGCTAACATCCACGCCCATATTCCTCTTCTTTATATGTGGGACACCTGCCACAGCATGGCTTGCCAAGCGGTGCCATGTCTGCACCCGGGATCTGAACTGGCAAACCCCGGGTCACCCAAAGTGGAACATGTGCACTTAATCGCTGCGCCACCGGGCTGGCCCTCAAAAATTATTTTTATTTAATATTTAGTTATGTATTTAATGTTAATGTATATTTACTATGATCCAGATTCTCATCTGGGCACTGGGAACACTATGCCTTATTGATAATCACAACAACGTAATAATAATAGTGCCCATAAACAGGTTGATTTCGTTTGAAACAGTGGCAATTGCTATCCTAAAGGACAACCGGTGAACATTAAATTATCGTTGTCTTTGTTTATTTATGCTTTTATTATGAATTTATCGGAAGAATTGGTCCCTTTATTTTAAGTTTGGTGGATTCCATTTCATGAGGAGTAATGGCAAGCTACAGTTTTGATGGCATGGATTATAGATGAAAATGATCTGAATTAAGAATATTTATAAAAGAGAAACTGAAGTGGAGCACAATTACAGCCTTCGGAAGGCTCACACACAGGTAAGGTAGAGTGAATATTCTGTGATGCTTCAGAGGGCAGTTAGAGGAAATTCAGGAAGTTAGAGGACAGCATACTTTATGTGAAAGTATTTTCTAATAATTGGTATTGACCAGAAGAGAGACATTACTGAGAGTATTGAAGTAGAGTCAAAGGAATTGTAAACCAGTGTTAGGACTGAAGTCTATTTTTAAGAAGGCTTTGCATTGAAGAGGTTAACAGCATAGGTTTAGAGTCAGATAGATCTTGAATCAAATGCCAAATTTCCTACCTATTAGCACTCTCGTCCTGGGCAATTTACTAATCTCTCCAAGCTTCACTTTGATCATCTATATACCACAGATAACAATGTCTGCTTGAGGAGTGGTGTGACTGGCTAAATAAAGTAAGAATTTAGAGCAGCGTTTGGCATGTGGGAAATCTTGTTATTCTATCCCTTTTAATGTTAGGATCATACACTAATGAGTGTACATAACTTTGGGGATGACCTGAATTTCAATAACTATAACCCTCTTTATTATGTCTAATTTATAGCTACATATTTACTATTTGCTAAGGATAATATTAGACAATAAAACTTTAGATGATCTACTGTAAAATATTGGGAAAAGATTAGTCTCAAAGAAAAAATTCATAAAAAACTAAAATATTGTCATATATTTCTAAGAATTCTTGTCCCAGGATCTGAGATTGTTAAGTAATAATGAAATAAATAATCCTTTATATCTCACAAATATTACTTGAGAAAGTCTGGAAAATATCAGGTGCAATTAAAATATAAACCCATAAGACAGACAAAAGCTAAATTTGATATACGAATGAAATGAAGCAATGTGGAAAACATTACCACCATCTGCACCATAAAATTCATAACGTTGAAAATTACAAATTCATAAAGAAAAGACCACTATTGTGGATTCCTCAGATGTGTCTGTAGTAATCGGTATACCTGGTGAATATTGAGAGTCATGTTGATCTGAAGTCATTTAATGAACATGAACCATTTTACTGTTCTATCACTACGGCTGTGTCAGTCAGGATTTGATCAGAGAAGCAGAGTCACTAAGCATGATATATCAAGTGATTAGAGCTTATGCAATTGTGAGAACCGGTTCAATAGCCTACATTAGCCTGTTGCTTCTGCATCTGGTGCTGAGGACCGAAGTCATCAGGGCAGGCAGTCAAAAAGAGAGAAGGCTGTGAAGTGGGAAAAAGACAAACCAGGACCTATTAAAATGAGTTCAGACCCACAAGGCCTGACTGGGATCCACAACCATCTCTCACTGCCCCCCTTCCATCTAGTAAATTTAGTTGGTCTTGATGATTGGGATTATACTAAATTTATAAACTAAACTGGGGAGACTCACCTACTTATGATGTTGAGCTGTCTTGATCAAGAACCGGGCATGTCTTTCTAATTGTTCAGCACTAGTTTTTGTCTGTCAGGAGTGTTTTAAAATTTTCCTCCTATACATTTTTCCTTAAATCTATTTCTAAGTGTTTAATATTCTTTGTTGCTGTTGAAAGTGGGGTTTTTCTACCATTTTCTTCTCTACCTGGTTATTGCCTAGGTATATGAAGACCGTCGGTTTCTATACGTTAATTTATATCCTGCCAACTCAATATTTTTCCAAGTAAGATATATCCACAAAAGGTGATACTTTTTTATTTCTTCTTTTCAAAATCTTGCATCAATAATTGATTTATCTTGTCTAATTTCATCACCTGAACCCTCCCCCCAAAATGCTCAATCGTGGTGTAGATAGTGGAAGTAGTTTAGTTTCTCTGATTTTGGTGGACATGCATCTACTGAATTTCCATTATGAAAAATGCAGGTTTTAAGACATCCTTCAGCATCTGTGGGGAAAAAAAATCACATATTTTATTTTCTTAGGATTCTCAGTATGGTATATCATACTATTGGATTTCCTAATATTAAATCAAATTTGCATTCCTGGAATTGATTTCATCTTTTTACTGGGAAGGCATGGAAATTCCCCCCCTCATATTTAAAGTCTAATTGTTTTATAATTATTATATCAAGAATTCTAAGTGTTCTGAGATACTATCTTATTTGCATGCTTGCTGAAAAATTAGCCTGCCACAGTTTCTTGGATGCTAGTAGAAGACACAAGATTCCTGGGTCAGATACTAAGGACAATTTTCTACTCACAAGAATACCAGAAGGCAGAGTATCAACATTTTTACATTGGCTCCTGTAGCCACAATTCCCACAGAGGGCTGCAAAGAGGCTAGTTGGCATCTGCACATTCAATGGGGTCTGTTACAGGAGAGGAGCATGAGGAAATGTTGTGTAATGGGGGCATCTGCACATTCAATGGGGTCTGTTACAGGAGAGGAGCATGAGGAAATGTTGTGTAATGGGCAGTAAGCACATCTGACCTGCTCTCTAGAGAGACGTCACACCTAGCTTCCAAAGCTGTATGCCATATGAGCATCCTTGAAAAAAGTCAGGACAGTTTGGAGAATTGTTTCCAGTAGCCCTTTCAATGCATAGATTCAACTGTTCTTTATTTTTGAAAGTTTTATTTGATTAAAATAATGAATATTAATAGAGTTTAATTGTTTGAATTTCTTTGAGTACTCCACTTAGAGTTGTGTCCTTTTACATGTCTTCTATTTTAACCACTTTCGTCTCAAATATTTTAATTCTTTGTCTTCTTCATTTTCACTTCCTTGCTTTCTGTTTTTCTTCCTTGGCTTTCTTCATTGTCCATTATTAAATATGCAATTAATTCTATTCTCTCCTGGGCACCTTGTAAATTATCTTCATTTTTAATTATTTTTGTCTTTTTTGCCTTATAGAGCCTTAATTTATTTCATTCTCATTTTATTTTTCTCTTTTATGTTACATTTCTATTCTCAATTTGAAAATTCAGATTCGAGGTTTCTTTCATATCTCCAACTGCTTACTTAGGATATTAAAGTTTTTGTGTTGTGTTATGGTTTTTTTCTCCTCTGATTTTTTCATTTTTTGGTGGGAGAGAAAAGGTAATTTTACTAGCTTGAATGCTTTGATTGTTGTTTTCTGTTTTCTTCTCAAAGTAGCTTTGAATAGATGAAGGCTGTTCATGTGTCTCTAGTTTTATGTTTGCATTTTGTGGACAGGAATGGCAGTACAAGATTCCTTATTCAAGAATATTCTCTTCTATTGGTGTGACAACGTTCAGTTTTCTTAATTTGTGGCATTTCACGGAGGGTGGGAGGGGTGTATTACCTTCTTCATTGTTTTTCTCCTTTTTCATATTCCTATATATCCGTCACTTTCCAAGAACTGATGCCTTTGCAGGACGCCCTCTTTGACTTCCCTGGACTGTTAAACGTTTTTCTTGTAGTTAGCGATCTGATCTACCCAAACTCTTTGCAGTATTTTCATGCTTAGAGTGGACTTTCTCTTTCTGGAGATGATTTTAGTTAAACCTCAGAATCTCTGTTCTTTTCTTTTGTTCAAGTTATCTTGACTTTCCCTCACACTCTGTGAAAGCTTACAGTAGGAGACCAAGTGATAGCTCTGCTGGAAATTGATGTTTATTTTTTTACTAACAAGTAATTTGAACTTGTTTGTTTTCTCTGTCTTCTGACTTTGCAAATACTGTGACAAGTACAGAAGTTAGAAGTTAGTGACAAGGCATGCTTTAAAATAGTATCTATTTTTCATTAGCACAACTATGTAAGGGGCTCAAATAATGGATTTTTAAGAGTCTCTGTATTTTTCAACATTTTTTTCCAAGGTGAGAGCCTTAATTCTACATTCCTATTCCCCTTGAACTAATTTTCCATGCTAATTAATTTGTCACTAAGTGATATATATATATATTGATATATATATATATGTTTTATTTTTAATCAAGATCTGGTATTTCCTGACATAGGGTTTCTTTCCTTGTACCTACTGAGAGATTTTGCTCCTTCTGTGGCCATTAATTTTATATGAAACAACTGTCATCCATCTAAATTAGTAACTCTTCTGTATTACAATTTGAATCTTAAGATATTTTTCTCTATAAAAGTAACCTGATACTATATTTAGATTCAGGAGCTTCATAAGCAAGTAAGTGTAATTTTTTTAAAAAAGACTCAATCTTAAAAATCTTCCTTCCAAAATGTCTTTCAAATACAATATTTTACTATTAAGGAACAATTAATACTTTTTCAGATTTCAGAGACAAATTCCAAATCTCAAAGTTTTACTCCCTATGGCAATATTTTCCAATGAAAACATGTCAAGCAATTCTCAGTACATCCAAATACTTCAGTTGCTTAGCAACTGCTAATGAATTTTCCACCAAAAATGTTTCAGACCAGGCCTCTGAGATATCAAATACTAGCACAGCCCTGGATGCCGTTGTAAATGTCCCCCTACTGTAGCATGAAAAAATTCCTGCAAACAATAAAAGGTAACTACTTGTTATAGCATAATGTTGAAAAAGAGCAAATAAAAATCATTTTAGTTTGCTGTTCCTGAATCAAGGTCTCTTTTATTACTTTTTTTCTAAGAACGTATAGGTAATTTAACATCTATAAAAGCATTTAGTAAAAATTAATATACCCTAATGACTTTGAATTTCCAAATATCAGGATTAAAATTTTGAATTTCTATTGTTATTTAATAATTTAATTCAACTAATTTAAATGCAATGATTTTATGTTTACTGCATTAAAAATGAACGAAATACCTAATAAAAAAAAACCTTTACTCAAGGGAGTTGCTGAATCATACAGAGGACCTGTGTGGATTAATTGTTTCTCTGAAGCAGCGTGTAAATTCACAGATTCTGGAAATGGAAACTTACAAAGGAACTTTCAATTGCTTTCATTTTCTCGATGATACAGCAAACAAGGTCATCAGTTGAGAGCTAAGATGGGGTGGAAAGTGTTGGATGTTTGAAAAAAAGAGAAGTTATGAAATAATTGGCTTGAGAGAGCAGAGCTATGAATGGATGATGGCAATGTAATATTGCCGGGCTTCTTTAGGAGCCCTCTTGATGTTGAGATTCATGAATTAATTATGACTGCAGTTAGCATGATTTTTGTTTCTCTCCAGCTGCAAGTGCAGGAGTGGAGTAATAAATTTTAGATTTATCCAGGGTTATGTACACGGAACTTAATGAATGTGAGGAGAGGAAACAGCTCTCGCTAGAGAGGGCTGCATGGTGAGCAAGGGTTTTTATGAAGAGCCAGGTGAAAAGAGAGGGTGAAGATTTACATAAGAATAGAAGTGTAGGATATAGAGGATTTCACTGGTAACTGACTGTGGTAGATATTTTTCAGTAATGCTCTGTATTTAGTTTTCTATTGCTATGTAGCAATTTACCATGCCTCTAGTAACACACTTTTATTGCCTCACATTTTCTGTGAGTTAGAAGCCCCGGCCTGGTCTATCTAGGTCCTCTGCTTAGGGTCTCACAAGGCTGCGATCAAGGTTTCAGCCAGGCTGGGTTCTCATCTAGAGTCTCCAGATAGGGAAGACTCTCTTTCCAAGCTCATTGAGGTCGCTGAAAACAATCATTTTCTCGTGGTTGTATGGCTGAGACTCCTGGCTTCTTACTGGATGCCAGCCTACAGCCCTGGAGGTCATCCACATTTCTTTGCCCTGAGGCTGTCTTCACAGGCTATTCACAACATGGCTGTTTGATTCCTTCAGGACAGCAGGAAAATATTTCTCTCCAGTCAGATAAGGCAGATTCTTATAATCATGGCAGTGAAATCTCTTCACTTTTGTCATATAAGGTAAACTAATCAAGGGAAGACATTCTATCATCCTTTCCACATCCTATTGTTTCGGAGCAAGTCACACATCCTCAAGTGGTGGATTACACAAGGGTGGGATTCATTAGCCTCCATTCTAGGGCATGAATGATGCAGCTTCTGCTTTGTTTTTACCTCTCTGTATTTACTCCCTAGGGTTGATCTGGACTCCGTCTTGTTTCTTGCTTTGGCCAATGGAATAGCAGCAAATGTAATGCAAGCAGAGGCTTAAAAAGTGCTTGTAGTTTAGGGCTTTCCCTCTCTTGAAACCTACTGCTGTTGGAGGAAGCCAGGCTAGCATGCTGAATAGTGACCGAGGGCCACACATGAGAGTGAGGCCATCCTAGCAGCCCTAGCCACTCTGTCAGTTGCCTACAAATACATGAGTATGCCCAGTAGAGACCAGCTGAGCCTGCTAAGAGCAGCTGACTTACACCTTTGATTTTCCATCTTCACTTAGATTTTGTCTGAGTACTCTGCATTCTTTGGAAAAGATTGAATCTTTTGTTTATTCTTTAAATTTTCTATTTTAACTGCTTTCTGTAAAATGGTATCAGTGTAGATACCTGTCATGGGTTAAATTGTGCCACCACAAAAGATATGTCAAAGGCCCAACCCACAGTATCTCGTAACGTGGCCTTATTAGAAAATAGGTTTATCGTGGTTGCAATTGCATATTTTTAATGCATTTCTGTAAGCTTGGTATTATATCTATTTTCAATATTTTATATAATTCACCAGTGAAGTCATAGTGTCCAATAATCTTCTCTGTGGGAAGGTTTTCATTAGAAATTCAATTTCTTTAAGATATAGAGATAGACTGAGTTTCTATTTCTTCTTGCATCAGTTTAAAAGTTTGGGCTATTTAAAGTGATTTTTCCATTTCCTCTAAGTTGTTGAACTTGTTGCCACAAAGCTGTTAACCACTTTCTAGTATGATTTTAATGATTATCAGATGTTCAATGATGTCCTCTTTTCTCCCTAATATTGATATTACCTTTCTTTTTTAAAAAATTCCTCGAAGTTATTTATCATATTTATTGATCCTTCCATAGACAGAGCTGTTGAGTTCATTAATTCTGTCTATTTTTTCTCTTTTCTATTTTATTGATTTGTGTTCCTTTATTTACTGTTTTCTGCTTTATGCTTTGGGTTTAATTTTCTCTTGTTTACTTAACTTCTTAAGGTCAAAATTTAGATAAATATTTGAGATTTCTTCCTTTCTAATGTAAGCATTGAAGCAACCAATTTCCCTCTAAACACTGATTTAGCTGCATTCTATGGATTTTGGTGCATTGTGTTTTTATTCTCATTTAATTAAAATATTCCTGATTTACTGAGTGATTTTCTCTTTTATTCATATATTATTTAAAGTTATATTATTTAATTTCTAAGTATTTGGTTACTTTTTAGAAGTCATTTTGTTATTTTTTTCTAATTTAATTCCATTTGGGCAAAGACCTTTCTCTAAATGCTATTAATATATTTAAATCTATTGAGACTTGTTTTCATAGCTTATGTTCTATTTATGAATGGCATGTGTGACTATTCTAAGTGCATCTGAAAATCCATAGTTACAAAACTCATCTGAGTTCCCACACTACCTTCTCATTCTCTAACATGTATTTTTTCGGTTCACTCACCAAGCAACTACATAGACCATTTCAAGCCTTCCCCACTCCCCTCTAATTTCAAAACCTTCTCGTCTATTTTTCACAGAAAATGACCTCATTTCTCACTGCATAGAGAAAACAGCTGGCCCAAGCAGGAGTGCTCTCACTTTCTGATACCAAATATAGAAACCTATTTTCCTTTTCACCTGATAAAGTAGTGGAGGTTTTCTTCCTATCAAAGACTAATCCCTTTGCTCAGGAACTTGTATCTCTCTCTTTCATAAACCTTACCCAAAGTATATCCCTTATCTCTCATACAGTTTAAGCCTTTCAAGTGGTTCTTTCCCACCTGTTATTAAACTTGCTACAACTAAGTTGGGGTGGGGGAGGGGCAATACAGAACAGCTCAGCCCCTTTCTTAACCCCTCATCTCCCTGTTTTACCTTCAGATCTCTTTTTCTCCCTCACGGCAAAATTTCTCAAACATGTTTTCCTCACCTTCTGTTCACTCCTCTCCATATAGTATTTTTAGTATTTCTCATCCAAAGATTGTTGGTTACTCTAATAAATTAACTAGAATCATCTCTCTCTTCATTAACACATGAGACCTATTTTCTTCCAAGTGAGAAAGGACAATGTCAGAGAATAGAGAAAATGACCATACAAAGTACTAGTAATTATACTACGACAAGGAACAGATTCACAGATAAAGATTTTTCATTCTGAGCGGACATCACCATTCCAGTAGATAGTGGTCAGAATTCTCCAAAGGGCTGAGTGAGGATTTCCGTGATTCTTTTTAATCTCAAAGTAGAAAACTTAATGAAAGCTGACTGTGAATCTAAGATCTTACAGAAAAATAAATAACTACATGAACTAAAAAAAATAATAATAGTGAGAGAATATAATTTTGGTTATCTGTTTTGGAATACTGTCAGTGTGCTACTATCTATATTCTGACAGGCATATGAGGAAATCTTTTACAGTCTTCCTAATCTATTTCTACCTTTAGTAGGCCATGCTTGTGTAAACTGAAGTGAAACACTGTTAGATTGAGATATTGTTCTCATTGACTCCACAGAAATACTTCTACTAAGTAACTTTGCTGTTCATAGCAATGTAGTTATTTGCATGCATTCAAAAAGAATCCATTCCCTGTTTTACCAGATTATAAGTAGAAAAATCAATTGCAAAATAAAGGTCATATATTGAGGATTATATTTGAAAATAAACCTCTTTTGAAAAGCTAGCTATTATGCAACATTATTATAAAGCATTTGTTGGGCCAGCGTCTACATCAGTCTCCCAGGAAACCGGTATTGTATCTCTTCTGTGGCTTGAAGCATTCATAGTAAGGAAAGTCACTTTCTAGAATGTCAGAAATCATAGCAGATTTGGAGAAATGCAAAGAGAGAATAATTCACCCATATTACACTTTCTGTAGGGAAAACCTGGTGAAGATGAATTCTTGGTTTTGATTTCCTACCCTTGAAATATACACTAAATATGCATAGTAGAAACTATTAAAAATGTAACCCTGGCATCTTTAAGTAATATCTAGTGTGAAATTTTGGCATGGTTCACTAAGAATTTGCATTAGGATTATAGTTTTAACATTTTTAGAATTATCCTCTGATAGTTTATCTGACTGAATTTAATGGTAGAGATCAGAGCCTTGGTTGTATTTCTTTTAACCAAATTAGTCTCTCTGAACAGGCTAGATTCCAGGAAGAGAGAAAGGCAACCATAAATGACCAGATTCGGGAAAGATTATGACATGATCTAGAAGCAGGTTTTGCTAGAAAATTTGCCATATGCAAATGATAAAATGTTATACAGTTTAAAAAATAGCAAACGATATTCAAATGTAAATATTCACAGATCTCAAAAATATAATGTCAAGTAGAAAAAGTAAATATTACAGTGCAAAGTGTAAATATAAAAAGTGTGTGTGAGGGGAGTGCCCAAAAAAGTAAGAACTGAGTAATGGAAGCATGGAAATAGAAAATAAATAGGAATAGAAAATAAAATAATAAAGCAAATTAAAAAGTGTTGACATGCATACACCAAGGACTATGATCTACTATAAATGAGAATGATGAATCAATCTTTTCATACCTGAGGTAAAAATTAGACTGACATAAATTGTTACTACAACAGAATAAGTGACAGAGGCAGGAGGTGAAATTGAATATTCATGTAGAAGCTGGGTCATGCAGGGCTTATAAGCTATAAGAAAAGTTTTATTTTAAATTTTCTCTATCGTATGATCCAGAAGTGGAACTACTGGATGTTTATTGGAAGAGAACAAAAACAATAAATTGAAAAGATATATGCAACCATATGTTCATTGCAGTATTATTTAAAATAGCAAAACATGGAAACAACCTAAGTGTCCATCAATGGATGAATGGAGAAAGAAGATGTATATACATGCAATGGAATACTATTCAGCCATAAAAAAGAATGAAATCTTGCCATTTGCAACAACATGGGTGGATCCTGAGGGTATTGTGTTAAATGAAATAAACCAGACAAAGACAAATACTCTATGATTTTACTTGTATGTGGAATCTAAAACACAAAACAAAACAAAACTCATATACAAAGAGCAGATTGGTGGTTGCTAGAGGGGAGGGGGCTTGGGGGCAGGTGAAATAGGTGAAGGGGGTTAAAAGGTACAAACTTCCAGTTACAAAACAAACGTCATGGGGATGTACATCACTATGGCTAATAATATAATATTGCATATTTGAAAGTTATGAAGAGAGTAGATCTTGAACTTCACAAGAAAAACAAATTTGTAACTTTGTATAGTGACTAGACTTACTATGAGAAACATTTCACAATGTAAAGACATTGAATCATTATGTATGTTAACACTTAAAGCTAATATACTATTGTATGTCAATGATACTTCAATAAAAAAAAGAGAATGAGTTTGTGACCAGCAAGAAAAAAAAGATAAAAGAAAAGTTTTAAGCAGCTAGAGACATCAGCAGATTCATATTTTAAATTAATGACCTGGGTTGCTGTGTAGCCTGGATGAGAAGGAAATAAAAGAGGTCAGGTGGGTCTCTTGCAGTAGTCCAGGTGGAGGTGTGGGAGTCTTGAAGGATTGGCAAATGAGATGTTCTATTGGATTGGGGAAGAGGTAGTGCAGGGAGAAATAAGTGGTTCTATATGGAGTCAAATCACCAAACTTCCTGATGTACTGAGGTAGAGATGGGAATGTGTGTGCGGATTGGGGGAATAATAGAGGAGTTCAATGTTGACTTCTAAGGTTTTTACTTTAGTAGGCAGATTGGATGGAGGCGCCATAAGAATCACAAATGTGATAAAGATATGATGATGAGCAAAGTGGAATTCAGAATTATTTTTGTTATTTCTTTGTGCTTTTTTTTTAAGTATGCAGCCAATTGAGACATTTCATCAGAGAAGATGAGAAGGAGGCAGAGGCTTTGATGTGTAGAGTGGATATGACAAAGTGACAGGAGACGTATTATCCAATTCATCAATTTTAAAATTTACATTGGATAAAAATTATGAATGTATATTTATATATCCAAAATTATGTCAGTGCATTTACAGAGATTGCCTCTAATCTCCCTGGCTATTGTTGATCCTTCTAGGGAAACCTACAAAAAATATGCTAGACCCACTCTGGCAAGATGAAAACTAAGGACAGCGTTTCAGAGGAGTGTAATCTAATACGTCTGAATTTCTGTAGTAGAAGTGGAGAAAAGTATTAAGTGGATCTGTACTAGAGATAAATATTACCTGTAATATGTAAATCAGCTATATATAAATAGAATGTCATCCTCATTTAAGAGACTCAAAGATGGACCTACTAATAAGATATTGTTAAAATTGAGTAGTCATTTCTGATTAAAGGAAAGAAATCTTAACTTTCTATAGAAGAAAGATGTTTTCTCAACTTGCTGAAAATTATCTACCAGAAATGGCTGTAAACAAAATGCTTAATGATGAAATGTTAGAAGAAATTCCATTAAAGTCAAGAATAATTATGGTACCCACTATCACTATAATTATCCAACACACTAATAGCATACGGAAATAAATCATCCTTCTCATCAACAAAACTCATGCAGAGAACAAAATAAGCAGAATTCATCACACAGACACTGTGAGAACATTCAGATAAGAATACAGAGTTTCTTAAGTAGATGGGATGGAGGGGCTTTCTGATTAATAATAGGAATACTTGAAACATATAGCACTTACTAGACATAGTTCTTGTTTTTTAAAATATTTATTAATGATTTTTAACCTTCTTAACAACTTTATGAAATTGGTACAATTATTATCCCTGTTTTATACGTTAGTGAACTGAGATAGGGAGATAATAATTCATTAGGCTGCTCAAGATCAACTTACCAGCAAAGGTCCAACCTGGGCCAGCTGGCTCAAAAGGCTGTCAGTTTTACCCACTAAGCTTTCTCACTGCCTTGACATGTTTGCTTTCACACATATTCCCATCATTAGCAGCTCTTTGTTCTACCACTTAACCAACCATACTTTTGATTTTATAGCCTACACTGTTGTATGATTTACCATGATGCAATATGAAAAAGTCTCCCAAAATATCTCTTGCAGTATTAGTGTATATATTCAAAAATGTATTTGATCTAATGGTCAATCAATTAAAAAAATTGGAAAACAATCCCCTGCAGGCACAGATTTTAGGACTCTTGCCTTGCAGCCTCCATCATGTAAACTCTTCCAATTATCCCACTTGCATTAGTTTATAGTACTTCTTATTGCCATCATTAAACTAAAACGAGTGGTCAGACTCAAGGAAATCTGTATACTCTTTATACAATCATTTATTTTAGTTAATAAATGACACTATTAAATTAAAACAAGCATCAGGAAGAGCATACTTAGAACAACAAAGCCTTGAATATCATGTCATCTCTAATGGAGCAAATGATTACCTTCATCAGTGTGCACAGGCTGGAAAGTATTCATGGTTAAACCTAAACGGAATATTCATGTCCAAAACGAGCATTGCTAATAACGAACTCTGTAGTTAAGTTCAATTGCATTAAATTTTAGGACTGAGTTTCCAACAGTGGTACTTTTCAGGCTAACACAATAATTTTTTAAAAATCATATCTTTAGTACAAAGTGTTAATGAGTTTCTTGACACTAATTTGTCTTCGAGTAAACAATAAAGATGTGCTTTGCTGAGCACTAGATTTTTCAAAGATGTGAAAAGAAATAAGATAATTCAGCTAAGATCACCAATATTACTTTCTTAATAATTAGTGTTGAGGATATTTTATAAGTTGAGCAAAAACCTAAATGAAGTAAGAAAAAATTATGTGAGGAACGTCTATTATTTGTATCACGAGTTTTTTCAGCTTTATTGAGGTGTAAGCAACAAAATTGGAGTATGTTTAAAGTATACAACGTGATCCACAATCAATTTAATCAACACATCCATCACTTCACATATTTATCTTTTTTTATGGAGAGAGGGTTAACAACGCTTAAGATCTACTCTCTTAGAAAATTTCAATTATGCAATACAATACTATCAGCTATAGTATTATAGTATACGTTAGATCTGCAGACTTTATTCATCTTCTGACTGAAAGTTTGCAACCTTTGACCAACTTCTGCCATTTCCCCCACCCTCCAGCCCCTGGCAAACACCATTCTACCCTCTGTTTCTATACAAGTTCTTTTTTTTTTTCTTTAGATTTCACATATAAGTATTACTATACAGTACTTGTCTTTCTCTGTTTGGCTTATTTCATATAGTACAATGTACTCTAGGCTCGTCTGTCTTGTTGAAAATAGCAGGATTCCTTTCTTTTCTTTCTTTTTTTTTTTTTTTTTGAGGAAGATCAGCCCTGAACTAACATCTACCGCCAATCTTCCTCTTTTTGCTGAGGAAGACTGGCCGCCCTGAGGTAACATCCATGCCCATCTTCCTCTACTTTATAGGTGGGATGCCTGCCACTGCATGGCTTGACAATTGGTGCATAAGTCTGCATCCCAGATCCAAATTGGCGAAGCCAGGGCTGCCGAAGCAGAATGTGCGAACTCAACTGCTGCACCACGGGGCTGGCCCTAGAATTTCTTTCTTTTTTAAGGCTGAATAATATTTCTTTGTGTGTATGAACACACACACACACACACACACACACACCACATTTCCTTTACCCATTCATCTGTAGATGTGCACTTAGGTTGTTTCCATACATTGACCATTGTGAATAATGCTGCACTGAATGTGGGAATACAAATATCATTTTAAGACAATAATTTTGTTTCCCTTGGATATATACCAAGAAGTGAGATTGAAGTGATAATTTTATTTTTTAATTTCTTGTAGAATCTCCATAACATTTTTTATAGTGGTTGTACCAGTTTACATTCCCACCAACAGTGAGTAAGGGCTCCCTTTTCTTCACATCCTCACCAGAATTTCCTCTCTCTTGTCTTCTTTATAATAGCCATCCTACTAGGTTTGCATTTCCCTGATGGTTAGTGATGTTTAGCACCTTTTCATATACCTGTTGGCCATTTGCATGTCTTCTTTGGAAAAATGTCTATTTAGATCCTCTGCCCATCTTCAATTGCATACTTATTTTTTGTTATTGAGTTGTGAGTTCCTTATGTATTTTAGATATTAACCTCTTATCAGATATGTGGTTTGCAAATATTTTCTCCCATTCCATAGGTTGCTTTTTCATTTTGTTGATAGTTTTCTTTGCTGTGCAGAAGCATTTTACTTTGATGTAGTCCCACTCATTTATTTTTTTGCTCTAATGGCCTTTGCTTTTGATGTCATATACAAAAAACGTCTTGTAAATTGAGACATCAAAAACATAAAATGTGAGAGGGAGACTGTAAAAATGTAGGGCTTTGTATGCTTTCACATTTAAGTCGTATCAGCTTTAAATAGACTGTTATAATATAAAAAAGTTTTGTGTAAGTGTCTTAGTAACTGCAAAACAAAAACCTCTAGTAGATTCACAAAAGATAAAGAGAAAGGAATCAAAGCATACCACTAAAGAAAATATTCAAACAACAAAGGAAAAAAGCAAGAGAGGAAGAAAGGAACATAGGAACTACAAAACAGCCAGAAAACAATTAACAAAAGGGCAAAAGTATGTCCATACTTATCAATAATTTCTGTAAATATAAATGGACTAAATTCTCCAATCAAAAGAGATATGGTGACTGAATGGATGAAAAACAAGACCTAACTATATGGTACCTACAAGAGACTCCTTTCAGCTTTAAGGACACACATAGACAAAGTATTGGGATGGAAAAAATAATGCATATCATAATTTTATCAATCTAGTGAAAAGGCATATACAAAAGAAAGAATTTTTTAATGAAAAAGAAATATAACATCTATTCTTAATTACTATTCCTCATAAAAGGCTATTTTATACATGTTTCAAGAAAAGCAATTCATACCATAAAATATAAAATAAGTAATTAATTTTATTAGCATTATTATATGCCAATTCTTTAATTGTATAATATGGTATAAAATATATACACTGTGTTACATGGTAAGTACATCTTGAAAGTAACTAGCTTTCTACTTCCCCTCCTGTTCCCTTCCAATGCCTTCTCTACATATCTGCAAAAGAGATCTTAAACCCATATCAGCAATTACTAGTCTTATGCTTAAAATTCTTGAATGAGGGGCTGGCTCCATGGTGTAGTGGTTAAGTTGTGCCTGCTTCACTTTGGTGGCCTGGAGTTCACGAGTTCGTATCCTAGGCACAGACCTACACTACTAGTCAGCCATGCTGTGGCAACAACCCACATACAAAATAGAGGAAGATTGGAACAGATGTTAGCTCAGGGCTAATCTTCCTCACAAAAAACAAACAAACAAAAATCTTAGATGAGTATTCATTACTTTTAGAATTAAATCCAAACTACTTAAAACACCTATGTATTTTTTTCTAGTCAATCTCTCTGACCTCTTATGAGTCCATGTGTCCTATTCAATACAGTCAAGTCACATCCATTTTCTCTCAGTTCTAGATCATTCTCAGTTTTGTGTCAGCTCAAGGACATTGGCATACTGTTTCTTCTGCCTAAGATGCTATTACCCTCATTGTTTATATGTCTCGTTCCCTCTCATTAGTTACATCTCAACCTAAATATAAATAACAAAGAAGTCTCCTTTAAAAATCTCCATTAAAGAATGCCCCTTCTCATATTATTTGTCAGATGTTTGTTTCTTTATTTACATTATTTTATTTATTTGTGTCTGCCTCTTTTTGTCTGATTCCTCTACTAGAATATAAATTATGTGAAGGCAGGAACCATGTTTATCTTGTTCAAAGTTCTTACCATCTGGCCGAGTAGGTGAACTATAAATATTGGTTGAATTGAGTAAAGCAGTGAAAGTTAATTGGAAAGTAGCACTTTTTGTGAAATAAACCTGACAAATGGCCAATGAAAAAGGGTAGCATTACACTGCATTCCTATGAGTTTTACAGCTTAAGGTCTAAAATCTTCTTTTATTTAGGATTGAGAATTTGATAATAATATTGCAATATTCCACTCGAATAAATTTTCTTCAGGCTAAATTCTAAAGCACGGTTCTTTATTCTGTGAATCTTTTTTCTGCATAACTTTTCTCAATTCAGTATACATTAGGCATGTCAAACTTACTCTGCATGAACGAAAACTCATAATTCCATTCTCTCATCCAGACCTGTTTATTTCTTAGTTTTCCCAATTCAATAAATGGCTCTACGTTTCACATCGTTTAGAAGCCAAAACCAGAGTTTTCTTTAATTTTACACTTTTCGTCACCCCTTACACCCAATCTGTCAACAAATCCTGAAATCCTGACTCTAAAACATATTGTGACAGCCCGCTTCTTTTCAGCTGCACACTCTATACCTTAGATCAAGAGGCTAGCAAGTGCCAAGTCTTTTGCTAGAATTTCTGCCTTTATTGTCTGATGGGATGGGAAAGCATTATGCAAAAGGAGACAGAACCGTGGTGACAAGAATGAGAATATAGATATATGTCAAGTGGTGTTTAAGAGATATTCTATTCTGAAACATCAGAAGGACTGGTGTAATGATGGAAATATACATACACATGAGGGGTGCAAATGGGGTGAGAGGGTGAGGGAGCTACACAAATGAATGGCACCATATAAATGAATGGTACTGGATCGCAGAGGACTAGTCTTCTAGGACCATATATACTGTACTGAATGGATTCTCAATATGTTTGGGCCTATGGTTCAGGCTCAAATTCTTCTATGTATCTCTCATAATATCTTGGGCACTGGGACTACTATTACAATGGTATTATCATAATTATTTTTTCTGTTTTATAGATTAGGAAACTCAACATCAGGTAAGGTAAACACCTAGGTCACAGGATAAAGTAACTAACCCGCAATTCAAAATGAAAGTTTTCTGACTTTAAAGTCTATATCCTTTATACTGTACACAATGATTGGCCCATGCCTATTCATTTCTACAGTGCTAGCATAATATATAATACTCATTGGAGCCTGTTGAATTTAATTTATAAATTGATATGCCACTTGAATTTAAAGAACGTTGGTTTTCTTACAAGAATATGTGTTTTCTATTTCTCACTGATGAAGGACTAATTTACCTAATAAATCAATATTTGGCAGTGAAGGACTGAACTAAAATTTAGCCAAAGCTCAGCAGGATTCTCATAACATCCTCACAAGTGCTCCATGGTTCATACATGATTCATTTTTACTTAGTCTGCTTTCCACAAAAATAATCTACCTTTTTTTCATCAAATTAAACACTTGCATTTTTAATACTTTGATGGATACTAAATTACAATGTCATCACATGGATGTGAAACTGAACAGTATTTAGAGAAATGGCACCACTTTGAAACAAATGAGTTCAAGTAATAATTACTTTCTGTCTATAAGACTGGGAATTTCTTTTTCTTATTTTTAAAAGATTTTATTTTTCCTTCTTCTCCCCAAAGCCCCTCAGTACATAATTGTATATATTTCAGTTGTGGGTCCTTCTAGTTGTGGTACCTGGGACACTGCCTCGGCGTGGCCTGATGAGTGGTGCTAGGTCCGTGCCCAGGATTCGAACTGGTGAAACACTGGGCTGCTGAAGTGGAGGATGTGAACTTAACCACTTGGCCACAGAGCCAGCCCCAAGACTGGGAATTTCTAACACATCATCTCTCTGTTCCAATTATGCAGAAAGGAGAGTTAGGTCTTTGTGGATTGGTAATTATAACCCTTAATATCTGATTGCAAACTCTCACTAGAGTATAAAGTACATAATTATAAATTGCACAATGAAAACATATTTTTAAGGAAATACACTGTGAGATTTGTTTGTAAAAGATATTCTACCTGAACATAAATCTATAATTAAATTACTTTTAAAATTCTGTAGTTAGGCCCATAGAGTCCACAATTTCTATATACGTATCTGTTAGGTCGTTAATGAGAATTTCAGTGATGTTGACTTCAAAATCCCTTATATTCCTACTTAGGAAACATCTGCATGCAATTTATGCACATTATTCTCCATTAAGTTCACTTTGGAGAGCTATACTTCCAGACATTAGGTATTACAGGGCACAACACCTTTGAATAGTCAACTCCTTTGACTATTCAGAGAAGACTTGTGTAGTTCCAAGAAAATGTCTGGGGAAATGGGAGCTAGTGTCAAAGCTGGTAGGTGCTTGGCTTGGCAAATCTTCCTCCTGTTGTTCAAGAAACACTAACTTCTGCCTCCACATGATCTTTCAGGGTTATCCGTGTCAGAGTATGGCACAATAGTATTTGGGGGGTACAGATGGCCTGGCTTCTATTTCTAAATAACCCAGCTTGGGTCCAATCTAGCTGTGTGTTACTGCTGGAAGACAAACCTAACTTAAGAACTAGATGAAAGACAAGAATCCATATAGTTTTTCTAGGACGTCATACTAAATATTTTAACTGCTCTATTTTGATTAATCGCCTCAACAGTTGTTTGAGGAAAGTACTATGATTATTGTCATTTGCAGAAGGAAAAACCAAGGTCCGAGGAGGTCTGGTAACTTGATCTAGGACATATAATAAGTGAAGCCGTGACCACTACACTGTCTTCTAGGAGCGTGATTGTTTCTTTCCCAACAGATTTACATCCTTATTCATTGTTAAATTTCACCTGAATTAAATTATACATGTAATTGTAAGAGTTTTAATTTCAATATTCAATGACTTTACCTTGTTTTAAATATAAAATATTCAGAACTAGTGAACGAAGTCATCTAGATTTGAGACTATAAAAGCTTTAAACATACAGAGTGTTCATCTTATCATTGCAGCAAATAAGAAGGTTGAAAAGAGAGCACGAAAACATGTATGAGTCCTTCATTATAGGTAAAGAATATTGCCCTTGTTGTACCAGTTTGACTAAAATGCAGCTGATAAGCTGTTTAAATATGAAGTGTGTTTTAGCTGATAAAACCCCAGTAAAACCAAAAATGAATGAATGCCATGTAAGAGCCAGGTTAATTAGGAAATGATCCCCTGAGTACCATCTGGCATGTGGTGGAATTAGTGATTTTAACACGCATTGATGCAATGCCAAGAGGCCATGAAGAGACAGTTCTATTCTGAAAATTAGCAAAAAGCAGTGTTCCAAGGTGCTAGGAAGTTTATGAGGTCAGGCTCTCTTTTTCTGTTTATCTCCAAAACACCATTTACTAGTAATGTGCAGCTCACTTTGGAAGATTTTTGTTTACAATTGTTCAATAACTCATGAATCTTGAATTTTAGTGTTTGACAGGTATTTTTCTTTTTGTGCTAGAAATATTATCCTTACATCAAGCTGAATCTGTATTCATAAACAATTGTGAGAATTGAGTATTCTCAAGTATTTGAAAGTGCTTTGTAAATGTTAGTGCACTTTATCATGCTCGCTTTTACTTGGCAATTTTAGTAGATATATAAATATATATGCATATATATCATATATATGTATTGCACATATTCCAAGAATATGTGGTTAAATATTGTAAACTACCCCAATTTTTTAAAAAAATATGAGACAAATACATACATATTCTATATAAGTGTATCCTTACATAAATATTATTTGTAACTGGCATGTAAAGAGAGTGACTGTGACTCCGTCTTCCTCTCCCCTCAGCATTCCGGTGTCATTTACTCTATTCCATATATCCCCTTTTCCTCATCAATTTTACTAGTGTATGGCCAGTTGTTATTTACATCTCACTAACACATTATTCCAAACCTCATTATTTTTCTAATGCTCTCATCTGAATTCTTAGCACCTCATTCACAGTAGGAAGACTCGCTCTTATATCATTGGAAAATATGAAAGATTCAAGGTTGTTTATGACATATTATAGGTTATATTCATCTTATCCAATGACTAAAAATATTTCCATTTAATTTGTACAGTTTTTTCATTCCATCTATTGTAAGATCATTATGGTCAAATTGTCTCAGAGCCTATGTTTTAATGGTACAATTTTTAAAAGCTCAGGAATTAATAATTAGTCAGAATTATAACCTAGATTGTTATAACAGTTACTAGAAAGTGAAGGAAGACCTGAAATTGCTCATGGTCACTGGAGAGAAAGAATTCTTACTAAAAAAAAAGGAATGAGTGAGTCACCACTGGATATCATTACCCAAGTTCAAGCAAAGCTCCATCATATTCCCCAAAATGCAAGAATCTTAGACAATATTGGACATGAGTGATAAAATATTATCCAAATTATCAAAACTATGATAATTATCTAAGACTTTTCCTAAAAACTTCAACAATAGTTTTAAAGTGACATTCTCATATGGATGAGTAGTTTCTTTGCTTTGTGTTTTGGTGCTAGGCTTTTTTTTCTTTAATATACACCAACTGTTTTTTATTATTGAGTTGAAGAAATATTTTACAAGATAGTAAAAAAAAAAAAGAAACTATAAGCACAGCTAATGTTATTTTTTCCAGTGTTCCCAATCAGCTCCAAAGTCATTATATGCAAAGCCCATTTTTCCATATATACATGTATTCCATATATGTACATATATATATATATAATGGGATATTATTCAGCCATAAAAAGAAAGAAATTTTGCCCTTCACAACATGGATGAACCTGGAGGATGTTATGCTAAGTGATATAAGCCAGAGAGAGAAAGACAAATACTGCATGATATCACTTATATGCGGAATCTAGAGCAGTCACACCCATAGAAGTGAAGAGTGGAATGAGTCGAATGATGGCTGCCAGAGGCTGGAGGAAGGGGAAAATAGGAAGATGTTCGTCAAAGGGTACAAAGCTTCAGTCATGCAGGATGAAAAAGTTCTGGAGATCTAGTGTACTGCAATGTGACTTTAGTTAGCAATTCTATATTGTATACTTGAACTTTGTTAAAATAGTAACTATGTGAGTTGATGTATTTGTTAGTTAATTTGATTGTGGCAGTGATTCCACAATGCACACCTATATCAAAACATCATATCATGTACCTTAAACATGTAATTTTTATTTCTCAACTATACTTCAGTAAAGATGGGAAAAAACCCTGAGGAGCCAGCTCTACCTACTGGGTGAATCTTTGAAGCAGATAAAGAAGTTTTCTTTATTTCTGCCTAAAACTCCCGTATGTAGCTGTGTATTCTAGTTGCAGGTCCATCTAGTTCTTCTATGTGGGACGCCACCTCAGCATGGCTTGACAAGGTGCTAGGTCCGTCCCCAGGATCCGAACTAGTGAACCCTGGGCCACTGAAGTCGAGTGCAGGAACTTCACCACCACGCCTCTAGGTCAGCCCCATATAAAGTCGTTTTCTATGTGAAGCTTCTGAAATATGTGTGTGTACCAGATGTAATTGATTTGGAATTATTTTTTAAAAATTCCAAAACTCATATGGTATTAGTTTATTAATGATGATTCCTTCAAAAAAGTATTTTCAGAACACATTTGTATCCATTTTCATCATATTTCCCAGTCTCTGCCATTCTTTTAGTATGATTGCTTACAGTTTGCCAAATTTTAAAATTCTATATATCTAGTCTCCCCATCTCCTCTTTCTCTCCAGTTCCATAGATTTGTCCTGAGTCACTATAAACATGTTTCCTTAGTGCATATTATTTGAGGAATACATGTACCATTAAAAACTAAAAGTATAAAAGTTACCCAAGCTTGAGTTTAGGTGATTCATAAAGCCAGTCACAACATTTTGCAAATTTTATTCATCAGTGCAGAAGACAGTAACAGAAATGGTCTTCTCGAAAGATGTTTCCTGAAGCTGAATGCCAAAAATGTAATCGTCTTCCATATCTTCTTAGGCTTGAGAAAGAAAAATCTACCCTTATTAATAAAATAAGGTGTATGGATAACTAACTTTATTTTTCTGCAACAGTCCTATTTTCCTGCCTCAGTTTCTTCTTGGTTGCTAGAGTGGCAAATGAGGACCCTGACACTAGTCCCCAGTCCCTTTCCCTGGCGTTTACTTCTGGGCACTGAGTGATCTCTGAGGTAGCTATTTTCCAATGAGCATTAGGGACCTGGAGTAACACAGTGCTGGGCACTTGCTCCCATAGTCTGGAGGAGATTTGTTCTGGTTAAAGTATGAGTTGATTAATAGTATAGAGCAAACTCACAGCAACACAACAGAAATATAAACTTAACTTCTATTACCAATATTTCATAAATAACAACAATGCAGATCTAATTCAATTGATTTATGTGGTCGCTAGATCAGTACTTGGTAAATTTCTCAAACTTTGTCCACCTGTGGGGCCACGCCACAGACAGCCCAACCTGTTGAAGTGGATAGAGAGAAGGAAACTGGCAAAATGGCGTGACTTCCAGATGCAGAAAAAAGGTCTGAGATTTGGAAGGGAGCAGAAGGTACTTTTGTAAATCCAATCTCAAAAAGAATTCGTGCTAAACTCTCTGACATTTCAATTCCCAGGAGTCCTTCTGAGAAAATCAGGGAATAGGAACATAATTTGTCTACCTATATGATAAAAGAAGGGCAAGAATAAGCAATTAGAACAAAGGATGGCAAGTGTTTGTCCCATGAGAGCAAGGACTGTGGCTGTTTTGCTCAACACTTTATTTCACATTTCCTTGCACAGTTTTTGACACTTAGGACATCCTCTGTACAATTGCAATAAATGAACATTGATAATATGAGTAGAACTTTGTGTAGCAATCCAGAAGCAAACAGTGGTAGCAGAAAAATTGGCAGAGAACTAATATTAAATATATTAAGAGATTCAAGATTTCAGATGTGTAAGATTAAACAAAAATAATTCTTATGAGACTAACATGATTTTTATTTTGAAGAACCAAGTATATCTCAATGGTTTTATAACAGTTAATGCATAAATAGAGTCGTAAATGTATCAATGAACCATCATCTCTCTGTGTGTAGAAATAAGATCTCAACCGTCAGACTCGAATGCACTAACTCAGCGGCTTCCAACTCTGAAAGGCACAGACCTCGAACTCTTGCAGGGGTCAAAACTAGAGAAAATGTTAAAGTTTATAGTTTCTGTATGACAAAAGGGTAGTTAACATACTTATTAAAACTTCATATACATTTTTATGTAGATATACATACACACACATATATACAAATGTATAATATGTATTTCAAAACCTGGAGGAAAGGAACTCTCCCTAATTGGCAGCACCCTGTTTTAAGCTGAGCTTAAGTGACAAGAGGTACCTAAGAATAGCAGATTTCAGTGATACTTGTAAGGCGGCTGAAGTCAAGGTTGGTGCAATTTGTGCTATTTAGGTAAAAAAGGCAACCCACTGCCTGCTTCTCTGGAGGAAAATCCCAAAGAGGTCACTTAGAAGGAGTAAAATCCTCTAAACATCCCCCTCCCCACCTCTGCAAATGACACTGCACCAGCCTTCAGTTTAGGTGTCCTCCCCCTTTTCAAGTGAGTGTTGCTTAAATCTGTAAGGTGGGTGCTTAACATGGCCTGCATCTTGCTTCACTCAGGTTGTCTCAAATTTTAACGGCAATAACATGTGATCAAAATAAAATGGCTTTAATTTGTTTTAAAACAAAGTATCCATTCCCCCAAATCTGATTTTACTCAGTGTGTATGTACATGTGTTTCTGTCTTTATCAATAAAGCAAATCTTCATCTGAAAACCAATAACGCCGTGAAAGTCAAACGCCTTCTCGCTTCAAAATTGGTAGGAAATTTCTGACAAAATAGTAATTGCCACAAGATGCTTCAACTACTCTGCTGCCGTTATCATTACAGATTTGGTAACAGTTAATCTTTCTGACATTATATAAATTAGGGTATAATGTGTTAAATTATGTCCCAGCAGGAGACAAAGCTCTGAAGGAACAAACACTCAGAATCTTGAGTATCAGATAATCAGACAAGATAAATTATTAGAGGTCAATTAGTCCATTTTGTATTTATTTCCCTCATACATGACATTTATAAAATAGATATTTTGCATTCTGATTCAAGGACCTTAAAACGTAAAGGCTAAAGAAAATTGCAGTGAATTGACTCATCCAGAGACAGCCTAGAATTCCCTCTGACTTCTTAGCACATTTCACTCACATCATAAAAACCCAACAAGTATGAGAAGCTTGGGGTCATCATTTCCTTGGCAAAAGGAGATATATTTTATTTGCATTTTTGCTGATATTAAAAGAATGGCTGTATTTTCTAAGGTGGTTTAAACACTCGTTAGGTTTCTTGTGCACTTTAAGAAGCAGCAGCAAGAGCTTAAGAAGTTATATTTCTGTGATTGGAAAACATATTTCCTCTGGAATTCTTGGAATCAAGTTTCCCAACTTGTTTTGCATTTTGGCTTCCGACCAGATAAAAATATTTTGTGTTTGTGAAGGCCTTGCTGAGACTGTATGAATCTGGCTTATCTAACTGGGTATGTTGTACTGTGTTTGTTCTGATTATTCAGAAAGAGAGTGTTTAAGTGAAATGGGCAATTTTCTCTAGTCTTTTTAAATAGAATCTTATAATTTTTTTTCTTACGTAAGTACCTTCTTCCTTTGCACGTAATGGGACTTTGGAAACCTGTTCTTTTGGTTGGCTTGGGAATTCAAAAGTGGATTTCTTGGCAGAAGAACACCATCAAGAACCAAGAATCCAAAGCTAATGGATGGAGTAACATGCGCCCTAAGGCAGAGCCCTTCAGAATCTAGAAACATAGCAGTAGGTACTTCTACTGCTTAGGTAATGATATATGGACGGTGTGTGTATGATAAAACACTATCAGCCTACTGAAGGTCATACTATTATTTGGCTTGAATACAGTTTTCCTTTCAATAGTAGAACTGGGGTGAGAATATTCGCTCTGATTCCTAGAACACTCTTCTTTTCCTTGGAGTGTTGGCACCAGTTCCTGTTTTCACAGTCAAGCACACTGACAAAGAAAGATCCTCCTGGTGTTTTCTGAAGCTAGAAGGCAAAATATTTCATGTGAACTCAGTTGATATTTCTTAAAACACCTGTTTTGGAAAAATGACACGAGAACTGATAAAAGTATGTCAGCATTTTTTAATGTGAGAAAAATCCCTTTGAGACAAAGCAAGATCTGTTCTTCTTGGCCCCTTGTAAAACCTGAAGTGACATTGGAAAAGGACTATTTTGACTAAATAACATGTCTTCAACTTTGCGTTTGTAAATTTTTTATAGTTTGAAAAGGTAAGTTGTGTCAAAAAAACAAAGACTTTATCTAAGTGATGAAAAGGCTTTAAAATAATTTTAAAAACTATTTCTTTAATTTATTTTCAGTATAAAGGCCTACAGTTTACAGATTGATAGACTAATCTCGTTTAATATTATAACTGTTTGTTTTTTAACCTTTCTGAGCCATTTTTAATGAACTCTTTAATAGCAGTATTTATAAATAAATTGTTATTAAATAAATAGCATGATTAGAGGCTGTGTCATATTTTTCCAAAATAACTGATTTAATCTATTCTTTGAACACATAAAGGTGATTAAAAATGTCTCTTACACACAATAGAAAAATTGGTTCATTCCCATGATTGCTGGAAATCTGCAATGCTTAGTCGCTTTTCTTCTATACTCTTCTTCAGGCTCCCCTGCTCTGACACCGCCATCTGCGAGGACTCTGCCCAATCTTCCGTATGCGGCTGCCCTGCTGGAAATCTTCCCCCTCGCGCTTGAACACTCTCCCAATTGGAGCTCTCATAATCTTCACATCCTTTCTTCCCAAGGTTAAATACTTCAAATCTCATGACCTGATATCCATATGCATCATCCTTGAATTAATACAATTATTCTCTATGTCTATATCTGTTGCATTTTACTGAAGAAAAATAACAAAGCAGACAGATCAGCTCCTCTATAAATATGGACAGCGAATTCAGTTTAAATCTTTGTGCTCTCAGCAGTCCTGCTATGTTTACTAGCCAGCCTCTCTCCCAGTCTCCACTGGGGAGATTTAAAACATATGTACTCTTTTCAGCTATTCTCCACCTCACTGCAAGACACATCAATTGTGACTTCCCTTTCCTCTCAACAAGTCTCTAAATGGATAGTCATTTTCACCCACTCATTTCCTTTCCATTCCTGATAAAAAGGAATCCTTGCCTCTCCTTTTTCTGTTGTATGATGATTCATTATCTACTTATAGTCCATTCTCTTTTAAATATGCTTGAAGCCAACATAAAAATAAATTAAAACTCTCTTCCATCATTCATTCTCCTCTGGCTATTTCTTTAGCTCTAGTGTCCACTTTAATGCTATAATCTTTGACAAACGTTTCTGTGCATGTGATTACCATTTTGCTCCCCCCGTGTACTCTGAAATATCCCATTATTAACCAAATGTCCCAATAACAAGTAGACCACAAAATCATTGCTATTCTAGAATTTTGAGACAAAGTTCTCAAAGAAAATGGGAAGGAAAGACTGCTAAACTGGTTTAGCTGAGCAATTACTAATGTGCTTTTTGCACGAAATTTAGAAATACGTCATTGGCTGTTTAATGACTGCCAGTACAGTCTGACAAAGTGAATTATAATCTTCTCGAAACTTGATACCATGTGTTAGATTTATGCATTACTTTACTCAATAAACTTAAGTGCTTAATCAATATTTTATGGGAGAGGAGAGAATGTGTATACAAAAATGCAAGTGTCAATACTGAGTCCTTAAGTACAGCCCCTCACAGACTTCTCAGCTCAATACTATCATTATAAGAGCACACCCTTCTTTTCTAGCGCACTGGGTTCACCTTCAGCTTACCTAGTTCATAGAATTTTTGCTGACACAAGGCAAGATGATAATGAAAATGCATTGCATTGCTTAAGGAATATTAATAGGAATTACATATTTCAAAAGTTTTGTTATTGCATTAATAGTTGTTTTCTTCCAAAATAGCCTGAACTTCAGAAAGTCAGGTATTATCACCACTAATCCATAGAAGAAAGAACTGCCACCTAAGAAAGGTAAATAACATTGTAGGTGAAATCAGGTCGTATATTCTAATCAGTCACAAATTGGACCTTGGGTTTTGGACTTCGAATATTGCTTTCTTTCTACCTCATCAATCAGGGCAGCTCCGCCAGGTGGTTTCTTATGCTTCTTCCAGTCAATGTGCCAACTTTAGAAGTTCTAGTCGAGAGGCTGAGGAAATTTCAGTACTGAGGCAAAGAAGCATCTACGAGGCAGCAACAGCAGATGGCAATCAGCCTACAGCTCCAGAAAGCCAAGAAAGACGAGCAGGCTGTAAAGAGAAGGAACATGACCAATCTCTCACCTGACTCAGTTTCAGGAAAGCTCACCAAATTGGTCAGCTTCCCCCTGCATGAAATAATCAATGGTGTGACTCCTCGGACCCAGAGCTATGTGTCCAGGCCACTCAGGCAGCCAGGAAAATGCTGTCTCAAGAAAGAAGCCCTCCTCTAAAATAGATTTTTGAAGCAAGGCTCGTTCTCATGCTGCTGGAGCTCCTGAAGTCATGGCTTCACCACTGCTTGCGGTTGAGGCAGCCTGGGCTCTGACCAGCACAGCTTCATTGACTTTGGAGCAGACACCAGCTGTTGTGGACGGAGTGCCATCCAGCCCTTGAGTGAGCTTCTGTCTTCCCCTGGTGTGACTGTTTGTGAACAGGTAATGTGGGTTCTTGGTAACAGAGCAGGTGACAGCTGAGAATTCAGAGACATCGTCCTCTTGAGCAATGCTGTCCCACATCTGCTGGCCCTGGTTTTTCATCAACCATACCCATCCCATTTCTGTAGAACATCATGTGGACCTTGTCCACACTGGAGCAAAACAACAACCGGTACTCTTGTGAAAAAGTGGTCAAGTAAATGTTGTTACTCCTCTTCCACCTCCCACAGCGTCGTGGCAATGAGGTTCCCTGGGACACCTGCTGGGCCATGTCCTACCTCATGATGGCTGCAATGAGTGCATCTGCCAAACGGTTGACAAGGGGGTCCTGTCTGGCTGCTAGAGCTCATGACCAGTTTGAGGCTCAATGTCTTGACCCCCTCTCTCCACACTGTGGAAACTTCGTCATTGTAACGGATCACCAGAACTAAGTGGCCGTTGACACAGGTGGCTGAGCATGCTGCCCCAGCTCCTGATGCACCGCAAGTTCTCCATCCAGAGGAGGCATCCAGACATCCAGCTGTGGATTCCTTGTGGTACGCTGCCTCCCTTGGTGGCTCTGTTAAAAAATGGAGAGTTTAATGTCCAGAAAGAGGCTATCTGGCTGATGGCTAACTGCACAACTGGAGGGCCTGTGGGCCAGTGGATCCAGTGTGTTCACTCCAAAGTCTTTGAGCCACTAAGTGAATCAACTCACCTCCCAAGACATGAAAACTGTTTTCATCATTCTCCATATTATCTCTTGTATCCTCCGGGTGGCAGAGAAGCATCCTAAGAAGGAAAACCTGTGTCTTCTGATAGAAAAACTCAGCGGGATTGTTGGAATGGAGGTTTTACAACTTCAAGAGAACTGCCAGGTTGGCCAGGCTGCTTTGAACGTTATGGAGACGCACTTTAGTGAGGAAGAAGAGAAGAGCATAATATTATCAGTCCTGGACCAAGATCAGGAATTCTTTAAGCACTTAACAAAAAAATACCAAAGCTCCGCAACTTCTAAACCAATGACCAAATCCTGAAGCGTCACTTCTTTAAGAAGCGGCTCCTATATCTTAGCATATCACAGCTGTAAAGCTTTTTAAACTGAATGTTAATAAAATTTTTGACACTTTTACCTCCATCTATCAAAAAAAAGTCACTGTAACTACACACTTCCACATGTACAAGCAAGGATTGCCCCCAAGCCCAGAAGAACTATTATCTTAAAGTGAGTGAGGCAGTTTCAAGCATAATTATTTCAGTGATTTTCTACTGCTGTGCAAAAGTGTGAACTCAAGGTTTTCACACACACTGAAATTGCCCAAACTGGGGAACCCCAGAAGGGCAAACCCAAACTGGAGCCCTAGGAAATGGAAAGAAAAGTTTCAAAGGCATCACCTTTAGTTTATGGGAAGAATCATAAACAAGAGACAGAATCAAAGTAGAGATTTATTTTAAAAGCAAGGACAGGTATGAAATATAAATAACCACAGCCCAGCTTTATTACCTTTGTAAGAGAAAAACATGATTTAAAGGTGTGGATCAAGAGAGGCAGTACCTGGCCGATCTTCACGGGTTGAACTGAACCACGTCGTAATACTTTTGTTTAACAAAATCCGGATTTCACATGAATTATGAAGATACAGAATTAGCCATCCTGTTTCATTTATAGCAGGTTTTCTTCTCAAAAGACTTGGAAAGCCTTGTGACTCTATAACAAAGCAATTTTTGAGATTTGATAATAATTATTTATTCTATAATAAAGAATATCATGTAATAATTTAAAGACATTACACTTCTGTGTTCATTAGCTCATTTAACATATTTAAAGATGCTCCTTCAATACTTTTTGGTGGAATGAAGTGTTGTTTGATATCTGATTAGTGAGAGAAATCTTGTCAGATTCTGGAGACTACTGAAAAAAATTTTGAGAGGAAAAATGAAATATATTTTATCAAACAAATGCTTTTTTAATAAGTAAATATTTCTTGACATAATGGAAGCATCCATAAAATAGAGAACCTTTTAAAAAAATATGCAGATAATGTAAAGAGATCTAATCTGTTCCTCAGAGTATTTTCTGATACTTTAATAACTCAATAATTGGAATGTGTTATGCTAAATATATTAACTTTCTCTTAGATAAATTATGCATGGAGAGAAGATAAACAGTGAATTATCACTTCTTTCAAATAATACGGCATCAAAGTAGTTAAGAATTACCCTAGTTTTTTTTTTTTAACTTTTTTTTTAAGATTTTATTTTTTCCTTTTTCTCCCCAAAGCCCCCTAGTACATAGTTGTATATTCTTCGTTGTGGGTCCTTCTAGTTGTGGCATGTGGGAGGCTGCCTCAGCGTGGTTTGATGAGCAGTGCCATGTCCGCGCCCAGGATTCGAACCAACGAAACACTGGGCTGCCTGCAGCGGAGCGTGGGAACTTAACCACTCGGCCACGGGGCCAGCCCCTAGAATTACCCTAGTTTTAAGCAATGATGGCATCATTGATCACATCATTTTGATGTGCATATTAAAAACTTATCCATGTCTGCATATTTTTATTAGATTAATTTAAATTAATTAGACAGTTAAAATTAGATTAAAAATTAATGTCGATTTTAATAATAAAACTAAGGATACATTTGTGATCTTTCTCAGTGAGTTACTATGTCAGGTTGGTTACTACGTGAGGTTGGTTACACTTAACCATTATTATACCCCCAACGCACTTGTTATGAATAATCCTACTTCATGTGACAGATTTTGAGGTTTGGTGAGAGCATTCCTAATTTTTTTCCAAGCTATTGTAACTTAAATCTTGTTAGATATAATATTAATACATGCAAAAGTAAATATTCAACATTTGTCCATAGACTTTTACATCTCTTCTTTGATATGCTTATTAATCTGCTAGAGAGCGTATAGCTGGGGCCATGGCGAAGCCGGCCATAGGCCTGATCATACAGTTAAGAATAGAATGCAGAGAGATGTAACTGCGATGCTGCTGGAAATTCCCTCATACAGTAGCAAGTACACGTATTAGGGGAGATATACTTCCTCTCTCACCCGGTACTTTAAAAGACAGCACAACTTCTGCTATAGACTTTTCTAAATGAGTGAGTGCTTCTCTTTGCAACGTTTCCTTAGCTACAGAAATTAAAGCAGTTTTCCTTAGGGAACGGGAAGGGAATCAGGGAACTATCTGCACTCAGTCCCTTACAGCTCTTGCTCATGCGCCACGCTACTGCGGATTTGCTGTTTCAGTAAAAACCAAAGTGACAGCGACTAAGCCAAGCGGAAGTGTCATTCCTGCCCATCCAGGACCACTGATACACATTCTGACCTGACTCATTTCAGGATTCCAAAGCACAGGTCGTGCTCAGGGTTTGTAACCTCCCACAGCTGGAAATAATGAATGAATCTTTGACGGCAATAGACTCCATCTCTCTCAGAATGGTCAAAAGTAGTGTAATTCCAAGTCTATTTATTTTCCTTCTTTTATTGTTTCCAGAGACTGTTTCCACATCCCAAGGTATTCACCAGTTTCACTAGATTCTATTGCCATTTGGTGAATTGGTTGACAAAGCAGTGGTCAAATTGTTAATAGTCTTGTGGTGGATTTTGAAACTTATCTACCTTGTCAAAGGATTCATTTGCTGAATTATTAATTTAGTGAACCAAATAATAGCCTGGATGTGTCTTGCAAGAATTTGCATTTTATTCCTAAAACTTTTAGAAAATCACTTTAAAAAAATTTAATTACTGAAAACTTTCAATAGATCTATAAGAAACATGGTAGCCAAATTTTTAATTTTGCCTATTGATCATCCACCAAACAAATTTAAAAATGGATTTTTAGCTGCTTTACAATGTTATAATTACCTAATAGTTTATTTAAAACATTAACATTTTGTTCATTATAGAGATTTACATTAATTTAGATTTTTAAAAAGTGCATTAAAATATCATTTACCTGGATTACTGAATTTTGGGGTGCCCTCTAAAATTTTGTATGCAGGGTGACTACCTCCCTCGCTTCACGCCATTCCTGGTCTCGTGGTAAACAGCTGTTTCCAGTGCAGAAACAATTGATTTCTATTTAAAAAGAAGCCTGATTGCTGTCAGAAGAGTGCTTCATTTAGGTTGCAGGTGGCATAAATCAGTATTTGATGAAACTTACCTTTAAATGAGAATGAGCAAAGCAATTGGCACTTAATTAACATCAGTGATAAGTTGAAATAGCAGGCCTATTTTTGAGTCACAGAATCTCTGGATCTTTAGGAATTCTGCGACTATGTGTTTCCAATCCAAGGACCCTTGAATAGAGCCTTATGATAAATTTAATTTCCATCGACATGTTGTCTTATTAGTCATAAATAATGCTTTTTACCCAAAATCATGATGTTTTTACCCAAAATCATGATGTTGTTTAGATACAAACTATTAGTTATAGTCAACTATTACCCTGTTTATCTGAAATAATTTTCACTATGAATATTATATTACTTATAATTCTATTGTAGCTACTATACCTCAAATTTTATTGACAAAATATATTCATTAAGATTGAAAGTAATGATGGATCTTTTTTCTGTTGACATTATTGTTTTTACCAAACTCCCATAAATCAGCATTTTTTTTTTTCTGAAGTTTTTTCACATGGAGCACCAAGCAGCATCTCTGGACTACGAATATTTCTTTTTAGTTAATATCAGTTCTTTTATGAGCACCTAAAAGTTCCCTTCAAGTGACTTCACTTAGCTTCTCAATAGATAAGCTAAATAAACTTACTTTTAATCATAAATAGCATAATTTCTAATACAAAAGAAATACATGTTTAATTCAGGAAAGACAAAAGAATGCACAGATCAAGAAACAGAAGGATAAGGCTGAGTAGTATTCCATTGTATATATATAGATGGATAGATAGATAGATGGATAGATAGATGGATAGATAGATGGATAGACATCTCACATCTTCTTTATCCAGTCGTCTGTTGATGGGCACTTGGGTTGCTTCCACATCTCGGCTATTGTGCATAATGCTGTGATGAACATAGCCATGCATAAATCTCTTTGAATTGTTCATTTCATGTTCTTTGGATAAATACCCAGTAGTAGGATAGCTGGATCATATAGTATATCTATTTTTAATTTTTTGAGAAATCTCCATACTGTTTTCCATAGTGGCTGCACCAGTTTGCATTCTCACCAGCAGTGTATGAGGGTTCCCTTTTTTCCACATCCTCTCTAACATTGCTATTTTTTGTCTTGTTAATTATAGCCATTCTGATGGGTGTAAGGTGATATCTTATGGTGGGTTTGATTTGCATAATTAGTGATGTTGAACATCTTTTCTTGTGCTTGTTGGCCATCTGTATATCTTCTTTGGAAAAGTGTCTGTTCATATCCTCTGCCCATTTTATGATCAGGTTGTTTTTTTTTTATTGTTGAGTTGTATGAGTTCTTTATATATTTTGGAAATTAACCCCTTGTCAGATACATGATTTGCAAATATTTTTCCCAGTTGGTGGGTTGTCTTTTCATTTTGCTCATGGTTTCCTTTTCCTTCCAGAAGCTTTTTAGTCTGGTGTAGTCCCACTTATTTGTTTTATCTTTTGTTTCCCTTGCCTGAGTAGACATGGTATTCAAAAATATACTGCTGAGACCCATGTCGAAGAGTGTACTGCCTATATTTTCTTCTAGGACGTTTATGGTCTCAGGTCTTACATTCAGTCTTTAATCCATCTTGGGTTAATTTTTGTGTATGGTGTAAGGTAATAGTCCACTTTCATTCTCTTGCACATGGCTGTCCTCTTCCTAACACCATTAACTGAAGAGGCTTTCCTTTCTCTATTTTGTGTTCTTGGCTCCTTTGTCAAAGATTTGCTGTCCATAGATGTATGCTTTTATTTCTGGGCTTTCAATTGTTTTCCATTAATCTGTATGTCTGTTTTTCTGCCAGTACCATACTGTTTTGATTACTATAGCTTTGTAGCATATTTTGAAGTCAGGTATTGTGATCCCTCCAGCTTTGTTCATTTTTTTCAGGATAGCTTCAGCTATTCGGGGTCTTTTGTTGTTCCATATAAATTTTAGGATTCTTTGTTCTATTTCTGTGAAGAATGTCATTGGGTTTCTGATAGGGATTGCATTGAATCTATAGAGTGCTTTAGGTGTAATGGCCATTTTAACTATGTTTATTTTGCAATCCATAAGCATGGAATATCTTTCCATTTCTTTATGTCTTCTTCGATTTCTTTCAATAATTTATTATAGTGTTCAGTGTATAGGTCTTTTACCTCCTTGGTTACATTTAATCCTAGATATTTTATTCTTTTTGTTGTTATTGTAAATAGGAATGTATTCTTGACTTCTCTTTCTATCAGTTCACTATTAGTGTACAGAAATGCAACTGATTTTTGTAAGTTGATTTTGTACACTGAAACTTTGCTGTAGTTGTAGATTATTTCTAATAGTTTTCTGGTGGATTCCTTAGATTTTTCTGTACACAGAATCATGTCATCCACAAACAGTGAGAGTTTTACTTCTTACTTTCCAATTTGTATTCCTTCTGTTTCTTTCCCTCACCTAATTTCTATGGACAAAACTTCCAGTGTTATGTTGAATGTGAGTGGTGATAGTGGGCACCCTTGTTGTATTCCTGTTCTCAGAGGAATGGCTTTTGATTTTTCACCATTAAGTATGATGTTTGTCACATGTGGTTCTTTATTATGTCGAGGTACTTTCCTTCTATACCCAATTTATTGAGAGTTTTTATGATAAATGGATGTTGGATCTTGTCAAATGCTTTCTCTGCATGTAGTGAGATGATCTTGTGGGTTTTACTTCTCATTTTGTTAATGTGGTGTATCACATTGATTGATTTCCAAATGTCAAACCATCACTGCATCTCTGGAATAAATCCCGTTAGATCATGGTGTATGATCCTTTTAACATATTGCTGTATTAGACTTGCTAATACTTTGTTGAAAATTTTTGCATTTATGTTCATAAAGTGATATTGGTTTGTAATTTTCCTTTTTTGTCTTGCCCTTGTCTGATTTTGGTATCAGGGTAATGTTGGCCTCATAGAATGTGTTAGGAAGCATCTCACCTTCTTCAATTTGGGCAGTAGTTTGAGAAGGATAGATACTAAATCTTCTTTGAATGCTTGATAGAATTCTCCAGGGAAGTTATGTGGTCCTGGACTTTAAAAAAGACAAAATCTTGCCATTTGCGACATCATGGATGGACCTTGAGGGTATTATGCTATGTGAAATAAGCCAGACAAAGACAAACACTATATGATTTCCCTCATATATGGAGGATAAACAAACACACAAATAAGGAGAACAGATTAGTTGTTACCAGAGAGGAAGTGGGGAGGGGAGGGCAAAAGGGGTATAGGGGCACATATGTAAGGTGATGGAGAAAAGCTAGACTATTGGTGGCAAACATGATGCAGCCTATACAGAAATTGATATATGATAATGTACATCTGGAATTGTACAATGTTATAAGCCCATATGACCTCAATAAATTACTTAAATTTTTTAAAGTATATTAGAAAAACACAGAACAATAGAAAACTCCAAATGTATAATCTCCAAACCCAAAGAAAACAGTGTTTACTATTTTGGCATAACCTGCTTTACAAAAAAGGATAGTAATTTACATATTGTTGGTAACCTGACTCTTTTTCTAACGCCTCATAAAAATAATACAGAATAAAAATCATAATTAATGAATAATATTCCCTTTATCGTTGTATTGTAGCTATAGGCTACTTTCACCTATTAATATATATTTAAGTTTCCTTCATGTGTCTTCATGGCTTAATAGCTCATTTATTTCTAGCACTGAATAATATTGCATTGTCTTGATGTACCACAGTGTATTTATCCATTCACCTACCAAAGGACATCTTGGTTGCCCCCAAGTTTTGGGAGTTGTCAATAAAGCTGCTATAAACATCTGTGTGCAGATTTTTGTGCAGACATGAGTTTTCAACTCTTTTGGGTAAACACCAAGGAATGTGATTGCCAGATCATATGGTAAGAGTATGTTTAGTTTTGTAAGAAATTGCCAAAGTGTCTTCCAACGTGGCTGTACCATTTTGCATTCCCACAACCAATGAATGAGAGCTCCTGTTGCTCCTCATGCTCACCAACTTCTGATGTGGTGGTGTCAGAGTTTTAGATTTTGGCTATGGAAATAGGTGTGGAGTGGTAGCATTTTTTATTTAAAAATGTTTTTTGAGATTTTGTTATAGTTGCATTACTTTTACATATCTTTTTGAGATTAACCAACATATTTATATTAAATGTTATAAATCCAATAATATATTTTTCGCCATTTATTCAAGCTTTATTTTAGGTATTTTCATATTTGTTTTGATTAAGAATGGAACGTTTTGTTCTGTTTTATTTCCTACTGAATTGGGGGGAAATTTTTGCTTATTTATCACTGACTACTAGAGCCTCTCTAGTTCTAATAGTTTCACAGTATTTCTCATTGATCTTCCAGTAAACAATTATATCTGATAATAATGATTAATTATCTTCTGTATTCCAGCATTAATTTTTCTGATTTATTGCATTGTCTACATTTCCAGAATGATGTTGACTAATAGTGGAAATAATGTCTTTATCATTTTACAGCTAAGTATTATATAGTAGTTTTCTTTAAAACAGTATGTAATTGCTTCCAATATTAATTTTTAAAAATTCTATAACATAATCTGGCAAAAAGACTCAAGTTTAAGTCTTTTGCAATTTATTCCATCAAGTCCCTGTGGTTGCTTTTCCTCTCTCATCTTGGTATCTATCCTAAGTTCCACTGAATTGCTATTCAGTGTGTCTGGAATGTATGTTGTTCCTTCTCCTTTCCTATCATCTAATTTGTTGCCTTTATAGCAAACTTCACTTCCTCTTGTGTCCTTAATCTGCCACCCCCACCCAAACCTGGTGACTCTAAAACCAATTTTAAGTTCCTGAATGTTGGGAATGTTCACCCTTCCTGAAATCTAAATAATACATTTTGCCATTTTGGCATTCAATAAGTACTGTTGAATTGATAAGAATTGAATCATATTTTTTACCATAACTGTACTGAAAAATAGATTGTAGATGATTTTTCCACATGCACAAAGATCCTGGTCCTCAGATTTCTGTTTTACAGTGGGAGTCAAAGAATCTGGTTATATTCCTTTTGGTCAATAACTAATTATAATGGCCTTGGGCTCATTATTTAATTCTAGACTGTCTCAATTTCCTCGCCTCCAAAGCGGATGACTGAACCACGTGATAGCGAAGGTTGCTTCTTGTCTGAAATTGTGGTCCAGACATACTTATTCTCACCCAAACAGCACATGGAGCCCTGAGCATTGCTCATTCCTCACCAGTTCATGCCTCCTTTGTGGCATGAAATATAGTCCCTATCGCAATCCCACTACTCCAGGCCCTGAATGAACATTTCCACTCTGATTTAGGGTGCTTTAAATGTAATTACCAATGAGAGCTCATATTCTAGAATATGTAATTTTATTACGGTAAGTGGATACTTTACTAAGATTTTCTCTCTTATTTACTAAATTAGATAACAGTCTGTGAAGTAGACATTTATAAATTTCACTCTATCGAGTCAAAATCCTGAAAAAAAATCCTCATCTCCGAGAGATAAGCAATCTTCAGGCTATGGCCTTTCTGGCACTCACCCCATGGCCAGTAAGGGAATTTATCTGGAAAAAGATGACTTCAGAGCAGCTTGAAGGCATTCAAATATCTGCTAAATGTCCAAATCGTGTTTAACCATGGTGGCACCAGATCTTTTATTATCCAAAGTAGAAAATAACAAGATGCCTGAGATTTACTTGTAATAATCATTCTTAGTAAGTTTTTAAAACAATTCCCCATTTAAAACTGTGAATCTGTAGTGAATAATGAAGGCACTGATGTACATCCACTATATGAGCTAGTCTGTGCTTCTGAGTTAGGCCTCAATTGTAAGAGAATTGTTCACTGTACTTAACTTTCTTTCAAGTGAATGGTAATTTTGCTTACATGAGAAGGTAATAATGACACCAAACGAGGAAAAATTGCTGTTATAAGAACAGAGAATTTTGAGTAAGTAATCAACATTAATATAGAAATTGATAGCTGTGTAATACCATTTTAGAAGATACTACAGGTTTTCTAAATATTCCTAATGGTGAACTTTAATTGTTTAAATATGTTATTAAATAAAATGTTACAAGATCTTCTGTCTTCCCTATTTTATCATCTTTGACATAGTAAGAGTAGAGTGTAGTGCGTTCTTACTTCTTTCTGGGCAGAAGAAGTCTCTTCCACCACCAAGTACCTCTCCCCCTTCCCCTCTTAAAAATAAGAACCTTTGGTTCTAGGATCAGTGAGCAGCTAAGGAACATGTGACTGTCTCTTCCTCTGCCTGGCACAGTCTCATCCTGACAATCAGTATTGTACGACAGAACAAGAAGCCACGTCAATGGTGGTGCAGATGACACTCCCATCACCATCGCTAACTCTGCTCATTTTGACTCTCCAGGGTGACGAGCCTCGCAGTCCTCACTCTCTTAAGAAGAACAGGAAAAGGTGCGATGCTTTATTTTTCTTCATGACTTTCTTTCGTAATTCACTTAGATTAAAAAGCTATGGATTTCTAAAGCTTCATCCAGGAAAGAGATTTTCTGTATCTATGAATGACTGAAACATGTACACCTGCAGTATTTCAATATCAGTTGCCAAGCAACAGAGAACCATCAAGGACACTTAGTCTTTACAAATCTCCCATGACTGGAGCGGACCACTGCTCTCCTCCATGACCCACTGACAGAACTGGTAAATTCTGTTCTTATTATTTTTGTGCTATTTGTTTGAGGCAGCAACAGCAGCAGCAGAGATTCCACGTTAGGGAGTAGGATGTACCCTATTTGGAATAGTGTAACAGGTCTCATGGTTGGAAATAAAAATTTAATTAGTAAAATAATTATTTCAAGGCTGAAAGGAGCAACAAAAGGTGCACTTATCTCTGCTTTCATATGCATCTCGAACCCGAAACTGTCTAAACTCTGTATAAGAATTTGAATTAGCCACACTGTTGAACAAAATTTACAGAGTGAAAATTATCAGTATGATTAAAATTCTTAAGTTCCAAGTCTCTGGTTAAGAATGATAGTGTATCATATTAGCAGAGTGACAGAGGTCCTCTTAGGGAAAAAGTGTGTTTGCTGGAAATACAATTTAATAGTGGCTTTGAGCACTACTCTGTCCCTGTGTGGTTTGTGCCAATGAGAGGAGACTGTTTTCTAGATAATAGAGGTAGGAGAATGTAGAGCCCCCACCTGGAGCAGGTGATTAAAACTAGGGAGGTAGGCAGTAGTCATGGCAGGCAGGGTGTGGTCCCATAGACATTGCTGCAGGAAATGAACCTTCTTCAAAACCATTAAAAATGCTTTGTGTAAAGTCTGTAAAACCCCCACATGCTTGGTTTGTGCCCGTGATATTCAAGTTAAGGGCTGACATTCATATCGTTTCACTGTAGACGGAGACAAGGAAAGAACATCCCCAGAAATCAACAAGTAGAGGCGAGAACATCACACAATGGAGGCTTAGTTCTAATGTAATAAACAGGATGGGGTACAGAGAGCTCTTGATGTAGGTTGTGGTGGCCATCTTGGTGCTCCACTCATACTTCTTTAAAGAGAAGCTGCTTTCGGGAACATAACTAACTGATGGCCTCTGGCTAAAAGCTGAAGGCTGGGCTCTTTCCAGCTAGTGACAGAACATGGTAGGAATACCAGTGCCGACCCGCTGCTCCTCAATAGGGGATTCTTCCAACGGGCAATCTTTGCTCAAGTACTCCCCAGCGACCTGGCAAAAACTTTCTAGGAATTATGCTGTGGTCTGAAGCTTTCTAACCAGCTCTTCCTTCCCTCTTTCTTTTCCAGGAAAGGTGGGCTGAGGATTTCCTTGACTTTCCACCCACTACCCTTCAGCTTTCACAGCATTCCCCCAATGAATCTCTTGTATATCTATTCCCACCTTAGCATCCACTTCTAAGAAGACGGAAAATAACACAGAGGTTGTCCTTGAGTCAAGAAGTTGGCAGCTGCTATAAATAATCTGCAGGGCCAGTGTGTTTTTCTTTTTAATGTAACTTATATTCTTCACTAGAATTAGTCAAGTAATAAAAAAATGTTAAACCGCAAAACAGACAGGCTTTGTTGAAGAGAATGCCTGCATAGATGGTAAGATTGTTCTACAGTAGATTGCAGCGGGGGAGATTAGGGGCAAGACAATAATACTATTTCTTTCTTTTCTTTTCTGTCTACACACTCAAATCAAAGGGACACTTTGTTATCTTTTTGACGTCTGGTATTAAATTGTTAAGACAAGTGAAACATATAAGTAACCTAGGCAATATTATATATTTTATATTATATAATAATTAAAATATAGATTTGTTTATTATTCAATTTTTCCCATAAACTATTTTGTAACAGTGGTAACACACATTTCTCCCAGGGGAGAAATTTCACCAGATTGTAGTTTCTTCCCATAGTTCAAATATATCTTTGTGAAATAGTCTCAGTATCAATATATTTCCCAAGGTCTGCTATTCTGTCATTCATTTTTACCTTATTATAAATGAGGAAGTATTTTTCTCCTTCTACTCTGTACTTTGAGTTTACTCCTTTTGAAATACTCTCTGCTAAAGTTTCAATTTTATTTTATATTAAAATATAAACTATATGATATGGTTTCACTAAAAGTTCAAAACTAAATGGATATTTTTGAAAAATGCAATAGAGAAAATTTTATAATTTGAAACTGCTGTTTGAGATAAAACTGCAAGGTTTTGGAAGAAATATTGTAATAAAATGCTTTGGTTGTGTATAATACCACACGACTGATATAATACTGATGGCCTCTCAACTGCTTTCCAAGAAGAATCTAGAAATGCCTTTGTCTGACTGAGTACAAGGATAAATTTCACTAAACAAGTGTTGGGGTTAGAAACTGAGTAAGAACTGAATCACCCTAAATATAGAAGAGAAGAATGTGAAGTATTTAAGTGGAAGTTCAAGACAGAGCTAAGAATATACAAGAAAGGCTACATATTGGGAAGAAAACAGAAAGAGAAAAATATTCCTTGGTGTGTGCAAACACAAGGGGCTGGAAAAAATAATGTTTAATTGGGGATTTTTTACATGTATGCTATATCAAGGCCAGCCCTAGTGGTCTAGTGGTTAAGATTCAACTCTAACCACCATGGCCCATGTTCATTTCTTAATCAGGGAACCACACCATCCATCAGTTGTCAGACTGCAGTGGCACGTTGCTGTGATGCTGAAAGCTATGCCACCAGTACTTCCAATACCACAGGGTTCCCCATGGCGGACAGGTTTCAGCCGAGTTTCCAGACTAAAACAGACTAGGAAGAAGGACTTGGTCACCCACTTCCAAAAAAACTGGCCATGAAAACTCTGTGAATAGCAGCGGAGCTTTGTCTGATACAGTGCTGGAAGGTGAGAGGCTAGAGTAAAAAGCCAGGGCAGGGTTCCACTCTGCTGTCCACAGGATCACTAGGGGTCAGAATCAACTCCTCAGCACTAACAACAGCGATGCTTTATTAAGTGTATGGTGTAAACAAACTCACCCAACTCCCCTTCAAGGCCCCCTTGTAAAGTCTACTTTCCTAAAATAATTTTAGTTAGAATATCAGGCAAAGCAAGGTAATTCCAGGATATCCATCAATATTAGGCTCTTTGAAATAGTGATTTAATTATTAATCTCATATAATAGAAAGTCATTCAAAAAATAATAAAGAAGACCAAAATTTTAGGGACTCTGAGCTAACACTCAACACCTAACTTCACAGTCTAACATATATGAAAATCAGGACCAAAAAAGCTCAACATGTTTCTAGAATTTCTCTTTCCTTTCAGCAGATTTTCTCTCTCTGCCTCTCCTCTCTCCTTTCTTGCCTTCCCCCTCCCTCCCTCCCTCCCTTTCTTTCTCTCTCTCCCCTTTTCTGTAACACATATACACGCACAAATAGTACTGATAAATTTGATCAGTGTATGCATATTCTTTTGTACTTTCTCCTTCTTTTTCTGCTACCAATTGATTCACACTTTCTCCATATTTCTTATTTTACTTTTTTTTGAGAGGAAGAGGATCTAATTGCATCTGCTAATAATTACCATCTTTTAGGCAGATATATTGAAACTAGATCACCTTACAATTTGTTGTTTCAAGAGATGAGGGCCAATGGTAAAGAATATGGCCAACTAAAATTCCAACCTTTATAGATATTTCGAGGTATGACGATTTACCTTAAATGAGGAATATGAGGATACATGATACCATTATTGAGGAGAAAAGGGCTTTGCTCAGGACCATACTGAATTGATAGGAATGAGACAATCGTAGAAGATAGAGGTAGAGCTAGTGTCTTCTTCTGGAGCAAAGGTAGGCATACCTACTGACCTGATAATAAACATAATGTCTCCTTCTGGAGCAAAGGACAGTCAAGCTTAATGCCCATTACAAAATATTCAGAGTTTCTTTTCTGTAACATCCCTTCCCCCTGTGTGTGGAGGAGTAACCTGGTCCTCTTCATGACACCCAGGGAACTGGAGCTCTGAGAACTGACACAGTAAAATGCTAATACTTTGAATATGGCTGTTCATGTGAGTAATAAAGTCCTTCGTCTCTGACCCAGGAGTCTCTTGTCTTCTGCCAACATGCATGAAACTGCAGCAGCCTAATGCATTAGCTTGCCAGTAGAGTAGAATCTCAGACCCTTAACAGCTTTGGGAATGAGGATGGGATGCTGAGAGGAACATGGATTTCTGGAAGAGGAAGGATGAGGACCTCAGGGGTTGATAACATGATTTCAGCAAAGTCCATAAGAATTGGGAATAAACATGTTGACCAAATTGCATAGTCAACCAGGTAATAAATTGCCCTCCCATTAATGATACCTACTAAGAAGTTGTTTCAAGGACAATTGCCTGAATATTGCCCTGCTTGCTGCCAGCTCCCTTTCAGGTGAGGGTACTTCCTTGCCAATCTTTCAGGCAGCCTCAAGTCTAACTCTTTTAACAACAGTGTTAAGATTCATTCTTGGGGGCAGAGAGCTTCCAATTCCTTCCCCCAAAAAAAGTTAAACAGATGAGCTTATACACCGAGTGAGACAGGATGGAAACGTGTAGCCACTATGGGCAGCAAACAGGGGCATTATTGGAACTTTGGCTGGTTCAGTTGGGAGATGAGAGAGTGAGGGGCTCATTATGGAATAATGACAACAGGAAGAATGACTTATGGCTAAGTTCCTCCCACAATCTACCATGCCAACCTAGATCTATTCTCCATTACAGTAAACTGTCTCAGATTTTTTTCTTTTTTGAAGTGAGTCCTGGGGCTGTAAGACTTTGATTCTTTCAGAAAGATTTCTCAAAAACACACATTTCCCATGTAAAACCAGCCATGAAGCATTGAGTAATACTCAGGCTTTTAGTGCTCTGGGTTGTGTTTACAATGCTGATAAAGGCGACCCACTGGCAAATGAGAAAAAACCTCAAAAAACCTAGATAAATTCTTGCAGCCAACCTGACCACTCTGGGAAATTCCTCTAGCCATTAAATTGAAGCCAGGCAGAAGTTTGAGAGATGTTAACATGCTAATGAGACTGCAGATGCCTCATATTCATGTGCTAATATCCTCTCAGGCTGGAAAGAGGGAGAAAATCCTATGGTCCTGAGGGAAAGTGCTCTGTCTTTGGCTGTGGCTGGTGAGTCAAGGGGCTCCTAAAGGCAAAATACATGATGTCCAGAGTGATGACATTACCACCCACCTACCCTTTATATGGACTTGGAAACAACAAAAGCATTAGAATGTTGTGGGCTGAGCTGCAAGCCACCACCATGCTGCTAACAAGTGGAAGTAAATCCACGTTGCCTCCTGCACAGAGCCATTCTCTTAGTCTGTGCCCAGTGACACCTTCCTCCCCCCACACTCCTACCGCAGCTACTTTAAGGGGAAAGGTGATTGAAATGAGTTGTGGGGACTTAGAATTGGCCACCACATGATATTTCTCTTTGGCATCAGGATTATTTGAGGCTGATTGCTTTTGATAAACTGGGACAGGGAAGGAGGCTCTGAGGAATGGAACTTGCCCTTTGTTAGGACACCTTTACATTTGTAAGGTAAATCTCTATCTGTAAAAGGTGCCTCCCTCTCTGTACCAGGAAGAAGAAAGGGGATGACATTCTCTCTAGAAACTCTTAATCAATACCAAAAGCAAGGACTTAAAATCTGCATTTTATTGTGCTAGTCTGGTAACCTCCTGTAACTGACTTCCCTCCCCCTCCCAACGTTGGCATTTCTTTAAGGATTAAGCATCTTTCCTTAGGCTAGGAACTGATTGCTGCGCTCACCTGTGACCGCCCAGCTCCAGACAATCGACTAGCCTCCTGCTACGCCCACCGAGATAGCAGACCACTACCTGCTGTGTCCATCAAGCACTGTGCCGACAGGGCAATCTTGTGACTATTGTGGGAGGGACATTTCAATCACATGTGAACACCTTGTTTGGGGGTATATAACCACTATTTGCACCCCACTTCTTCGGTGCCCTTTCTTCCTTCTGGAAGAAAGGGCCCCGAGTCATGGTTCCTCATAAAGCTTTGTTTAATTTTCTCTTGCTATTCTGTCTCATGTGAATTTAATTTGTTCTCCGGCCAGACGAACCCACATTTGGGGAGAGGAAATGTCCTCCTCCCCTACAGAGTCCAAGGTCTCTCTGTGTCCACAAGGGATTGAAGGCCATACACTTCCATCCCCTAAGCTGGGATACTTAGGAGAGAAGAACTGAAACTGTTATGGTTTTGTTGGAACAGGTGTATGAGTCTTCATCTACCTGGTCCTGTTAGAGGTGAGGTCACTCACGTTCCGCTTTGGAAGGTTTGGCAGGTTTCACAGTGGGGAGGGGAATCCAGAGTGATAGTCGTTGCTTCTACATCTAAATCCATAGTAGGCATTGATGCATTATGTGCCGTGCTTCCTGATCCCATAAGTTAGAGGTAAGACTAGATTTTATGATCTATAAATCATTCTATTATACAAGCCATTCTTTGGGAAAGGTCTAGTTTATATGAAAGAGGAATATATATATATCCACAAACTATATATATAGTTTGTTTGTATATGTATTGTCCAACTCAATAAAAAAGTCTGGTTTATTTGAAAATATATATGCTCTCTAACCTAATAAAAAATGTTTCAATACGAAAGTTGAACAAATGAAGGTCATATTAGCTTAAAGTGTCTTGTTAACTAGATGGCTGGCCTTTTTTGCTCAACAGCTAAATTTATCTTTTTCAAAAAACACCCCAAAAGTCAGTTCCTCAAATCTATTGTACAACAAGGGTCTTCAGATTTTCTGTTAGTTCATACTAGAGACAAACAGTTTGTCAGCGTATGGCTGACCAATCAATAGACATTCAATAACTACAAAATAATCAAAAGGAGGTCTAGGCTATGGGAGATAGTTTATTTAGGTGGCTGTTATGCTGGCAGAGCTCATGATCTCTGTAAATCCGGCATCATTTACTTTGGGAAGCTTTCCCTTCCACACAGTGAGGTTAGTGCCCTCCCTCAGTGCTCACATCTGCTCCTGTTTAAAAATTTATTATTCTGCCTCGTGACGACATTTCTCCTTAAACAAACAGCTTCTTAAAGGTAGGGACTTTATCATATTATATTATACTTTGCCACAAAGTCGTACAAACCTTAACACATAGCAAATGACTCCTTTCTTTTCTTCTGGAGGAATACGTAAGTAAACAAATATGTTAGGAAGAACGTATTCTAAACCACCTTGAAAAAAATCATTTGCCAAAGTAGTTGAACTACTGTTCCCTTACAGTCTGTTAACTCCGTATTTGGTGGGTTCCTATATCTAGGCAAATATCTCATATATATGTTAATATAGAATTCCAGCTGTGTTCCAAAAAGATATTAACGGTAGGCTTGACTTTTTGAAAATAAATGTAATAAAAATTCAATATGTTCTTTTGGATTTGCCTCTATTAAAAAAATATCAGTTTTGCTGTCAGTGAAAACGATGCTTTGCAAGCGTTTGTCAGCCACATGGCTGAGTCTTTTCTTGTTACATTTTGAAGTACGGAGCGTGTTCCTTGTCACCTTCAATTTGACATTTCACAGGAACTAGAAACATGAGTCAGGTAGGGAAACATGTTACACATTGTTTTTTCCTCTCTAGCTGACTACCAGTAATCTTAAAAGTCAACAACGTCAGATTTCAATTTTGTTGTTCACTGAATTACCATGCTGTGGATTGAAAAACTGATTTCTACTGCTTTTACTGTTCTAAATCTTTCCTATGTGATGACTAAAAGAAAAAAAAAACACTTGACTTGCTTCACAGCTGGTTTTTATTTTACCTCTGTTTAAACACAATACTTTAAACTTACTGAATTGGGCAAACGGAGCGATCGTCTGCCTAATACAATGTGTATAAACGAAGAAGGAGATCAGCCCTCTTGACTGGCCTTCAACAATTATTTAGCGATTTTTTTGTTAGGTGCCTACTATGTGACATGTAATATGTGAGTCATGGGTTGGTTACAAAAATCAATGACACAAATGTCTGTTCTGAAGGATTTCAATGGACCCCATTGTTTTGAAAATATTAACTATATTGTTGTTCATGGTAAAAGAATAAGAATTTCTTCCCCCAAACGTGCTCATTTTTATGTGGGAGCTTATTTCTGTCTATAAGTTTGTAGGACAAAATACAGGATGTCTTTTTTCAGGCATTTAATTTGCAAGCTTTAACTTAATCATGTTTGATCAAATCTTTGCTAATATCAACAGCAATGACTTAGTCTCTATAAATGCTCACATGTTCTATCCAATTAACAAAATGCATAATTTGATTTAGATGTGATGTGATTTCTTGTTAATTCATTAAAGCAGAGATGGGAAATTTTCTAGAGAGAGATTATTATGGCCCAAGCCCCCACCAAGAACTTTCGCCTGCAATTCATTGTATAACCACCAGCCAGCAGTAGAGTCAGAAATGCTGACAAAAACTGAATGCTTGTGTTGGAAATAGTAGTTAATAACGGGAATAGCTAGATTAACAAATTTGAGAAACAAACTGCTAAACTGCTCTACAAAGTAATTGATGTTAAAATAGAAAAATATTCTGAAAGTATTTCATTCATTTAGTTATTCAACAAGTATGTGTTGAACCCCTAATGGGTTTTCCAGCACCATCCTAAGGCCTGGGGAGAATGAAGAGCAAGACAGAGACAGTTCCTATTCTCCTGGGGCTTACATTTCAGAGTGTGTGTGTGTGTGGGGGGGGGGGGTGCATTAATTTATGATTATTAAAATAATTAGTAATCGTAAGTAATACAGCAAAGGAAATAAGCAGAGTACTCCAATAGAGCATAGGAGTGGGAGGCTCTCAACTCAGAGGGTGATGTTTAATCTGAGACCTGAACGAAGAGAAAGAGACAACCAGAAATTGGTGATGGAGAGCATCCCACAAGGAATGTCTCATGGAACAGGAAGCAACAGGCGTGTACCCAAAAATCACTTACTATTTATTCAGAGAGCTGCTTGCTTTGCACAAATCTCATCATTTTCCATTATGAGACTACCCCCAACTAATCTTAGCCTTCAGAGAGTTTCTTTACAAAGGTGAGAAAAAGCAGTTTCAAAAAGGGTATGAAATGATTTATCCAGCATTGGGTGTGATGTTTCTGGTTGCCTTTGCCTCCTGGAAATGTATAATTAGCCTGTGCCCTAAGCAAAGGGCTATCTGTCACCAGTCATTTCAGAGCCCACAGAGTATGACGAGCCACTTCATCATTTTAAAGAGTCGTATTTATACGTCACTGCTAGCCTCTTGCTCAACCAGACACATTACGTACAAACTACGGCAGTTCCCATCCACAAGCTTCTCTCTGAGTGGACTGTTTCCCTTTCCTACTTGAGAATCTGTTGACTGTCCTGCACAATGAGGAGAAGGCATTTCTCCAGAACTGGAGCTAAGGCATCTCAACATGGAAACTCCTCTGTTTGTTTTGCATTGCAGCAGTCTAACAACGCTTGATAACTGGATTGGAGAATGTCGTGTTTTATTAATAAAGTACTAAAAAGCAGCAACTGCTAAATGCTCCATTTTGGGTTAAAAATAAAATTTTAGAAACTATTTTACTTCCAGATGACAATACCAAAATAAGAAAATTTAATCAGGAATAAAATTAAGAAAAAAAAAAGGACAAGTAAATGAAAGTATATGTTAATTCATGAGATCAAAGCTTTACAGTCAGCAGCGTACAGATTGCAAAAAAGCTGTGTAACTTGTATCACTAGTTCATTGCCTTGTTACCTGTGAGCAGATATGTTTCCATGGTATTAACATCCACATGAGTTAAAATATCAGCATTTTTCATGCCACCACACAGTCCCCTGGGCCACTGGAGAGATCAAAGTGGGACTAACATAATTAGGTTTAAGAGCTATCCCACAGGGCATCTGAAGATACAGGTATAGTGTCTTATGTGTGCCATTTGTCCTTCAGTTGGCTAGAGACATTATTATAAGAGAGGAACAAAAAATGTGTGTGTATATATATATATATACTCTCTCTATATACACACATACTCTGTATACACACACACACATTATACACATACATATGTGTGTGTGGGTATTTTTTCCTTAACAAATCTATGTATTGATTGAATTGAATGTTTTTACCAACATTTTATAAAGAAAAATCGTCCCCTTATTTAAGAAAGACCAAAGAAGGAACTAGTGACACCAACCACCCAAACTTTTAATTTTCTACCTTTGGTTCCGGTTTCAGTGTTGTACTTTAAGAACTGATAAAACGCTAGTAACGTCTCCAGGACCAAGGCTTTGACGGTTATCAAAAATGGAAAAGATGAATAGTTTGTTATCAGTCTCATACAAACCAGCAGCAAATGTCACTCCATGTCATCACCCATCCCCTCCCCACACCAGTCTTATTTTCAGAGCCACCTGCCAAACCTCATTGTTACATCTCCAAGTAGTTTTACAACAGAAACAGGCGTACAAGTTCTCATTAACTTATTTACTCCTAAAATTCTCATTTTAGAAACACGACACTAATTAGACTCAACAGCGTTATCTACCCTAGGGAGATGAAGTTTAATAACATTGAGAACAAAACAATTTGTGATTAGCTTCTAAATGATTTGGACTGGGCTGTAACTATTCCTTTTCTATTATCGTTGAAATTCATGCTCAGATTCTAATTTTTACTTCTTACATTGTTTATTAGACGAAGATAACACAAACAGAACTTGAAGAAATCCCTAATGTGTCATTTATGAATTTTTGGTTAAAAGCAGTTTAAAATCACTGTGGTCAAATTAAAGAAAAAAAGCGTGAGGAAAGGGACAGCTGGTATTTACTGGAATAATAATAGAGTTACCTTACTGAAAAAAGAAAGACAATCAGGCAAGTCACAGAAAGGCCAGGAATGAAGAAATTATTCTAGATTTACATTTGGCATCAGGAACAATTTCTAAGGAACAATAGGTAATTAATTCCTTCAAGAGGGCATCATCCAAATGAATTGGTTTTCGTTCTTGAATCAGTGAGCTGATGATATAAATTCCAGAAAGATAATCTGATGAACATTTCTACCAAAATTAAAAGCAATGTGAAGAAAAAAGAAAGGCATCATGAAGACAAACCCAGCTGTTAGCCAAGATGCTAATGAAAAATCAACATAACTGTCTGCTCTTAGCCAGAGTCAATGCCTTAAATCTTTGTTACATGCATCCCAATGTGATAGTTGTATCCTAAACTTTAAGAACTAAACTTTGTTTAAGTCATGTTTAATCATGTCCTTTTTGTAAATATTTTAAATTTAAGGTGGGGAAAAAAGAAAGCAATTTATGCATACTCAATTTGTTTCTTTTTAAGACTCGTATAACAGAATACTAATAATAGTAGACGGGATTCAACAGGCATTATTGACATCCAAATTCAAGAATATCAGGATTTAAGAATCTATGCCACATTGTCAAAAGCTGTGAAGGGTCTGAGGTGTTTCCCTACTCTCAATCTAACAAGTTAGACTGCCACGGGTCCACGGATGCTGACAGAAGACACGTGATACCAGGGTCAGAGATGAGGGATAGTATAATGCTAACAGCAATAACAATAGCGAGATTATCAGCATTTGCACTATTGCCCTGAGTTTCAATTCTGAGAAAGTGAAACAAATAGGGCCAGATGATTCCTGCACATGCGCTGAGCTGTGTTACAGGACAATAACCCTGAGCTTAGAGACCCCAGATCTTTTATAATCAGCCATAAGCATGCCCAACCTTCACCCTGGAGAGAAACAATATTTTTATGATGCTGGACATCAACAGCCTGCCCTTTACTCCAGAGGGAGACATTATCTCTAATTTCCAAGGTTATTTGTTGTACAAATATCCTTGAAAGGGCAGTCCAGAGCAAAGGCAGTCAATGCCTGTGTTTCCAAGATGTGCAAAAATTTAAGACACCCATAGAGAATGGGTTCCAACATCCATTCTCCCAAACGTCTCCAATCTTGAAAGTGTTCTCCTCCTCTCTCTTCATACAGCATCCTGTGAATATCCCAGTCAAGTAAACCTTATATGCTGTGTGACAATTTTCTGTTTATTTGGCTTTGTTACCTTCAACTACCACCTATATCTGTCTTCCTCATTTTCAGTAAAAACCCTGACAGCAAGTGGCCCTGATAAATATTTTGAATAAGTTAATTAAAAATGAGTGATGGATTAATAACTGGCAGAAAAAAACCCACAATGACTAAACTTGCATTCTCCACAGGGGAGGAAATCAATAATTTTTTAAAAAGAAATCCAGGTTATTGATAAGAAATTTAAACTATGAATTGTGTATAGTCTCAATAAAAGTAATTTTTAGTAGAAAGTCTCCAGCGATGAAAGGCAACCAGTACTTTCAATCTGTTTTGATTACAAATATATTAGCAAGGGCTGTGTTCAAAGATGTGAAAGTCTTCAAAGGCAAAATTCAACTTCAAAGCAGCATCCAATGCACGCATAGAGGTGTCTGCTTTAAGCATCTTTCAAGTCTTGGATGAGTTTCATAACATAGTTTCATAATAATAGTCTTTTAAAGTTACTGAATAAAAAAGACAAAGTCTTAAAAATGAATACGTGCTTTGAAATGCCCCACAAGGGTATCATAATACAATACAAGTAAAGTACAAAATGGGACATTCCTGCAAAATTTATTAAATAAAAAATACTGAATGATTTGATGAAGGTCAGGAACATCATTTATGTTTTTCCTTCCTTTTATTTTTTAATACCTCAGCAGAAATAACAAGGCAAGTAACCCTAGACAGTTTCTACCCTATAAGACTTTGTTAGTGGTAGCCAATTTACTGCCAAATCCAAGAGTTTTCAACATATACTCCATTGCATAAGAGCAAGCTAAGCCATCTGTTTATAAGCAAACATTACCATCAGTATATTGGCCCAGTTTTGCAGATCGATTAATTTAATTTTCTATGGTTAAACATATCCATTCCATGAAGTTCTTTATTTCTTTATCAGTGACACTTTTTAGAATGCCACTCCCATTATGGTCAAAGGTAGATCAATGACTTTGGGCTGGGGTTAGGGAGGGTAGTTATTTTCAAGTGTCATTTGCTGTTGGAATGTATTAAAATTGGGCATAATAATTTAAAGAATGATCCTCATAAAACTGTATCCTCTAATGTACAGTACAGAAAATGGAAGAGAGCCCATTTTAAACACACCCATGCTAATGTACATAAGTGGTTAGAGACGACATCCCTGACTTGCTCATTATATACTCATCCTCGTCACAGGACCATCGCGTGTATACGTATATCTCTGATTGGAGAGAACTAGGGAAGAGGCTTCACTTTTCCATTTTCTCTTAAAGAAAAAACAAGCAGCATAAAAACAACCCTCCACACCCTAAAAATGATATTTTGTTCATTGTGTGTATTCTGGTGCCCGATTTGGTCCATCTTCAGGAAGAGCTATGGAGAGTGAGATCTGAGCTATTTTAAAAGAACAATCATATTGTTCAAATGGCTCCTAACCAAGTTTAAGTCTTAATTTATGACAAAATTTCCTGAGGAGTCAAAGGACACAAGTGCAGGAGAATCCTGGTCCCCATAGACATACTCATCCTTGGATTAGTATCGAGCGCTCCAGGTCTGGACTTATCCAACACTGATGGCGTGGCTCTTCCAGAGACTTTCACAGTGTGTCCTCATGGTCCATTAGACATGTCCTTCTCTTTAACCTAGTCTCCTCAGATTGAGTAACTCCTGCCACTCTCCTCTCTACTCTCCAAGGACTATCTGTCAAAGCATATTCAGCTAAATGTGCCTCATCATTCCTCTAGGCTCTTCCCTGCTAGTGTTCAGAGAGAACCAATATTCAGGTGTTTTGATGCTGTGTTGTGCCTCAGAGCCAGGTATGAGGGTAGACTTCGTTTTCCCTTTGCCTTCGTGTTAGAGTACAAGCGATTTGAATGGTGTCTGCCAGTTCTTCTTACTAATGTGTCAAGCTTTAGAAAATCTAATACTGAATATTGACAGTCATTGCATAAGATAGGCTTGCTTTTTGTTCGGGTACAAATATGTGTCATTTTTTCACAGTTCAGTTATCTATTGAGATTACCAGCAGCTTAATGATAAGAAATAAAATACAAATATTGAAAATGACCAGTTGATGGAATATCATTCTCATTCCTTGAGTTGAGGGATTAAAGCCTTGGCCTTGTTAAATTCTCTCTGTAAACGCTCCAATACAGTTGGAAGCTTTCGTCCCACCTAGAGTCATTATAATTATCACTACTGTCACACAGTCAGGGCAACAGCCACTTTATTTGCCAAGGCATTTGATTCAGTAAGTACTTCGTCCAAATTAACTTGATGCTTGTTAACCACGATGCCACTGCATTCCACAAATTACCAGCAGCCCATTGCCAATTAGCAAGGATCCTCATGTTCTTGTCCAAAGGCAAAACCTAATCAATCCCAGAATCCCATCTTTTAGGATTGAATTTCTTGGGCAATTCTTGGTAATAAGTACTGCATCAGTTGGCATCAAGTCAGGAAAACAGAATCTACAACAGTTATTTAATCAGAATAAATTTAATATATGGAATTTCTAAACAGATATTGAAGGACTGAAAAAGGAAAAAGGGAATATTGAAAATAAAAGAGACAGTAACTGTAGGAAGCTACAACATTTAGGAATAAGGAAACCAGAGGAGAGGCTAAAACTATTACTGTCTAGAAGCTTTGAGGATGAGGGGCCTCAAAGTATTAGAACTCAGACCTCTAAGTGGAGATGCAGCCAAGACTTCCAGGATCTCAGAGGTTCTGAAGAGATAACAAATAGAGCTGAGACTCACACCTCTAAGGAGAGGGAACTACTCATCTGGCGCTAGTGCCTCTGAGAGGAAAATGTGAGGACAATTCTGTTAGTGCAAATGAAAACCTGGAAACTGGAACTACTTGTTACTAAACAACGGTTGCTCCTGAGAATGGGGTTCGGGGATGGAGCTGCTAGGAGAATTATGCAGAGAAATAGCACAAAAAAAAGTAAGGGACAAGTCCCTTCTCCATCCTCCTGCCTTCCTGTCTCCCTTTAGCAACCCCTATTGGCAGATCCTAACAGGGAGTCTGGCTGGCCTTTGCAGAGTTCCAGCACCAATGTCACAGTAAAGAAGTGCAGAATCTAGAAAAGTGGGGTCTTAAAGTGCACATCTTTTTTCTCTTATTTTCTTTTTTTTGCTGAGGAAGATTTGCCCTGAGATAACATCTGCTGCCAATTTTCCTCTATTTTGTATGTGGGCCACTGCCACAACATGGCCGCTGAGTAGTGTAGGTCCTTACCCAAGAACTGAACCCAGGCTGCCAAAGTGGAACATGCTGAACTTAACCACTAGGCCGTGGGGGCTGGCCCTAAAGTGGGAATCTTTTTAGATTAAGATAATCTATGGTTTTGATGGAAGAAGGGAAATTTAATGGTGTAAGCCATAACCAAAGTTTTTTGCTCCTTTTAATTTCCTTTAATTTTATGTGCCATAATTGACTCTGCGTATTTATCTCAGCAAAACACACGGAAGAGATGCACTAGAATGAGACCAATAAATGTAGAAACAAAAACATTCTGAGCAGGCTGCAGTAGTCTGCAGTGGCTGGGAGTGTCTTCAGGGAAAGGTGAGTCCATATAAGCTAACGATCATCATAAAGATGTTAGAAACAACTGGGATCTCCTGGCTGGGATTTCTAGTATTTGATACAATATGCTTCATATTTTAATAATGCTTCATATTTCAAAAAGAATTTTAATTTATTCAAATCTACAATGTCATTGTTTATTGAGTAGGGAAGTTTAATGTTTGACAGCAAAGAAGTTTGACAACAGAGAAGAAAAAAACATGTTATCAATTTTTCACATGAGCCTCAGTATTTAACCCAGTGCAGAAAAAGGTGAGGACAAAATCAGTCATAACTGGCTTCATCTTTCCCAACCTTAAGTTTGACTGCTTTTCAACATCAAACAGTATTTTTATGTATATTTGACCTTTTTAAATAATAGATTAACATACATAAAGTTTATTATGCAAATGGACTATCTACCTCTTTCATATTCACAGCTCAGGAAATTTCAAAATATTTCAATTAATTAGGAAGTCCCTTCCACTCTGTCAGATTTGTTTAATGTTTTTCTCTGGGATTCTGCCTTACTAAACAAGAAAGACAGTTATGAAATGGAACGATTTTTGAACTAGAGAATACTGCCCCCCCAACTCTCTTGAATGAAATTCCACATATTAAACAGAAAAATAACACTAGGCTGATGGAGAGAACTATAAGTACATTATAATTATTTCAAGTAGCTAAAACTAATAATACATTAAAAGTTACTTTCAAGTTTCAGACTTGAATTTTTACTATTTTAAGTTCTTTTGTGAGTTATTCTCACCCGCTTATTTGGGGGAGGTGTCTGATTCTAGTACTGAGTAAATAATGAGCCAAAATTCTGAGGTATAAGGTTGTATTCTTTGGTCTACACCTATTGACTTTTCCTATCAGCAGGCATTAGCAAAAAATCTGAGACTGAGAAAGCTGGAGAGAGTGAGACGTAAAAATAAATGAACAACATGTGTCAGTTCTATTACGTGAAAAGTACTATCCTAGGAGTTTAAAGCAACAAAAAAAAGTTAAATATTCCTTCTGCTAAAGCCCTTTATCAGAGGGAAAATATGGAATAGACATATTAAAAGGAAGATGAACATGACAGCCATTGAATCATTAAATAGCACTTACCCCACCTTGTAGTGGTCAGATTTGGCAGTTAATTCAATCATAAGCATGTCTATATCTAGGTTAGCACTTATACTATTTAATATAAAATTGAATACAGACCAGTGGCACTTCTTACCAGCCTGCTCCCAACTATAGCTGTGAATTAGATTCTAACCTCAAGGCTAACCAAGTGGGCAGAGAAGCGTTATCGTCTGCCACTTGGTGTTAAGTGGTGAGTTTTGAGTGGAGACTGTGCTCTCTTAACTCAGTGGTCAATTACACGTTGAAATCTAAAGCTGCAGTGCATTTGCCGGGACCTGCGGATACACCTGTGGCAGACTGGACGCTTCTTCAGAGTGACACACTACAGTGCTACACAGCTAGAAAAACTACCTTAGTAACCAGGAAATCGATCCGCAGTTGCTATGTCGTTACCTTTTACATTCAGTGGAAGAAATGATAACCTAATCCTTAAGCTTTAGCTGCTCAGCAAATTATCTTCCTTCTCTGGGCCAACTCTCCTCATCTATAAAAGCAGGTATATGATATTGATGGAGTTAATTAAATCAGTTAAAACATAAAATGTACACTGTGCCCGCTCACCCAAAAAGTATGCAATATATGTTATTTATAAAAACTATTATGTAATAGTAGTTTTTGTTAAGGGATGCTGGTTTTCCATTACCATTTAAAAATTTTTCAATATAAGTTAAAAAGTAAATCAATTTAAATAAAAATATGAATAGTAGTACAAATGGTATGTGGATTTGGCGATTAGGAATTTTCAAGGATAACACATTGATTTCAGTGTTATCCAATGCCACTGTCATTAATGGTATTGAGCATGTATATCCAGGAAGAGATATATGTCATGTTCATCATGAGATGAACCTATGGCCACACAAAAGAGAATATCCAGTAAATTCTCATAAACAGAAGAAAAGCACAGGTACTTTTTAGGCATCTAAAATATGCCCAGTGTGAGCTAGAAACTTTTCATTGACTATATCCCTTAAACCTAACAACATTCTCACGAGTGTGTAATTGTCACTATTTTAATATAGATATAAAGTGAAGATGATTAAATTGTTGGTTCAAGATTAGTCTAAACCACCTTCTTTATGAGACTCCAAAAGTCCATACCTTTCTCATGATTATATTGAATCCCACAATTTACCAAGAAAGGTGTATGCAACATCTCTACTTCTTGAGCCATAAATCCTTATTTAAATTAGTAGTAGCAGTTAGTCAAACAATATGACATTTAAAAATATGCATTATAGCCAAGGTATAGAAACAACCTAAGTGTCTATCAATAGCTGAATGGATAAAGATGTGGTATGTGTGTGTATATATATATACATATATATATACATATGTACATATATGTATATGCATGTACGTGTATATATATGCATATAGACATACATACTCACACAATGGAATAGCATTCAGCCATGAGAAAGAACAAAATCCTGCCATTTGCGACAACATGGATGGAGCAGGGCACTTTGCTAAGTAAATTGTCACAAAAGACAAATACTTGTATGTTATCACTTATATGTGGAATCTTTAAAAAGAAAATTCTAACTCATAGAAACAGAGAGTAGAAAAGTGGTTGCGGGGGGCTGGGAGGTGGGGGAAATGGGGAGATGTTAGTCAAAGAGTACAAACTTCTAGTTAAAAGATGAAAACATTCTAGAGATCTAATGCACAGCATCATAATTATAGATAACTGCACTGTTCTATATAATCAAAAGTTGATAAGAGGGTAAATCTTCAATGTTCTTACCACACAAAAGAAACAGTAATTATGTGACGTGCTGGGGGTGTTAGCTAACTCTCCTGTGGGAATCACATTGCAGTATATAAGTGTATCAAATCAACAGGTTGTACATCTTAAACTTACACAATGTTATACATCAACTACATTTCAATAAAGCTGGAAAAAACATGCATTATCTCATTTGGTTTGCATGAATGCCTAAGTTTAGAGATTCTAGATAATAACTGCCAAGTTATACAATTTTTTTTAAAGCAGAGTAGCAAAGAAGGTGTATATTTATGTTATTTCCCCACTCCTCATAAGTTTTTTTAATCATTCAGGGAATATGATGTTGCGTTTTAAATCTAAATGTTGTATGTTTCCTAGGGATAGATATAGAGAGATTTCAGTATTCAAAACGCATTGAAATAAAACCAGGTCTATGAAGAAAGTTTCTTTCACCTTCAAAATGTGCCGGCTCAAGTCTGTGCTGGAAGCAAGATTGCATTCCGGGACACTTCACCCCGAGGGAGGCTCGGAACTGGTGTCAGGACCTGAGCTCCATGTGCTCTCAGAGCTGCGAACGACCTCTGATGAGCAGCTCTCAGATCTGCCAGATGGATTGGGAGCACCTTTGCTTTGGCATGAGGCTCCTTGGCCACTCCAGAGTGCCAGTGTTAGGGATAAGTTGAAGATCTCTAGCCTTGTGATTCACCAGAAGGAATCAAACTAGACCCAAAACTTTTATTAAGTTTTGCGCTCCAAGTGGTTGCTGGCTAATCTTACAGAGAGACTCAGAATCTAATGAGGACCTGGTGGTAGAAATAAATGCTTTTACTGGAAATACTGGTTCTATGTAGTAATAAGAAAGAATAAGAAAAATACAAAGAAATAGTAAGAAAAATTCTTTATTTCCTTTTGCTTATTTTGGTATCTGTGGCTTTAAATTAGAATACACACAATATGCCTAACATTTTTTGGAGACTCTGCTGCTGGAAGAGATTGAAGAAAAACAAAACTTGTGCCTAATTTTCACGAAAATGATAATGAGATTTTTCCAAAGTATGGAAAATGCTTATACTTTTTGGGGCAATAATTAAAAACTAGGACGTAAAAAACTATAAATATCTTATGCAGAACTCTAAGTTTCTCTTGAAATACAATCTGAACATAAGCAAATCAAAAATAATAGATGTTTTAATAAAACAATACTACAGGCAACTAATTAGTGAAGCTGCTGTATTTAATTATTGTTGGTTTCATTTAGAGAAATATATGTTTTCCCAATGTAGAAAAACAGAACACATACAAACACACACACGTGTGCAAACTAGCACCTAAAATCATCTTATTGTCTTTCTCTCACACACATACATACTTTTAAGATAGCGTATAAATAAATACTTAAAAACAGACAGACATACACAAAAGAGGTAATTCATGAAAAAAGTTGACCTCAATTCTTATGGTCCTGTAAAAAATTTGATAAGCCAACAGACTCACAGCCCCCCAGAGGAACAGATAGGTAAACAAAATTAGCAATGTAAGGCCAGAGCTGTAATTGGGACACACTTGTGAAAATGGAGGAGCAGAGTGACAGAAGCCAGATTTCAAGACAGATTTTATTATAAAGCAAGAAATTGGCTACAATGGAGCAAGATTCAGCAATAAAACTGTGGAGCACAGGACAGCCTGGTATTTTGACAACCTGGCCACCGCTTTTTGGACCCTTTCCAACACTGCCACCCCAGAGGGAAGAATAGATGAACGCAAGTCTGAAAGAACTGCCTCACTATGTTGAGTGACAGACACCGTGCACCCTTTCAACAAGGAGACACAGAAGGAGAATGATTCTCCTCCTCAATTTACCGTGTCTCCGGTCAATCTCAGCATCGAAAGTCTTGGGAGGTATAAGAATCAGCAGGAATCTGAACCTGCATTTTATATTTTTTGCTCAGAACTGGGGAATCAAAGATTAGCCTGGTGTGGGGAATTAAACAGCAGACTGGCAGCTGTGGGGACTAGCCCACTCCGGTTCTAAAGCTCATATTGGATTCCTGGCGGTGCTAGTGTGGAGAACCTTGAAAATGGCGGCTATCCAATGCAATCTGTTTATTAATTTTAATTGGATTGCATTAGTTCCTGGAGACTAGTAAAGCGTGAGTTTCTATGAAGACATATTTCTAATAGTGCAAAAAACCACAAGTTCCATCCAAACCTTCATGATTTCCCCTCAGGAATTAATATCTTAAGATTGCCTTGCTAAAATAAAAAGGCATTACCGCGGCATGAATGTGGAATTCTCCAAAGTTTAATCTGTATTACTTTGATGTGTAAGATTTAGTAAATTTTCGTAGTTTAGATTGAACTATTATTTTGAAAATACAAAACAAAATTGATTAGGAAGTTATGTAGGAATGTAGGCAAATGATAGATGGGGATCTTCTAGAAAGAGTCCTGTTACTAAAGACTCACTGTTAATGGAACTGTGCTCTAATAATCCTTCATATTTTGATAAAAATACTACTTAAATACTAGAACTTTGAAAAGAATAAATTATGAAACTTTATAACTTAGCCAAAAAGCTAAGATGATCATAGGATTTAAATAGGCATCAAAAAGTTCTCTAATAAAAAAAATAAACCACCTTTTTTTTTCTGAGGGAGATTCTCTCTGAGCTAACATTCATTGCCAATCTCCCACTTTTTCGCTTGAGCAAGATTAGCCCTGAGCTAACATCTGTGCCAATCTTCCCCTACTTCATGTGTGGCATACCACCACAGCATGGCTGATGAGTGGTGTGGGTCTGTGCCTGGGACCTGAACCCCCAAACCTGGGCCACTGAAGTGCAGCATGTCGAACTTAACCAGTAGGCCATGGGGCTGGCCTCAAGAAATAAACCACTTTTAATGCATGTTTTTCTTTCTTCTTTTTTTCTAAGATCTCAAAAGTCAAGAATCATAGAAACTCCCTGAAAAAGTGTGTATATCTAAGGAGACTGAAAAACTCTGTTTGTGGAAGAATGTAAACCAAACAAGAACACAGCAACTTTCATACAAAAGCACAGGCACATCCATCAACCCAGACACTCACTCCTTTTCCATCTGTGCATTTTGACTAGGGAATAGGACTGAGAACAGAACAATTTCAAGAACAAATTTAAATAGAGAAAAGATTTACTTTAATGTTCAGAAAAATACATTTCCTTAAAAATAATAAATATGTAAGCAAGGATATGTCAATGGTTTGCTCTTTCTTTCATAGTATAAAATTGATTTAATCAAAGGGCTATATGCTAATGATGTGCTCATGGCAACTAAAACAGAAGTAACTGAGTGAACAGCAGCTCTCTCACCCAAGCCAATCAAAGGACGTGGGTGGGACCATTTGGGATTATCCTCAACAGACCGACATTCTTTCTTTACCATATAGAAGATAAGATGTGCTCTTCACTTGGCTAGGGGGATAGGAATTGTGTCAGAAGGTGGAAAAGAGGTCACAGAGATGCACTTTGGCAAACAGAAGGGCAGTGAACTCTCCAGGGAGCTGTCCTGTTCCTGGGAAGGAAGGAAGAACATAGACTAGAGGCTTTCAATCTCTTTCCAACTACAGAAAAGTCCAGAAAGCTCTTCAAAAACTATTACAAAATTACCTAGAGGTCATAAAGTATTTCTTTTCACAGAAGTAACTAATATGCCTATAACAGTGTCTAGTGCACAAGAAGGGTTTAATTTATATTTGTTAATTAATGAATAAGTGATTACTGTAAGTCTAAATTATATATAGTCTATAGCACATATGTTATTGGTATATATACAACATATACTGTATAGCATGTATGTGGTATTTAAAAAGCATGTCAAGTTGACTTTCTTTAAATCAAATCTATTTAAATTAGATTTATGTCTGGAAGGAACTGCCTTGTCTGAAAAACTATATTAATATGCTCATTATAAATTAGTAATGCAGAGGGGCCAGCCCAGTGGCACAGCGGTTAAATGTGCACGTTCCACTTTGGCAGCCCAACGTTTGCTGGTTCGGATCCCGGGGGCGGACATTGCACTGCTCGTCAAGCCATGTTGTGGTAGGCATCCCACATATAAAGTAGAGGAAGATGGGCATGGATGTTAGCTCAGGGTCAGTCTTCCTCAGCAAAAAAAGAGGAGGATTGGCAGCAGATGTTAGCTCTGGGTTGATCTTCCTCAAAGTAAATAAATAAATAAATAAATAAATAAATAAATAATAAATTAGTAACGCAGAGGAGGAGGAGTAATAATTTCCATTATAGCCTAAATATCTTAGAGAAATATTTTTCCTAATTATTGCTTATGATAATATTAACATATTTTCTCACAATTTTAGATATGGAGCATAAAATAATAAAATGTCAGAACTAGAAGTATACACGAAGATCAACTGGTCCAAATCTTTAATTTATAATTAAGAAACAGTTACAGGCCTAAAAGGACAAAATCACATAATTAAAATAAAGATATTAGTAATAAGAATGAGTAAAAAAGGAGGAAGAAAAGGAGGGAAAATTGTGGTTTTCCTTTGTGGACGTTACATGCTATACATAACAGAGCAAGATTTGTTAAGTTCTCTTAATTTTTCAACTACACCAGAACACTGAATTAAGATTTCAAAAAATATTCAGACATATTTCATTCATAGTCTTCAAAAAAACCACTTCCTTTAGAAAAGAGGCCCTCATTTCACTAAGGAAAGCAGAGATTGCATTTCTTTGCTTTTATTTGCATTTCACAACAATGTTCTCATCCACAGAAAAAGAAGCGTAACTGAAATATTCCCAAATGCAGACTCTTTTGTGTATTTTGTTAGGATGCATTTTTTTCTCACTCTCTCAGGCAATTCCACCACTACATATGAAGCAAACTGAAAGATTTCTCCTTTTCTTTCTTATGTCTGCTACCTAAAGTATTTCTGTTTTGTGGCTGTTGCTGTTTTCTTTTGCTTTCAACCTATTAACCGGCCATTCTTGCTTACATTCACTTTATGTTTACTTATATTTACTTTAAACTTTTGTATTAGTTGGAATTCAGATTCAACTGCTAGTGAATGGGACCCAATTATAGTGACTTCAGAAATCAGGTTTATTCTTTCATGCAAAGGAAATCCAAAGGAAGCTGGTCAAAGGCTGTCATTGCAGGTAACTCTGTGAGGTCATTAACTTCGGATTTTTCTATTTTTCTTCCCTGGTATCTTTAGTATGTGGCTCAAAAGCCAAAGGTTACCTCATGCTATAAAATGGCTGCTGGAACTCAGGGCATCAAATCAAATTAAGGACTATAATTACAAATTTTCCTAAGCTACAGGAAGAAATACAGAATTTTGTTGCAGAATTCAGGATTTTATAAGTTATGTATTATCTTGTATCACAGGTATGTAGTAACTAGTCTAGTTAATGAGACTCAGAAAAAAATGTTAAAAAGCAGCATGGTAGAAATAAGATTTAAATAATCTAATTATGTAAAATTATTTTTTCCATTGAAAGGGCAAAAAAAAAAATCACTACATAACGTAATTTAAGAAGCTTTTCTTTTTTTGCAAAGACCAACCAATGATTCAAAAATATAAACTAAATAAAAATGAGAAATAGGCTTTAGGCAGACTCAAAGTTCAGGTAGACCCAACAGCTTAAAAAGAAGCAGTCATGTACTCTCTTTTCACAAATGGATTCAAGTGTGAAAAAAGAAATTTAGTCAGAAAAATATAAATTGACATATGAAATTTAGAAATTGGAAAATTTTAGATATCCTTATAAAAAATTAAACAACTTTTAACTCTGGAGAAAACAACCAACTCATGAAAGAAATATAAGAACAAATTTCCTTTGTTCTCTAAGAATTAAGAGCCAATAGATGAGGACACATATAAACTTATTGCAAGCAAAGGGCTGTTGGAAGGTTTAGTTTACCATCGTGTTAGGAAACATAAGAACAACCATCAAAAACTGTTCATTATGTCCCTTTGAGGAAAAAATTAGTACGCCAAAAACTCCTTGTCATTTTCCTTAACTGCCAAGTGGCATTGTCTACAAATATAGATAAATGACATACACTCACAAATTTAGAGCCACTCTATACACGGGTAAATCAAGCTTTGTAGAACGGTGTATTCCTTAGAGAAAATGTTAAGATTGTTTGAAAAAACTAAGAATAAAGACGAATTGTAATAATTATAAAAGGAGAGAAGAGAGTAATTTTATTTTAAAGTAAAACATCTGGTTGTATCAGAAAATATAATAAAACAGAAAATGACAAAATTTTGTGTGTGGTCAGCCGCAGAAAACTTGAAGGGAAATCACCTTTATTTTCCCTGTTTTACTAGAACCACTCAAGTAATGGAATTTTCTCACAATCCTAAATTCTTTTCAATTTCTAACATGGATCTTCAATTTGAGGACTATTATCAAAAGAGTATTCCTTTCCTCTTTTTGATATAACCTGTAAAAATTTAATAAGCAGGATTTACTCTGCTAATAGAACTGCCAGATAAAATATATTTGAACTTCCTTTAATTTATCTGCACATAATCAGATTATAGCTGATCTAGAAATTAGAATACTTACATTATGTATGAGACAAGAAATGAACAAGGAACTCTCCAAGGTCCCAGAATCCCTATGGGGAAAAGACTAATGGGGCATAGATAGAACAATTGGAGCAAAATCTGTAAGAATCCAGATTGATTCCTCTTACATTAATGTGAATCTTTATTTTTGTATGAATATGAAGAGCTTTAGAATACATTCTCAGGACATTAACTCAGGGCCCACATCAAAGATCCATTGTCTATGAAGACTGATCCCATGTCCAGTAGCCAAAACTTACCCTTCTTGCCTCAGAGCAGTTAAGGTCCTCAACTAAATTAGTCAAAGCATCTTCATGTCTTGTACTACGAGCATCTTTAAATCCAGCGCTACTATACTTAATGAATCCCTGTGGCTAATGAAAAACACACAACATTTGTTTTTGTTAATTAAGTATAAATGATTATTACTTTTTTCTTCTTGCATTACCATTCTTTTTTGCAATACCCTTAATCAAGCCACTCTATAATCCTTACACAATGAAGAAGAATCTCAGGATTATAATTTCATAGTTCGGGAAGTATTCATGCCCAGGAAAGATTTTTGTTCCTTCCCATACCGAAATCAGTCTTAATGTTTTTCTTCATGGCAATTATGTTAAAAATAAAAAGAATTAATACCAGCCTGGTCAGCATAGTTACTTTTTTGTAGAATTCCATTCCTAACCAGGAACAAAATTTATTCAAATGGTCAAACGTTGGCCCTTTCTAGGATATGTCGACTTGCCATAAATAAAAGGCTAAGTACATACTCTGAAAGTAAACATATTTGGAGTAATAATCATGTGAGACCTTTTGTCATTAACATAAAGTCAATAATAAAAAAGATGTTATAGAGTCTAGAGGAAATATTTTTAGCAGATTTTCATGCTAAATAGGCTGCTCTGGCTAAATCTTTATGCAAGAAACTTGTGTAGAACATAAACAAATAATAATCAAGAAATCCGTCATCGATATGTAAAATGGAGACCCGAAATTCAAAAAATGAACACTGGAAATGATCGGGTTGTAAAAGTCGTGGGGATGTGATCTGGAAAGTTTACAGTAGTCATCTGATTGGGCCAGATAAAACCTCAAATGAACCCTTGCCAAAACCCCCCCGGGAGCAACACAGTAGAGACTAATTGTGCACCCTGAGTAAACACTGTGAGATCATTGCTCACGGGGAATTCATGACTTTTCTGTAACTCACATAATTCAGGAAAAACTAAAGGTGAGACTGAACTGGAACCGTGTCCTAAAAGATCCTTTCAGCTTCTTCAAACGGATGTTACATAATTTCTTTCCTCCATGGTTTTGGCAATATCTTAATAAAGGTTTATTACCTAGACTGGCTGGACTGTTTTCCTGTTGAACCACAACCCTCACGAAGGCGAAAACAAAAGTCGATTCTGTGTTTCTTGGCTGGGACATTCAAATTTATCTACCCAGGGATAGAGGAACGTATTTTACTGGGACAGTTGTTTATGAACTATGCAAAGACTTGTCACTTACTCCAAAACTTTATTGTCCTTATCGCCCCCAATACTCTGGGAAAGTGGGAAAAAATAAACATTTAAACTAAAATTAGCTCACTGATCAGATGCCATTGAATTCCCACAGCTTAAAATACTACCCTTAGCTCATACAGCTCTGTCGTCTTGCCTCTCAGATATTCCTAGCTTGTCTCTTTATGAATCTGTCACAAGCAGGGCCCTGCAACTAGAAATACTGCCACTCATACTGAATTCCAACAATTTATCTAATCATTGTAGAGGGATAATCAAATTTAATCAGTCCTACAATTAACAGTTATAGATTGCCTTTCTTCTAAAACCACTAACTGGCCCTCACAGGACCTAAAAACAGGTGAACTAGTGTCCTGCAGGAGACATCAGAGAAGGATTACCCTCAAACCTGCTGGAAACAAGACCTTATCAAGGACTCTTATCTCCAATGCAGAAGTTAAGTGACAAGGGATTAACCCTTGGATACATATTTCTCAACTAAAATGACCACACATTCAACAAGAATTGGAAATCACACACATTAAACATCTTAAAGTGTTGTTCTTTAGAGAACTTTCAGGAACAATTTGTGGGGAGAAGTGAACTCCCAACACAAGACATTTGAAAAACACAGACAAGCACCATGTAGAGCTCCACCCTAGACCATGGAAAAATATTCTTTTGTGTGTCACCCTCTCATTTACTATGCTTTAAAAAAATTACTCGGGGCAGGCCCGGTGGCGCAGTGATTAAGTTCCCTTGTTCCACTTCTGCGGCCCAGGGTTCGCGGGTTCAGATCCCGGGTGCAGACCTATGCACCACTTGTCAAGCCATACTGTGGCAGGCATCCCACATATAAAAGTAGAGGAATATGGGCACGGATGTTAGCTCTGGGCCAGTCCTCCTCAGCAAAAAGAGGGGGGTTGGCAGCAGATGTTAGCTCAGGGCTAATCTTCCTCAAAAAAATTTTTAAAAATTATTCCTTTGGTCATACATGTCCTCTTTACTGTTTTAAGAGTATATGCTTCTGGCTTTGCCTTTTTCTCACATTATCAATAATAATATCTTCCTTAGGTTTAAGCTTTACTAGAAAAAATCACTACCCTAATTTAACTTTCCTGAGCTATTGCTAGTCACCAATATTAAAAATAGTATAAAGTTACGCTTCAGTAACTTTACCAATAATAATATTTTTGACTTAACACACAAATAAATTCTCTATGTAAGGAGAATACACTGATTTATGGCTGCAACAATGACTGTCATGATGACACCGAGAAACAATACATTACAGCTTCAACAAAGGTAATTGCATCTCTTTTGCAGCTTCTGGATTATCTGTGTGGAAGATAAGGCTCTTCAATACCAACTTGGCATTAAAATAATTGTTTTGTGGAGCTAGTAGTTAGATCACTCCAGCACCCTCACAAGGAATCCAAAGGGATAACAAATCTGGGGTGAAATAAACAATAACTGGTGGAACAGATTTCTAAGTATACCAATTTCATCCATACTAATGACCATGGGACCTCAAGCATTTAAAAGGAAAAGGGGATATACAAATGAGTAGGAAAATCGAGATCTTCTTAGTGTCCAGAACTACCTCAGAGGATGAGCAAGAACTTGTTTTTCTAAAAATTGTTAGTGTAGTAAGACTCATAGACAGCGTGCTCCGTGGACCTGCTCTGATGCTGTGGGTTAGGTTGTAGAAATGCTGCATCATAGCTCAGATCTTGTGTCTGTAGTAAACAGAGATCCCCTGACTTCTAATTACCTACCCAATCTTTTTACCCATCAGAGCAAACGGCTGTGTTCTGGAGACTACCTGATTGACAGGAGAATCTTCAAAGAAGTCAATTATTTCCCCTAAAACAAATTTCTTACTCCGTTTGGTAACAGTTATCCAGGTGGGCTCCCGATTTACCAAATAAAATCTTGCCTCTTGCCTCGCACTAGACTTTTAACATTTGCGTTTGTGAAAAAAAAATGAAGTCACAAATGAGAACCCACAAGTTTAACTTTTACAGACAGTCAGAATGTCACTGGGAAAAGAAAATTGTTTAATTACTTCCTATTAAATTTCATAGTTTAAATACTTACATAGCAGATTCTATTTTAAAGTATGCTAAAGTTCTCTCCTGGTATAGTTTCTCCTACTGATCATTATTTTCCTGTGTGAAAAACAGCAATTATAATGAAAGAAAATTTAGTTATCTTTGTGGAAGGATTTTACTGTTACTAGTTTCATGTGAAGTTTTCTCTAGACGGTGTTAAACTTTTAAAGTGGAAAATGATTGCTAATAAACTATAATAATATCCTTCTACATGTTTTATAACAGGAAAGAGATCTGGAGGAACAGAACGGTCACCATTTCAATGGTAACAATTATCCATTCATGGCGGTTAGTGCATATTAAAAGTTGAATTGTGACATTCACCGTAGGGCTTCATGGGAATACGAGCAGCTTAGATATAGGGCTTGGAAACAATCGACTGCATCATGATTACCTATAAAATAGAAGTTAAAGAAATGTAAAAGAAATTGTCTCTTTTTCTTTTATGGAAAATGCCTTTAAAGACTTTTGATATGGTTTGTAAGTTATTTTGTCCTTGAATGAAAGTCAATAATATATTTCAAAATTTGGAGTATGTCTCATGGTCAAAAATCCCTGACCCTTCCAGAGTCCGGTAGCATGCCAACAACTATTTTTTCAAGAGGTATACAATTCTCTAATACAGATGACACGTTCTAGATCAAAAAACTCTCGCGGTCAACGTGGTGATTATCCCATTAGGTCTTACTACATAGGGCATCCTTTCCCATCATTGATAGCATTAATAACATGGAGTCAGCCATACGGTGCAAGCAGCTGTCCAGACCTGCTGTGCAGTACACCTGGGTCTCTGCTCCACTGAAAACCGGCAGCCTTTCATGTCAGCCACCACATAGGTCGGGGCACACTTCTAAGTGTGAAACATGCTGTCTCCAGAACTCGAAGAAGCCTTCAAGTAGTGGGCTTCCTCCTTTACTGTGGGACTTTCAAGACACAACCATTTGTCCTTTACTCTCCTTGGCTCAAATGGTCAGGTTATCTATAAGTTTTACCACCTATTTATTTATTTATTTTTTTGAGGAAGATTAGCCCTTTTTGCTGAGGAAGACTGGCCTTGAGCTAACATCCATGCCCATCTTCCTCTACTTTACACGTGGGATACCTTCCACAGCATGGCTTTTCACCACCTATTTTTTTAATTAATAGAACTTTTGGATTCATAATGCTTTTATTGACTTGATAAATTTCCTTCTGATATTAAAACAGTAAAATGTATTTCAATGAAAATAAAGGTAGAAAACATATAGTAGTTTCTCTATAAAATTGTAAGTGTACATTTCTGCCTTTCATCAGGTTGTTAAGTGTAACCACTTGAACTTTCTTGAAGCCAGTGTGAAACTGATAAACTTGATGTGTGTTAGTTCTCGTTGACACGATAAGAGGAAAGCAAAGAGAATTCTGAAGATGATCAAAATACTTTAGATAAGAAACTGAGTCTAAACTCCAAAGCCTGAGGCGTATTAAAATATTTTTGTTGTGAAATTAGACAATGAAAACAATGAGGTATATAATCTGTAATCACTAAGATTCTGCATTAAACTGCTGATGATTAATGGTGAAAAATAAACTGAGAGAAATTGTATCTTTTGTTAATTACAGTGAACTTGATTGCCTGATGTAGATTCTGAAAATGATTGTGAAGACAAAATATTTGGATAATCTGCAGTAAATTTAATGGTATATTAAATTCATAGATGATTAATGAAAATACTAACTTTTTTAGTAATAATAAAAAAATCAAGACTTTAGCAAGTTTAGTCTACTGGGTTTATGCCACAATTAAGAAGAAACAGTATGAGAATCATTTCTCTGGAAGGAATGATTTGTTCCATATTGCAGTTAAGAAAATGATTAAAGCTCTTTCATTCAGTTGGCAAAGAGATTTTGAAAGCTTTTCAAATTTATTCAACTGCGTTTTGAAACTCCATAGCTACTTCCTGTAATTGCTGACTAGATTTGCATACCAACATGAGAAAACAGTAACAAATTTTAAGTCAAATCATTCAGACTTTAGCTCTAACACTGCTGAATTTCCTATCAAACTTTTTAATAAGCTATATATTACATTAAATATAATGTATATAAATATAAAAATATATATAATGTATATATGTATGTATATATGTTTATAAATATATGTAATATAAAAATATATATCATATAGTCTATATAAATATAGGATTAAATATATATTTAATATAAAATTTTTAGTGATCACTCAACATCAACAACAATGTTGCTGCCTTTTCCTTAAGACAACATCACTCTTTATTTCAGCACACTGGTCTCCTCCTCCTCCTCATCTGCATCTTTCTTCTTCTTCTAAAATACGCTTGGAGGCATATTATTAACAATAATTCTAGTTTCATGACACTGTCATTATTAGTTCATGCATGGCCTCTTTCCCCTTTCTTTTTCTTTCTCTCTCTCCCTTTTTCTCTCATTCTTAGAATTTAACACAATGAACATCTGAAACCCACTACCTTACCCAGCATTGGAACATTAACGTTAAATTACGTTTGGTTTCCTACCTTCTCCCATTCTTTTTACTCCAATTTTTGAGGATTATTTAAAGAGAAGAGGGGACAAAAATACAATGCTAAATTTGAAAAAGTATCATAAGAGAGAACATTTAGGAGAAAAGGATGAGAGTGAGATGGGCAGATGAAGAAGAAGAAATGAGAGAGCGTCAGAAAGATAGAACAGGACAGACAGAGCAAATACAAGAAGGCAGAGAGAGGAGCATCTCTTTTCTCCACGCTCCCATTTCCCTCTCAGCAAGTGTTTATTAGAGTGTGAGCCTGAGAAGGAGTGATAGCTGACAAGCCATTTAATCTTCTGGGCCTGGGGATTGGTCATTTTAAAGATCTCTTTCAGCTAAGGTAATCTAACTCTTATCACTTCTAAATTTCTACACCTCATGGAAGGGATTATTTTGCCTGTGTGACCAGCTAACCTGAAAATATTAGTGAAAGGACTTTAAAGAAAACCTTCCCCAAATGTCAGTCTGGTATTTACTAGGTTCACTGAGAAACGATGATATCTTTTAAGGCTCTTCCTAACTTGAATCTTAAGACAGAATTCATTCCTGAAGTAACACCATGTAGTACTCAGCTAGGCTTAGAGATATTTAAACTTAAAATTAATTTTCTTGATTCATGAATATTGAGTGAAATGGAGAGTAAAATGTGTACTTTTTTCTTCATCATTCCTTAATGACAATTATTAATGTATGTTGAAAACTATTAATTGGTGCTGCCACTGAGTGACATTGGTACAGCACTCTTATTCAAGCCATAGGCAAATTCCATACCCTTACTTTCAAACACTCTTACCTTATTTTTCATCACCTTCTAACATACAATGTAATTTATTAGTTGGTCTATTGTTTATTTCCCACCCTTTTAGAATGAAGGCAGAAATCTTTGTCTGATTTCTAATATAGATATTCCAAGCACTTAATAACTTCTCACACGTAGTACGTGCTCCCTATATATTTATAAAATGAGTGAATGGATTTCATTTAGAAACTATATATATTTCCATTTTATCAAAACCTAATATTTTAATAAAATAATTCCTTTGGATTTTTCTCCATGAAAGAAATAATGTTCTCAACTATATTTTAAGGAGTAAATTCTTCCAGCCTTTCATTACTCATCCTTCATTAACACCTGTTCAAATAAATATCAGGTAGCAATTTATTTTTTTTTAATTTTTTAAAATTATTTTTATTTAATTATTTATAAATTTAAGTGTTTTTGACTACTATATTCCTTATTCTGTTTCTCTAATCTTGTAAACCATGCTTGGATGTCAAATTTTTATAACCGAATTTGCTCTGCAATGCAATATCTGAGCATGTATTACTTTCTATTTTGCAAGACAGAATCCTTGGAGAGACAGAGAGGAGGGAAGGAACAGAGGAAAGGAGAGAGAGAAGAAGGGTGGGGGAAGATTTCTTTTAAGAGCAACACCAAGAGCTACACAATGAGAACAGCGGTACTATCCTTGGAGTGAGAAATGGATACAGGCTCACAACCCTTCCTTGTCCAAATTCTTTGGAGCCAGATTTATTTCAGAAGTGCAAACGTTTTACTCATTAGGAAAGTAATCCAGTGCATATATTGCTGTTTCGTCACAACTTCAGCTAAGTCTAAGGTAGCTCCCTGTAATCAAGCACACTGATATATCCACAGCAAGATATACGATTACCCCCTTTTAGTGGGGTCAACATTCTATAATATGCAATAAGTACAAATACAAATCCATTGTGTATATGCTAATTACAAGTACAGAATCCATTACACTTTATATATATATAATATATATATCAAACATTGTTAATTATTTCTGATTATCTCTATGGATGTGTATTGTTTTGTAAAAATCTGCTCAATGATTAAACAGTTCCTCAAAGTTTATTCAATTCAGTGAGAGCAAGAATACTAAACTAGAAGTTGGAATGACCTGAATTGTTCAGAGCTATGAAAAAGTTAGAGAGCCTCAAGGATTTTGGAATTGATTGGGGAAGATACAATATATACGTTACTGTAATTAAGCAAGGAGGCTTTTAGACTGACGTCGCTCTGACGTCTTGACAGCTTAAGGAGGCAAACTGAAACCGAAGCTGGAATCAATGCACACAAATCCGAGAAAGTGACGATGAAGAGCAATCAATCGGAAACAGCCAGCCAGCCTTTCCCAAATAAGGCAACGGCTTAACCCACAGCCAATCACATCATCTCCTGGCTTTGCTCCAGCATCTGCTCTGTAAAAACCTCTCCACCAGCTCCAGTTGGTGGAGCGCCCCATCCACTTTCAGTTTGGTGCTGCCTGATTCCACGGTTGCTCAAAAACACTTCAAAATTCTAATGTGCCTCAGTTTACCTTTAACATATACATATAGGTGAGTTTAAAAATAAAAGATACTAGGGAATTAAATGCAAAAATGAATGGTACAGATTATAAATGGTATTATTTTCATAGAAGTTGTTTAAGCAATTAAGGAAGGATGATACGGAGAATGTACAAATTGAATTGGATACAGATATTGGGCAACAAATGGAGAGGCAGTGAGAGCAGCACAAAGGGACCGCGTGGTGTGAGTTAGACTGGGCCGGTGTGTTACGTAGGGAGAACCAGGACATTTTATCCCAGGTACGTTTATGCTGCTATTTGGACACAGCTGGGTCGAAAAGACCCGGCCGAAATGAAATCACTTGGGGATTTTATGAACAATAACGTATGAAAAAGACATTTTGATCCTCATTCCACACTAACTCATCCCACCACAGGAGACTCTTGCTTCACACAAAATTCTTATTTTTTTTTGCTTTTATGAAGATGTTACTTTTATAATTACAAAAGACCCAGTTACTAAGTTTATCATTTCTCTTGCACCTAAATTCCATTACTAATCTACCAAATGTATTATTAATTAAAAGAGCATTAACATAATGAATTGCAACAAAAAAAATCAGAAAATATGGGTTATCGAAAACATTCATATGCGCAGAGAACGAGCATTTCTTTTTCAGATAATCAGTTATGGTAAGCAGGGAAGTTATGATCTGTTTTACCTGACAGATATTGCCAAACCTCATAATACTTCTCACTCCAACATCCTCACCCCATAGGTGACCCCTTCCTAGCTCATACCCAGGGATAGTATTCAACATATTACTAGTATAAGTTTACAAATTAATATATATATTTTTTACAAAGAGATTTTTAAGATATACTGCACATTACTAAGCCTCTTACTAGATGGTAAGTTGTAATACAAATTGCCTATCATTAACTTTTAAGTCATTTAATGATTTTAAAAAGATTTTTAAGGTAATCTTTTGTGTGATGGCTGTCACTATCTGAGGTGTGGGGTCGGTGTAGGTAAACACATTAAATTTTTCCAAAGACTTTCCCATTACATTGATAATGATCAGAAAACATGAAGTCTTAATGCAGAGGACAGTTCCCTCATCATCTATGAAATTCTATTTTTTATTATGTTGAAGCCTCTCTTAGATTCTGCTGAAATAACAGCACTGATACACAAAACATTGTGTATACAGTGTATAAATATACTTGAGTATTTATTATCACTATTTACCAAGTTACAAAAATCACATCTGTGAGAGCCATTTATAAATAATTGTCTTAATTTTAATAATTTACTTTCCTATTTATATGCATCATTTTGTTAGTTTCAGGACTAAGTAAAATGAAAGAAGCTAAGCATTTGTTATAATGTATATGTTTCTCATTAGGCAATGAATGCATGCATATTCACATAATATTAGTCAATCTAACAGCTTTTTTTTCAGAATTGTTTTGGCTTTTTGCAAGCATATTGTATTTTTCCACTTTCATATCTTCCAATTTGCTTATAGTTTTCTCTAATTAGTTGTATACATATTCAGCCACTGACTGGATCAAATTGATTTTGAATAACTGAAACATTATGTTTTGTAAAGCAAAATAAAGTGACTTTTTTTGAATGACAGTTGTTAAAGCTTAATTTCTAAAATACATATAACTTTAGAAATTAAGCTTTCTTACATATATAATATATACAATTATATATTATATATATTGTTTCCCCAAAGTTTATTACTCTGATTTCACATTTTCTATTAAAATACAAGGTAAAAAAATTATTTTCAAACCAGTTTTGTATCCCTTGATTACATAATTCCCTTTGAGGTACAAATAGTTTTCTACTTTCATTATTTTAATTCTCAGCTCTTTAGATTTATTATTTAATAACCTCTGGCATTTACTTAAGGTGTTATAGAAAATGTATAATTTATCAAGACAGGACTTATGTAATTTTATTGTTTTACATCTCTTATTGAATGAGCCTAGTTCATTGAACATGGTGTGGGAGCTAGTGCCAAATTAAAAGATTCATTTTTTTATGAAATGTTGGTTAAAACTATAAACTCTCTTCTGTCATTTCATCAGCACAATCTATAAAAATCTAATAATGTTTTCATATGAAAAGTTCTTATTGAAACATTTCTCTTAAGCACCAATAATACAGTTTCATATATTATTTCGGTTATTGTTTATTCTTGCCACAGGAGTTCAAGAAAAATATACGCAGCTTCTGTTCTTCCATTGATTCAAAAGATTTATTTTTATGATACTTTAAAGCAATGCTAATAATCTTACACAAGCTTTACTGTTTTTAATTCTGTTTTAGTTTTTAATATTTTAATAGAATTCTTGAATTTATAAATTCACAAGAATGCATAAATTGTATTCACACAAGAATCACAACATTTTGTCAGAAAAAAATTACAATTCCAACAACTTAGAAGTGGGAGCAACAAACTGTTTTACGAATAGTAATATACTGATGATTCTCCTAAAGCAGTGTTGCTAGAGAACAAACACCAAAATGATACTGTGCATGGCGACACCACAAACACTCTTGTGATGTAGAACAGAACACGTACTCTGATGTAGCTATGACAGAAGGACCTTTGTCATGATCTCTGTGATATCCACATCTGTTACCTTAAGCTACAGTGTTCACATGAGAACGTATGTCATTAATTTTTCTGCTTACTATAGGTTGATATGATTGTATTTAAGCATATGGGTGGATTTATTTCAGCATGAAAGAGCTATGTCAATGGGTAACAACTCTGTTCGTAAATTATTTCTCTAAAGGAAAGGGAGTAGGCTAGTGTATAAGGCTCAGGGATGATTCAACAATGGGAGGACAATGTCTCTTTTGCTCATTAACTGGTAACTTAAAAGGAGAGAAAGGCATATAAATATAGTGGTTTATTTTCCAGCAAAACCAAATTTTCTCCTCAAAATAGCAATATCAAAGTGAATATGTTAAAATGGGCTTGGTGTTAAAATGGCTGTGTCAAAATATCATATACCCCTAGGAAGTACTAAAAGATAAGATCCAACAGGTAGGTCAGAGCCAAATAGTATATGTCCTTGGAGTGCATTATAATTAAATGGATGGGATAAGATTAATTACTGGGATTTTGTCAGGGGAATCCTATGGTGGATGTGGTGTCTTGGGAGGATTAATTTAATCCATAGCCAGGATAGTTTAGAGTTTGGAGAGTATAAAGGAAAAGGTCAGTTAATAACCTATTATCATTATCCAGGATTAGAATAAAAAGTCATACAGGAGTGGAAATGAGAAGAGCTGTTTCAAAGATTGAAAACATGGGATTAGGAGAATCATCATACATGGGAGATAAAGAATAGCAAGGAATATTAAACACAAAGTTCCAGTTTGTTTTTTCTCATATAAAAAGATATTCAAAGTAGGCAACCCAAGGCTGGTGAAGTGCTCAATGTTCCTGCCAGGGATTTTGGTTCACATCTGCTTTCCGGACAGAAATAAGACAGAAGGGGAAAGAGTTGGAACAAGGAGCATTGGTACTATTTGTCAGGAAAGGAAAATAATTATACAAATGTTTTCTCAGATTTTCCCCTTAGGTCTCATTTCTTAGAACTATGTCACATGGCCACTGATTGCTGACAACTACGGCCACTGACAACATCAGCTGGCTCCCTTGTCTCTTGGCATCTGTTGGATGCAGCAAGGGCAAGTACCAGCAGGAGACTGAAAGATTTTGGAATACTTATTTCCCAGACTCTCTCAGGTGGGCCACAGTCTGGCAGTGATGAATTCTGCCTGCAGAGGCCACAGCTCATGTCAGGTGGCTCTCTGCTGCAGTGCCAGCTCCCACAAGGATATGTGGCAGTCACTCTCCCCTCTTGACCCCATGGTTTCTTTCATTGGTTTCTCTTACCCCAGCCTACACCTCTGTAAACAGTTCCTTCATTTCTTTGATTATTCCTTTCGTGTGTGCTACTTGTTTCCTATTGAAACTGAGACTAACATATGGGAAAAATAAATAATTTGGATTTCAAAACTGTCTCTAATAAAATTGTGGAAAAAGAAGTCAATAGATATTGGTAGGAAGTCAGCAAATAAAAAACCAGTTGGTAATACAAAAATGAAACAAATTATCAGATTTGTATGAAAAATATGACATAAGAAAAATTTTAAACAGCCAATAAATAATTCTTACATGAAGCTGAATGACAGGTTTTATGATTTCAAGGAGGTAGATATAAAAGGGATCAGAAAATCCACCATCAATGTGTTTGTTCATGCTTTAAAAAATATTTAAAAGCATAGTCTTATCAAATGGACATACTGTGGGCTTTGAAATCAGTTAAAATATGTATAATTGAAAATAAGGAAAATAGGATTTCTAAACTGATTAAAATATCAAAATTTTTCTGAAAAAAGCATACTATTGTTCAAATAATATTTCAAAACCATAATCAAGATTTCAAGTTTGGAATTATAATAAAAGGGAGAAATGAGACGAAGGTCATTTTTGAAGAATTTTACAGAATTTATTTGCTATATTGCTTATGACAAATGGCTTAGAGTTTGACTCTCACTCCTGAATATGATAACTAAGGAATAATAAAAAAGAATCACCTTGAAAAAGGAAAAGATAACCACAAATAGAATTTAAAACAAAATACACACCCTCCAAGACATTGGAGGAAAAAAAAAGTAATGGAAACAAAGTGTATACATCATAGGGGAGGAAGAGAATTCCTCTATCCTCAAGGTCCTTCTGGTTGGTCTACAAATTGAACTGACATGAGACGAATTAACAGGAGAAAACCAAAGTTTTATAATATATATACATGGGAGAAGCCCAGGAAAACTGAGCAATTTTCCAGAATGGCCAAAGCCACCACCTTAAATACTATCTGCAGCTAAAGACAAAGGAGTAGGTTGGGGGTGGGGGGAGTCAGTTATGGTAGATCACCAGAAGAAGCACACTAAACAAGAATAAGGTTATTATGCAGATTTAAGTCCTTGCCTTCTGCATTGATAGAGTTTCTGGAGATAAGGTCATCCCCCTCTTCCTGGTACAAAGAGGGAGACATCTTTAGAAATGGAGAGTTCCCTTATAAATGTAAATGTCTCTTACAACGGGTCACTTCTACTTGGTTTTCAAAACTTTTCCCATTTCTGCAGTTGTTTTAAAAAATAATCAGCCAAGGACCAGGCCCTGTGACCAAGTGGTTAAAGTTCTGCACGCTCTGCTTTGGCGGCCAGGGTTAGTGGGTTGGGATCCTGGGCATGGACCTGCTCCACTTACCAGCCATGCTGTGAGGTATCCCACATACAAAAAATAGAGGAAGATTGGCACAGATGTTAGCTCAGAGCTAATCTTCCTCAGCAAAAAGTAAATAAATAAAAATAAAAATAACCAGCCAAAAATAGTCCTCATGCCAAAGGAACACATCCTGAGGTGGCAAATTCTGCTCCTCTACAACATCAAAAGACAAAAAAAAGGAAACAGAGAAATAAATTGTAAGTGACAGAACTGAGCCCGATAGTCAAGTTATAACAATAGTTGTAAATAAAATAAAACCTCCTAATCAAACAACAAACGAATAAAAAACTCTGACTCTGATGGGATCAAACAGAAAATCCTAGATCATGCAACCACCAAGAGACCCGCTTTAACAGAGTGATGCTAAATAGCAGAGGTAACATTATAGGCAAATAATATAAGGCAAATGCAAATAAAATTCAAGGCAAAAATCATTAAGTGGCACAAAGTTAGTCATTTCCTCTAAGTAGAAAGAAATGTCTTAATATAATCAGATTTATAGTGAAACTCAGTGATAAGTGAAACAAAAGAAATATATAAATCCTAAACTGTTTAAAATTTGAAGAAGGCATTGACACAAAATCAGAATTTGTAGGAAATAAACTGACTTCTATCATATAGGTTAACATGTAAAATAGTATAGAAATCTGAATATTAAATTTTATGTAATATGAATTATGTCTGTAATATATGAGGATATATGTGTTAACAAAATGCATTCTTGAACTCTTATAAGAAAAGACTAACAGGAAATACTTGTATTAAGTGACCTCTAGCAACTTTAGAGTTCTAAAAGTGAATCAATTTTTTGCTGCTGTATTCCAAAACTGATACCTTAGTTGGTAAGCTACTCCATGGCTGCTCATGAATGCTTTTCTTTTTTCCTTTTTTTTGAACCTGCATTATGTCTTTCAAGCCACTAGGGTAACATCTGAAAAATTATCACTTCAGTAACTCCACTTAGAACATACTTTTGGGTCTTACTTCTTATATTATGCTCTGGGCAACTGCCAGAAAATTACAAGATGTTTTCTTTGTAGTATTTTGTCATTTTAACCATCTAGCCTTGGCTGAAAATCCAAAGAGAAAATGAGAAAAGGGCCAAATCTCTTAACACTGAGGAATTTGTAAAACTCCAGGTAAAAGTTAATTCCCAAAATTCTCAAAAGAGAGAAAGCACAACAGTTATGTCTTGATATACAGGTTGTTGAAGAAATAAATGTCTATTGTAAGTTGATTTTATTTTTAATTAGTCAACCAGGTTTCATTGACTTAAACTGTCCATGAAATAAGATGCATTAGAAAAACTACTGGAAGGCCGAACAAAAATTGCTTTATAAAAATGCACATTTTCATTTTCCGCAAAACTTCTCTCAACTCTTACTTCCTGGGCAGATTTCCTATTTCTTAGCTTTGAAATATTAGGATGAAAATATGCTAGAGCAATGTATCTAAGTCTGGCAATTACTATGATCCTATAAGAAAACCCAATAAAAAATAAATCAAAAGTTTACATTAAACTTTTATGGCCTTAAAAATATATTACATCATATAGGAAAGAAAATTTAGTTAAAACCAATTACGGATTCACTATTTCACTTGATACTTCTCATGACATCACATCTTAAAACAATTTCACTCTCAAATTTCCTAAGGGAGGCTTCAGATTTATTTTCGTGTCATGCTGTCTGGCTCCAGGCACAGAGTAGACCTTGGCTCCTAGATATGCAGCACAACTATGGAGGAAAGCCTTAAAATCTGGTGAAAACTGATGGAAATGGGAAAGAAGATAAAAGGTCAATATTCCACCCATTCAGAACACAGAAGGCCCCAGGAAGGTAAGATAGAAATCAATAGTGATTACAATAGTTAAAAAATATTGAGTATTACATTGAACAAAGTTCTATTACAAGGACTTTGATGTATTAACACATTTAATCCCCAGCACTACCCTTTGAAGTAGGGGCTATGAAATTGAATTCCTACCTTACAGCACACACAAAAGTCCACCAGTGATGGATCCAAATATGAAAACAAAACTATCCAACATTTTACAGACAATATCAGAGAATAGGTTAGTGAGGTACTTTTTACACAAAACACAAAAAGGGCGAAAAAGAATGATAAATTCAACTGCACTGAAATTAAAGATCTAACATTCAGGAAATGTCACCTTAAACAGTATGAAAACACCAGACAAAAACTCAGATAGGTTATTTGAAACCCTTAAACTGACAAAAGATTCATATCCAAAATATACAAAAACTTTCATGCTTCAATAATAAGACAAACAACAAAATTGTCCAAGAACTTAGAGGTTTTTGACAAAAGGAGTAAATCCAAACAACCAATGAACATATGAAAGAAAAGAGAGTTACACATCTCATCAGGAAACCGCAAATTAAACACCCGTGAAATATCCTTTAATACCGTCAGTCTGCAAATATGAAAACGCAGCAACATCGAGTACTGTGAGGAAATGGGACGAGGCATACTCTTGTCTATTGGTGGTGAGAATGCAAATTGCTGCACGCATTTTGGGCCAACAGTTTCATATTAGCTGGTATAGTTGAATACGCTTGAATGTCCTACAGTCCAGATATTGCATGCCTATATAAACGCCCTAGAGAAATGACACGGTGCATAGGGAGACAGGTTAAATAATCATAATAATAACATCAACAACAACAAAACCACAAATAACACTTGTACAGTATTTATATATACAGGAGCTATTTAAGTGCATCATAAAAGTCATTTAGTCCTCAAAATAATCTTATGAAATAGGAAATTATATATTTCCCATTCTTAATAAGCCACATACATAGGTGGCAAAATGCAAAAAAATAAAATAACATAAAATAAAGGGAAAATTTAACACAAACCAAGATAATGGTCATATCTTTAATGGTCGATGTGTGTATTTTGGAATGGTGGTGTAATGGAACTTCTAACATACCGGAAAATTCTTTTATTCTAGGCAGTGGCTACTTTTACTATTTTGTGACTTAATATATATATTTATTTTATACATATGTCCACATAGAATATATACCACATTAAAAAAAAGCATTTTCCATTAACCAGCACTTTCACTTCTGGGTATATACCCTAAAAAACATGCAGAAATGAATACAAGGCTCTTTGTGGCATCATTATCGCAACATTTCCCCAGAAAACAAACGAACAAGCAAACAAAAAACTTGGATATATTTAACATGCTTAACAACATGTATTAGGTCAATCATGGTATGAACAGGTGAAACCTTACAGTTGTTAAAAATGGATAGATACACAGAGCTCCGGTAAGGAACTAGATCTTCAGGTATTAATAGAGATAAATATCTGTAATATTGTGATTCATAAGAAATATGTATTTGGTCATTCAGGCACCAAAATATATTTCTCATATATTTAGGCTTCACCCAGAGTTCCTGGCTCACCGTTCCCAAAACGCTTGGAATTTCCTCAGCCATAGAGCAATGGGAGCATCTGTTTTTATAATATTTGCTCTCTTGTCCTCAGTTACCGAAATCACTTCAGAGCCATAAAGGTGAAATGGATGTTATTCATAAAAAGCCCGTTTCAGTCACAATTGAGCTGATGTTAATGAGGCAACTTTTGGAAAGCACCTAAGGTTGGAGGCTGGTTGCCAGGGGAACCAACCATGAATAGAGGATTGGAAGTTTCAGTCCCACCCTCCAATTTCCAGGGGGCAAAGAGGGGCTGGAGATTGAATCAATCATCAATGGCCAATGATTTAATCAATCATGCTCACGTAATGAAGCCTCCATAAAAACCCAAAAGGAGAGGGTTTGCAGAGCTTCCAGACTGGAGAACCAGAACCCACCTATGTACCACTGTGCTGGGCCCAAACTTCACTAGGACAGAAGCTCCTTTACTTGAGACCTTGCCCTCGGTATCTCTTTATCTGGCTGTTGATTTGTATCCTTTAATATCCTATGTAACAAACCATAACCTAGTGAATAAATAGATATCCGGAGTTCTATGAACACCTTTAGCAAATTAATGGAACTTAAAGAGAGGGTCATAGGAGCCTCTGATTTACAGCCAGTCAGTCAAAAGCAGAGGTAACAACCTGGGTTTGCAATTGGCCTCTGAAGTGGAGGGCAATCTGGTGGGGCTGAGCCCTTCTCAGTGGAATCTGAGGCTATCTCTGGCAGATGATGTCCGAATTGAGTTGAAGCAAGTTGCTTGGTATTTTGGGGGAAATCTCCCACATATACATTGGAAATTGGGTCCAGAACATAAATAATATCAGAAATACAGTATTGACTAAAAAAAGAAGAAGAAATAAAAATTTATATATCAATTCATAGTAGTAATTACCTCTGGAAAGATGCATAGGAGTTGAACAATGAGAGTGGTGTAATGTTTAAGAAAGACATTCATTTGTAAAATTTTATATCTTAAAAAAATCAGAAAGGGATAACAAACAAAGTTTAATTTTTAAACTTTAGGTGGGGAGAATATGAATGTTGGTTTATATGTATGTATTTAATTGCTTTTCTTTCTACACTTTGTTTCAATGTGATCCTGTGCCACCATGGGACTGCGAAAGATCCAAACTCTTATATGGGCTGCAAATAGGTTCAACAAATAAATTTACTTCATTCTGTATTCCAGGTTCCAGGGATACATGGAGACATCTTTGTCTGGCTGAAAGGCAGGCATAAATCATATAAGTAAGTATTAAGTGCTGAGAAGGCACATACAATTTATTTTAACAGCACAATGGAGGGAGCAGACAGCACTGCTTAAAGAAAATCAGGAATCAGAACTACTTCACACAGATGGTTGCAGTTACTCTGGGATTTAGAGAATAATTAGAAATCTCCAGGTGGTAAAAGAGGGGAAAGAACACTCGTCCTTTTAGCAAAATTCAAGAAGAAAAAGCAAACAAGCAAGCAACCTGGAAGGTCCAAGTATGGCATAAAGGTAGAAAACATTTGCCATGGAAGCATTCATCCTTTACTGGGACTGAACTACCCCTGAAGGAATCAGTTGCCATGGAAGAACTCAGCCTCTGTCAGGATTGGACCACCTCTAATGATAGGCTAAGTTTTTATCTGATTATCAGCCTTTAAATAATATTTACTTCTTGATTATGTCAGGACTGTGTTGTTAAATCTATTTGCAATTACCTGACACTCTACTATATTGTGTCTATTGTGGGTAAAGAGAGATTTTTTTACCTCCCTCTATAATTGAAAAAAAAATCTGTCTAATCTTGACTGTTCTCAAGTTATTTAAGAGGTTTGCCTGCCTACTTGTTAAATTGCAATCTCCTGAGGAGTCCTTATAAAGTCATTAATTATACCATAAAAGCTGTATTCAATTTTCATCACATCTGCAGATACTTCTTCCCCTGTCATTTTGCTGATAATAATCCCTGAACAAGAAATCACCAAGTTATCCACACATTCAGGAGAAACGAAATGTAAGAGCATCTCTCTTGTATTAAACAGCATAAATAACACCAGCTGCTGGAACAAACACCCCCAGATCAGTGGCTTTTCTAGCTCATGTCACGGACGAATGCGAGTCAGTGGCTCTCCGCCAGTGATGGGGATTCAGTGGGTTTCAACTGTGGCTCTGCCACCTTGAAGTCCCTCACTTCCGGTCACAAAGATGAGAGAGAGAAAGAGAGAACATGGGGTTCGGGCAGGCCATTTTAGGGGCCGGGCCATTATTTCTTTCCATATTTTATGGTCCATAACCCGGTCACTTTGCTCGCACATTATTCTTAAGAATGTTGGGGATATTGGGAGATGTGGTCTGATCTGGGAAAGGAAATAGAATTGGTGAGCATCTAGCCAATCTCCACCACACCTGCATAAAGGATAAAAAGGAATAATCTCTCTCTCTCCTACACACACACACACACACACAGAATGATAGAGTGATTTTGACAGTGCAGGGAATGGAATAGGAGCATTAATGACTCCTAAATTTATATTGGAAGGGCTTAGGGCTTAGAATATGCAATTTGGATGGAAACAGGTGCCAGAGCTTTTGTGTTCACGGTATGTTTACCCAACAAACACACTTATAAAAAAAATGTGGATGTGTCTTAAGGTGGGGAGTGGGTGGTAGGGCAAACGTTGTTGGCTGGCTAATCTAATGTCTTTTCCTAATACTTTTTCCCCTTGCCTACCTCCCTAAAGAGATAAAAATGATAAATTCTCCTATATCCAACACTCTCTCATAGCTAAGAATGGTCACAGATTACAGTTCTGTTCAATGAGACATAATGAAAATTCTACTAGAATTTTCTGGGGAAGATTTTGTTTGTTTGTTAAATAGTTTGAAGCATCTGTTGCCATCATTTCCTCTCTTCTTTCTGTCCTGAATGTGGATGTAATGTCTTTACACTGGCAGCCGTTTTATTACCATGAGAACGTCAGAGCTGCCACCCCTAACCTCACTGAACCACTGAATCAATACTAGCACCTGCCTCCCTCAAGACTTTTTATTGTCTTGGAAAAAATAAGTCTATGTTTGTTATAGCCATTGCTTGGAATTTTATTATTTGAAGCTCGCAGCATTGCTAGTCACTGGAAAGCTCATGCTTAGCTGAGAATGCAGAGCTCTAGTCCCTCAAGCACGCCTTGGTTCTCCCATCGGTTATGAAAAGAAGAGATGACATGGACTTGAGGCCTGATCCTGGGAAGCTGTGAGAGAAGTGGCATGGTGTTAAAGGAAAATTTTTAAATAAAATAGAGAGGTATCTTCTTTTGATTTTCCTGTTTCTCTCTTCCTACACAAATGCATGCACATAACGTTGTGGTTTTGGATACTGTTTAAATGGCCTGAATTCTGGAGTATTAAACATTTAAGTTACAAATCATGAAACGATTAAAATTTAATTCATTTGTGATGAAAATGTTTCTGAAAAATAGTGCATGTATCGGGTTTTCTCCTATTCAATGCTGCTTTGCATGTGAAACTTAAAAACTTCCAAGTGCCCATTGGTTTGGATCTTAGGTAAACTAATTGTATGTTTATCTCTAAATTGTCTTAATTGACTAACTTCTGAAAACAACTGTCAGGACATCTGTTGTTCCTCCCTTCTGAGGTGCCACTGGGGGTCCCCCAAAAAGGGCAGGTGACGCAGGGATACTTTCTGCTGCATCCTAAGCCCCCACCTCCTCGGGTCCACGTGCTGCTCTCCCTGCTCCCCTTGGCGACTACCTGCTGCCATTTTTCTCATCGGTTTATAACCCCATAGCCATCAGTAAATAAGCCAAAACCACTCTGCTGAGGCCAGTCGTACCATGTCACTTGGTCCTCCTGGGATTGTTAATGCCCATTGGTGAATTTGCTTGTGTCACCATGTTGTCTCTAATTGACGTTGGTTATTTCTCTCAAACCTTCCAGCCTCTAGACTCCAGGTGCTTACTTCCTTTAAAAGTTAATAGGAAACATTTTTCCCTCCCCACACTCAACTCTTCTATGGAGAGAAACTCAGACCACAATGTTGGGCCTTAAGGATGTAGTTGTTCAGGGCCCTTTTGTCTCAGATAACTCAGAAAAAGTAAACTTTATTACAGGTTAAATTATACCCATAACTACTATTTCTCCCTCCCTGCTGTATCTGACACGCTGTGACCATGTTGATTCTTTTCTTTGGGCCCCATTGTCTTTTCTTGCGATATGACTTCCATCAGCAAATTTGTCTCTTCTCCATGGCAACCTTGCCCCTCAGGCTTTCAAGTATTTCTGTCATGTTGCTACCCTAACTGTGGAGAGCAACTAACATGTTTCTCATGACCTAGCTGGGGTCCATATTCCTTGTTCTGGTCCGGTATAGAGGAGATGTCACTGAATTCTGCCAGTGGTATACCTAATTCTTAGTTCTGATCTAGTGTGGAGAACCATTGTATCTATTCAACTTTTAGAATCTCAATATTGCAAAATTCATTATCTCCATTTTAGGATAATACTACTTAAATTCATAAAAGTTAGGTGATTATATCAAGATGATATAGCTGAGTGGAAGGCCCCATATCTGGCTTTCTGGCTCAGATCTCTGCTTTACCAGTCATATTCTCTTTTTCCTTCTCTCTCTCTCTCCATCCTTCTCTCTCTCTTTCTCTCTTCTTTCTACCTTTGCCTCTCTCTCTCCTTCATTACCTCTTCATACACACAAACTGGCTCCAAACTATTACTACCTAGCTGAAAATCTCCAGAGTAGATGCAGATGTACAGACATGCATTTATTCAATTCCAGAAATTTAATTGTCTTAGATTCTCAAGAGTATACATTTACCAAAAATTTAACCTTTCATCCTTAATAAATTGTTACTACTATGTTTGATTTCATTTCATTTGCTTAACCACAAATGTGGAAAAATTAAGAATTAACCTAGATAAAAAATAGTTGCCATTTCAAGAGAAATACAATTATCATTTCAGGAGCTACTTGATATAAGTTAAACAAAAAGAATTGCAATGTAGTTATTTCATTGTACAAATTGTGGTTATCTACTGGATATTGGATGATGTATGCGACTACTCAGGCCATAGAGTATTATTAATCATAAACAAATTTTATTAGCTCAGACTTAACTTCTTCAGAATATGTAATACAATACAAACCTAACCAGGAAAATTTAACTTATTGCCATGAGTAAATAAGAGCACGTATTGAGCTAGTGAAAACTGTGAAAAAATGATTTTTTAAGAACTATGTAAAATCAACCCCTAAGGCTTAGAATTTTAACATAAGCAAACACTGATTATACTTGTGATTTGAAATCCTCATTACAGATGTCTTCATCAAACATCAAAATTGTTTAACTTAACTACCATCACTCCTACTTTTCCCTTCAAAACGTCCCTCCAAACAGCAGAGGAAAGCAGATGTTGAATGGGAGGGGGGAGGGGGAGGCGGGAGGAGCGCTTCCCCGCGTGTGCTCTGTGCGGTTTGGTTCTAAGGTTGTCTGGTACCAGATGGTGCTCCTTTGTTGATGAAGGGAATTTGGAGGACGCAAGGAAATCACCACAGATGAGTGGATTAAGGAAGGAAAAGTGAACCGCAGGCTGCTCTAAAGGACTTTTACATTAGTACAATCGGCGTGAACGAAGTTACTTTCCGTGTGTCGTTCAAAACTGTCCCGCTCATGACCATCGTTATCCTGGAGGAAAGTTACCATGCTTTTGAAGACTTGTCTTGAAGAGAAAAAAAAAAGTCACCACACATAAAAAAAAAAAAAATGTAAATATACTATGGGACCTAAATGTGTATTTGATTAAGAACTAGAATACTACCTACACTAAATTTTTAGACATTTAGAAATGGGGAAGATCAATAAGAAGAATACTTATAGAAGAGAGGGAGAGAACGAGTATGTTGGATGTTAGAAAGTGACTTTGTCGTCGAATAAAAACTAAGTTTTGAAAAGCCATAAGTACTTTGTACTTGAAATTGATAATACTAAGCTTAATTTAACATATTTTATATTTTTACTTTCTGACTTAGATTGGCCTTGCTTCACTATTTCCCCAAATAAAGCACAGGGAACATGTCATTTTTCTAAGAGGACTAGTATTGGCAAATTATGTTTTAAAAAATTAGGGGCTAGCTCCATGGTGCAGCGGTTAGGATTGCACATTTCTGCTTCGGCGGCCTAGGGTTTGCTGGTTCAGATTATAGTGCGGACCTATGCACCGCTCATCAAGCCATGCAGTGGTGAGCATTCTACATATAAAATAGAGGAAGATTGGCACAGATGTTAGTTCAGGGCCAGTCTTCCTCAGCAAAAGAAAAAGAGGAGGATTGGCAGCAGATGTTAGCACAGGGCTAATCTTCCTCAACAAAACAAATTAGGTGTAATAGCAATTGCTTTATTGAACTGCACAGAAAAAGTAAATGCATATGCTGAAAAGCATAAATAATTTATTTGTGGACTTCATTAAAATAAACTGTAGAGATACACATGTTCAAACACATGGAAACATATACACTCTTTAACCTGTCTTTTGTATCAGTCATCTTTAGAATAAAACTGCATGGTAGTGGTATTCTCACTTTACAGATGAGGAAACTATGGCTGAGAATGGTTAGGTTACCCGCCCCAAGTCATAGTACAAGTAAACAAACCAAGCATTAAAAGTTAGGAATGCTGATTCCTCAGACCTGGCTCTTTACACAGTGCTGAGCAAATCTGACCCACACTGACATGAATTGCATCACTCCTCTGTGTTGACCACAGCCTTTCTTTCTATACTTGGAGCCGTTACATTATTATAACTCCCACTTTATCCCCATAGCCTCCCACCAATCTATGAATTCTTTGTTTCTTCTTAAAAGTTGGTGCCTAGTATATAATGTCTCAATAAATAATTCAATGATGGCTATTGAAAGGGTGAAGCCCCATGTTGTAGTGAATAGGTCTTGACTTCGTACCAGATCCACTTGGGCTTCTAGCCCTGCCAACCATTTATTGGCTTTACGACATGGTCTGAGCTGTTTAGATTTTCTGAGGCACTTTCCTAATTTCTGAAAACAGGATAACAACATATATCTCACTAAACCTATGAAGCTTAAACCATCTAATGTATGCAAAACACCATGCACACAAATGTACATGAGCACGACTTTACTGCTGTGACCCACATATCCAGAAAAGAACTGAGGTATGCAGGAGTGTTTAGACTGCATGAAAGTATCTACGAGAACTTTTATCTGGCTAGACCCCAAAAATATTATATTAACACGCAACTCAATGCAATCGTAAAAGAGTTTAAGGAAGCAATTTAGTTGCAACGTCTGCGTGTGTGTGTAAGTGTGCCTGTGGTGCAGTGACTCCACACTGGGTGTAGAATTTCTCCAACCCATACAAATAAAAAGAATTGGGAAAAGATAAGGTGGTTTATGGCGGAAACATTTATGGGAATTATAGTGTATTTCATATATTTTATAAATATATAGGTATAAGTTACATTCTCCTGTTCACACATACTTATTTAGAGACCTCAGTTTATCTATGTTGTAAGTCAAATTGCCCTGGACATAAGTTGCTCTCAGTTCAACATTTTGGCCTCAAGTTTCAGACAGATAACTATCTTCAGCTTGCTAGAGATGATAAAACAATTTCCTGGACATGTCTTTCAATCCTGGAAAGATTAATAATTAAATATAAGGAAGATAAAAGTAAATAAACTCATGGAATAAATTAACTAATGATAAAATTAGGGATATGATTTTAATCATTGGAACAACATGCATATATTTGGCATTGCAATGCCTGTAATGTTTAATAACAATTGTCATTCTAAATATTCTGTAAGACTGGTCTTGGGATTCCAATTTTAAAATGTCTAGTTAAGTAAACGACCCGAAGTTGTTAGTGCAAGTTAAATGGTCTCACAGTATCTTGACAATGTTTTAAAGAATACTCGCATGGTTAAAAAGAACTCCCAACTCCCTACACCTAAATTATTTTATTTATTAGATGTATAAAGATTCGTTTAAATTTTGAAAAAGTTTTGCTTTTAGTGTCAATATTTGAAATATTTAAAAACAAAATTGAATATATATCTGAAAACACAATTTAAAGTAACTGAAGGACTATAATTACTGTTATAAATGAAATGAATAGAATGAGATTTTGAGCTGAATTTAAACCTGGGCTAAAGGATTTTTCATGATGTGTCACTTTAATAAAACAATGGTAATTTATCTCCCAAATAACTGCAGACAGTCGTTTTATGTATATAAAAGTTTCTTTTAGAAAAAAATCACATTGCTGAAAAGACGCATTTGATAAATATTAGTTTCTTTCCATCTCTAGGTCCTATCACACTATCAAGCTTTGACTGTTTCATATTAAAATTGTTTCATATTATTTAGTAACTAGATGGATAAATGATCAATAACTACAAAAATTCATGAACAGTAAAAATAACATAAATTTTAAAATTAGTTTCCTACACAGAGACTGTGTCTATCAAGATTAGGTTTACAGCTTCAATATATAATTAAATTAATTAATATAAACTGACATTAAAAATTCTTTTCTCTACTGACCATGATGTGAAGTGTAGTTCTGAAGTTAGCTGATTTTGCCTTCTGTATGGCATGCAAAAGAGATTGGAATGTTAAGCTTGCTGCCATGCCAGGGAGAGTCGAGACAGGATGAAGTTTTCTGTAAGGAGACCGCAGGCTGGGGGCCAAGGGAATAATCTCATATTCAATTTTAACTTACCTGCACCATGCTAAAATTCCCCTGAAATACACCCAAAAACTTAGGACAATATTATATCACATCACGATCTTTTATTAATAGTGAACTAGAAAACTGAGAGAAAATTCTATTTTTCAAATAAAGCAGAGAGAAAATATAAGGCTGCAGACATGCAGATATCCCAATGGGATCCTGGGAAAATCCTGAGAAAACCATCAGAAATTCTGAGAGGTCACTGAGATCATAGACATTATATGGCATCAGAAGTCAAATTACATATTTGTGCCTTAAAAAATTAGTAACCCCAGAGAGCTGGATATCTTAAGAACATTTCATTATAGGAACATCCTCACGCAAGCCCAAACATCCAGCTTTAAAAGTGGAATATTTAAATCCTAGGAATATCCATCTTGAAGATAGTGCTGGCATATTAGACCTAGAGATGGAGATAAGAATCATAATACTGAGCTCAAGTCCTGGATTTTTCTAATTATGTGACCTGGGACAAATCTCTGAGCCTCTGCTTCTTTTACTATGAACATTTATCATAATAGCTGACAACATGTCAGCTGCTGTTCTAAGAGCGTTACATATTCAACTCAACTGACCTTTACAATAACCTCATGGTAAGTTCCATCATTACAACCCTTTATGGTTTCAGGAAACTCGGGTACAGAGATATTAAGTAACTGGCCTGAAGTCACGCATTGTAGAGACTGGATTTGAACTCAGGAAGTTTGGCTCCGACCACATGGAAATTACTCCCTGCTCACCTTGTTGTGAAGATTCATTTATTCTTTACCTCAAACCTTTGCTGAGTTCCTGAGACATGAATGATATATTTTACAAAGGTTAGCATGATTCTATCCTGATCTCAAAAAGCATGTCATTCCAGAGGAGAAAGGTCTTCTGACACACACCTTATACACAGATGACATGTTTTATTGGGAATATACTTTGTAATTTATGGATTCTGGTGTCAAGGAAAACAGGTATTATTAACATATTTATAAATTTTCAAATAATTATGTTTTAATGGCTCCTCTCATCATTTTACATAGTTTAGAGCAACATTCTGTTTATTTATTCGAAAAAATATGTAAAGCAGCTTTAATCAAAATAAATAGTTTGGAACTAAAAGCTATTTGAACAAGTGGTGGAGCACATTATTTGGAAAATTACTTCTTACAGTTCAATTTCCTGGTATATGCCCTGTCTATTTCCTAACATATTTTGAGATAGTTAAAATACTATATAATGTTACCAAATTTTATAACTGACTTTAATAGATTTCTAAGAATTTGTATTTATATTCAAACATAAATTCTGGTTTGTCTTTACCACAACTGGTTTTGATGTTTTGAGTGAATTGGCTGGTTTGTATTTCTAAGGAAATGCCCAGTCTGTTAGGCGGCAGAGGGGAATGCTTCCAACCTACTCTGGTGGTTTCTAGCGGGAAGGGCTTTCACTGTGCACTGGGCACTTGCTCTACTCTTACTTCTCCAGGGGTGAAGTTACCTGATGGTGATCTGAGCGGAGAACTGGCATAGAGCCCACACTCTGTTGGCCCCAAGGGTAAATGCTCTAATCTATTCGTCCAAGCCCAGAGTACTTTAAGGGCAGATTCTCATGTCGGTTTCCAGCACCAGCTGGGATTAGATGGGAAACTTTGCCTATATCTGGCCATAAGTATTAGAGAGCCCATTTTTGCCACCGTCCTCCAACCTAATTGTGCTCAGTAATAAAGCTTCCATTTCAATCTCTAGCTGCCTATTTCTCTGTTCTCTCAATAGAATCAGAATTTAACCAGACAAGTAGAAGTGCAATGTATTCCCCTCTTCAAAACTTACCAGTCTAGTCAATAATGCTGCCTCCGTGGAGATTAAACTTCAAAGTTTTCAGTATACTTATGTATGGACATCTATACATATGTCATATACATATATGTACATGTGTAAAATATGAAGTTGTGATGTGGAATACCAACAAACTGTCTAAAACATTTACAAAACTACAAATTCGGCTACCTATCAGAACAAAATGATGAAAAGAGTCCCTATTATCAAGAATCTAATAATTCATCAGCAATGACAATATTTATGTAATGGTATTACATACAAGATGAAATGTGTGATGATAGACAGGATTACCTACAAGACGAAGTGTATGATGAAATATATGATGAATGCCCACCTAAGATGTCCGTGTACTAACTCCAGAACCTGTGAATATGTTAGGCTACACAGCCAAGGAGAACTATGGTATCAGACAGAATTAATGCTGCTTATCAGCTGACTTTGAGATGGGGAGATTATTCTGGATTATGTGGGTGGGCCCAATGTAATCATCAGGATCCTTAAAAGTGGAAGAGGCTGACAGAGGAGGGAGAATTAGAGAGACGGCAGTGTGAGAATGACGTGGCCACCATCTTTGAAGATGAAGAAATGGGGCCATGAGCCAAAGAATATGGGTGGCCTCCAGAAGCTTGAAAAGGCAAAGAAAAAGACTTTCCCCTAGAGACTCTAGGAAGAAACGAAGACCTAGAAACACCCTTATTTTAGCTCTGTGCGACCATTTCAGTCTTCTGACCTCTGTAACTGACAGATGATACATTTGTGTGGCTTTAAGTCACCAAGTTTACGATGACTTGTTACCGCCGCAATAATAGCCTTATACACATGTGTTTGGTCAAAATTCTATGAAACACAGAAAAGGAAATACCTAGCTCTGCTTGGATGCTTAATGAATATTGGCCAGAATCAAAAGACATTCATGAGCAGAAATTTTCTATCATTTTAAGGTATGATTTTATTCAGATTTCCACAATTATAAGCCTCATTTCTCATTATATATTAAAAGATTTAAATTCAAGTGGTAACAATTTATAGATGGGTAATTTGTGTCACTCATGTATCCTCTGGTTTTCTACATGAGATGACTTTATATGTAAACTACATGAAAATAAAAGCAATTTGGGCATATCTTAAAAAAATGTTTAAATAAACATTATGATTTAGCAAACTCTGCCAAGAACTGTCAAAAGAAGCAAGAAACATGAACACTTTTTAATACCAGATGCAAAGCAGTTTCTCCTAGCGTGAAGTCAAAATACATTAGTGACTGTGCCCTGGGGATTATCTCTGTAAAGTGCAGAGACAGACTGAGGAAGTTAATGATGTGTTTGTGTGAGAGTCAACCTAAATGTCTGCATATAAAATACTGGAATAATATTTCCTCGCCGATAGTCACATTTTCAAATTTGGTAAGGTAATATAGTTAGGAGAGCAAATTGTACTTTCAAATCTCCTGTTCAGCACTGCCAACTGATCAGGGCACCAAGTCCAGTTTTGCCCCGTACCACAATGTTTGAATTGTTTACATCATCTATATACTTCCATGCCTAGAAGGAAACACACACACTTCATTCAATGAATCTTGATTTTACACATTTGTGAAAAATTATCACCAAACACAAACAGAACATTTTGAATTTTATTTTCCCATCAAGGAGCTACACTAGAAAAAGACAAAATCCATTTCTTTTATCAACATGTAACTTTAATTAAATTTCCAAGAGTAATGGTTGGAATTCACTACCATCAAGGACTGAAAGTAAATTTTAAAAATAAAAAAATCACTTGATGTTAAATAACAGTGAATTCCATGAGCTTACTGAATTTACTTCAAATTCCGTCTTCCAGTCCAGTCAGCCCACCTCTCCTTGACACTGGCCTCTCCGCTATAAGTGCTAGGAAATCAACAGACTGAGGTTGGATAGACGTTGACCTCTATGAGGGTTAGTGTCATCTACCTGATCTAACTTACATAAATCAACAAACAAAATGCAAGCTCATCTGTCACATTAAAAACGCGATCCACATACACAGAATTGATTCAAACGTGCATACAGGAGTTTCGTATGGGGATTACTACCTCACTTGTAACATTTGGTTAAAGTTGGAGAGCAACAAAAAGTTACAACTGTAATAATATTTCCTATATTAAATACCTATGGGCACAATTTCAATGAAAAATGTATATAGTCTTTGCAGTCCTTTTTTCCTATTGTCTATTTGATCTGATTATTGAAAAGTGATTTTATGTCTGTTGAGTCTAATCATAAAATGATTCCTGTTTTATCTTTTGTATTCATTTTTCTAGCAATTTTATTTTTTACGTTTCATTTTTTATTGTATTTTACAAAAGCATAGATCACTGACAACTGGAAATTAAAAAGCAAAACTGTCCCTAACCACAGATGGTTTGAGAAACACTGCTATAACATTTGCCCTATGTTAAAGATAAGGAAAAGAAGCCAAAAGAAGATTAATAGTTTTTCACAGAAAAATCAAGGTGTACGGTAGCTAGATGCCCAAAGAATGTTAATAAATATCAAAGTACAAAGTGGAGTAGTCCTTAGCAAAGTCACATAGTGTGGTGGCTCTTAGCCTTGTCTTGTTAAAAATTTAATTTATAACCCGGAGGAAGACAGACAAAGGGCATGGCTTTAAGATTTGTAGATGGCAGCAAGCTGGGAGTGATAACTAAAGCAATAGAAACAAAATCAAGATTAAAAAATGGTTGTGACCATCTGGTATGCCTTGTAGAAACCTAGACAAAAATTTACAGAAATTGAACAGAAGTCTGGTACCTTTCAAAACGCAGTGGTATAATTTCAGAAAACAGGAAGCTTCTTTTGTAGTAGTTCCTTTAAAAAACCTTGGAGACTTTAATTGGATATATATACACATTGTGATTAGGAGGATGAGTTCCCTAAAAATTCTAACACAGAAAGACACCTGGTTTGCAAAATAGAAAGTTAACACAGATTGTTATATTCTACCACTCTCCTGGCTCAAAGGGCAATTTCAAACTATATTTTTATTTCTGCCTTCGTCACATGTAGAGGCTATTTCTTCCCGTCAGGGTCAGTTCTGTTTGTCCAAGGCCTTAGGTGTGTCCCAGACCTTCAGTGGTGCATTGTCCAATCAGGAAGGGCCATGGGATTCCAGGTGCGAGGCAGAGCCTGGCGGCAAGTTCTTGGCACGGACGAGAGTGTGTCTCTGCAAACATGATGCTCAACCGCTGCGAGGCTGGCTCTGCGGCTCAGCTGCTCTCCAGCAGGAGAGCGAGAAGACGGCTTATTGCCAGATTGGCTTCCCCATCTTTCCCTAGTGGTGTGATTGAAAGTTTGCCTTTACCCACCAAGGAGCTCAGTCCCTCCATTCTTTTCTCTTGGCTTCTCCCCCATTCTCTTTTCCTTCCCCTTTCCGTTAGAAAACAAAACAAAAACAACACGAAGCACATTCCACAGAGGTATACAGCAGTGGGGGGGAACGTTTGATGGGAGGGGCAGCGTGTAAACCCTCGCAACAGAATGCTCCGTATCTCGGCTTCTCAATTTTAAACGAAAATTTTTAAAGAAAAAAGGTTTCATGATTATGTTAATATTAATAATAATTTCACTATTAAAACATCCGTCTATATTATGTAACAGTACGTGACATTTACTTCCTTTCTGAACGGGGCTTTGAAGAAATGTGGAGTGTGCAGCAAGCAACTCCAAGTAATGGCCTCTTCCATGTCTCCATTTCCACATTTCTCAAATGAGGATAATGATTGTAGCACATTCCCTTTTTATCTCCAGACAATTGGCTTAATTTGGATGGAGCTGTCCGAGGGCCCTAAATTAATCTCTACCTCAAAGTGAGTCCCAGTAAATTTGGAGAGCCTCAGACGGTGGCTTCATCTGTGCTCATTACTCATCCCCCAGTTCTTCCTGCTGGTGCTATGTCTGCTGCCGACCACCCGGGGGCATCGCCTCTGCGGTAGGGACACCGCGGCGTGAGGCCCACGTCCTCCTCTGGTAGAGCACACGGCTACTACATCTGGAACACGGGCAGGCCCCCTTGGTCCCCAGTGCATGACGGACGCCTGGATGGAATTTTAACAAGACTGTAGCGAACGCCTGTGGGAAACGGAAGCGAAGCCAGCCTCGAAGTCTCCGAGCTCCCTTAGAGCCACCTGACCTTAAGCGACACGACTCCTCCTTTCTGCTTAGGGAGTGTTCGGACATCTCCAAAGCCACATTACGGCCCAAGAGAATGAGGAAGGCGTTTCTACAACCTGAAGTGACCCAGGATTAACCTTGTCCCAGGATGATGAAAAACGCAAAGCAGCAACTCCAGCAGAGAGCTTCGTCATGACACCATGCAGAACGGAGAGGCCCAAGGCCCTGAAACAGCCACGGAGTATCTGCCAGAACATCTCTGCCAGGAAGGCCAGCGAAACCCTCACGCGTGCTTTTTACCAGAGACCTAAACCCCACATCACCTACAAAGAACTGTATGAAAACGAGGAGAAATATGTAGAAACAGGCATGTGTAAATGACGTTTTAGAAAAAGAAATTTCTCTATTGGAAATAATTTACAGTGTGATCTCTCTGCTGAAAAAACAACTGTAGGCTTGTTGCAGAGAAGACAATTTCACGGCTAGAAGTTTGTTTTTAAGGGCTATTTTCCTTCATTCAGGGCTCTTTTCAAATTCATGGCAGGTATTTAGTTTTACTTTTAAGATGAAAATACAAAACAGAATAGTTATGAAATTCTGATAATATAACTGTATGAAATGAGATGTATCTTCAGGGTAAATTCCTAGAATTTGGATTGCTGGATCAAAAGGTTTAAAAAGATAGTTTTGTTAGGAATTTCCAAATTCCCCTCACTAAGGATTTTGCTAATTTGCGTTTCTCCTGGATATGTAGCACTTCACATTTCTTTATACTCTTGCTGGCAGAGTGTATTATTATAGCTCCCAATTTTTGCCATTCTGATAGATACGATGATTTTTGTATGTATGTTTTGATTATGAGGAATTTTCAACATATTTCCTTATGTTCAAATTAGCTTTGAATGTGCTTATGGTAAATTGTTTTTTGTTCATTATTATGAGCATTTTGTCTCTTTTTCTGTCATTTTTGATTTCCTTATTGGGGTATTACTCGTTTGTCAGTGATATAGTGAAATACATTCTTTCCATTTTCCATTGTTTTAAATCTTGTTTTGGTGTTTTTGCTATGCATTTTTTTTTTTGTTTTTTTAGTTTTATGCAGTCAAATGTATCAAATTTTCTTTTATTGCATCTGAATTTTTTCTCCCAGTGGATCAAGAAGGCAGATGCAATAGCATTTTTAAAGGTTTCCATTCCTTCTTGAATATACAAGCTTTCATCTGTTTCATTTCTTTTCAACCTAAAAAACATCCTTCAGCATTTCCTATGGCTCCAATGGGTTGATCGCACATTTTCTGAGGTTTTGTTCATAACACAGTGTCTTTGATTCTTTTTTCCTGAGACATCTACTGATTATATAGAATTCTGGGTTGACCTTTCTTTTTTTCCTTCAGCACTATAAAAATGTTGGTCCAATATCCCCTAAACTGTATTATTTTTGAAGTCATGAGTCATTTGAAATATTCTTCCATATATATAGATGGTGCCATTTTCCTCTCACTGTTTTTAGATGTTCTCTTTATCTTTGATTTACAATATTTCGACTAGGGTGTGCGTAGGCAAAGTTTTTTTCATATTTAACCTGCTTTGAAGTTTCCTGCAGGTCATTGAATATAAATTTATATTTTTTAATAAATTTGAGGAAACCAGTTATTCTTCTCATATTTTTTTCTGTCTCATTCTTTCTCTCCTTTGCTTTGGGACTCCAGATATGAGTATGTTATTGCCCTAAATATTACTAATATTGTTTAGTTTTTCAACTATTTCTATAGTCTATGTTCACGTAAGTTCACAGTCTTTTGCAGTCTCCATTCTGCTGTGACAACATCAAGCATTTTTTATTTGTCTTTTTAAATTTCAAATGTTGCATTTTTCAGCTCTGGAATTCACATTTTTTTGTTTGTTGTTTTATTCATTTATTTTTAGTTTTTATTTCTTGACTGAAATTTTCTAATTTTTAGTTATTGCAAAGTAATGTTCCCTTATGTCTTGAAGCATGGTTATAACAGCTGGGATTTTACAATCCTCACTTGCTAATTGCAAAATCTAGATGTTCTCACAGTCAGTCTCAGACAGTTATCTTTAATATCGAGATTCATCACATTCCCCTTTTTCTTTATCTATTGTATAATTTTAGATTGTATCCTGTACATGGTGGAAATTATGTTCTGGATAATCTAGATGCTGTTATTTTACCCTAAAGAGACATTTTGTTTAGTTTTTACTAGGCAAATAATTTAGCTGTTCTCAAACTGAAAACTGTCTTTGGAGTAGCAGGTCCAATCTTAGTTCAGTTATTTTATCCGTATGTAGACCGCCAAAACTCTGCCCTTAGCATTTGTGGTTCAGGGATAGGCTACATTTTTAGGCAGAGTTAACGCATAGAATCTGTGCCCCAATCCGTTCCCAACCTGTACCCCAATCTGGCCCTCCCCTTTTCCAGTTTCCTCTTCCACTTTGCAGTGAGGTTTTCTATTGACATTTTTGGTACCCTGTGTGGTGCGGATCTGCCCTCAGGTGAGAAGTCGTGAAGATGAGAGAATCCCTAGTGCCATTCCCTTCCTCCAAGGGTGAACTTCTTTCAAGTTTCTGCTACCTTGGGATTATTCTCCAGTGCCTCCCAGTAGTTGTGTGTGTGTTTGTTCATTTATTATTCATTTTTGTATTTTCTCTTCAGAGCTAACAGCTGCTATCTGTGAGTGGGTTGACTCAGTCAGAGCTCACCTGCTCTCCCCACCAGAAGCGAAACAAGCATGTAAACACTGAGTCATAGAAAGCCTTTTCCTGTACCCAGGCTGAAGACAAGATTCCAAAGTAATCAGATAATTCTACCTAGAAGAGATTTATCCTAATGCTTTCTCCACTATTCATTTTCTCCAAATTCTCACTACCTTTTTAAAAACACTTTTTTAGAATTTACAATCCGTGCTTTTACTTTTTTTCCGCAGGTTTATTGAGATACAATTGACATATACCATTGTGTAAGGTGGATGAGATGAAGATTTGATATATGTATATACTGAAAAATGAGTACCACAATAAGCTTAGTTAATACATCCATCACCTCTCATAGTTAACTTTTTTTCTTAGGGTGAGAACTTTTAAGATCTACTCTCTTAGCAACTTTAAATATAGTATTGTTAACTGTAGTCACCATACTGTATGTTAGATTCCCAGGACTTACTGATCTTATAACTGGAAGTTTGTACGCTTTGACCACCTTAGCCCATTCCTTCCACCCCCCGCCATTGGCAACCACCAATCTACTCTCTCTGAGTTCAATTTTGTAGATTCCACATATAAGTGAGATCATACAGTATTTAAGTGTCTCTGACTTATTTCTCTTAGAATAATAACCTCACGTTTCATCCACGTTGTCACAAATGTCAGGATCTCCTTCTTCCTCATGGCTGAACAACATTCTATCATACATATATATATGTATATATGTATATGTATATATGTGTATATATATGTATAATAGAATGTTGAATCTATATATCTATAATAGAACATATATATACATATGCACACACACACGACATGACATTTTCTTTATCTATTCATCTGTTGAACGTTATGTTGGCTCCATGTGCTGGCTATTGTAAATAACTGTGATGAACCTGGAGGTGAAGCAATCTCTTCAAGATAGTGATTTCGTTTTTCTTTGCTTGTATATCCAGAAGTGGAAATACTGGATATTATGATAGTTCTACTTTTTATTTTTTGAGGAACCTCTATATTGTTTCCATAGCAGCTACACCAATTTACATTCCCGCCAACAGTGTACAAGAGTTCTCTTTTCTCCACATCTTCGCCAGCACTTTTTATGTCTTGTCTTTTTGATGATACCCATTCTAACAAGCGTGAGGTGATATCTCACTGTGGTTTTGATGTGCATTTCCCTGATGCTTAGTGACGTTGACCACCTTCTCACGTACCTCTTGGCCATCTGCATGTCTTCTTTGGAAAAATATCTATTCAGGTCCTTTGCCCATTTTAAAATCAGATTATTTATTTTTCGCTACTGAGTTGTATGAGTTTCTTACATATTTTGGATACTAACCCTTTATCAAATATATAATTTGTAAATAACTTCTCCCATTCTGTAGGTTGCCTTTTCATTTTGCTGATTGTTTCTTTTGCTGTGCAGAAGCTTTTTACTTCGATGTAGTCCCACTTATTTTTTTTTCTTTTGTTGCTTGTGCTTTCAGCGTCATATTCAAAATATCACATTCAAGATCAATGTCAAGATTTTTCTCTACATTTTATGTTCTTCTTTGAGGAGTTTTATAGTTTCAGGTATTACATTTAAGTCTCTCATCCATTTCAAGTTAAGTTTGGGGAGTGCTGTAAGAAAAGAGTCTTGTTTCATTCTTTGGCATGTGAACATCTAGTTTTCCCAGCACCATTTATTAAAGAGACCATCTTCCCCCATTGAGTATCCTTGACTCCCTTGTCAAATAATAGTTGCCCTTATATTCACGGGTTTACTTCCCGGCTCTCAATTCTGTTCCATTGTCTATGTATCTGTTTTTACGCCAGTAATATTGTTTTCATTACTACAGATTTGTAATATAGTTTGAAATATGGAAGTGTCAGGCCTCCAGCTTTGTTTTTCTTTCTCAAGATTGCTTTGACTATTCAGGGTCTTTTGTGGTTGTATATGAATTTTAGGATTTTTTTTCTATTTCTGTGAAAGATGCCATTGGGATTCTGAAGGGGATTGCACGGAATCCATAAATGGCTTTGGGTATAATGGATATTTTAACAATATTAATTCTTCCAATCTATGAACATGATAAATCCTACCATTTGAGTCTTCTTCAATTTCTTTCATAAGCATTATAGTTTTCAGCGTTCAGATCTTTTACCTCCTTAGTTAAATTTATCCCTAAGTATTTTATTGTTTTAGATGCTATGGTGAGGGGTTGTTTTCTTTAATTCTTTTTCAGATATTTTATTCTTAATGTATAGAAATGCAACTGACTTCTATATGTTGATTTTGAATCCTGCAACTTTACTGAATTTGTTATTTCCAACAGTTTTTTTTGCTAGAGTCTTTATGATTTTCTATGTAAAAGATCATGTCATCTGCAAACAGAGATAATTTTATTTCTTATTTTCTAATTGGGATGCCTTTTATTTCTTTTGTCTTTTTTTTTTTTTTTTTTTGGTGAGGAAGAATGGCCCTGAGCTAACATCTGTTGCCAATCTTCCTCTTTTTGCTTGAGGAAGATTATCACAGAGCTAACAATCTGTGCCAATCTTCCTCTATTTTGTATGTGGCATGCCACCATAGATGGCTTGATGAGCAGTGTGTAGGTCCACACCCAGGATCCAGGCCCAAGGAGTGGCCACCAGAGTGGAGTACACAAACTTAACACTACACCACTGAGCCAGCCCCACCTTTTATTTATTTTTAATGGCTGATTGCTTCTAATTAATACTATGATGAATAGGAGTAATGAGAGTGGGCACCCCTGTCTTATTCCTGATCTTAGAAGAAAAGCTTTCAATTTTTCCACATTGAGTATGATGTTAGCTGTGGGCTTGTCATATATAGACTGTCTTATGTTGATGTACATTCCTTCTATACCCAGTTTGTTTAGAGTTTTATCAAGAAAGGAATTGAATTTTGTCACTTGCTTTTCTGCATCTATTGAGGTTATCATATTTTTATCCCTCATTTTATTAAGGTGGTATATCACATTTATTGACTTTCATATGTTAAATGAGCCTTGCTTCTCAGGATGAATCCCAGTTGACCATGGTGTACGATTCTTGTAACGGGCTGCTGAATTTGGTTTGCCAGCATTTTGTTGAGAATTTTTGCATCTATATTCATCAGGGATATTGGCCTGTAGTTTTCCTTTCTTGTAATGTCCTTCTCTGGCTTTGGTAATGCTGGCCTTAGAAAATGAATTTGGGAGTTTTCCCTCCTCTTCTATTTTTCAAAAGAGTTTGAGGATTGGTGTTAATTCTTCTTAGATGTTTGGTAGAATTCACTGGTGAAACTATTTGGTCCTGGGCTTTTCTTTGTTGAGAGGTTTTGGATTACTGATTTAATCTTTTTACTCATTAGTGGTCTGTTTAGATTTATATTTTTTTCATGATTCAGGCTTAGTATTTTTTATGTTTCCAGAAATGTATCTACTTCTTCCAATTTATTGGCATGTAATTGTTCATAGTAATTTCTTATAATCCTTTGTATTTTTGTTATCAGTTGTCATTTCTCCTCTTTCATTTCTGCTTTTATTTATTTGAGTCTTTTCTCTTTTTTTCTTGGTAAGTCTAGCTAGGTTTGTCAATTTTGTTTATCTTTTCTGAGAATGAACTCTTAGTTTTGTTAATTTTTTCTGTTGTTTTCCTATTCTCTATTTCATTGATTTCTGTACTAATCTTTATTATTTGCTTCCTTCTGCTAAATTTGGGCTTAATTTGTTCTTCTTTTTCTAGTTCCTTGAGATGTAATGTTAAGTTGTTTATTTGAGATCTTTCTTTTTTCTTAATGTAAGTATTTATATAACCATAATCTTTCCTCCTAGAACTGCATCCCATAAGTTTTGTATGTTGTGTTCCATTTCCATTTGTCTCAAGATTTTTTTGATATCCTTTTCTTTTTGGCTGGGAAAGATTCACCTTGAGCTAACATCTGTTACCAATCTTCCTCTCTCTTTTTTTTTGTCCTCCTCAAAGCCCCAGTAAGTAGTTGTATATTCTAATTGTAGGTCCCTCTAGTTCTTCTCTGTGAGCTGCCACCACAGATGGCTACTGACAGACAGGTGGTGTGATTCCACCCCTGGGAACTGAACCCAGGGCGCCAAAGCAGAGCATGCAAAGCTTTAACCAGTGGGCCATCAGGACTGGCTCTTGATATCACTTCTGATTTCTTATTTGATCAATTGGTATTTCAGGGGTGTGTTGTTTAATTTTCATGTGTTTGTGAATTTTCCAGCTTTCCTCCTGTTACTAGTTCAGCTCTGCAGATGGGCAGAGCCGCAGGCTGGAATCTCCACTCAGGTACTACTGCAAACAGGAATGCAGTCTTCCAAGATCTCAGTGCCGGTTGCTGTAAGCCGCACCCCTCTTCTCTATCTCTATTTGGTCCCCAGTTTTGAGCCCCACAAGTTCTTCTAGCTATACCCGTGAGCTGAATATCCACCCTGGGCTCTCTGGGCTCTCTTTTCCCACTGGATAACCTGTAGGCTCAGGGTGCCCTCTTGGTGAGGCAATGTTCCAGCATTGGAGACAGGCAACGAGAATGAGTTTCCTCTCTTCTCTTACTCTTCTAATGCTGTCCTTCTCAGTCTCTGGTGCCCAGGCGGGTGTGTCAGCCTCACCCCCAGGCTCTGGGATTTTCACAATGGTATCTTATCTACGGATCATTGCTAGTTGTTCTTCTTGTGAGAGGGATTGAAGTTGGCAATGACCTATGTCACCATTTGTTTTGAGGACTGACTTGTAATGCACTGTAGTTGAGGCTTGGGACACAAATCTGGGGGACAGGCTTCCTGTCCTAAGTGGCCTGCTGCCTTGCAGGCGCAAGTTGCCCAGCTGAATTCCGTGATGCAGAGGCTGGTGGCAGCTCTGTCGGCAGAGCCAAAGCTGGAGTCAGAGCCAGAAAGCCTGGTTCTGGCGTTGCAGCTGCCACCACAGGCCACCATATTCTCTCATTAACCTTTAGTACGAAACCAATTTCATTCAATTAAGAAAAAACATGAATATTTCTGCTGGTAGTTGCAAAAATTCAATCTGGTTTTAACAGTTTCATGTTAATATCTAAAAAGTTACATACTACAATGCCTTATAAATATAATATTTCAGTGACTGTAAGAGATATCATAATTACCAATAGCAAGTAACCTAGGTTCATCTTTATTCATGTTTATTTGGGCAAAATATTATTTGATCAGTAATAATCTGTGCTCAGGAAGGGATGCATACATCATGAAGTCTCTAAATTACTCCATTTGGGAGTTACTTTTACAGTGCTATGAGTGATAAAAAGAACTAGGGAACAAAAGTGGCGAAGGTAACGATGAGACCTGGGATTCATTCTCTTTTGCATTAAGTGTCCCAGTTCTTTACTGAAAGTGAGGGAGTACCGCAAGGATGCTTGTTTCACTGGAGTCTCTTTGAACAGGTATGAATCTCCATGCTGGATGGTCCCTAAAAGCTGTGAATAGTTATCATTAGCATATCAAAAACCTTCCAAAATGTTTGGAAGTTTTTTTTTCTTTTATCTTCAGGTTTTTTCTGGAAAAGGCTGGTAAGGAGTGTATCCTGGGATCCAAGTTTATTTCAAGGTTATTGAAGTAACACAGAAGTGCAGTCAAATGGAAAACTGATAAATAACATCCAGAGGGCACTGCTCGCAAGATAACCCTATGGTTTAAAGAAACTTGAGAAGCGATGATAAAAAAAAAAAAAAAATAAGTTTAAATCTAGTTTGTTGCCAGTGAGAATAAAAATATATTTTGACAGACAACCAACACTTTTATCCAAGCTTAACCATAAGTTGTAGATTTGTAACCTTCCAATTCACAATGAATATCTATCATTTTGCAGTAATAAGCTCTCATGTTCAAGAGATATTTAGTCTTTAGTACACACATTTGTCGCCCAAAATAAAATCATACAAAATAAAATACATTCAAGACCATTTAGGATACTCATGTGATTTTATTCAATAGGGGTAACTTCCAGGATGTCTTCATGTACCAATCTTGTCCTTAACAATATGCCAGTTGGAGAGATCACTTATGTTACCTAGGCATTATTTTCTGCACAGCCAGACTATGAGATCATAAAGAGTCCTTCCAACTCTAAAATTCTTTCTTTCTACTTAAAGACTGTCCATTATAACTGTTGTCTAGGAAATTGAAAACTCCTAACCAGATAAAGCAGCCTTAAGATATACTAATTAATAAACATACACAAAAGAATATAAATGAAACAGTGAACACACATGTTGTCACCATGCAGATCAAGAAAGTAAATATTATTTTATTTCTGGAAACCCCATGTGCCTCTAAGCAAGTTAGCATTACAGTTAGCGGCTAAAACTTAGACATACACCTGCATACTTACTCTCCTGAAGAAAGAGAAGACACACAGCAGGGCTACCACTGAAGTTAGAACCTCAGAGATGGGGGAAGCACAGAAAAGGAAACCATAGAAGGGCAGGGCCAAATTCCGTGTATAAATTCCAGTCAGATTTCTGACAGAGACAGAACTAGGATGGCAGGTAACAGACTCCAGGCAATCCAGATAAGGCTAAAAGGACTGAAGACACATGTCAGCCGCTGTTGACAACAAGAAGCAGAGTTTGTGGTTTGAGTTTAGCCAAGTTAACTTTTTATAACAAAAGGTTAAACATCCCTGTAATTTTAATCCTACAACAACAGGAAAGAAAATCTATGTGGAGAATTAATGGACAAAAATGTCCTCTATTGGTGAAAGGCATACATTTATAGATTTAAAAAATTCATCAATCTCAGGGAGAATAAATACAAAGTAAACAGCAAGTAGGCGCATCATAATCAACTGTTCACAATCAAGCTTAAAGAGAAAATCTTCAAAGTAGAGAGAGAAAAAGACTTTAAAAGCACATGGGAGCAATGATAGGAATGTCTACTGACTCTTCCTCAAAAAAAACAATGGAAGCCAGAAGACAGCATAAGAACATTTCAAAAGCCTAGAATATTTTCATCCTAGATTTTTGTTTTCAGTGAAAATATTCTTCAAACATTAAAGCAAAATGAATATATTTTCCAATGAGAGGGTGAGTGAGTGCGAGAGAGAGAAAATGCTTTATCAGTAGATTTGTACTAGAAGAAATTTTAAGGAAGTCCTTCAGGCTGAAGGGAAATTAGCAATGATATACATATTATGAGCTAACTTGGCCTAATTGACAATTATAAAATATTTCACCTAACAGAATCAGCATATTCATTCTTTCCAAGTGTGTAGAGTACATTTATCAAGATCAACAATATTTTAGGCATAAAAGACTTTTCATTAAATATAAAAGGACTGAAATCAAACAAAGCATCTCTAACCACAAATGAAAAAAAATAATAATAAAACAAAAAAAAGAAAGGAAAATTCTAAATATTTGAAAACTAAACATACACTTCTAAAATTCTCACGGTCACAGAATGAATAATAAGGAAAGAATAAAAAAAAAATCTAAAAGCCTGAGAGCACTTAGTCTTAGCCATGTGTGGGTCTGGTGCTGTGTACATCTCTCTTAAATGCAACTGACAGAGCACTCAGAAGTAAACGAGCTATCCATGGAGTGAATTCATCACCATCAGATGCATTCATCACCATCCAATCTAACTGGGAAGCTAGGACAGTAGCAGAATCCTCTGCTAAGAACAGAATATGAAACAGTAACTGACAATAGGAATGACAATGGTTGACAACTATATTCTTGACATACTACTTCCTTTTTCCTCCACAATATCTTAAAAAACCACCGCCACTCAGTTCATTTTCTAAGTTTGGTGCTGAGTGCTTACTTTGCTTACTTTGGCCATTGGATGAGCTCAGAATTAGGTTGGGTTCTTCTCTGGCCATTTTCTTTCTCTAACTGTTTCCTGAAATAATCAGGATCAATTTCCTTATTAATCTTTCACTTTATCTAGCCAAAACTGTCATTTCATAAATGGTCACTGAAGGAAGGGAGAAAAAAACGAAAGGGGAAAAAAGAAGGAAGAAAAGAAATGTGTTTCTATTTCTGTAATTTATAAAAAGAAAACTTCACAAAGTAAGTCAATTATCTAAGCTCTAAATTACTTCCTCTGACATACATGTTTTAAATTAATGAAATAGACTTACTTGGAACTTAATTTGAACTGGAAGTACTGAATGAAAGACTGTTCACATTTTTTAAGCTTTTAATATTTATTGCCATTTATCATTCATGAAAGTTCTGTGAATAGCAGCAGTGTTTCAAAGCACCTATTTTTAAAATAGAAAATATGCTATTTTTTGGCAAAAAATCCATTTCAACTTATTTTCATAATTTTGAGATTAGTTTTTCATTTGCTTAATAGTCATTTTAACTCAGTTTCTAAATTTTATATTAAATCCTGTGAGAATACTTTACTGATATGTTTTTCTTTGACTTTTCAATTTGTTTCTTCTATTATTTTAAAACAATTATTCTAATAATGAATATCACAGATAAGCATAAGGAAAAGAAAAAAAGCACTCATCTGAAATTTCAATACACAGTGATAACCACTGTTAACATTTGACCCAAAATAATCCAGAACTCTGTGTGTATGTACGAAATATGAGTATAAATAGATAATTCACAAATATAAACATAAGACTGAACCATTTGAAACTACTGATATTTGATTGTTGTCAGCCTATTAAAACAGCCATTTGACACACTTCAGCCTAAGAGGTAGATATAACTTTTAACCAATATCAAAATGAGGTAATTTAACAATTGTTTTGTAATCAATTAATTAAAAAATTGTCACAAGGATTTTTTTAATAAGCTACTACACATCTTCAATGATTTTTTGGCACCTTCAGCAAGTTTTCATGTCTTGATATTATAAATGATGCTCTTTTCCCCCGAGTTTTATTCATTTTTACATCGAGAGCAGATCTTTCTAGAGTCGTGGTATTACACTGGGATTCAGGCTTCCTGGATACCCAGTCATTTCAGCTCCCAAGTCCCAAGGTGACTGCAGTCATGTCTGACCCACTCCTTCCATCTTGGTTTGTTTCCCGTCTTGGAGGACACATTATATATACATCTTTCCACATTTTTTCTTTTTTGTTTTCCTATGAGATAAGATGCTTGAAATGGAAATTCTGGGCCAGAAGGCAAGCTTTAGTATGGGAAGAGGGGATCTTTCAAATATCTGGCAAATAGAAAATTTATTTTAATGAAGAATATACACTTATATTCCCAAAGCAATAGCCAATAATTTACTTTTCGCTATAGCCACCAAAATCGATTTTCTTTTTCTTGGCATTTACCAATACTGATTTCTTCTTGATTTGAATGTATGTAATTAATAATGAGATTGATGGTGTTTCTATTTCTTGACCAACTGTATGTTTTGACTTTCTGAATTCCTCTTTATGCACGTAGAAGCTGCTTTGTACTCCCATACTGCATAAACCATGAAATATACAAAAGAAACATAATTTTAACATAACCTCAGTGTTAACACAAGTTGGTGCCTAATGGCTTGAGAAAAGGAATCTTTTTTGGATTGAGAAAAGTTAACTCCTTCACCTATGGCTTGGGACACCAAGCTGGTCACTGTGATAACTGTTGATTTGTTTATGGAAGGTGCCCAGGACATTTGTGCAAGTGAAGTGACCTGTAATCAATCCCTCTTTTTCAAAACTTGAAAGTAGAGAGGCTTTGAAAGTTGGTTCAGCATGACGTCAAAAACAATTACGTGTGCAGGAAAGGACAACACAAGTGCTTGGTTTTTGGACGGGGGGTTGGGCAGGGGATGGGTTATTGCTACATAATATGTACCTAATGTAGACAGCTTTTCTAGACCTAGTAACAATGTTCCAGTAGGTTGTGCTTTTGAGAATGAAATTAAGCAAAAAAAAAAAAAAAAAAAGACAAACTAAAATGAACTGGCCTTTTGTGCATGAGTCACCAATGTGAACTGCGCAGCAACAGTATAAGCCTGAGATTCTAGCCCCTGTAGACAAGTGCCATTTGTTGAGCTGGGCAGAACCAGACATCTATAGTGACACTTTATCCTGGTGAGAAGCAGTGAAAGTTCTGGTCACATGGGATTATAGCTCTTTCTTCGTTTTATGTCTGCAAGTAGTCCTGAAACCTTTTGATTAAATCCCAAGGATTTTATAACTTTTTTTGCTGTATTTCTTTTTTTCCCATTTAGTAGTAGGAGGACAGCCCTTAAAGAGAAATAACTTGGAGTTTAAGATATGAATTGTAAAATAAAAGGAAAGCAACAGTATTTGTAGTTTGAATTGGTGAGACATTATGTTTTATGCATGTTTATCACTTTTAACTTCTCTCTTTTGAAGTTGTAATATTCATTTTTTTACTTATAGACATAAAATGTTTTCTACATTACAGATATTAAATCTTTAGTTGTTTATAGTGAAATCGTGTTTTCTAATTTGGTGCTCTTTTTAAATGCTGTTATTGTGGGGTTTGTTGTTTTGTTTTGACATCGAGAAGAGTATAAAATACGCATGCAAATCTCTCAATCTTTTCTTATCCGGTTTCTGGCTTTGCTATAATGATTACTTAGTCCCGCCTTCTTTACCCTCAATATTATAAGAGCAATCATTTCCTCACTGTAATTTGAACTGTCTGATTTATATCATTGATCCATTTGAAACCTATTTTATGGTATTAAGGAAAAAATAAGCTTGGTTCTTATCATGTATGTCTCACCCTCTAATTAATGAATTTGAGATTCTAAAAATAGCCACTTCAGAAAGTCATGCTTACCTACTGAAGGATACAGTTGAACTACATCTAAAGAAATTAGCAATTAGGTCAGTATTTGTAGTTAGAACTAATATTCCTGAGTCTATATGTACCTTCTTAATTGAGACTTGGTTACAGTTTGATCCCAGTTCAGATCACTTTATCTATTCATCATCTTTATAAACCTGAAAGTGAAAGGACGCGCAGTAAAATGCTAATAGGTATTTCTCATGGGTGGATTTTTGAGTGCTCTTCATATTTTTTCTGTTTTCAAAACTTTCTTCAAATAATACACATAAGTTTAAAATCAGAAATCCCCTTTCCCTCACAATACTTTATTGAGAATATACAATATCACTCTTAAAAAGTATTGAAAATGAAGGAAAGAATAAGGACAAAAACTTCTGCAATAATTGAAAGACAGAGGCAGACAAAATAATTCTGGTTGTTAAAGTAAGGCAGAGAGTGCTCAGGTACAGATGGGGGAGTAGATGCGGAAGCTGTTTTTCACGGCGGAAATACCTGAAAGATCAAAGAGCGAGATTAGAAGGAAAAAGAACTCCAGATACAGTTGATCCTCATTATTCGCAGATCCTCTATTTTTGAATTTGCCTACTCACTAAAATTTATTTGTTCTCCCCAAATCAACAATCATGGCACACGGTTATTTGCAGATATGCACAGAGTGGCACAAAATCAGAGGCCCCCAGCACTCACATACCCAGCTGAGGTTGGGCAAGATGAGGCTGTGCCTTCTTGTCTCAGCTCTCCTACTGTAAGCAAGTGTGCTTTTCAGGGTCGATCGAGTGCCTTACTTTTCACATTCTGGGGGCTTTTCTTGGTGATTTCCCTGTTCGAAATCCTGAAGCATAATGATCAAGTGCTGCCTCGTGTTCCTAGGCATAAGAAGGCTGTGATGTACTTACAGAGGAAATGAGTTGTCGGCCATGAGTTCAATGTTGAAATGAATCATCAATATAAATTAAATAAGATGTCTTTAAACAGAAATATACATAAAAAAGGTTAGGCACTGATCAGTTGACAAAAATGCAGGGAACAGAAGCATGAAGGGACCCAGCCGTACACTTTCCCTAGGAGCAATGGTGCAGCACTCACTAGTTCAGTGTTTGCAGCAATTACATAGACCGTGACTACCACAAAAAACAAGAAACAACTGTAAGTGATTGGAATGTTATCTGCCTAATGCAGCAGATCTCAACCCTGGCCACACAACAGAATCCCCTGGAGAGAGAGCATTTTCAAAAATGCAGATACCTCGGTCCACCCCAGGCCAAGGAGAAAGGAACCTGGGGAAGCTAATGCCTCTGCACTGCTGTTTTTAAATCTCTTGAGGTAATTCCAGAAATTTTTCTTTTCTACCAAAATTATAGCTCAGAAACGTGGAAGCTGTTGGATGGGAGGCTCTTTTTGGAAAGACCTTTTAAAATGAGTACATCAGCTGGGATGCTTGTCTTTCCTTTTTCCTGCTTCCTGGGATGCAGTAATGGTGGATGAGCCCTCCTAGCTGTCTTGGCTCATGAGGCAATCTTAGAAATGGCAAGCACATGCTGAGAATGATGGAGAAACATGCTAAGGGCGGAAGGAGCCATGTCCCTTATCACGGGGGAGCTACATTGACAAGTCCTCGTATTATGTATCTCTGTACCTCTCTCATATGGGAGGTAGAGAAATCGTTATGCAGTAAGCCACTGTTGCCTGTTACCTGTAGCCAAAGTAAATCCTCAACCTTCCACCTCTAATCCTCACAGCCTCCTAACCGTTACCTGCCTTGAGACCATTATAACTAATTTCATTATGCCCTTAATACCTGTTTACTGCTAGTCACCCCAAGAATCCCAAGACTATGACATTATTCTGTTGTCCACACTCTAAAACCAAATGACACTGTTCCAAGCTATTTCTGACCCTTCTCTGACTCCCGAAACCCTTGCACTGTGCACCTGGGACGTCAGCCAGCAAAATCCCTTACGGCCTCAATCTCTTCTCTGCACATTCCTTTTCCTCGCTTGTTCCTGCTGTGAGTTGGCTCACACCAGAGGACAGTTCTTCCTTTGAGCTTCATTCAAGCACTGGCTGTGCTCTCTTCTACTCTCCTCCCGCCTGGTTCTGAAGGTGGAGCAGGTGTCCTTTGGCTTCTTTTTCACCTTCTAGATAATTATTATTCCTCCTCCCAAAAAGCACCCAGTGCCGACTCTCTGGTCATTAGACTATGCCACTCATTCATTATCCTGCCTGGCATAGTCCTTCTCCAACTCCACCCCATTCCATAAAGTTTTCATCTCCCGGCTCACTGTTACCCTCTCAACACTTCTCCTGTTATTATTATTTGTAATTTCAATATCCATCAAATGTCCTAGTCTGCTTGCAACAATTCCAGAATTAACATATAGTTTAAGAAATTATTTTCAATGTTCTTTTAATCTCATAATTATACCAGGTTGGTGACATATTTTTTGATCACCTTACACATGGATGTTCCTTCCAAATCTCTGGGCTCTTAGTTCCTGGATGTTCTCATCTCAAATAATCAGATGTCTTTATTCCTTCACTCCTTCTGTCGTACTCGAGACCAGTGACTCTCAGTCTGTGCTCCGTGGATCCCTGGGGTCCCTGAGACACTTTCAGAGGGTGAGGGAAAACTCATTTTTATAATAATATAAAGAAATTATTTCTCTTTTTAACTCTCAGTTTTTCACAAGTCTACAGTGGAGTTTTCCAGAGCTAATCACATCATGTGATCCAGAAGCAGATACGCAAATCCAGCTGTCTTCTAATAAGCCAAACATTCAAGAGATTTGTAAAAACATAAAACAATGACATTCTTCTCACTATTTTTTTTCTTTTGGAAAATATAGTAATTTTTATCAAAGAATTATGATATCATATATCATGCTATCATGGGTTTACTGCTGTTATTTTTAAATAAACCTATAAATGAATATTAAAAAAATCCTCAGTTCTAATTTTGAGTATGTTAAATATTTATATAAAACAGAGTTTTGTGAGCACTCAATAATTTTTAAGAGTGCAAAGCGTTTTCAAGCAAAAAAAGTTTTAGAACCACTGCCCTAGATTTTGTTATTAGCAATAATGTCAATGCCTCGATAACCTCAGTTTCAAGGATCCCACTCTTAGAGCATTGGGTTCGATCTTACCAGCTAGAGCTCCACTCCAACAGTCTCTCACGCCATCAGAATCTAAAATCCTTTGTAACTACGTCTCCTAAGTCTCATTTCCTCATAAGCCTCTTTACTCTGGAATCAGTCCCCCGCATACAACCTCATCTCATATTCTCTTCCCCTGTCATCTCACAATGCAACAACCACAATCTGGTCAATCCAGCTTTCCATTTTTCCATACTTCGTTGTGTGCAGCTGAACCAAGCCGGGAGAAACCGAGTCTCTTACTTTAAATGCAGAGTCATGACGATCAAGGGGACCCTGTAGGCTCTTTCTACAATTTCTCCTTCTACCCCTTTCTGCCCTCATTCTCCTAGATGAAAATCTCATACCCTCTTTTCTCTCCTCTAACTTCCAACACCCTCTTCACCCATATTTATTCTCAGCTGTTAACCTTGCTACCTATTTCACAAAGAAGGCAGAAGCAGCCAAAGAATCAGTAGAATAATATATTCAAAGTGCTGTTAACCCAGGACTGCATGTACAGCAAACTTATTTTGCAAGAATGAACGTCAAAAAAGACATATTTCAGGCAAACAAAAATTGAGAAAACATTAAGATATACCGAAAATAGGGAAAAAAAAAAAAAACAGACAGACACAGAAGAAAGGCTTGAACAGCTTGATGGGCTAGAAAGGACCAAAAAAAAGTAAACATATGCATAAATATAAAGAAAAATTGGGTGTAGAAAACAGTAATCTTCAGTTTTAATTTTTCCATACTGTCTCAAAATAAGAGAAACAGGATGCATTGCTTCTAAATCAGTAAAAGAGAGGGAGGAACAATCAATTAAAAATAAATCAAGAAGGGAGAAAATTTAAAAGAAATATAATAGAGATATAAAGTACATACTAATTATTATAAACAAATCTGAACACTTCAATAATCACAATGAATATAGATTAAAGACTTCAGATAATAAAAGACAATGATTCTTAGGCTATGAATAAAAATTCACTATATTCTACTTATAAGAAGTATTCGAAAAAATAAGGCTGCAAAATGTTTGAAAATATCAAGATGAAAAATTACATGCCAGGCTAGTATTAAACAAAAGAAACATTTATGTTATCGAGTATCATAAAAAAATTCTGTAAGCCAAAAGCAATGCCAGAAATAAAGAGCCTTTACTACATAAAGGCTCAATTCATAAAATTTAGAACAAACACTAGATTATATGCACCTAATAATGTGCATATGCATCTAATGACATATACCTTTTATAGTAATTGAAAGAGTAGAAAAAACTCATATGGATACACGTTTTGAATATGAAAATTGTCAAGCTAGATACTGCAGGCATTTTTAGAACATCATACGCAAACAGTGAAGAGTATCCATTATTTTACATGACACATGCAGCATTTACGAAAATTTACCAGATACCAGTCCATATCCAGGCAGAGAGACGTGCATTTCACAAAATGGGTGCCACACAGTCCATAGTTTCTGACTGCAATGTACTGAAGATAAAAAGTGACAAGAGATCACTTAGAGAAATCCTCTGAAGACAAGAATTAATACTCATGGTTGTATATGAGATCACACTGGAAGTCAGAAAATACTTATAAGGGATAATGGAAAAACTACTTATTAAAATGTCTGGACACAAGCAATATGGTTTCAGAGGTAAATCAATTACCTTAAATTAACACGGTAAAAATAATAATATTTTTAAATGAGAATGAAAAACAAAACAAAGTAGCTCTTGACATCCAGGAGCTGGCCTGTCATCATTAGCCAGGCCTGGTGTCCTCCTGTTGAACATAAGTAATTTCAAAAGACAAAGCAACCCTGTGATTATAATGGATCAAGACAAAAACAAGACCACTCTGTAATCATGTCTTTCACAAAAAAATACATAAACACCTTCCAAACCATAGAATACTACACATCGCTCTCTCCCAGCTAAGAGAAGTGATGGCTACTTCTTTACCAATTACAGCTTCAGCCTCTCTCTACTCTTCCCTCCTTCTAGATAAGACTTATTCAGATATCCAATCATAGAATTACCCCCACTTCCTGATAGCAGCTAATTCAGAGCAAAGTTGTACTATTTAAATTCCTCTTACTGTAATAGCCAATAAATCCAGTTTGTTCCTGGTAGTTTTTGGCTGGCGGACATTGACAAAAAAATAATGGGGTATATAATTAAAGATACAAAACACAACAACAGCAAATTAGAGAAAATAAAATAGAATGAAGGAAATATATAAGATCAGGAGCCAAAGTTATACAATAGCAAATAAGCATAAAATAGTAGGCAGGGACAAAAAAAGCTGAAAGTTAGTCTTTGAAAGACTTCTATAAAAGGCGATTTAATTTATGGCCCATTATTTTTTGTCAATGTCTACCAGCCAAAAACCACCAGGAATGAACAGAAATAAGGCTCACAAACTCAATATTAACGATGAAAAAAAGGCGTAAGGTGTAAAGCAGAACGCATTATGAGCAAGTTTAGGTCAATAAATGTGAGAAATTAAAAGAAAAAGGCAAATCATTTAAAAATATAACTTGCCAAAATAGACTTCAAAATAAATACATGAGCTAAATAAAACAAGCATATAACCATCAAATAAATTGTACATGAAGTTAAAACGTTATCACAAATGAAACACAATGGCCAGTTATTTTACAGATGAGTTCTAATAAACATTCAATCTTACGCAAACTCTTCTAGAGAGTATAAAAATAGAACATCCTTAACTTATTTTATGTGACAAGTATACCGACTTTAAAATTAGACTAGTATGAAAAAATCACAATTACAAATGCTGATATAAATATCTTAAGTTAATTATTAACAAACTCAATCCAGCAACATATACAAATATAATGAATCATTGCCAGGCTGGTTTTATCATAGCAAATCAAGTTTGGTTTAATCTCAAAAGAAAAAAAAATACTTTTACATAATACACCACATTAACAGATAAGGTAAAGAAATATAGGACTATTACAATAAATGCAGGAACAGCATTGAATAAATCTCAGCATGCACTGATGATAAAAAGTTACTTATCAAATATTCCAAATAGGAATAGAGGGAATACCACATCCTGATAAGGTCAATCTATGATACAGCATCCATCTGCTCAGTGGTGAAATGAAGAAGCAATCCATTCACATTAGGAACAGTACAACACTCACGATTACCAAATCCATTCAGTACTTTACAAGGAGGCCCTAACAAATGCAGTAAGAATATTAAACAGTTGTAAGATTAGAAGGAAGGAAATATAATTCTCATTAGTTACAGATTACAAAACCACCTACGTATTTTGAAAGAATTTACAGGCAAATTATTAAATTATTAAGAGGATTTAATAAGGTCCCTGATACAATATAAATATACAAAAGTCAATCATATTTTCTATAGACTAGTAACAGAACATATAATTAAAAATAAATATTATCTGCTGTAATAACAATATACAAAGTGCTCAGACTTAAATCTATCAAAGGATTAACAAGAATTATATAAAAAGAGAGACATATCATGCTCATGAATAGAGACTAATTAATGTAAAGAAGTCAATTCTCCCAAAATTGATGTAATGCACTTACAGTTAGCATGTACTGTTCTTTGTTTGCTTTGAGGAACTGTGCAAACTAATTCTAAAATGCATATGGAAGAACAAAGGCTTAAGAAGGTCTAAGACAAAATGAGGTAAAACAGAAGAAAAGAGATTTGCCTGGCCAGATTTCAAAAAAGACTATATCACAAAAAGACTATCACAAAAAGACTACAGTATTTATGACAATGTGGTATTGTCATTGGCGTAAACAAATTTGCCAGAATAGAGAGCTCAGAAAGAGACTCACACAAAATATAAGGACCTGATAGGCGGTAGAGACGGCATTGCAGGTTAGTGGGAAAGAAAAGGTTATTCAATCTTTTCAGTCTCGGACAACAGGTTATCCACACAGAAGAAACAACTATCTCAGAATAAATACAATTAATATAAGGCAGATTAAATATTTAAATATAAAAGACAAAATGTGTGGCAGACAGACTCTAAACTGACTCCCAATTCTTACATCTGCTGGTATTCATTCCCTTGTGTAATCCCTTCCCCTTGGGTGGGTGGGACCTGTGACCTGCTTCTAACCACAGTTGATCGGGTGTCACTTCCATGATATGCTACGTTGTTAGCAGTGTCTCTATCGATTGATTCTCTCTCATCCCGGCTTTCTGGAAATAAACTGCCACATAAAGAAGCCCACATGGCAAGTGACTGAGGGTGATCCTCAGCCACCAACCAGAAAAGAACTGAGGCTTTTAGTTCAACAACCCACAAGGAACCAAATCTTGCCAACAACCACAGAACTTGGAAGAGGATGCTTCTCCAGGTGAGTCTCAGGTGAGATCCCAGTCCTAGCCAGCAACTGATTGTAGCTATGCTTATGAAAGACCCTGACCAGAGGACCCAGGTAAGCCCTGCCTGGATTCCCAACCCACAGAAACTCTGAGATAACAAATGTGTGTTAAGTCATTAAGTTTGTGGTAATACTGTTATGCAGCAATAAATAACAAATACAAAAATTAAAATGCTTAGAAGAGAATAGAGGAGAACATTTTTAGTGCCAGGACTTTGGGAAAGATTCTTTAATAAGTTGCAAAAAAAACCCCATAAATAAAAGGAAAACACTGACATATTCACTTACATTCAAATTAAGAACATCTGTGTGTCAAAATATACCACAAAAGTCATAGTACAAAGACCATGTAAATATAAGCCAAAAACTATTCACAATACACATAACCAAAAAATGGTTAGTATTATTACTATATGGTAAACTTCAATGAATCAATTAAAAAATGAACCCGAGAAAAATGGATAAAAAAACATGAACATAGATTTCATTTCACAAAAGAAACACAAATGGAAAAAATACGGACTACTATATACGTGTGTGTGTGCGCACACAGTTGTGTATATGCTATGTGTCATTAATAATCAGAGAACTGCAAATGAAAACAAAAATGTGACACTCTTCTACCCTACCAGACAGGAAAATATTAAAAAGTCTGAAAATGTCAAGTGCAGGAGAAAATCTGGAGCAACAGAAACTTTTCTATAATGGTTAGAATGTCAATTTGTAGAGGCAATCTAGAAAAATAGTAATTTGGCATTGTCTAAAATAGTTGAGGATGTGCTTTCTGCCCTAGATATACATACAAGGAAGGAGGGTCGTTGGGGATGGGTGGGAAGGTTCTGGGTACAAACAAAACACAGTAACAAAATTCTTGTATATGTGCATTACAGAACATATATAAGAATTTTTATATACAACGCTTGAATTTGCAAAAATTAGAAATATTCCCGAAATCCATTGACAGGATAACAGATAGATAATGGTATGTTCAGATAACGGCCTATTCATATAGCGGAACACAACAAGTTGAAAATAAGTGATCTTCACCTACAAATATCAACACGCAGTAGACAGACAAAAGAAAAGCAAGCTGCACAGAATATATGCAGTATGTTAAGGCTTACACAAAGTTGGAAAACATGCAAAAATACACAATATGTTGATAAGGAGAGAGACATATGTGGAGGAGCTATAAAGAAAAGTAAGAGAATAAAACACAAAATTCAGGAAGGACGTTTCCTCTGGGATGGCTGGTGGGAGAGGAGGATGTGACAATGGAAGGTCAGATGGGAGGCTTAACTACTAGTATTAATTGTGCATTTCTTAGAGTGGATGGTAGGTATACTCATGTTCATGTTATTAATATATTTTATATCATACATGCTTTGTACCATATTGTAGACTTTGTGAGTATATGAATTTGAAGTCCCAGCTCTAGCCACAGAAACTTATCAGTATCATAGAGGAGGGCTTCTGATTTCCCAGTTGGGTCAACACATCTCTTCAGTGTCAACATATTGCTGTAACTTATTTTGCATATCCACTGCACCTAGAGTCTGATAAGTGGGGGCAGTAGAGCTGGCATATTCGAAGATCAACACAATAGTGTTTTCTAATTCACATACAGTGAACCATAGCAAAGGAGTGGACAGCAACATGCAAGGGAAAACTAATCACAGAAAAGGAATTCCTCTCTATCAAGAGCATGAACCCTACTATCATAGGTCTATGGCACTTGGTCCCAACGCAGAGGTGCATGTTCTCTTGCACTCCTTGCTGGAAGGCTGAGTTTCTGGCTGGAGGCTCTGGAATTTGCTCCTAGGTCCCAATCTATAGTTGTGAAAGAGAGAAAGCATCCAAACTTACAAAGCACCAACCAGAGGATAATGTACCCCAACGCAAAGAATATGTGTGAATGACAAGTGAAATAAAAGCAAAAGTTATTCTATGTAGACTAGGTAATTTTATATTAATATAATCCTTTGTTATGTGTGGTGTCAAGGTGAATAATTATTATATATACACATATAAGTGTAATTTAGACATGCTACTTCTGATTGATTTCCACTTATTCCATCCCAGCCAGTGAAGTAAATGCAGTGTTCACACATAGTCTTAGAGACCCCCAACTTTTATGCATATTTCATGATAAATAAGTGGAAAACATTAAAATAGGTAAAACACAATAGTTACAATGTAGAAGATCACAATGACATATCTACTGAATGATGGTATGAACACAAAGTTATGCTTACTCTTATAAAAATGGCATTTGTAACATGGAATGAAATTTCGAGTAATAGCATCATACTTGAATTGAAAAAGTTTTATATCGCAATAAAAGTCAGAAGTCAATATGATATACTCTGGAAAAACTCAAAACATGGCTCTAGAAATGATGAAGACTGAAACTGAAGTAAGTGCAAGTTTGAATAAAATTTTTCTTGAAATATGAACATACAAAAGCATTTCCCAATATATTAATTGTATAATTGTGATTTTACGTGTTTGTGCAACTCAACATATTAAATAATAGAATAGACGTCTGGTCTATATGTCTTAACTATGTATGCTCAAGTTATCTGAAAATATTTTTAATATCTTGTCATTGAGAAAATGGTGCATCACATTATACATGGGTTTGCCTTTCCTTGGGGCACATACAATAAAAGGATCAAAGTTAGCATATCTCTGCACTCCCTCTCTCTCTCTGGGTATATATATCCAATAAGACTAGAGAATTGGAGGTGAACACAAAGAGGAAACAAGTACTGTTCTATTCATTTTCACACGTGGTTTTATTTAATCCTTGCATCAACTTTGAATTTCACAGATGGGAAAATGGAGATTTAAAATGAAGAAACTTGCTTAAGACCTCACAGCAGGTCAGTATCTACTGACCTAGGGATTTTTATTATTCTATCTAATTTCAAAGCTCATATCATATACAAAAATGTTGTAAATATAACATTTTTAATAGAAATCTCCTCTTTTGAATTAAGCCAGGAACTGGGGGGTACAAACAAGACTTGTGAAAAACCCACCAGTGCAGTCTGTTGGTTAGAGAAAACCTTATGCTCTTATGGTAATGGGATTCTGCGAAGTTTTTATGTGTGTATACAAGCATGTACCTTTCTGCTCGTGTTCCACAAATGCGGTATTTTAGATAGTCTTATAATGAATGTTGGATAAAAGATAACTGACTGTGTATAATTTCAGTTTATTTTGGTAAATCTACAGAAATAACCACCTGTTCATCAGCACACATAAACCAACTGTTAACTGTGCCATGTTTTGGTTAGCATTGAATTAGCCAGGGCGCTCAGGTTAGTGTTTGAAAATGAGAAGCAAAAACCACCTATTTTGCTTGTGTGGCCTTAATTTTTATTAACTGCATTCTTTATATGCATTTATCTTTTCATGGGTATCTTAGGAAAGCAATTGCACCACTTCTTGGCTGTATTATATGTTCTCATACAGATAAATAAATCCTCCTTCAAAGTTTTGTGAAATATTGCATTAAGGCATCAAATTAAAATGGCTTGATAAGTTATAACAGCCATATTTTAAAATTCCAACAACTTTAAACAAATCTACAACAAAATTAATCTTTTGGAACAAGATAAAGGAATAAATGAATACATAATTAAAACAATAAATAAATAAATACCAATAAAATTGGGATGTAACCTCTCATTGCAGCACAACATGGTTTTAGAACATTATTTGCATTACACAAGGAATAAGATAAGTGTCTTATGCATTTTTCAGAGATAGGTGCCATGTTTTTTTTTGTAGGGAAGGATGTACCAAGCTAATATCTATTGCCAATCTTATTCTTTTTTTTTCCTTCTCCCCAGAGCCCCAGTACATGGTTGTATATCTTAATTGTAAGTCCTTTTAGTTCTTCTATGTGAGCCACTGCCACAGCATGGCAACTGACAGGTGGATGGTGTAGTTCTGCAACTGGGGAGCAAACCTGGGCCATGGAAGCAGGGAGAGCACCAAACTTTAACCACTAGGCCAGTAGGGCAGGCTTGAAAGGTGCCAGATTTTAATGCAGGGATTAGAATACATTGCTCATTTACTAAATGAGGAAAGTGACAGTGATGGGAGCTGAGCTGACTTCCAAAAAGAGGAATGGAGAACTTCACGGATGTCAAATGAGCAAGAACATTTGCTTTCTTAAGTCATTAAAAATCTATATATCCTAAGTTTGGAAATAGAGAGAAAGACAACATATGGGAAAACACCACATATCTAGGACATTTGAAAATTTGAGACACGTAGGTGAAATTCAATACCAGTGTTAATATGCTTCAAATAAAAATTACATTTCATCTCAAGAGAGTAAGAGTAATACAGAAATAGTTTAAAGAAATAAAATGGAAAGAGCAATTGCAATGTACTATGAAAAAGATTTGCTCAGATTATAATTTATCCTTTTTTTCCCTAAAGTTTTAACTACATCAGACTTCAAAGAGATTCTTAAATAGCCCATACAATAATTAACACAATTGTCAGAGGAATGATTTTCCTTGTGCACCTTAGTTTCTGTGTTCAGCTTTAGGTTCAGAGTACCTTCCTTCCTTCCTTCCATCCATCCATCCATCCTTCCTTCCTTCCCTCTTTGCTACCTTCCCTTCCTTCCTTCCGGTATTATTTACACGGTAGAGAAAAGAAAAACAGATTGTTTTATTCCTAAAATGATTCTATTTGAATATATTTGACTGCTAGTCACAGATTTGACAAGAATATTCACTTCCCACTTGGTGCAGGCTCCTTTGTGCTAGGAACATGGTGAAATGCAGAGTATGTCTCTTTATAGTCCCCGCTAGACCGTTAGTTCCATGGAGGCAGGGCTCAAGTGTGTTTTATTCACCAGTACATTCCCAGAATTGATAGCAGTGCCTGGTAATGTGGATGGAGGTACTTAGATGGGGGAGGGAGAGGAAAAGAAGATGTCCTTGGCCAGGTGGAGTCCACAAGAAACATATCGAGTTATCCTCCTTACTGTTATTCCTAGCAATGACCAGCATGCACACCAGACCGCAGTCACACATTCTTTCCTCTTCAGGCATCCCTGGATATTCAACTACAGAGCAAACTTCTTTGTTATAAATGTGCTGGGGTAGTTGAGTGACTGGAAATGGGGAGAGAGCAAGCATGTACTTTTGTTTTGTTCTGTTCTATTTGCACTTGCCTTTTGGAAAGGCTACTTATTAACGGATGTCCTATGACAACTAGTGAGTCAAAGACTAATTAAGGAAAACACAGGTGGTGATCTCTATCCAAATTTTCCAATAACTCCCTCTAACTTGATAAACTACTTCCTTTCCTCATAACCACCATTTCAGAAAGAAACCACATCTACCGCAGAACAGATAACAGTTCTCAGTGCCTTTCCCGGTTATCGCTACCTGGAATGCCCCTCCTCTCCTTCTCTTCTTCATGAATTCCTGGCTAGTTTTAAAGTCTGGAGAGCTTTTAGGGTCTCCAGTAGGGTCTCCAGAGTCTCTCCAAGTCAACTAGCTTTTGTGTCCTTCCTTCATGCTAATCAATACCTTGACAGCAGATACTCAAAAAGTATGGTGAATAAGTGAATTGACACATGAACTGTAAGTCCACTCAAAATTCCTTCACAAAAACATATTCCCTATAGAGGTAATATGGACTTCAAATTTATCTGTAAAATAAGTGTCATGTAGTGCTGTAGTGAGGATTGTAATGAATACACGAAAACCTTATGGTTCAATGTTTAGCACATATTAAATGACTAATTCATGATAGATCCTTAACCTTCTTTAACAAAAGTTTTCACTCCCAGCCCTGTGCATAATCTACTTAGAATGCCTTAAGTAACCTGCAAGAACCTTCTTTTTAGTGATATCATGCTTGAATGAAGATCTTACCAGCGGCAGGAGGGGCAGCTGTAGAGCACTGATGCATAGGACAGGGACGTTCTTACCATTTAATAGGCTGGGATGATGCATGTAGAAGAGTAAAATGGACTGAGTCCAAGTCACAGACAGGACTTGGAATTAAGTTAGGGAAGCAGAGGCAAGGCTTGCCCATCACCAAAGGGTGCAAGACTAGTGGCTGAAATTGTGGGACTGTGTATCAATATTCAACTTATCCTGCATTTCCCAACTTCTGCCTTTCCAGCTCCACACAAAATCCCCACAGTTACTCGAAGACCTAAAGAGGGCTATTAAAAATTATCCCAACCATAGACAAGTTGCATTTTGCTTCTTATTTATTTATTAAAGACTTCTGTTACACATGGAGTTCCAATAAACTAGCTTATGATTTTCAGTCTGTTTTCTTTGCTGCATAACTAGATAGGGGTGAAAGAAAACAAAACAAAAAAATCCCATGGTTGGAAGCCTTAGCTGAACCAATCTTTGGAATTACCATCAATTAAACATGTATGTGTTACTTGGACTAAATAAAACATAAGTTCATATAAATTATAGCTCAAGCATCTACAAATCAATCAGAGAATATAAGAACCTATTGTTTGAAGTTTCTATCATCCTTTGCGCAAAATTTCAGTCATTTTGTTCTTAAAATATTATTTGGATTTTTCTGCCAACATTAAGGGAAATAATGAAACCAGTTGAGTGCTGGAAAAATTAACGTAGCAGCTATTTTTAGATATATTATAGACATACTTTGGTGAAGATTTGAATGAGCAGTAAAATAGCTCACATGTTAAATTCCTTGATAGATCTTAGACTGTCAGGTGCCCTTACCTCTGGAAGTGGTGTTATAACATATTGCCTTCTATTGCAATTTTTTCCTAAATTATCAGTGAATATTTTTCTAATTATGATACGAGCTAATCAAGCTAATCAAACATAGCAATTTCAAAACCATTGTTCATGTTTATTCACTTATAGATAACTGAATGTGATATACTTTATATATCAAGAATGGCTAGGATCCTTGATGATGTACCCAAAACTCTGCAGATAAATGATGCTAATCCAAAGTAAGTGACAGAGAGGAGGGGTGGCATTTCTACAGAAGAGGAATTTTTAAGACATGCTAGTGTGTGGGGGGGAGGTTGTTTTGAATGCGGTTGCTGAGGATGGTATGGCAGGTCCTCTGCCACATCTGGGAATTTGACATTCTTGCCAGGTATTCACTAATTCTTCTGTTTGTCTAAAAAGACAGCCAACCAAATGTCTAATATTTGGGGTCTAGGCCTAACATGTGCGAATTCTTGTGTCAGATCCTTAAAATTTGTGCCTCTTTGGGTTTCTATAAATTAAACTGAAGCATATTCATAGATTTACCTTCTTTTTCCTGAACAGATTCTCCCATTTCCTATCCTGAAATTTTCATTACAGTAATTTCAAGTCTCTGGTTATAGACTAATTCATCCTAAATGAGTAATTCGCTTTATTTCAAACTTTTGAAAACCAGATTAACTATTACCACTACATTTATTTATGTTACTTTTGTCAGCAAAATTAACATATTCTTTCAAAATTTCGGGATTTATATGCTATTACTTTAATAACAGCTTTTATCCCAATTAAGCCTAAGTTTGGGTAAGTTAATGAAGATAGAGATTGATTTTACAGAGAGGATGTTTTATAAGTGTTTCTTTTAGAAGTGTCACATAGTGATAATCGTTCTTTCATTTTCAAGATGATAAGAATAAAACTAAGTGTAGAGGCTATTTGAAGTTTTCCTAAGCTAACACCCTAAGAATGCAGGACCTGGATGTTGTGGGAGTCAGTCGGGTTAGGTATTGAGATTATAAGGTAGGAGGTCCGGAGCATGAAGATATGCATGCATATCCAATGGATGAGTCATCCTTCACCCATACATATCATTCTCACAGGGGAATCTGCAAATAGAAGTCTTCCCCCTCCAGGAACCTTTCCCTGGGGTTGAGAGTCGGGGAGTAGAGATGGAAACGCACCTTGGCATTGCTACGTAGTGGTGAAAGTTAGGATATACCGTGAAGATGATTTTGTTTGCGTGTCCCGTTATTTAGCTATCCAAAACATGGTCCCATATTGTTCCGATATTCATTCACAGAATTCCTATCTCTCTCATTTTCCCCATCTCTCCCCCGATTCCTCCATATACTCAACCTGGCTCCCTTCTGCCTGCGGGTGTTTCTGTACAACATTAAAAGAAAGGCAGTGGTAGTTCCTACTCTTTCTTGTTTCCTGCACACATCTGTAATTCTTACCTCGATCAGACCTAATGCTACTGCCAACCCTAAGCCTTTTTATTTGATCTAATTCAAGACCACACATCCTGGGAATTGAAAGCCAACACTGAGACTCTGCCCAATAATGGAAATAGTATAATCATCCATGAAGCGATCTTACATGCTTGTTGATAACCCTGAGATAGAAAGAACAATCTTCCTTGAGAAGAATAGTGTAGATTCAGGTCTTCAGTTGCCCTCTCAATCTATATTAACAGAATATGATTTTCATTAATTCTGACATCACAGGGAGGAAGCAGTGAGAACTTTGGGAAGGAAGCAGATATTGGGGGGCAGAGGAGCAGCCTGCATTCACACTCTGATGGGAGAAAAATGACAACCAAGTGAGGTGCAGCTGCAATGTAACATATCCACAGCTTTATCACTTTGGAGGCACATTTTGACATAATAACAAACTGCTGAGAAAGAACCACTTTTATCTAGGTCAGCATGACAGACTCCCAAGTGTCAGAGAGTGTGGGGGAACCACACTCTGAAGCATCAGAAAGAAGACTGCAATCTGTACGGGGATTTTCATCAAGTCTCAGCACTGCCTGATAGTTTTCATCCAATACATTGTAATTACTCCACTGGCTTATAATGGCATAGCATTTGGATTTCAGAGCCTACCAAAATAAAATGAACCACATTTTATGACTCCATTTATAATAAGATGCAGATGGTAAAGGAAACAGATGCCTCTGACATCATCTCCCATTTGCCTTCAACTTTTGCAGACACTGGCAGTCTGTAAACTCATTCAAAGGGATGCAAGATAAGTCAGGCAGTTTTCCAACTCTGTTTCCAGTCCACAGAAACACTGGCAGCAGTGGCACTGCTTTCTTTGAGTCATACAGTGACAATTCCTCAAAAAGAAATTTGATTCTAAGTCTGTGTCAGGCTTTACTGCAAAATTAATCATCCAGGAAAAAAAATCCCCACAAATATTGGGAGTTTAGCAATTAGCAGCTACTGATTGTTTTGCATGACAGTGACAGAAAGGACAGGGTGGGAGTGCTGTGATTGTGAACAGCTGTAGCTTCAAGGAGGCAAAAAAGAGAAGGGAGAGTTTTAAACAGACAAGCAGGTCTAAAGTATTCTACCGGCCCTTGGCACCCAGCTCGTTCAAAGACTGATTCCTTATTAGTTCTAAACAAAAACTTTAAGAAGGCTTTTCAGGTTACTGTTTCTGACTCAAAAAAACATATTCATTCTGTATTTCCAGCTGTTTTTCCAGAAGAAATCCTATATTCTGATAGGAGCTTTCACCATTTCCCAGCGATATCACCAACATTACCTACAGGAAAATAAATTCTTTTTTTGGTGTGAAGATAAATGTGTTAGAAGACCTTTTAAAAAAGATAAGGAACTTTTGTAGTCCATCTTGAAAGCAAAAGATGCTTGAGTAAAGCAACAATCAAGGCCTTTAGCAGTGGTTGAGGTTCCAAGATACATCAGCACGGTTACAGATGGAGGAGAGTTAGACAAAAACCTTTAAAACCTTCCCATCTCCCCGACTCCCTGTGATATAACTTCATCTACAACTCTGTAGCAGACACATTTTAGCAGAAAAAATTTGAGAAACGAAGGCAAGAGAAGTGGTGACATAAAAATAAATCTTGCTAGACAACTATGGTACCCACTTTTAAAACAATCTCTCTGTGCAAGTAGCAGACAGAAAACATACAGACCCCCCTACCCACCCACACATACACACACACAGAGTACAAGAATAAACAAACTCTTCTAATTCATATCCACAAGTTGGGTCAGAAAGTATTAGTGCAAATTTCTGCTGACCTGCAGCATCTAGTCCACAAACTTTGGATATCCTAGATGATCCATCAGTGTCCAGCAGATGCTTTCAATGAGTTTAACTTCATCTCTAGGCAAGTTTTGTTTCCAAACATTAATATTAGTTGGTGATATTTCCCCTTCATAGGGAAGATAGAAAAGGTTCGTGGAGGTGGCAAACAATATTTGGTTTAAACTAGCAGGAGACAAAGGAATTCCAAGAAAGGCAAAAATCCTTTCAGTGGTTTTCTGAGGAAAATGCACAATATCTTCAAACTTGATCAGCTGGTAGCTGGCAGGCAGCAAATCCGTATTTATTCTTAGGGCCGCTGCTGTGTTTGCAAGCCACAAATGAGCCAACAGGGAGACTGCACTTGACGTGGATTTTGATAATTCTTTCCTCAATGATTCATACTCCAAAGCATAGCCCGAATTTAAGTTACATTTGCCTTTACCTCCCTCTATTTTAAACAATTTAGCTAAGTGCCCTGGTACATTCTTCAAAGAGTAAAGACTTGGTTTACTACTGTACAGCATTGAATAAATCCATGCCCGAGGGTCCCTCACTATGTACAATGCCCTCATGGAAGCTCCTAAAACTTCCTGAAAAAAATGAAGCTTTAAGGTCCAGCTCCCGCTGCTTAAACTGAGCACAGGCCGTGCACTTGGGTAATAGACCAGGTGTCTCCTCAAAGCCCTAATGTATTCAGCATCTCTATCAAAGGCGCCTTTCATTCTACTTCTTTGTTCTGGCAAAGACTCTCTCCTTTTCAGTTTTCTTTTTTTGTCCTTATTCATTGTAAAATATTGGGCCAGTTTAGCCCTACTAGGTTCATGCAGATGGATGTTCTGCAAATGTAATTTTGTGTCTTGGACTAAGGACTGCAACCAGCCTCGGAGTAAACGGAAATGCATGGTGCGGATATCCGATGCCTTCCATTCACAGGCATCCACAAATGAGTCGATTTCAAATTCAGTTTCAGGGATATCAATGTAGGCTGTAGGAACCCTGATGTAGAGAAAATCGCTACTGTTGAAAAAAAGCTGTTTGAGAATTTCAGCTCCTGAACCAGGAAGTGAGGTAATGACAACATCGGGAAGATCAATGTGGTGCCCTTCGGAAGATGAAGACTTCGCGCTTGCCTCGGCCTCTGTCCTTGCCCATTTTGCACAGATGGGCTGAGTGCAAGTGCTCCACACATCCAGCAGCTCAATAAACCACAAGGCAATAACAAGTATTAGGATCCACCGCATTAGCTTTCTAAAAGAAAGGTAAAACCGCCACTGAAAAGTTAAAATCACCAAGCTAATGCACAAAATCAACCCAACTGCTATGTTAAATTTAAATCCAAAGGGGAAAATAACTCTATCATGTCTTCTGGGCTTTACTATTGCTTGAGTGCCCAAACCAAATCTGGTTATTTGGCCCTGATCAGCCACATTGGCAAAGCCACCAAATCCCAGATAATCAAATCTTGTCTTCAGGTTATGGTAGTCAGTTACAATGGAAACCACCTGTTCAGTATTATTGACATTGAGAGAAATCTGAAGTCCAGAATCAGAATTATCAATAAATCTGCAGCTGGAAACATTGACATATGGCCCATAAAAGACATAAGCAATTCTTGTGATTCTGGATTCCATCTGAAATGTAACATTAACAAACTGAGTCCACCTTTTTTTAAATTCAGCTGCTTGCTCTGCTTCCTGGATACTAGCAATGGGGCTATTGCCATGATGATCAAACCAAAACATTTTATAGTGTGCATCCCACACATCCATCATGGCGCCATTATACCTGCTCATAAACCTATACGGGATGTACTTAAAATCAATATCCAAATTATGAAAGAAGGCACTGACAGATTCTATCGGGGAATCTTCTTGCTTCTCAATGTGATCAACAACTAGCAAAGTTTGAGAATTTAAGAGAAGTAAAGCACGATATACACTTTTCAGCTTCATTGCTGAAGAATACGCAGACACTGCTTCCCCACTCACAAATATCATTTCTCCATGTTGAGAGGCAGTGATGATTTCCCCAGCTGCGTCACCAACCTCCTCACCGGTCCACTTAAGCCACTGTGCACATTCTCCCAGCTGACCTTCCCAGGGATTATTACACTGGCTTGTAGGTGACGGAGCAAACACCAGCACATTGTTAAGGTGGCTCAACTTGGGTCCATAGAGAGCTTCAGAAACAAATACCTGCCCATTGGGGGCAAAAGTAAACGAGTTCTGATCTGGATGTTCATGTCCTGGGTTAAAGCTCCTCCACCCATCAATCCAGGAGTACGGCTGAAAGTGAACTATGTCATACACAGCTCGCCCCCCTAACTTCCCAGATTTAAAAGACACAAAGGTATTGGTCTGTGTATTTGGCAACCCAGCCCCATAAGTGACGACACCCCAGTTAGGGAATATGTGCATTTTTGCAGTACCGTATTCAGCAGGAGGCTGTGGGGTGAGCTGGGGATCATACCAGATGTATTCAGTGTGAAGAGTACTCCACCTCTGTGCAGTGGAGGGGACCATAGGTCCATCTTTAGGTCGGTGCCTTCTAATTTGCTGGGCTAACCAGTTTCCAGCCCCATTCTTTAAGATGAACTTATCCAAAAAAACTAACTGGCTCTCTGGACCATAAAACCAATTATAATTAGAATCTGCTATACCCACAGTTCTTTGGAAGCCTGGTAACAGGGTGGCATAATAGAACCAAAAGTGCATTTTTAACCAGTTATTATCCAAGTTGTTGATATTAAAATGGCGCTGGGCCAGAAAAACATACTGTGTGACTGATTTTGCTGTGTAGCTTCCATAGGCCACACCTTCATCCAAAGAACCATCCACAATATGATTCAATAGAAACATCGTCTTTTCCATCACATCTACTACAACCTGTTTCCACAGATTTACTTTAGACCCTTTATCGACCCCAGTCACCAAGGCCCCAGTGAGTAATGCTATCATATTAGTAGCTTGGTGGTTATGGAGAAGTTGTTTGCCCCATGAGCGGACCTTGGAATACTCATACATTTCCTCAGTAATAATCCATATTTTTTCCAGGTATTTCTGTCTTCGATGACCATCTAATAAGTTATATAAAAAGTCAAAGGCAGTGGCAAAACCTGTTAAGGAATGGCCAACTGGAACCTCATCCCCGGGTGCATTCTCAACTAGCCAGTCTTTGTAGCCAACCATCCTGTCCATATATTCCAAGACAAATTCAAAGGCAACTTTGTCTTCCGGGCATAACAAACAGTACAGTGCTAAAGGAGGCAGATTGTTACCATAAATTTCATTCCACTTGGCAGCAAAATCAGCATGCTTGGGTGGAGGTAGGTAGTATGTTGGGTTGGACAGCATAACTGTCACTGCGTTTCTGATAGCTCTGAAAAGGTGCAAATGGCTTGTGCGAGACTTTTGTCTCATTGCTTGGATTTCTCCTGCATCAAAATATAAACTTGGACGAAGCAGACTTTTCTTCAGCTTTTGGTTGGGTCTGAAATCTTGCACTTTCTGTGTCTTAAACTGATCTATATCATCTGTGAAAACTGCCCAATCAGAGTAATTGCTCACAGATTCCTCAAAAGTAGAGAAAGCAAACATCGCTAATACTAAAAATAAGAAATGTCCTGTAAACATTAACGCCATGATCCATCAGGGAGTTCCTTTCCTTAGGCATACATGTCAAACACAGTGCTCAATGTGTTTCCCATCTGTTAGTAGAAAACATACATTTAAGGCCTTGATAAAACCAAGATTGTAAATCGTATATGCTGTGCAATCCAGCTGACATTCGGCTCATTCAAACCAAGTACAGTTGCCAAAAAGAGAAAACTTATACTGTGTATCTGTGTCCCTGACACAGTTTTGCTTCCCATAAAACTTCAAGGAATGTTAAAACCTCTAATTTTTCTGTATCAGGCAGTAAACAGTGGTATAAAGTTAAACATACTATGAATTCAGGATTTCCTTCTTTTACATAAATCTATCTAACATGAAGTGTCAAAACACACATTTGTTAAAAAAATAAAAAAGAAAAGAAAAAGAAAAAGCACTCCAAAATCCAAATTAAGTCATTCCTAGCATAGGAGGCCATCCCCGATGACAAAATCACCATACGCGTACGACACCTTTGCGTGTCTGCCCAGAGAAGTTGATGAAGTACTCAAACTCTTGGTGTGAACTCAGTTGTTATTCCTCTCAACTTTTTACACTTGTTGCTTTGAGAAGTTTTTCTTCCTCCATTTTTTGAAAGAAAAACATCCTCAAAAAGTGTTCAAAGTCCTACTTGGTTTTAAAAAACTCAAAATTCCTGTCCTCATTTCAAATCTGTCTTTTTCAGGCTTGCTTAATCATCAGCCTATTACGACCCAGAGAAAGCATTTCCATGTCTTCATTTATCAGCTTCGTCTGTCCAACTATAAAAATTTAATCTCTTCAGCCACCCAGGTACTTCTCTTCCAATCATGAAGCAACCACCGACTGGGTGAGAAAACTCCCCTTTCACCAACAGAGACGTCTCTTTTTCTGTTCCTTTTTCATGACACTCCTTTCTGGGGGAAAAATAAAACAAAGAAATTCTCTGAGGCTACAGGTATGCTGAGAGTGGAGATACACTGATGATTTCAATGTTCTACAATCTCTTGATAAAAATTTTAGAATCATCATAAAATCTGTTAAGTACACTCTCAGCGCAAGCGACTGTTTTTCTTACCATACTTTTAAATGCACATATTAGGATAACAATGAATGTTGGCAGACGACAAGCAGCTACAAGACACAACTTTCTCGACAGACAGTATTTATATTCTGCCGAGGGCTTGCGTTAGTTATTTAAACATGTTTTGTTCAAACGCAGTTAACACAAAGGTGAGTCCTGCTATCATGCTTGTTTCGGTCACAAAGGGCTCCGGGACTAAAAAGCAAAAGTTGAAAGGATTCTTTTTGACGCCGGTTGAGGGTTTAGCTTTCACGGGATCAGAAGGTGTCTTTGTAAAGGGAACGGCTGAGACCAGACGCTCTTCGCAAAGGAGAAATCAAGACAATGTGTGGGAGCAAGGGAGAGCAGTTCCCGCTCCGATCTCTCACCTGTAGCCTCCTTTTCCATCCTGACAGAAGCCACCAGAGGGAGCTCAGACCCAGACTTAAGGCGCAGCCTCGCCTTTTCCCGTCTCCGGTTTTGAAGAACCTAACCAAGTTTCAGTCTTGGACAAGTCTCCTCTCTGTAGGAAACATTAACGCTAGGAGTTTCCTGATCCGCCCCGCCTGTTGCATTTTTTTATTCCTACGAACATGCGGCCCCCATCCTCCGCTTCCCACCCCCGACCTCTGGCTGTGGTTTGGGGACAAGAGACCCCTAAATGGCCAAGTCCGCTTACCTTCGGCAGATCCGGACGGGGTCTCCGGCAGCGTTGGGCCCCAATGAAGCGGAGATGGAGAGTTCGAGAAAACTGCTGTGCACTGGAAGCCGGGCCCGCGCGGTCCCCCGCAGGGCTGCCCGCGCCCCCAGCCCGGCGGTCCCCGCGCTCCAACAGGCTGCGGCCCCGCGCTCGGCGCCCGCCCCGCGCTGCGCAGACACGCCCGCCCTCGGGGAACGCCGGACGCTCCCCGGCAGCCCGGGACCGCCGGAGGCCGACCCGCGCGCGGCGGGCGCTCTCGGGGGCGTCGCGTCTAGCGGAGCGCCGGCGTCCCCAGGCCGCGATGCCGCCGCGGCCGCCGCTCCTCCCTGCCAGCTCCGGCCGCGCGGCACGGGGAGGGCGAGAGACGGCGACGCGGGCCGGGGGCGGGGCGGGAACGAGCCGGGGGCGGGGCCGGGGCGGGGCCTCGGGGCCTGGGAGGGCGAAGGACGGAGACGCGTGCGGTGGGAGGGGCGAGAACCAGGGGGCGTGGTTGGGGCAGGACCTCGGGTAGGAGGCGGGGCCTCGGGGTAGCGGGGCGGGAGGGGAGAGAAGGGGACAGGGAGGTGGCAGCCTGGGCTTCGGGGTAGGGGTCGTGGCGGGAGCGGGATCCAGCACCCGCCGGATCCTAACGCGAGTGCCCTAGCGGGTGTTCCCGGCTGCAGTGGTGGCCGCGCGCTCCGGGACCAGCGGAGCCCGAGGAGAAGGAATTTGGGAGCGCGAGTGTCTGAAGACCTAGCCCGGAGGGCGGAGTCCTCCTGATATTCACCCTTTGGTTATGGGGAGAGCTCTGCTGTCACAGGGCCAGGGGGTGGGAGGAAGACAGAGAAGGTTCTGGGCATGATTACAAATGATGGGAGAAGCGGGGGCGGGCGGGATGACGCTGTGGGGTGTCGGGAATCACCCTTTAGGAAGAGCAAGGGCTGAGGAGGGAGGGAATGAGAGGCAGCCTGGCTGAAGTTGCTGTCATTTAGAAAAGCAAAATCAATATACCAGGTTAATATGAGAATGACTTCAGGAGCGCAGATGCTAAAGATCGGGGGAAAACACAGAAGACTAATCGGCTTTATTGATTGGAATAGTTTCTCCAGCAGTTTAAATATGAGAAGGTATGGGACAAATAGATGGAAGGAACCTCTTTCTTATTAAAGAGTTGGAAACTGGAATTCAGTAAAGACCCACAGGCAGAAGAATGTGCCTGTTACTCTGACACGTGTGTGCAGTTCCAGGATTTGGAAATCGCAGACCAGCTGTGAATCCTGTTGTATTCGACATACTGAACTCACAGATCTGCGATTACACTTCTGCATGGCGTGAGCCAACCCAGGGTCTGACCTCAACTATTACAAATAACTTAGTAATAATAAGAATATAGTAAAATGTTATGTGTGGCAAATGAACAAGCCCATCCCCATTTGGGGATTGGTGAAGTGTTCAGTTTCCTCCTACTCCATCCCACTTTGGTAAAATGGACAGATGTAGCCATTAAATAATGAGTGTCTTTCTTAGATCGCTTCCCTGTAAAGCCAAACAGTAGACCATGGCTAGCAGAAAAAATTTCAAACCATTTACCTTGGAGGTGAAATGTGACCTCTACCTCCTCATCACTCTTCTATTGTGTCCCTTTGGGAGCCCTACCCCAGTCCAAATGGCCAAACTTGCTTTTGCCATGGCACTTCCATAACTATGCTTATCTTATTCCTTCTCGCACAATGTCCTCTGCCCAACTGCCCCCACTTACTAGTTGAAATTTTTCTGCCTATTGGAGTTCTCTTACCATCCTTGTCTCGGCTCAGATGCTTAAATTTGTCTGTAAATAGCTCCTCGCTTTCCCTAGCTAGAAAAAATTACCCTGGCACTCTGATTTGTACCTATATCCAGCACTTAGATTATGCTTAATGTTTCACCTGGCTGACTCCTGTGCTGTCTTCAGAGCTCTTTCGAATCATGAGCAGTCACGCAGTCCCCTTTGTTAGTGCTGTATCTGTGTTTGAAATGAACTGACTCTTTCACAGTTGGGCTTGCATAGAGCGTCATCTCCTTCACTGAGGTTCGTTCTGAAACAGGGTCCTCCTCTGAACTCCAGAGACAGAACTTCAGGATTATCCAACGTCTGGATTGTCCCCCTATGTGGTCCACCATGGAGGAAGATGACCCTTGGCTTCTGCCTCGTTTATGGGAGAGAGTAGTGTTGGAGGAAAGAGGAGCCCAATTATAGAGATTCCTATAATTTTCTCCCAAGAGGGGTTTCGGAAACTGCTGAGGACTTAGTGTTAGTAAACACAGTGAGTAAATATGCAGACCATCTCTCAGAACAAAACGGTGGATGGGGTTATTTCATTCTGTGGATCTGAAGTGCCTCATGGCACTAGGGCAAGGAGAATCATGGAGAATTATTATGAGCACAACATCTGCCAGACGAATATTTTAACTTCCATCTAATCTCTTTTTTCAGATTTGTTAACATCAATGTGATCATTTTCACTTTCCAGGCGAATGAATTCAGGTGCAGACGTTGAGCCCTCCGGTTTTGCCCCATGTGTCCGCACTGACACTGTGGGATGCAGCTAACCTCTTAGCCTTTCAGATGAGCTTTCAGGCTAATTCATTTTGAGCAAGCGTCTTCTCACAGTTGTGAGTGCATTGAAATAACACAGGAGCTACAGCTGAACAATTCAGACCTTTGGCAGAAAGAGTGGTAAGTAAATGACACTATGAAAAATGAAGAGAGTCTTGTTTCCTGTGAACTAAAAATGGATAGCTCCAATTATTGCTCCTTCCACACATGAAGATGGTACAAAGTTAATTATAAATAATGCATCAACCCATAGAAGGGATGAGCTATATGTTATGTTATTGTAAATTAAAAACCTTTATGAGTGTGGCAAGAGACGCATGTACCAACAGCTGCTAAGTACAGAATCCTGGAGCAATATTTTATTTTAATATAAGTGAAGAACAGTGCAGTCTATCACTCTAGGGATTTCTCGCTATATAAAAAGATCTTAAATCTACATGAGATTTTACTTGTGATTTCAGAGCATTTATGAAAATCTGTTTTCTTTATTTGCATATCTTTCAGTCCTACTCCCAGCCACCCTACTTACAACAGAGGTAGTGCTTTCTAGGCTAGATGTCCTAAGGCAGGAGCCCGCTGTCCTTCCTCCCTTCCTCTCTTCCTCCCTTCCTCCCTCCTTCTCTTTCTTTCAAGATTTCTTCCTTTCTTTGTTTTCTTTCCGTCCTTTCTGTCTTCCTCCCTTCCTTTCTCTCTCCCTTTCTCCCTCTCTCTCTCTCTTTCTTTCTCTTGTTATAAATTCTTCTACACTTAGCCCAGAGCCTGGCACTTTGTGCTGAGTGTGTGTTGAATGTTGAATGTGAATTATCACCCTCATTCTATAGCAGAAAAGAAAAAGTCATAAACATCTAAAGTGAGTGGCTGAATTCTGGGCAGAATTAGAAGCTCTTTTTTGCCCAACCATGCTGAGAAGTTTGTTACTGCACAATGGGTAGTTGGAGTGATGTCTTGGGGTGACTTAATTCAAGTGACACCTAAGGCTGGGAAGTCGGCCAACATTTAAGGAGGATTTCTGCAAGAATTTTATGCCTTAAGATGGGTAAATTCAAGCTCTGAGCCTTAGAACATAAGGTAAATACTACGTGGCCTTACAAAAAGATAAAGTGCCAGTAGTAAAGCAAGCTTAGACACTACATAAAGTCTCTCGACTGAAATCTTATTTGCCCACAATCTATTGTTCCAGTTGACTCTTAATAATTGCAGCAAAGATATCTAAGAACTAATTGCTGTGCAATCAACGCTGAGCAGGCACGGATTTCCAAAGCCTAGGCTTGCGCACAGTGCAGGTATTTGAATCTGTGGAGGCCTTTGTTGTTCTCCTCTTAGCATAGCCCTTCCTTGGTATGGTTTTGACTGTGGGAGCTCAGAAGCAGATTTCTCGAACCACTTACGAAGGCCAGATGTATATTATATTGATCCACATGCACTGTTAGAACTAGTATTTGTCCCAGAGTTAGGGGATATAGCAGCTGTGATCGTACAGAAGCAGACACCAAACTTAAGCTGCAAATTTTATTGCACAATTGGCCAGCAGTGATAGGCCATGCCAATAATAAAGACAAACCACAGATTTAAAGCAGGCAGTAGAATCTGGAAATACTTTTTCTGCAATTGCTTTGAATACAAAACATCTCAAAATGACAAGGATTTTGCCTGCAGAGTTGCTAATGAAGATGTGGCTGAGAGTTTCCTTGAGTTTGTTTATCCAGCTGTACGAGAGTCTGTATGACAGTAACTGGATTTATAAAAATTTAAAAATACCAAAGCCAGATTCTGAGGAAAGAAGTTTCCCCGTAAGTCCACTAAAACCTTGTGTTCATAAATGGGAAGCTTTATTGCTAGCACATCTGCTTACATACAGTTTTGCTTTTACTGTGAAAGAGAATTTTAGACAAAGTGATGCTCACAAGGGGAGCATAAGATGGAGTCTTCACTCCCTTCCCCCGTCTTCCACCAGTGGTTCTCAACCTGGGGCAGTTTTGCCCCTCGTGGGATATTTGGCAATGCCTGGAGAAATGTTTTGATTGTCGCAACTGGGGAATGGAGGACTGCTGGCATGTAGTAGGAAGAGGTCTGGGAAGCTACTCAACATCCTATAATGCCCAGGACAGCCCCACCCCTAACCCCAAACAAAGAATTATCCAGCCCACAATGTCAATACTAATGAGCTTGAGAAACCCTGCCCTTGCCCATGACTCTAAAAATTGATTATGTGCAAATCATTGGTAGTTGTTCAGATCAAGTCCTGCATTATCCCCTGGGCTTTCAATCATCTCCTTGCAGTGGTTCCAGAGCCAGCTCTTAGCTAATTTGTTCATGCATAGCTTTCTGTTGTTTACCAGGTACTGGGTCCGTTTCTCTTCCCTTGTCCAGACACTCCTAAACCCAGCTATCTCACCTCATATAAAGCCTGGGCCAGGCTTCCAGGCACAACTGGCAGTAAATCAGTTACTGCAAAACAGTAAGGGAAAGATGTGATTTTAGAGTTATCAGAAATGCCCTTCTGATGTTAAAAAATCATACCACTTCACACACCTATAGACACACACACACATATGCACACACACACCTTTACTATTATCTGAATTGTTTACTTTAGGACAGTGTTTTTCAAATTAAAATTCTTGGACTACCAGTATCAGCAAGACCAGGGTTTTATTAAAAATGCCATTTTCTTAAATCCATCCCAGCCTTATGGATTAAGAATCCCTGGGCGTGTGACTCACTCATCTGTACCTTAAAAATGCTCCTGAGGTGAGCACCAAATTTCGAGAATCACTGTTTTAGGACAAGGATTCTCCTTCTTTTCTTCACCACACACCTGTGGGTATGTCTCCTAGGGTTCATTTGGCTGTGTGACAAAATCATCCTCAGGCTGGCAGGAGCACAGAGACTAACCAAGGAGAGGAGTTGATGTTGCAGAATAACCCAGAGATATGTGGGAAGCTGTTTTGCAGCTAGTTTAATTATTTTACATGCTAATTGTTTATTTACACATGAGAGAGTGAGAGAAAAATAACACAAAGAGGAGAGAAAAGTTAAAATAATCTGGCAGCAGTGAACCTTGTACTGCACATTTTTGGGGCAAATTGATTCAGTGGAAGGCAGCAGAAAAGTTTGTCCTGGGTCCTTGAGGAGTTAACTTGCTGTTCTTTATGGATTCCCCAGAACAGCAAGAGTTTAGCTGTGAAGCGAATGTGAGAGGCTGTCTTTGTGTAATGTCAGCCAGTAACCGTCCCTTAGTGCTGTCCCCTCAGTAAGATCCAGCCCACACCGTATTCCTCAGTAGACATCCTCACTGGAAAGCCACTAGAGGGTTAGGTTCCTCTCTCCATCCATCTGAGGCCAGGAAACTTCTCTCTCTGTTTCTGAGCATTCACTTCATTTGTCTCTTTTTCTGAAGGTCAGCTTTACCGGATCCTTCATGGTGATATGACTAAACCTGACTACCCCTCAGCACAAGTTTATATCACCTTGAGTGTACCTTCAGGCAGAAATAAGTTATCCTTTTTGAACTCAAAATTCAAAGTCTCAGGAGAGAAACCACGATTATGCATCATGGTCTGGGGTCCATCATGACTCACACAGTGATGGAAAGCAGTTCAAGGTCAAGCAGTTCAAACATTGCTACAGGAAATGACACTTGTGGGTTTAGAGTGTTAATCATCGTAAGAGAACAGAGCTGGCTCATACCTAAAAATTATGACAAACAAATGACACAACAGAGAGCTGGGCTCCCCCTGAGAGTCATATGGGAAGCACTGGATTTGATTTGGGTAGTTGAGGTGGTAGAGATTGAGGTGGGGGTTGCATAGTAGGAGGTAAGGTGAGAGATTGGAATATGTTGTTCAAAAATACCCACAAGTTGTACAGTGCACACTGACTCCTTTTTCTTATCCCTCTTTGAAAATTGTTCCTTTGGTAGAATTTATTAAATTTACCTGATCGTAAGAATCATCTAGAAACACTTGTCAAAAATATACAATATGAGATCTGAGGCTCTACCCTAGACTTAAGAGGGTAGGAAGGAATTCATATTTTTAAATGTCATTTTGATCATGCAAAATTGGCACATTACCCTTAGAAATGTAACCTTTTTAAAATATGGCCAGCTACTTGAAATAGAATGTAAATTAGTTTCAGATCCAGAAAGCAGAGTTTGACGGGGAGGGAAGAGAGGAGAAAAGGTGTGCCTGAGTGAAGCTGTGGAGCTGTGCTGTCCAATATGGTAGTCATGTGGCTAGTTTAATGAAAACTGATGTAAAGTAAATAAAATTAAAAATTCGATTCCTTAATTGCACTATCCACATTTCCAATGTTCAATAGCCACTTGAGATTAGTAGCTGTAGTATTGCATAACACAGATATAGAGTACTTCCTTTCTTGTAGAAAGTTCTGTTGGACAATATTATAGAGGAAGGAGCCAAGGAGAGAGAAAGATGTTATAATATTTGTTTCAGGGGACCCTGGTCACAGGCCTATGCAGAGGTGGTAGATAATTGTCGTAACTTTGATGATGATGTTGATGTACTAATGTTGATAATAATGATACTTACTAAGCATCTATTATGTGCAAAAGACTTTCTCTCGTGATCCTCCAAACAGCCTAACCACTAACCATGGTCATACTGTCTCAGTAAGTAAAGTATATGGATGAAATCAGCCAGTTGATTGTTGTCATGTGGAATTTAGAGCCCCATTTAGCCAGATAGTGTGATTTTGCAAGGAAAGCCAGAAATCTGGACCTTTATGTGAAATTACCTGATTTTTAAAAAATAGCTTAATTTTTTTTTGCAAACAGTGTGAAGACCACATAAACTATGTCTGTGAGATAGATTCAGATCATAAACTGCAAGGTTTTCACTTTTGGTTTAGAAGCTGGATGCACCGAAAATTAATTTCCTGATTTTTCCCCATGTTAGCCCAACTCTGCGTCAGTAAGTCAACTTCCCATTTTAATTCTGGGGAGAAAAGGTCCATTCTTTCTTTCAAGTGATCTACTACTACAACCCATCCCAGTCTGGAACAAAGACTGATGACGTATTCAAATAATCATATTTATCTCTGCAGAAGTGTACTAAACTTTATTTCCTTCATGTATTCAGTAAACATTCACTAAGTGCTATGCCAGGCACTGTTTGGGAAATCTCTAGGGGGAAAAAACATTCCTAGCCAAATGGAGCTTATAATCTTGTGGGCAGAAAAGGCTTAACAGGGATGAATTATTACTTCAGTTGTTGTCTGTATTTTAATCATTACTTCAGGAGATTTAAATGTCTTTGAAGGATCCTCTGTATCTTGCTGGCCATTATTTTCAAAAGCACATTTAAATTGATGAGGACAGGAGATTAGTAATGACTCAAGAACTAGGAAATGGATAAAAACCTAAATGTTATAAGAAATCTCAGGGATGTTTGCATTTTTTCAGAGCTGCTCCCCTTCTGTTATAATACCTGGAGTCCAGCCAGGCACAGAGCAAGCTGGCTGACTACACAGAAAGGAATCCTGGAACTTCTCTTGCTGACCTGTTTCCAGCCTTTCCAGTACGGCTAGCCAGAGACTTCCTATAGAGAATGAGGGAATTCATAAACAACAAATGTGATAGTTCAGCTATTTGTCTAGGGACTGTTGGGGATGAGACTGATCCATTTTCCTCACAGCTGGCTGCAAAGCAGGCTATTGAGAAGGCTCAGTATGAAAAAACAGGGCTGTGCTGCTGGCGTACGCCTCATCATGGGCCAGAGCTTTGTAGCATAGGATTCAGTCAAACCCAAAAAGCAAGATGAAAATCATCTCTCTTATTGTTAATCATTTTAGACATAATAAATAGAAAAGAGATGGACGGAACAATATTTTCCAAAAGTCCTTGATGATAAGAACCACCAAGGGCCCTTAATAATTCCATGCTGGAGATGCAGATTCAGGGGCTGGGATGAAATCAGGAAGTTGGTGGTCTTATGGGGCAAGTCAAGTGATTGTTTCACCAGAGAAGTTTAGGAAATTACCGGAGTAGAGGGATAAAGGGTGATTCTGTCCCTGTAACAGTATCACCCCCAGTCACCTGTGGTGTGTCAGCTTTTATAGGCTGATGGTTACATGCCTAGACTTTGGACTGATATTGTTGAGTTTAAATGGAAGCTCTGAGGCATTTTAAGTTGCTGTGAGACATTGGGCCAGTTACATAACTTTTCTGAAAACAGATGTCCTCATCTGGGAGCATAGACTTGCAATGTCACTAACTGCACAGGGTAACTGGGAAGTTCAAATGAGAAGAGGCAGATAAAGTCCTTAGGACAGAGCTCTGGGGATTGCTTGATGAGTGCTCTTCACAGTTAAAAAGAAATTTTACATAGTTTGTCTTATTTAATCCTTTTAACAATCATGCGATTAACTCAATTTTGTATACCAAAAAACTGAGGAAAAGAAATTCAGGATAGAAAGTATATCTTAGGAGAGTGTGACAAAAATAGTACCCTGATGTCTAGCATCTTGCTTTGTGAATTTGTCTAATTTTAAAGACTGAGAATATTTTAAGAAAACGTCTAATCCATTTCCTTTATTTTGCTGGTGAAGAATCTGAGTCCCAGTGAAGTAAACTAATTTGTTCAGTGTGTGAGAGACAGACCAACAACTGGCACCAGAACTCAGGTTTTTTAATGCCGATCTGCAGCCTCGCCACTGCATTGTTAATGATGTGATTTATCTCTAAGCAAATCTAATGATGTATACTTTAGACTGCATCTTCTGATGTTAAAAAAAACCCTCCTAAATAACTATTCTATGTGCTTCTTAAAATAGAGCAATTTTTCAAGGACTTATCTGGTGTGCATTTATACCAAAATTCTTTAAGAAATCTTTTGAAAACATAGATCTCTATGTTCACCAGAGATCCTTTTTAATCAGAAACTTGATAGGGCATGAGAATTTACATTTTTATCAAGTCTATCAATTAAAGTTTGAGAACTAGCTAATTAAACTATTATGTCCTTGAGACCATAGATTGTGTATTTTCCTTCTTTGTATTCCCATCAGTTCCGGCCAGAATTTTAGGCAGACACTTTTTACTCAGTTAACTCTTAGTGAATTGAACTGTGGTGAAATCAAATTATGGTAAAATGTTTTGATTATGTAAAAATCTGTGAAGCACGTGTATGGATGAACCATTTCCAAAGATATCATTTACAAAATTTAATCTGAATTAGAAGCATAATTCTCTTGCCAGATATATTTATCCGTCTGGAGAATATAGAGAGAGAGAGAAAGAGAGAGAGGAAGAAGAAAATTAGCCTTCAGACAAATGGAATCTGCTTTGATGGGGAGGGAAAAAAGACCAAATATCATGCCAATTTTGAAGAATATTAGCTTGGATGTTAGTTATCTATTACTGCATAACAAATTATCCCTAAACTTGGCAGCTGGAAACAAGTAAACATTTATTTTCTCAAACAATGAGGATTAACAAAAGGGGAAACATTAACAGGGTGGTTCTGGCAAGATCTCTCAGGAGGCTGTAGTCAAGATGTCTATGTTTGAACCACACTACCTTGGGTGAGGCATGGTGAGGCCAGACACAGATCAAGAGAGAGAAACCAGAAAGAGTCTCACATTTCTGTTATTCCCAGCTCCCTGGGAAGAACACAGCACTCCACATGAGGATATTCACGGGTAGCACCAGGATGGGTCACAGGGCAGAGGGAGAAAGAACTGTGGGCAAGCAACGTCTTTGTGATTTCTGAGGGAAGAAATAGGTGAGGCAGGGTTAACAGGCTTAAGTTTGGCTAGCTTAAATAAATTTAGTGGGTTCTGGGCATAGGGGCTGTCCCTGGTTGTCTAGTACCTACCCCGGGCTGATTAAGGTGGGTATATGGTGGCCAGAAGTATGAGAGCCCTATAAGAGACACAGTTGGAATGTGGACTTAAGTGACTACCCAAGAAGGGGACTACTGGCCTCTAGCCAGGATCTAAAACTGAGTCAAGACAGCTTTTAAAAAACGATGTTATAGTTGGCTAGGGCTGCAGTCTCCTGAGGGCTGTTGGCAAGGAGGGCTCAGTCATTCCATGGGCATCTCCGCAAGGTGCTTGATTATCTTCACAACATGGCAGCTGACATCCTCGACTCAGCTATTCGAGAATGAGAGGAGCAAGGAGGAGGGTACATTCTTTTTATGACCTAGACTAAGAGGTTACATCCTGTTGTTTCCCACTTACTCTATCATTAGAAGCAAGACATTTAATCCAGTATACACATTTTAAACCAACACAGCTTGATTGACAAAATCCTCTTGAGAAAGAAGTGACAGAATATTTTCTCTTAGATTCCTGTTAAGGCAATGCTGACTGGAGGGAAGAATAAACGTTCAATTTATTTTGTATGTATTTTGGTCAGTATTACGATTTCATTATTTTTGGTGTAAAAAGTCATGGTTCCAGAAAACAAAGATCATTTCTTTTCATAATTTTCATGTGTGGACATAAAGAAAACTCTAGAATAACACCATGGATTGTCATTATATCAAAATAGTCACTTGAAAGAACAATATGTAAAATCAGTTACATATGCTCAAAAACATTTCATGTTTATTCATTCGTTTATTCAAAAATTATTAATAGAGTTTCTATTATGTGCCAAGCTCTGTGGTAAGCATTGACTATACAGTAGTAAAGAGAGATATGTGGTCCCAGTTCTCATTGAGTTTATGATCTAGTGCAGGGGAGAAAGTTCCACAGAAATATTTGAACTAACGTGTATATAATTAAAAACTGAGCACAACCAGAAGGACCACAACTACAATATAGAACTATGTACGGGGGAGCTTTGGGGAGGAGAAGAAGAAGAAGAAGAAAGAAAGATTGGTAACAGATGTTACCTTAGGTGCCAATCTTTAAAAAAAATAATGACAATAATTAAAAACTGAATTACAATGAAAAATTTGCATGGTACTATGAAAGTGGACAAAGAACGTAGAATAGTGGTTAGAGAAGTTTTCCCGGAGAAAGTGACAGTTAAGCCTTGAGCTGGAATCTGAACAATGAGCTGTGAAGGGGATGAGGAAATCAGACTCTCCATAATCACTTGAACTTTACATCCTATATTCCAGAAGTTAAATAATCTCAACTAACAAAGAGGTCCTCGATGGTTTACTACCTGAGACAAATGATATTACTCTTTTAAAGAGCTTCAATATTTTACTTCCCTGTCCCATTTATAACATTTTTATAAATCTAAGGATTTTACTGGATAAATATCATGGCCTCTTTCAATATATGTTATCAGAATTTCTCACTTTTGCTTCCTGAGTGTCATGGGGTGCTTCCTTCACTGCTGGCCACAAGAAAAATATGCGGAATCTTGGTTATAATTACATGTTCATGGAAACCCATCATATTTATGGGTTAGGGTACTTAGGTGTGGGGGTCTGGTCCCTGGCTGGTGAACATTCGCCTGTAACTTCCTTGCACTTCAACTGTTGTACATGACAATGTCTTTTTTTAAAAAAAACACTGCACCTATGGTGTGTTTTTACAGCAGTGAGTGGGGAGGGCGAGAGGTTTCTTGTGGATGGAATAGCAAGTGAAAATGCCTGTAGTGGGAGTGAGATGGGCATACAAGAAAAACGGAAAGAATTGTTTATCTGGAGAGGAGGAAGCTCAGCATAATGGGATGTGAAAGAAGACTGGAGATGTGTGAAGCAAGTAAACCAAGTAAGATCTGATACACAGGCTAATACTCAATCCATCTTGCCCAGGGCAGCCCTGGTTTATATTAGCTTTCTCAACATAATTATTAATAGTATGCCCTATCAATCTCGAAAAATTGGTCTTGGGTTGGATGATACATTTTATGATCACACTATCTGTGTTAAAGATTTTGGTCTTTATCTTAATAACAACAGGAAGCCATTAAGGGTTTTGAACATAGGATAACGTGAATATCAGATATGTGTTTTGCAGGTGTCTATCTGGCTAAACTGAGTAGAACAAATTGGCAAGGGGTCATAGAGTGTACAGAGGGACCGTCTGTTGCTATAGTTCTGCAAAATATGGTAGCTTGGGCTAGATTGGGGGCAGTGAAATGGACAAGGTGGCCTGATTCAGTAAATGGCTGTCAACTCTGCATTGTACTCCTTCTGTGTTTCTCTGTTCAACTGATGTTTTCTCCTTCCATGACTAGTAGAAGCCTTTTTCATTCCCTTCTAAACTAGGACTCCACTCCCAATTTCAGACATCTTTATTCTTACTCTCAGCAGAAGAAATTGTTCCCTTTTCTTAGAAACTAAAACCAATGATTGGAACTCCCTCATTGTCCAGCTATAAGATCTGCAAACCTTTCTTCTTCTCAGATTACAATGTAGGAGGTATCACTCCTTTTACCTAAAGCCAATAAATCCACTTCTGATTTGGATCCGGAAATTGTCTCCTCTCCTCTGCACAGCACTTAATGTTTCCGTTTTCTCACTTCTCACTTTTTAACCCAATCTGTTCTGGTTTTTTTCCCTCACCATTTCCTGAAAGAGTGTTCTCTGAGGACACCAATGAAACCTATGTCACTAGATTCAATAGATCTTTTCCAGGTCTCATCTTACTTCACCTCTCAGCGGCACATGATGTTGCTCACTCTCTCTTCTTGAAACACTACTAACACTGGTAACTTTCCTCATTTTCCCCTCTACCTCTTTAGCAGCTGTGACATGTTGAGGTCTTTGAAGCTCCTGGACCATCTGCTCTTCTTATTCTGTCTTCCCACCTATACCATCTTTTACATGTTCATATCTTTACCTACCATCTATAGATTGTTAATTTTCTACATCTATATATATCCAGGTGAAGATATTCAAATGCTTTCATAATGGTGCCAATTGAATGTCTGAAAAGTGAACCAAAAATTCATATAGCTAAGCTCAAATTTGTGATTTCCTCCTACCCTAAAACTGATCATCTTCCATCACTGTGTTTTATGGACTGTCACATACATCTAGTGACATGTGTAAGAATGCTAGTCATTTTCATGCCTTCATCTCTCATACTTTGTCTTTCCCCAAGTTCTGTGAATCCTACTCTGAATAGTGCTTAAACTAATGACATTTGCTCTATTTTCTTATTCTCTACAGTAGCAAGGAATTGTGTGGGTACAATCATGGAGAGAGCAGATTATAAAGTCAATTCAACATTAGATTTTGCTTTGTGACAGTACAAGGAGACTGTGGTATTTACAGCAGTGCTACTGAAGTGATGTACCATTAATCTAGCTGCCTACAGCTGGAACTCTGAATATGGCAAACTTATGTATTGATTTTCTGATGTGGCTGACAAATGGCCTTAGAGAGATAGCTGTACAAGTGGAGGGGAAGAAGGGAGATGTTTTCAGGAAGCAAGATTCTTCTCTTTGCTTTTCCTTTTTTTTTTTTTTTTTTGGCATTCACATTCTTATTCATTCTGGCTAGATTCAGAGCTAAAGGTAAACCAGTGAACCAAACAAATAAAGTCCCTGCCCCCATGGAGTCTTATTGTACCTTCAAGTGATACAACACATATACAGATAAACATATATTGTTATGTAATACTAAATGCTAAGAAGAAAATAAAGCAGATAAAGCAACAGATACATTGGAATGCTAATATAGTGACCTTTCTGAGGCATGGTATTTGAGCAGAGACCAAAAGAAGTAATAGAACAGAGGATGGATTCCAAGATGGCGCCGTGAGTAGTCCTCTTTGTCTCTCGCCCTTCGAGTCTACAATTATTTGGACACTTATCGCTTGACAAAGGATATCCAGACAGCATCTCAGGACGTCTGAGACACCCACGCGACTATACATCGGAAGGCGGACGGACTTTCCTCCGGGAGGATGTGGAAATAGGTGAAAACTCTCCGACCCCGACGGGCAGCCTAGTACCCGCAAGCGGCTTTCTTCCAACGGACGCCCCCAGAGGATCCACACACATCTAGGGCAGGAGCGAGAACACAACAGAGGAGCGACGGTGGAAACAGGTGACCAGAACCCTACTTAAACCCCCCGCAATTACTCCTAAACGCAGAGGGAAACTTTGGAGTTGCACACCTGAGCCCGCGGGGAGAGTCTCTCCCCGCCATTGGCGGGGAGACCCGGCCTGGTGCTCGGGGCGCCCGGAGGGTCCCAGAGAGAGACACGGAGGGCACGGAGGTCTCCCAGCTGCAGTTGCCCGCCCCGTGGGACTAGGGATTGCCGGAGATCTCGGAGAGGACCGGGGCGGGGGAACTTTCAAAGGCGGGTCCGGCGACCCGGAGGGGAAGCGCCGGAGCTCCGCCAGGCAGCAGACAAAACTCTCTGTCTGCCGGTAGCAGAGGGGCCACGCTGAGCACTCAGGGCTCCCGGCAGAGGCCCGGAGAGAAGCCCAGAGGGCGGGGCGACCCCCAGCTGCCGTTGCCCGCCCCGGGGGACTAGGGATTGCCGGAGATCTCGGAGAGGACCGGGGCGGGGGAACTTTCAAAGGCCGGATCGGCGACCCGGAGGGGAAGTGCCGGAGCTCCGCCAGGCAGCAGACAAAACTCTCTGTCTGCCGGTAGCAGAGGGGCCACGCTGAGCACTCAGGGCTCCCGGCAGAGGCCCGGACAGAAGCCCAGAGGGCGGGGCGACCCCCAGCTGCCGTTGCCCGCCCCGTGGGACTAGGGATTGCCGGAGATCTCGGAGAGGACCGGGGCGGGGGAACTTTCAAAGGCGGGTCCGGCGACCCGGTGGAGAAGCGCCGGAGCTCCGCCCGGGCAGCAGACAAAACTCTCTGTCTGCCATTAGCAGAGGGGCCACGCCCAGCATTCAGGGCTCCCGGCAGAGGCTCGGACAGAAGCCCAGCGGGCGGGGCGTCCCCCAGCTGCCGTTGCCCGCCCCGTGGGACTAGGGATTGCCGGAGATCTCGGAGAGGACCGGGGCGGGGGAACTTTCAAAGGCGGGTCCGGCGACCCGGAGGGGAAGCGCCGGAGCTCCGCCAGGCAGCAGACAAAACTCTCTGTCTGCCGGTAGCAGAGGGGCCACGCTGAGCATTCAGAGCTCCCGGCAGAGGCCCGGAGAGAAGCCCAGAGGGCGGGGCGACCCCCAGCTGCCGTTGCCCACCCGGTGAGGCTAGGGATTGCCGGAGATCTCGGAGAGGACTGGGGCTGGAGAGAGTTCCAGAGACCCAGCTTAGTAGCCTAGGGGGAAACCCTACAGGCTCACAGAAGCCTTAGGGAAAGCCTCTGCACAGCACCAGTAGAAGGCACCCAGCCGCCAGCCACAAGGCTGGAAGACCCCAGGGCAAAAGCAGCATAGCTAGGTGTAGTAACCACAGACTGTAGAAGATGCCAATAGCTCTCCTGCGACCCATAGAGGACAAGTGAGATTTGGTGGGTGCCGACAGCAACCGAGCGACAAATAAAAGTGATCCCACCCCTGGCCGCTGGAAAAGCCCATAACACCGTTGCAGACCCCAAGGAGAGAGCGCATCTAGGTGGGCAACAACAGTAGGCACCTGCAGCCTGAAGCCCCCCGTGACGGCCCCCACGGCAGAGGAGGGAATCCAAAGGGCCACTGTGGCTACAAAGAGGGGCCCAGGCCCAGTTAGCAACTACGGACAGGGTTCCTGGTTGGTGAAGTATAAACAGCTGCTCCCCCCACCGCAGCAGCTGAAACAAGTGAAAGGAGCAACTAAACTCTATCTCCATGCGGAGGCACAAATCAACATCATCAAGCAATATGAAAAAATACATTAAATCTCCAGAACAGAAAGAAAGTAACAAATACACAGAAAACAATCCCAAAGAAAATGAGATATATAACCTAAATGATGATGACTTCAAAACAGCCATCATTAAAATACTCACTGAGTTAAGAGAGAATTCTGACCGACAACTCAACGAGTTCAGGAGCTATGTCACAAAAGAGTTTGATACGATAAAGAAGAACCAAACAGAAATACTGGAAATGAAGAACACAATAGAGGAGATTAAGAAAAATCTAGATGCTCTGAACAGTAGGGCCGATAATATGGAGGAAAGAATTAGCAATTTGGAAGATGGCAATATAGAATTGTTGCAGGCAGAGGAGGAGAGAGAAGCAAGACTTAAAAGAAATGAAGAAACTCTCCGAGAATTATCAGACACAATTAGGAGATGCAACGTAAGGATTATAGGTATACCAGAGGGAGAAGAGAAGGAGAAAGGGGCAGAAAACCTATTCAAAGAAATAATGGCTGAGAACTTCCCAAATCTGGTGAGGGAGATGGATCTTCAGGTGACAGAAGCCAATAGATCTCCAAACTTTATCAATGCAAGAAGACCAACTCCACGGCATATAGTAGTGAAGCTAGCAAAAGTCAACGACAAGGAGAAAATATTAAGGACAGCCAGGCAAAAGAAACTAACCTACAAAGGAACCCCCATCAGGCTATCAGCAGATTTCTCAGCAGAAACTTTACAGGCTAGAAGAGAGTGGAATGATATATTCAAAAATCTGAAGGACAAAAACCTACAGCCGAGAATTCTCTACCCAGCGAAAATATCCTTCAAATACGATGGAGAAATAAAAACTTTCCCAGATAAACAAAAATTAAGGGAGTTCATTGCCACAAAACCTCCTCTTCAGGAAATCCTCAGGAAAACCCTCATTCCTGAAAAATCCAAAAAAGGAAAGGGGCTACAAAACCAAGAGCAGAGGAGATAAGTAGAAGGACAACAACAGAGAGTAGCAGCTCTACATCAGAACAGATTAAACCATGGGACGAGAAACAAAGGAAACTGAAGAAAACCGGAAAACAAGACACAAAATGGTAGTGGTAGGCCCCCACGTCTCAATAATCACTCTAAATGTAAACGGATTGAACTCCCCAATCAAAAGACACAGAGTGGCAGGATGGATCAAAGAACAAGATCCAACAATATGCTGCCTCCAGGAAAGACACCTCAGCCCCAAAGACAAACACAGACTCAGAGTGAAGGGATGGAGAACAATACTCCAAGCTAATAATGAACAAAAGAAAGCAGGTGTCGCTATACTAATATCAGACAAGGTAGATTTCAAAGCAAAACAGATAAAGAAAGACAAAGAGGGACAGTATATAATGATAAAAGGGACTCTCCACCAAGAAGACATAACACTTATAAATATATACGCACCCAACACAGGAGCACCAAAATTTGTAAAGCAACTCTTAATAGAACTAAAAGAAGACATCAACAACAATACAATAATAGTAGGGGACCTCAACACACCATTAACACCAATGGACAGAACATCCAGACAGAAAATCAACAAGGAAATAATAGAATTAAATGAAAAATTAGACCAGATGGACTTAATAGATATATATAGAACACTTCATCCAAAAACAGCAGGTTACACATTCTTCTCAAGTGCACATGGAACATTCTCAAGGATTGACCATATTTTGGGAACCAAAGCAAACATCAATAAATACAAGAGAGTTGAAATAATATCAAGCATCTTTTCCGATCATAACGCTATTAAACTAGAAATCAACTACAAGAAAAAAGCAGAGAAAGTTGCAAAAATGTGGAGACTAAACAACACGCTTCTCAACAAACAATGGATCATTGAAGAAATTAAAGAAGAAATCAAATATTATCTGGAGACAAATGAAAATGAGAACACGACATACCAAATCATTTGGGATGCAGCAAAAGCAGTCCTAAGAGGGAAATTCATCGCAATACAGGCTCACCTCACTAAACAAGTAAAAGCTCACGTAAGCAACCTCAAACGACACCTAACAGAACTAGAAAAAGAAGAACAAACAAGGCCCAGAGTCAGTAGAAGGAGGGAAATAATAAAAATAAGAGCAGAAATAAACGATATTGAAACAAAAAAGACAATAGAAAGGATCAATGAAACAAAGAGTTGGTTCTTCGAAAGAATTAACAAAATTGACAAACCCCTAGCCAGACTCACCAAGAAAAGAAGAGAGAAATCGCAAATTAATAAAATCAGGAATGACAGAGGAGAAATCACAACAGATACCAATGAAATACAAGACATCATAAGAGAATACTATGAAAAACTATATGCCAACAAATTGAACAACCTGGAAGAAATGGACAAATTCCTAGACTCCTACAATCTCCCCAAACTGAATCAGGAAGAAATGGAGAATCTGAATAGACCAATCACAAGTAAGGAAATAGAAACGGTAATCAAAAACCTCCCCAAAAACAAGAGTCCAGGACCAGACGGCTTCTCTGGAGAATTCTACCAAACATTCAAAGAAGACTTAATACCTATTCTCCTCAAACTGTTCCAGAAAATTGAGAAAGATGGAGAACTCCCTAACACGTTCTATGAAGCCAACATCACTCTGATCCCCAAACATGACAAGGACAACACAAAGAAGGAGAACTACAGGCCGATATCACTGATGAACATAGATGCAAAAATCCTCAACAAAATTTTGGCAAACTGATTACAGCAATACATCAAAAAGATTATACACCATGATCAAGTGGGATTTATACCAGGGACACAGGGATGGTTCAACATCCGCAAGTCAATCAACGTGATACACTATATTAACAAAATGAAAACCAAAAACCACATGATCATCTCAATAGATGCAGAGAAAGCATTCGACAAGATCCAACACCCATTTATGATAAAAACCCTCAGTAAAATGGGTATAGATGGAAAGTACCTCAACATAATAAAGGCCATATATGATAGACCCACAGCCAACATCATACTCAATGGACAAACGCTGAAAGCCATCCCTCTGAGGACAGGAACAAGACAAGGGTGCCCACTTTCACCACTCCTATTCAACATAGTTCTGGAGGTGCTGGCCAGAGCAATTCGGCAGGAAAAAGAAATAAAAGGAATCCAAATAGGTAACGAAGAAGTAAAACTCTCGTTGTTTGCAGACGACATGATCTTATACATAGAAAACCCCAAAGAATCCACAGAAAAACTATTAGAAATAATCAACAACTACAGCAAAGTAGCAGGGTATAAAATTAACGTGCATAAATCAGTAGCATTTCTATACACTAACAATAAACTAACAGAAAAAGAACTCAAGCACTCTATCCCATTCACAATCGCAACGAAAAGAATAAAATACCTTGGGATAAACTTAACCAAGGAAGTGAAGGATCTATACAATGAAAACTACAAGACTCTCTTGAAAGAAATAGGCGATGACATAAAGAGATGGAAAGACATCCCTTGCACATGGATTGGAAGAATAAACATAGTTAAAATGTCCATACTACCTAAAGCAATATACAGATTCAATGCTATCCCAATCAGAATCCCAAGTACATTCTTCACAGAAATTGAACAAACAATCCTAAAATTCATATGGGGCAACAAAAGACCGCGAATTGCTAAAGCAATCCTGAGCAAGAAAAACAAAGCCGGCGGAATCACAATCCCCGATTTCAAAACATACTACAAAGCTACAGTGATCAAAACAGCATGGTACTGGTACAAAAACAGGTCCACAGATCAATGGAACAGAATTGAAAGCCCAGAGATAAAACCACACATCTATGGACAGCTAATCTTCGACAAAGGAGCAGAGGGCCTACAATGGAGAAAAGAAAGTCTCTTCAACAAATGGTGCTGGGAAAACTGGACAGCCACATGCAAAAGATTGAAAATTGACCATTCTTTTTCACCACACACCAAAATAAACTCAAAATGGATCAAAGACCTAAAGATTAGGCCTGAGACAATAAGTCTTTTGGAAGAGAATATAGGCAGTACACTCTTTGACATCAGTTTCAAAAGAATCTTTTCGGACACTGTAACTCCTCAGTTGAGGGAAACAATAGAAAGAATAAACAAATGGGACTTCATCAGACTAAAGAGCTTCTTCAAGGCAAGGGAAAACAGGATTGAAACAAAAAAACAGCTCACTAATTGGGAAAAAATATTTACAAGCCACTTATCCGACAAAGGGTTAATCTCCATAATATACAAAGAACTCACACTACTTAACAACAAAAAAACAAACAACCCGATCAAAAAATGGGCAGAGGACATGAACAGACATTTCTCAAAAGAAGATATGAATATGGCCAATAGACACATGAAAAGATGTTCATCATCGCTAATCATCAGGGAAATGCAAATCAAAACTACACTAAGATATCACCTTACCCCCGTTAGATTGGCAAAAACATCCAAAACCAAGAACGACAAATGTTGGAGAGGTTGTGGAGAAAGAGGAACCCTCATACACTGTTGGTGGGAATGCAAACTGGTACAGCCACTATGGAAAACAGTATGGAGATTTCTCAAAAAGTTAAAAATAGAAATACCCTATGACCCAGCCATCCCATTACTGGGTATCTATCCTAAGAACCTGATATCAGATATCTCAAGAGTCCGTTGCACCCCTATGTTCATTGCAGCATTATTTACAATAGCCAAGACGTGGAACCAGCCTACATGCCCAGAAACTAATGATTGGATAAAGAAGATGTGGTATATATACACAATGGAATACTACTCAGCCATAAAAAAAGACGAAATTGGCCCATTCACAACAATGTGGATGGACCTCGAGGGTATTATGTTAAGCGAAATAAGTCAGTCAGAGAAAGACGAACTCTATATGACTCCACTCATAGGTGGAAATTAGTATATTGAGAAGGAGATCTGATTGGTGGTTACCAGGGAAAAGGGGGGGTGGGGGGAGGGTACGGAGGGGGAAGTGGTGTACCCACAACATGACTAACAAAAATGTACAACTGAAATCTCACAAGGTTGTAATCTATCATAACATTAATAAAAAAAAAAAAAAAAAAAAAAAAAAGAAGTAATAGAACAAGGCAAGAGAATTTCAGGCCAGTGGATCAGCTAGTGGGGACAGGGAGTGCTGAGTGACAGTGAGGAATAGCATGGAAGCCAGTGCACCTAGAGTTCATCTGGGGGATGTGGGGCATGGAGATTTGAAGAAGTAACTGAGTACCAAACAGTGCATGGCCTGCGGCCCCTCATAAGGATATCAGATTGTATTCTTGGTGAGGTGGGAAACTATGAGAATATTTTGAGCAGGGGACTGGAAAGGTCTGAACTGTGTTTCAAAAGAATTTCTCTGACAACCATTTGGAGAATAGGCTATGGTGAAACAAGAGTGATTTCAGGAAAACTGGAGCAGGGTGTAGAAATTAGTAATTTTCTGTGATGAAAAGATCCCAAACGTGAACACAAGTGGAGACCAGAGAATAAGTTCATTGGCATGTGGTGCTCAGGAGCTGAGAGGTCATGGAAGTTTTATCCATATGGTTGTTGGCAGGAATTGGGATAGGATATTCCACAGATGAGGAGGAATCACAGTGAGGTCCTCGATGATGAGGATGAGGAGGGGCAGAATCTGATAAGAACTGAACAGCGTGATTTCATAGGGAAAGGCGTTTTTCGAGAGTATGAGCTATAAGCCTGGAGTCAATTATAGATCTTACCTGAGGTTGCATCAAGAGATCAGGCGCATACTCAGTAATAGTATTTCAGAAGTAAACAAAAAGAGGAGACACTTAAATGATGAATGACATTGAAACATGATGAACACGTCTCCCTGCTAGAAAGAGGAAGAGAGTTGGGATCATTGAGATGCTAAGTGCTAAACCAGTGGTTAAAAATAATTCCTGTTATGTAACTACTTTATGAAGTACATTTACTAATTTTTTACAGGAATTAGTACATTTAAATTAAATTAAATATTACGAGTATTTTTTTTTTCCTTTAGAAAGGGAAAAAGAATCCTCATGTAAAAGAATCTTCCTTAGAGGATGTTGCGAATATGAGAAAAATATTAGACTCAGAGCATCAAGAAACTAACTCAAATCTGTTTTCTCTAAAGGAGAGATAACCATTTAGGTTTAATAACTACTTTTGCTCTGTAATTAATGCTACTTTTAAAAAGTGAAGTTCAACCTCATGTAGATTAGCTTTTATTGTTTCCCTTGAAATCAGTTTTAATACTATCCTTAATGTCATTTAAAGTCAGCATTTATGTTATTTGCTCGTAGATTTAATATTGCTCTCCTGTTGTCAACTAGTACACCATTTAAAGGGACAGGAACACCAATATAACAGAAAGAGATGAAGACCACCAATGTTTTCTTAACTTTATGGAAAGCAAGTTGACTTACCCTGCAGTAAGTTATCAGTAGAGCAGTTGCCAAAACCTAGTCCCCTGTGTTATGAGAGGCAATCTGGATCCTGACTTAGAGTTCCGGCTAATGAGAGTCTCTCCATGGTGAGGTCGACAGGACGGAACAAAAGGTCATGTGTGAATCCTAAATTTTGAAATTATTTTTCATATATTTCTTGTTTATATTCTCCTTTTGGCAACTTACAAAACTTCTCTTATCTTTCACGGAAGAGTAAAGAACAGTTACCATAGCAAGAACTTTACACTCACAGGGAACCATTTCTTTTGAGCTATGCTGTTAGTTACAGAGTTCCTATGCTACATGAAAAACAGTGCGCTTCTTGAACTGAAGATACGTTCTTATCCTTCTTCCTTCTGACTGGTCTTCTGTGTTATAAAGCAATTTAAAATCAGGAATTAAAAACTTTTAAATATATAGTTTAGAAAGAAGGTCTTAGGGGATTTAAAAATGGGTCCAAATGGTCACTTTTTTCCCATACATTTAGTTAACTTAATTTCTATTACTCTTTCCAGATGCCATTATCTTTGCCTTTCATGCTTGTACTATGAATATTATCATTCAATGTGCATTTAATTTGGACTCATTTTTGCTTCTTAAGTATGTATTATTTTTTAAAGCATGAAATCCAATAGCTTTAAATATTTCATTCCAGTTTTTTGTAATTGCTGTTTAAATTTTAAAACCTTTTGTATTATACAATCAAAAGACAAAGGGAAAAAATAATTTCCTCCTTTTCTACACATATATTCTTTCTTTTTTTAAAAAAGACTTTTAATCTGTAATATAACTGAATTACATGACCTTTATATTGTTGATTTAATTAAATCACTTGCCCTTGTCAGGATCTAAGAGTTTCGGATATTAGTGGAATTAAATAGATTTTTAAAAGTCAAGTGAGTTAGAAAGAAATCAAATAATTCTTCAAAGGCCCTTGAAGAAAACTATACCCATACATATTTTCTGTTTCAAATTAAACAAAACGCTTTCCTTTTAAGACTATCATGTTATTCTGCAACCGTATAGATTATTTGGAAGCTAAAGGAAAGAGCTTTATGTAAATATATTTCATTTTTTAAAAGTGCTGTGTAGAATTCTACTATGTAGCTGGTATTGTATAACTATTGCTTTCAAACTTTGAACAGATAATGGCTTGAAAGGAAAATAGTCTAAAATTAAAATTTACAAAATATGACTCATGCAAATGTTACATTTTACTTAATCAAAAATAAAATTATGGGGCCAGCCCCATGGCCGAGTGGTTAAGTTTGCAAGCTCCGCTTTGGCAGCCCAGGGTTTTGCCGGTTCGGATCCTGGATGCTGACATGGCACCACTCATCAGGCCATGTTGAGGTGGCATCCCACATGCCACAACTAGAAGGACCCATAACTGAAATATACAACTATGTACTGGGGGGATTTAGGGAGAAAAAGCAATTAAAGTGTGGCAACAGTTGTTAGCTCAGGTGCCAATCTTTAAAAAAGTAAATAAATAAAAATAAAAATAAATAAAAAAATAAAATTAAGGGCTGGCCTGGTAGTGTAGTGGTTAAGTTCAAGCACTCTGCTTTGATGGCCTGGGGTTTACAGGTTTGGATCTCAGGAGTGGACCTACGCACAGCTCATCAAGCCATGCTGTGGTGGCATCCCACACACGAAAAAATAGAGGAAGATGGGCACAGATGTTAGCTCTGGGTCAATCTTCCTCACCAAAAAAGTTAATTAATTAATTCAATTAAGCTCCTATAAATATTTTGTAATCTATCCATTGTTAAATAATACAAGGATACTTTTCAATAAACAGTTTTATATCACAATTATTTAGAATCTTTTACTTTACAAAAAAAGTTGACTTACTCATGTTACCCCAAATGCTAAGACCTTAGTTTTATGATATATGTAAAAATACAGGAGTACAGAAAATATTTTATGAACACCATAGGGAACTGGAATTTTGTTCAAGATACCATGAAGATCTGGAACTTGGACTTGGACATATTGACAATCCTGACCTCCATTTACTGTTTTTCTGCCATTGTTATTCTATGAGTCTGCTTCTATGGCTCTTGGCACTAGCGACTAAGTCAGTCCCTCTTTATTGGCTCATACTAGATAAACTCCCAACCACTGGATTTCACTGAGCCATTACATATAGGAACCCCTGTGGCCAATGTTCTCATGAGAGTCCTATTCTAACTATGCTGACCTGTCAAATGTGACCAAGTGGGCAGAGTTCTGTGATCAAAACCATGATGACTTGTTTGAGGTCCCCCTTGGAAAGGGCCTGGATAAGCAAAATTCGTGCATGACTTGTGGTATACAGTAGCCCTAGCCCTTTTGCTGATTCTTGATCCTAAAATTTTACAGCAGGAAGGAACCTTGGTGATAATAGAAGCCAACCCTTTATTTTGTTTTGGGGAAATGATCACTGTTCCACTTGTTGATCCTACGTCTTTGCAGAATTCAAAAACTCTAAACTGTTATTATTCCAAAGGCTGCCCTTGCAATATAAAGAATGAAAAAGAGATTATGAAAAATAGAGAAGTTCAGGAATAATAGCAGTGGTAGACTTTTAACTAAGCGATTGTTAGGGATTAAGGAGAATCCGTGCATATATGACCTAAACACCACATTAGACACTGGGGTGAGAGCAGCAGCAAAGGAAGACAGGACTGAGACCCTCGGAGACCCTCAGGTTCAGCTCCAGGCAAATGTGCTTCTGGACACAGCTCCAGACTCGCTCTGATGCCATCTATAGCCTGACCCAGTTAATGCTATTAGAGGTGGATGTATTATAGGAAATTGTTCTTTTGGAGCTAATCGAATTCTAAAGGGAGGTCATGCTAATTATTACAACTTATGAGATTCTAGAATCATTGTGAAGTTGGTAATGTTTTTTATAGCAGATCCATTTCTGAGCAAGGCAAATCAATTTGCTGAGTGAGATTAAAGAAGGAATGGGAAAAAAGATTAATTGCCATCCTATTTATGTAGCAATATTTCTTTCTTTCCTTTTTTTTTTTCTTTAAATAGTGCCAGAACATTCATTTGAAATGAGAAGTGAGGAACAAATTGGCAATTTTGCATCAACAATGTCAACTTGTGGGGTTTTCTTTTTCCACTAAATTGACTGGATGTTTTTGTAGTCTGGAGAAACTGTCTATGTGACAATACATATTCTAGTCAGATCAGTTCAAACAAAACTATAGTCCATGCAGATGTCTGATGTGGTGGCGAAAGAGCACGTGAGTGAGTTGATTTAACAAATACTTATTGCACGGCTGAGATGTTCCGGAGAATGTAGTAGATTTGTTATTGGTAGAGTTAGAGTAGAGATTCTGAAAATGAGTAAGCATGGTTGCTATCTTGAAAATGACACAGTTTATTCAAGAAAGAGAAATATAAATAAATAATTACAATATATGGTAATAATGTTATGTTACCAAGCTGGACCCGAAGTGCTGAGGTGACTGTTGTGTTTGGGGCATTAAATATAGGTGTTAAACATGAGGAAGAAGGACACAAAGGCAGTAATTACAAACACTGAAATTAATAGTAGTTTTTCAGCATTTTATAAGCACAGTAATATAGTCTACCAAATGAGAAATTCATCAAGAAAATCTATAATTGCTGCCAGCGAAATTTATAAAACACAGCCCCAAACTGAAAATCATTCTTAAGGATAGAGTATGGATCAGCCAAAGAAATGTTTAGATTAAGGGGAAAAAAAATGTTCAAAACTTGTTATTTGGAGACCGAAAGAAATTGAATAAGCATGACTTGTTCACTCATTTACTCACTCATTTTTCATTCATTTAATGTTGATAAAGCACTTTAGAACCTCATATATTTTCAGGGATCAGACAAATAATTAAATTTTCTAAGTGATAAGAGCACACACTCCATAAAATTATATTATTTTTCAAGTCCTTTGCTGGCCAGACTGGACAGGCAATATTTGACCAGTGGGCTGGCAGTTTTTATCCTCTGATACAGAATCTAGAAAGTTAAATAATATAAATGTGATAAAAAAGGAAATCTAGCAAAAGGCCATATACAAAGACTCAGTTTTATCAATGAGAATAATGAAAGAGAAGGCGTTGATATTGGTGAGTGTACGGATTTTTAGAAAAAGTTGAAATCTAAAGTGTCCATGGGCATGTTTACAATGAGGTCAGGTTGTGTGCTGAAAATATCTTGGGAATAGCAGATAAAGGTATGAGATTAAATACAAATGTTTAATTTACTCTCTTCCTCCCTCTCCCCCATATTGTGCTAGGGAAAGATAAGAAGTTACAGATTCTGAAGGCTTTAAAAAAATACTTAATGTTATTGTTTATCAAAATGCTAATAAATGTCTTTTTTTTCAAACCTTAAACATCTAGCCTTTAAAAATTAAATTTGCATACGTATTCTTGAATAAATGGAGTACATGTGGTGGAGGCCATTCCAAATGTGTGTGTGTGTGTCTTACCAGAAGGATTCCTAAAAGATTGTGATTCATTTTCCCTGAATTCTGTCTTCTGGTGCATTAGTTCCCTTGATCTGCAGGGCTGAGAACAAGACTCAGGACCACAATGCAGCTGGCTGCTCTCCCTAGAGGAAATTACTGCTCCGTCTCTCTTTATGTTAAACTGTGTTATAGGTTACAATTTCAGTCCTCCCGGCAGAGTGTTTTTCTGCATGTAATTGCCACAGAAATTTAAAATAGAAAAGAAACGCAGAAAACTTAATTTTTATTCTCAATTTATATCTTTAAAATAAGTCAGTTGTTTTTGCTTGCATATAGACCTTTGAGATTCATTGTCGTTAATGATGTCTAAGAGTAAATGATAATGCATATATTAGAGAAGTACATGTTTTTCTAAAGAATCAGTCTTATGTCTGTTTAAAAGTCTTATAATAGTTTTGTAAGATACTTACTATCTATGCGCATAAAAAATATAGCCAAATGTTATTGGATACTCTGTGAAATTTCTTTTCTCTATAGAATATTGAAGTAAGCGGTAGATATATTAGTCATCATTTAGATCAATATCTATTAAACATCTACCAGGTGTGCGTAATGTTGAAGTATAAAATGACCCATTTTGAAGTTGTCCAGCTTCAAGTGCTGAATCACGTGATAAAAACAGCCATAGAATTTCATGGAAACTGAATATTCTCATTTTATTCTAAATGAGCCTCACTAACTTTGACTAAATTGATTCATTAATTTAAACTAACAATCTGAGTGAATATTTTTTCACTGTTGAATGGAACAGATTTTAGATTAAGTAGTCCTAATCATTCACTCATGCATGCCAAACAACGTAAATCAGATCATATATAACATTTGTTATTGAATCGCCCATTATAACTACTACCCAATCTGAATATTGCATTATGGATTGTTTTCTGATGTTTCAATATTGCCAAATGGCTAACTTTTATATTGATTTGGCAATTTTTAAATAAGAATTAAATGAATAAGAAAACATGGACAATTATGAATTACATAACGAATTTAATATCAGAACTATTTTGAAAAATCACTTTTATATTTAAAACATATACTTTTATTTTATATAAAAAGTATTCAATTAACTGTAGTTTATAGTGACAGAAAATTCACTTTAAAATCATAATTGTTAATTATGAATATCAAAATTAAGAGGAGTGTACACTGCTTAAACATGATTAATACTTCATAGTATTTACATAGAAGATAGAGATTAAAGAAATTAATCTTACATATCCCAATAAGATTGAAGGCATTGATGTAATAGAAAATATGTTTTTCACAACTTTTTTGACCCGCCACACTCTTATCTGGACAAAAAACGAAGAATCGTTTTGAGAATATAAAAACTGAGGAGCTAAAATTGACTATCAATTTCAACATATTTGTTGCTACACTGATTCCTTGAGTAAGGAAATAACGTGTTCCTTGTGTCAAATTGGTAGCAGTTTTGCTCCTGTAGATGTCTGTGACTTTCTGGCTATGTCGTAACTGAGTCTGCGGGGACTTTGGTTTTCTCAGCATCCTACAGAATCCGATACAGATCCACACAGTATATCATCTTGATATGGAGTTCATGAAACCCGAGGTTTCAGGAACCCGTTTGTAGCTACCCTCCAAAGTTAAAGACAAGATGCAAATCCTTCTAATCCTTACCACTTACAATGGTGCATGAAGATTGGTGGGTCACACTGAATCTTGGAAAAGCATTATGTCGCCATTTGTGTGTACTGCTCCAAGCCATTTGTCAAGGCATTATTATTATTTTCATTGTTGGAGCATAGAAGGGGACTGTTGGAAAATTTATGGATGGATTGTAGCAAACATTTTTAAGTTTGAGCTGCCTAAAGTATGTTGAAATCTTTCTTTGTATTTTGAGATTTCCATAGATTTCCTGCAGAGAATCTAAGAGACTACGTTTCCCAATTTCTCCTGCCAGTAGAGTTTACACATGTGACTTAGGTTATAGCAAACTAACATTCTCTTAGGAAACTTAGATTTGCTAGCAAACATATGAGGAAATAGGATGTGAGGCATCCTTCTGGTGTGAGTGGTTTCAGGGGCAGCAAGCTCCTGTGGTGACGGTGACAGCACACATTCCATCATGTACTTCCTTCCTGTAGATTCTGCTTTCCTTGTCCTTTCCAGACAGAAGTGCTCAAGGGTAAAAACAGTTGAGCTTAATTTCTTTTCACAGTTACATTCTAACTACTCTGTGCAGTCCAGCCCATCCAAATCAAAGAGTAAGCTTTCCACAACCATGGTGATATTGTTTAAAAGTGAAAAAATATCTAAAGTCTTTCAGGGAAAAAATAAAACAGATATTTAAAAGACACAAACATCATGATATCTCACAGTGCAGTGGGAAGAAAATGGTCATATATGACCTTGTGCGTGTTCTCTAACCTCCGTCAGCCACGGTTTTCTCAGCTGTGACAATAAATGGAGCCATCAATAAATACTTAGGGTAATTATGTAAGGTAAAGCCCAAATAGAGGTGCTTAGCAATGATCTTGGCAAAGACTGCACATTCTGTAAATGTTAATTCCCTTTTCTTACCCCTTAGGGTCAATTAATAGTCTAAACATCTGTTACAGTAGATTAATTGACATAAATGATTGGACAACAAACAGTATGTAAATTGGGGTTAGCCCCATGGCACAGCAGTTATGTTTGCACATTTTGCTCCAGACGCCTGGGTTTCGCCGGTTCGGATCCTGGGTGTGGACCTACACACCACTTGTCAAGCCACACCGACACATGCATCACACACATAAAAGTAGAGGAAGATGGGCACGGATGTTAGCTCAGGGCCAGTCTTCCTCAGCAAACAGAGGAGGATTGGCAGCAGATGTTAGCTCAGGGCTAATCTTCCTCAAAAAAGAAAAAAGTATGTAAATTTTTAAAAAGAACATGAGCTATGACATTTCTTCTGACCATACAAAAAAGGGGAAGAGACTTCGGTATACTAAAATCCTGGTTTTCCTATCAATGTACTGTATCACTTTTGGCTAGTCACATACTTCACAGGCCCTGAGTTTTCTCTTCTGAGAAGTGAAGCATTTGGGTCATCTCGTCCCAAAGTCCCCTTTAGCTTTATGGAATTATATTAATTAATAATAAAAAATTTCTCTATAGTTACTTGGATTTACTTCTCAGAATATGAAGGTATAATTTAATTCTTATATTTGTTTTGTATTCTTTAAAACCTGATTTCTGTTTTATGAGATTTTAAAAATCAAATTTACGTAGTGTAGCTCAGAAGTAGGTAATCCATCTATTCTGTGTTATTCTGAGCTAGCCTGAAGTTAGAATAAAAGAGTCTTCATTTTTCCTACTACTTACATGGAGTAATATCACCATATGGCTATTTTGTAATGGTTTTTTGCAGGTTTCTTACACAGTGAAATCGTTAGAAATATGATGAAAGTTACTTTTCTTTCCTCGTGCATTCAAGCAGTGATTCCTTCAGCAAGTGTTTGAAGAGTAACTCCCCAGTATCCACCTTGCTTTAGATTTGGGGGCAGCCTTGCTTTCTCCATCAAGTAGAAGAAAGCTAGCAGACTTCTTGTTTAACCTCTCTCAAAGCGCTGTCTGCATCTGCCATTTTCCATATGTCGTTGCCTCTGGGCCCAGAGAATCTTTGGATAAACCATGATCTACGCTCTTTCTCAATCACATCTCCTCTGGGGGTTCATTCGTCATCTCCTCACTCTCTACTGGAGCAGAGTAGTGAGTCTGTTAAGAATCCAGATTCAAATTCAGCCTCCACCACTATTAGTGGTGTGAACTATTATTTATTTAGAACTTTGAGCCTCTGTTTCCTCAGCTGTAGAATATGATAATAATATAGCCTCTCTGAGGAGGCATTAAATGAGATAATTGTAAAGTGCTTAGTAAAAGGCTTTCAATACATATTGGCCATCATTTTATCTTTGACCTCTCCCTCTCTACCAGACCTGTAACCTAACACGTAAGCATAGAGTCTCTTCCACCATAAAAATTATATCCCTTTGCCTTCTGTTTTTTATCTGGATACTGCCGTAAATTGCTCCTTTTATTCTTTACTAAGCTTATTAAGAGTTTATATTTGCTGGCTTCACCCAATCTATCACAAAGTCCTACTGATTTTACCCCAAAACTGTTTCTAAAACTCACCCCCTCCTCTCTATGTCACTGCCATAATTCACGCTTTTATTATCCCTCAGCTATTCAGTGCCAAGACTCTCATACCTGCTTTGGAATAGAAGTGCAGTGTTATCCTAAAGAAATATATAATTTGGTAAAAGACAGAAGTCTTAAGAAAATGAAGATATGACCATATATATCTACAATGTTAACATTTTTTAATGAATTACAATGTTTGATGACCTTCTATTACTTGATAATTTATTTTTGTGTATGAGGAAGATTGGCCCTGAGCTAACATCTGTGCCAGTCTTCCTCTCTTTTGTATGTGGGATGCTGCCACAGCATAGATTGAAGAGCGGTGCTAGGTCCATGCCTGAGATCCGAACCTGCAAACCCCGGGCGCCAAGCAGAACACGTGAATGTAACCACTACACTACCACCACTGGGCCAGCCCCTATTACTTGATAATTTTGAAAAAGGAAACATGACGAGAGATTCAAATGCTGGGGATCATTCCATCTTACGTGTTTATTTACTGAGCCAGGAGGCAAACATGGATGGTCTGATAGCACTCTTCACTAGGTGGACAGATCATTTCCAAACATTTTAATGCAATTTGCCCTAGAATTAGGGATGTTTAGTTTATTTTAATTTTTCTGCATCTCATAATGTTTATTTATTTAATAAACAGATCATTTATTTAGGAATAAAATATGCTTCTTTTGTGACTTTTCTCCATAGCATATTGTGGTGAAGCCAAAAACTGGCTAGCGTTCACCAGAGGAGATTAATGAACAGATTAATAAATTATGATCCTATTAGTTCTGCTGTAAAGAATAATTTTAATTTTTTTAAAATAATGTAATTTTGTGAAATTTTCTTTTTTTAAAGATTGGTATCTGAGCTAATATCTGTTGTCAATCTTCTTTTTTTACGTCTTCTGCTTCTCACCAGTAAGCCCCCAGTACATAGTTGTGTATTCTAGTTGTAGATCCTTCTGGTTGTGCTGCTGCCTTAGCATGGCCTGATGAGTGGTGCCATGTCCGAGCCCAGGATCCGAACCAGCGAAACCCTGGGCTGCCAAAGGGGATCGCGTGAACTGAACCATTCAGCCATGGGGTCAGCCCCTAATTTAATTTATTTTGAAGAGAAAATTCTGTATCTTTTGTAACATTAGTGGCTGCTTCAATGTCAGATGGATATTTAGTTTTTCATGCTTTGCATTTTTTTTAAATGTCATCAGAATCATCATTTTATTTCTATTTATTGGTTCAAAAAAATTCCTAAAATTAATGTTCTATATTCACTGCCTCTATTTTCCCCCACCTGTGCGTTAAGCCTTTGAAATACAACTTTATCTTCCAACACTTTAGTAAAATGGCTCTGTTGTATTAAATTAAGTCATTTAAATTCTCCTGACTTTCTTTGTTAATATGATGCCACATCTCCCTGATCTTGTCCTGTCTATCCTCCTATTACTTTTTGATTCCTTGATGTTGGTTTATTTTCTTCCTCATGTTCTCAAAATCAGAGTCAAAGAGGAGACTAATCAATTATTTTCTAACAAAAATTCAACATTTCTAAACTTTAATTCACAATGTATCCTACCAAAGGCCGTATCTTTTCAATTCTTCAGTAAAGAAGGTCCAATCTTGGAATTGCACACTACCACAAAATAGATACAAAATGATTAAATAATGAATTCCCAGTAACTTCAGGCAAGGATGGAGGGGGAATGAGCCATTTGGATGTGCAGGGGGTGATCCAGAGCACAGGGCCTTCTGCTCCGTGCAGAGTCAAGGTCGGGCCCATTTTGGAAGCTGTTCTTGACAAGAAGCCAGGAAGCATACACTCATCCCATCAACAAAATACCATTCAAGGACAATACTGAAGGAACTGAAGCGAGGACAATAAACAATGCGAAGAAACAAATGGAGGTTTTCAGGGAGATGACAGGCTGCTGAGGAAGATGCAGAGTAGAAATTTGAAACACGCTACAAATACAAAGAAGCTATTCCTGGGTCATGAGTGACTGGCAGCAGTCACCGACCGTGCGGGGATTCTGCTCATACTGTATCTTAAAGGAGAGAAGCACTTAGAAGTTAAAAATACAGCTGATGCCAACTATAAAGGGTATCTGCCAATTACAGCCAAAAACACTGAGAATTTTCAGTAATTAATAACAAATATTGTTTTCATTTGATAGTTGCAAACAACAGAAGCTACTCTAGCAAGATTGAAAAAAAAGAGTTTTTTTTAAAAGGAAATTGAGGAATTCACAGAATTTTCAGGAGGGGCAAAGAGGCAGGCTTGGTGCTACTTAGTGGAAAATTGGAGCCAGGAACTATGCCCAACCCCAAAGTGACACTCTTCTAGTAAAAACACCATCACTACCACTTGGCGCTGACAAGGCTACGGACTGAATTATCAGAAGCTCTGCCACAGCTCCTGAAGAACTAAATATCGCACCACTGTGCTTGCCCAGGGAGCAGTCTGCCTACTCGTGGCCGTCACTTCATGCTGCCCCCTTCCACATCCAATTCTCATTTGAGTGCACCTAGTTGGTAAAACCCAAATAACATGCTCTCTGTCTACCAACAAGGAAGTGTGGAAATTTAGTATTTGGATATTGACTTTGGGAGAGTGCATGCACAATGTACGAAACTATCAAAATATTGAGGGGAGGTTCAAAAAATGTTGGACCATCAGGCATAACAGGTGGTCACCTAATTCCTGACACAGGGATATGACCATTCTTGTGACAGGGGTCCATAAAGGGCCACCAAGTGGACGGAAGGCAGACTAGATAGGAATGATGGGAGAAGTCAAGATAAACTAGACTACTGGTCCTGAGACTTTAGTGTCCATGGAAATCACCTGGCCGGCTTGTTGAAACACGGATTACTCAACCCCAGCCCATAGATCCAGATTCCGGTCTGGGGTGGAACGGGAGAGTCTACACTTCTAACAAGCTCCCAGACAATCTTGATAGTGATAATCCCAGGACCACACTGAGAACAACTGGACTCCTAGACCATCAATATTTCCTTTAGTAACAGCTGGTCAGTGTTTTCACAAATTCAGTCTTAATGTTGAATTGAAAGTCAGGAGCAAAAGCACAATATAAATTATTAGTAATTTTCTGTATTTTAAATAAATATACTTAAAACAGTGTATTTTTTTCCTTCTGATCATTATGCCTTTTTGTTTCTAATAGGCTTTCATTTTACAGCAGTTTTAGGTTTATAGAAAAACAGCAGAAAATAGAGTTCTCATGGGTTCCCTGCTATATTTTTCTAAAGACAAAGTTTTTAGAGCAGTTTTAGGCTCGCAGCAAAATTGAGAAGGTACAGAGATCTCCTGTCTACCTACTGCCCCCACACATGCATAGCCTCCCCCATTATCAACATCTCTCACCTTTTTTGTTTGATTGTGGCACATTTATTACAATTGGTAGAACTGCATTGATATATTATCACCTGAAGTCCATAGTCTCTCTTAGGGTTCACTCTTGGTGTACACTCTTGTACATTCTATGGGTTTGGACAAATGTATAATGACATGTACCCATCATTATAGAATCACAGAGAGTAGTTTCACTGCCTTAAAAATCCTGTGTTCTTCACTCCTCCCAACCCCATCCAAACAACCATTAATGTTTTTACTGTCTCCATAGTTTTGCCTTTTCCAGAATGTCATAAGGAATCATACAGTAGATAGCCTTTTCGGATTGACTTCTTTCACTTACTAATATGCAGTTAAGGTTCCTCTATATCATTTCACGGTTTGATAGCTCATTTCTTTTTAGTGCTGAGTAATATTCCACTATCTGAACATACCACATGTTATTTATCCTATTCACCTACCGAAGGACGTTTTAGTTGCTTCCAAGTTCTGGCAATTATGAATAAAGCTGCAGTAAATATCCATGCGCAGGTTTTTGTGTGGATATGCGTTTTCAAGTCCTTTGAGTAAATACCAAGGAACATGATTGCTGGATTTTGTGGTAAGAGTAGTTCAGTTTTGTAAGAACCTGCCAAACTGTCTTCCAAAGTGGCTGCATCGTTTTGCATTCCCACCAGCAATGAATGAGCGTTCCTATTGCTCCACATCCTCACCAGCATTTGGTGGTGTCAGAGTTCTAGATTTTGGCCATTCTAATTGGTGTGCTAGAGGTATCTCATTGTTGTTTTAATTTGCATTTCCTTGACAACATACGATGTGGAGCGTGTATTATTTTTCAATTAAACCTATTATTATCTATGTGAATTCCGGGGTTAGAGAGCTCCTTCAAGGAAGGCTAAAGGTATGTATCTGTGCCAGATGTGTGCGTCCTGACAGTAGCTCTCAGAATTCAGGAGCATAGCAAGAGCAGACCAGATATGTATTTCTCTTGGGTACATTGTATGTCACAGAATAAAACTGAGATAATTTTATTTAGTGTAGGTTTTAGTAACTCATAAGAAAAGAAATTGGAGCCAGCATGCAAGTGTTAATTTTATAGATCTTATGAATTTTGGAAACCATGTTATTGGGGGAGCAGAAATATTTAAAGACAGTGTACCAGATGGAAATGAATATGCTCTATTTTCATTTTACATTTTGTAAATAAAAGCTCATATATCTATCTGAGATTCCCTAATGAAAATGAAACATTTCTATTGAGACACAATTTGCCTAATAGACTCAGAAATCTGTGTCTAGGGACTAAAGTGAGAATATGATATAAGAGAAAATATCCTCAGTAGTTAACTATTATCCTTATTATTATTATTCTTCTCCCCTCTAGCTTATGCAGTTGTTCAGAAAGAAAAAAAAATTATGAGTATCTCTGCCTATGCTCTGATTGGCATTGTCGCCTATTATTGTAATTGCCCTTTCTATGCTCCTAAACAGTAATAAAGCTTCAAAGTCACATATGACTACACACCAATGAATATAATTTTTCCTATTTTTTCATAGACTTTTCCTGCCTTTAATTTCTCTTGAGTTGAATGCAAGTGTTTCAAAGCCAAGAAATCTCCCATTTAAAAATTTTGCTCAGTAAATTTTGCAGTCTAAAAGTTACTTTGTTCACAAGTTTGAGGGGAAAATGCAATTACTTAAAGCACAGAATTCTTGATCAAATGTAGTTCTAACTGGATACATTTGAGTTTTCAATTAAGTTCATAGGCATAATAAATTATGCATTCATATTACCTATAATGCTGAATTTCTGCACCTTGAGATAATGGTTAGTCCCTGGTGATAATTACACAACAGATGGTTCTTTCTGAAGCAGAACAACACATATCACGCCATTTAACCAGGAAGAAAATGAAGAGAGGGGTTATAAAAATAAATGGAGATAGGCATCTGATTAAGTGATGGTGCATAGCAATATGTTGAGTGAGACACAAGCAAACATTCGTTTTCTCCCCCCATAAATTTGGCTGATTTTTATAGCAACATCATAGGTGAGGATTTAAAGAAACCTGTCCTGAACGTGTCTATCTTCATATGCAATGTGTACTTGTGAAAATCAAATATTTTGTTTTAATCTGCTTTCGGCACAGTTTTCAAAATATGATCTTAGCTATTTTAGGTTACTGAAGCATGAACAATGCCTTTCAAATGGAGGAGACTCAAAGATCTTGTTTTATTTATCTGGAAAAGCCAAATGCTCTCTTTTAACAGCTTTATTGAGATATAATTCAAATATCGTAAAATTCAACCTTTAAAGTATCCGATTCAGTGGTTTTATATTCATATTGTCATGCAACCGTCACTACTGTCAATCATTTCCACACCCACAGAGAAAGTTTCTACCCGTTAGTGGTCCCTCCTCATGCCCCGTGTCCGTTCAACACTTCTCTCCTCCCAGCTTTAGGCGAACAATCATATACTTTCTGTCTCTCTAAATTTACCTCTTTCATATACTGCATATAAATGGAATCATACAATATGTGTTCCTTTTTGTTTTGAGGAAGATTGTCGCTGAGCTAACATCTGTTGCCAATCTCCCTCTACTTTATACGTGGGATGCCTCCGTAGCGTGGCTGGTGAGTGGAGTAGGTCCACACCCAGGATCCGGATCTGCAAACCCCAGGCTGCCAAAGCAGAGCGCGTGGAAGTTTAACCACTCCGCCTCAGGGCTGGCCCCCAATATATGTTCTTTTTTGGCTAGCTCCTTGCACTTAGCATAATATTTTCAAGGTTCATCCATGTGGTAGCATGTCTCAATGCTTCATTTATTTTTATGTCCTAATAATGCTCCATTGTATGGATAAATCAAGTTTTGCTTACCTATTCCTTAGTTGATGGACAATTTGAGCTATTATGTCTCGTACTACTATGAACATTAGTGTCAAGCCTTTGTGTGGACATAAGCTTTCAATTCTCTTGGGTATATAGCTTGGAGTAGAACTTCTGGATCTTATGGTAACTGTAATTTAAAAACTAAGGAAATGCCAAATTTTTTTCAAAAGCTTCTGCACCATTTTATATTCTCACTAGTAGTGTATGAGAGTTCCAATTTCTCCTTATCCTTGCTAACACTTGTTATTGACTGTCTTTTCCATTTAACCATCTTAGTAGGGATGAAGTGGTATCTCGTAGTTTTAATTCTCATTTTCCTAATGACTAATGACGTTGACCATCTTTCCATGTGCTTATTGTATATCATGCTTGTACGTTGTATTTTGTGCTTATTTGTATAACTTCTTTGGACAACCGTCTCTTCAAAAGCTTTGGCTATTTTCTAATTGGATTATTTGGCTTTCTATTGCTGGATTGTAAGAGTTCTTTATATATTCTAGAAACATGTCCCTTATCAAATATATGATTGCAAATATTTTCTCTCGTTCTGTATGCTGTTTTTGTACTTAATGGTATTTTTTGAAGCAAAAAATTTTTAATTTTGATGAAACCAAACTATCCACTTTTTTCTCCTATTGCTTCTGCCTTTTGGTATGGTTTCTAAAAAACCATTGTCTGACTCAAGGCCACAAATATTTACTCCTATGTTTTCTTTTAAGAATTGTATAATTTTAGCCCTTATGTTTAAGTCAATGATTCATTTTGAGTTATTTGCATGTACACATACAGTAATTCTTTTGCTTGTGGATATCCCATTATCTCAGCACCATTTATCAAAAGACTGTTCACATTTCCTATTGAATTGGCAATTGCATCACGATAAGTGGAAGTATGAGGCTCTATATTGGAGTTTATATGCAGAGAATACTAAAAATATAAGCTAGGTAGAATAGATGGCAGGCTGTGCACAGTCTTTGTTTCAGGGTCCAATCCTTTCCTCTCCCCTGTTTCATTTTGTATTGCAGCAGAACTGGGCCTTAGCAACGTGCTTCCCAGGCTCCCATGGCTACATATAGTCAAAGGTAACAACAGAAGACCATGAGATGGGAGAAAGGGACCAGCTCTCACTCGATCCTGGGCAGCACCTCTGGCAACAGTTACATCTTCTCCGTGCTCTGGGTCTTGATGGACAGAAGGGCCCTCATTTCAACTTCTTCTTGTTTCTAAGAGCACTGGAACCACTCCCTTAGTTCCAGTAATAGCTTTGTCTTTCCAGCCCAGGGACACCAGCAGCTCCTTGCTTTTGTTAATCTCTGGATCACCTCCTTGTCCCTAACTTGGAGTTTTAGCTCTTCCATGACATATGTAAGCAATACCTTAATATTGAAATCCTTCTGCTTGAAAATTTAGAGTAGTTATCTTTTCTTGTTTATATCCTGAACATGTTGCATCTGCCAGAAGTGAGAGCAAAGGGCTAAGCTAGAAATGACATATTTCCTTATATGTCTTATCTGATTTCCTATCCCACTTTGTGCCCCTTATCAAGACAGAGCCATACAAATTTTATCTCAGGCTCAAAGGGACCTACAGAATTTGGTGTTGATTTTGTCCCGGGTTTGGGGATTGGATGAAGTCCACTTTAAGACTGAGAAAACTCATCTCTGTGTCAAGTCTTAGTTCAATTTCCACTTCATCTTTGCATCTTCCACGTTCCTAATATGAGCCCTCCCTAACCCAGAACAAGCCCACGCACTGTCCCACCTTGCATGCCAGTTCGGATACCCAACTGCTTTGTATATCCATTGCTTGTCCAGAGACCTAGACTGTTATGAAGTTTTTCTGTTAGGATAACATCTTAAAGTTACCAGTACTTCTAATTCAACTCAAACTAATTTAATTTAATTCAATTCAATTTAAAACACATTTTAAAGAATCTAACATCCTCCAGGCTTTGTACTGAGCTCTGGGAGGGGGACAGTTACTGCTCATAAAGGACCCACAGAGTAGTGAGAGAGGTAAACAAAGTAAAATTACAAAAATATTGTACACTATACCAGGCATAAATAGAAGATCTTATGCTATAGGAAGTTTCAACACCTAGTGATAGCTACTTGTCTCTTAACAAAGCATTATCAATATGGATTTTTATTTTCTGACATCAAAATATGCTGGTTTTGAACCTAAGTTGCAATGATATGTGTAGGTTCTATTTATAATATGCATGATACATATGTGAATTTATGCAAGAAATGGCAACTTCACATGCTAGCTAGCCAACTTTTGGCTCTTTATGCAAACTTAATGTAGGTATACAAAATGATTTTCTTCATTTTTACTAATTTAAAATGTTTATTAAATTATTTTTAATTTTAATTTTTACATTTGATTTCTATAGTCATTATCTGAGAAACATAAATATTAAAAATACCATAATTTATTCACTATAAAATCATTTAGGTTAATATTTTTGTATAAAAATGATGAAAGGGAATAGTGATTATTATAATTATCATCATAAAATCACAATTTGATATTAGAGTTCAAATTATAAAATTACTGCTTTTATCCTAAGGCTATAAATTTTAATACAGGAACATTATTATTCTATTTTATCTTCCTTTTGATACTTTTAATACTTCATAATTTATGCTAATTATAGCTTTAAAGTTTGGTAGATATTATCTTTCTTTCTTTTCTCTTTTTCAATGAGAAGAAATAGGTAATAGTAGGCAGCCTCAAAAATAATCATTGACATTTGATTTTTTATTTTTCATCCTTAGAAACATCTTTATTACAAGTGTTCTTATACACTTCTCTATATGCGTCACAGAAGGTGTAACTTTTGTTCACTGAAATAACACTGTTCTCAATGCAGCAAGCAAGTAGCATTCTTAGAAACGTCTTTATTCCAAGTGTTCTTAAACACTTCTCTACATACATTTCAGAATGGGTATAACAACTGACTTACTTTTCAATACACCCTCCAAATTATGCTTCTGGAAATATGCTAGAAAAGTAATTTAGAAAAAATGAAATTTGTCTTTAATTTTCCCATCAATCCAGCCTGCTAAGATTTAGAGAAACTGTTATTTTTTTTCAAAGGTAGAACTCTTTGATATATTTAAACATATTTGATTTTATACCTTTAAGTATAACCATTAAAAATAGAGGCAAAGGAAACCTAACAGCAGGTCTTGCTAGTATTTTCCTCACTGGACTTTAATAATAATAGTACATTTCGAAATCCCACTAGGTTTTATTTTTTAAATAGACCAAATGATCATTTCACATTTGAATTTGTAGTTGATTAGAAATGCATTCAATGATTCCTTTGGTGAATGGGCTCGGAAGAGATCAGGAAATAACTGCTTTAGATGTGTTAGTACATGTTTCACTTAATTCAATAATAGGTTTATAAACCATTAATTTTATGTTGCAATCAAGTCTTACAAGACGCTCAAAGATTTTAAAGAGGTGTTAACACTGCATTTAAGCCGTGTCTGATCCCACCTCTGCCACTACATGGCCACTTTCCCTCATCAAATCGTGTCTTTTTACTTTTTGATTCTCAATTCCCTTACCTTAAATGAAAGATTGTGCAAGAAATTTAATTTTTTTATTTTTTGCATCCTTTTGGATTCCACTAGAATCAGCTGTGCTAATAAATTATTGGATAAATAAAGAAACCTCTGGAACAGAGAATCTTTAGGTAATTTTCTAAGCTGGATTGCTCAAAGTCATACATTTATACATTAACAATCCTGAGTAAAATCTACGCTCAGTGACCTTTGCTTCCACCATACTCTTCAGACTACATTTTTCCCATTATGTGCTATCTCTGTCTGTGAGCAACATTTCTCCTTTAGTTATTTTTAATTAGATTTATTTGACTCTTTACACTTCAGCTTCAAATGATAATTCTTACTATGACTAGAAGTGTTTTACTTACCTATCTCTTATATGACATAGAAAATTGTTAGGTGGCCAGCCTCATGGCATAGTGGTTCATGAGTTTGGATCCTGGATGTGGACTTACATCATTTGTCAGCCATGCTGTGGTGGCGACCTTCATACAAAATGGAGGAAGATTGGCAGAGATGTTAGCTCAGGGCAAACTTCCACAGCAAAAAAAAAAAAAAAAAAAAGTTTTAATTATTCTTTGAGCTATTCAGTCTTTCAAAGAATATTTCCTAATCATCACATATATCTGAGGTACTGGAGAAAAAATTCTGAAGTAAAATAAAGATAGCTTTTGCAGGCATGGAGCTTACAGCCTAATTAAGTGTAATTACCAATAATTCTATGAATAGGAGATGAACAATACTTTGAGGCTATGTAAACCATTCTGGGGAGGTCAAAGACTAGGGGAGTGACATCCCTGAGGAGTGATAATTGAGCTAAATGCTAAAGGAAGAAGAGGACTTAACCAGAGAAAGAAGAGGAAAAGTCATTGCAGGAAGAGGGAGTGGAAGCCAAAAGATCAGGGGCTTGAAAATGCCTTGTATGGTTGGAGCACAGAGAAGAAGGACAATTTTGCACATCATGATGCCACTAATGCAGTCCGGGGCCAGATCCCTGAGGGCCTGGTAGGACATGCTCAATATTTTGGTCTTTGAGAGTAACGGAAGCGATTGCATAGGGAGGCACTTGATAAGACTTGAACTTGCAGAAGGTCAGCTTGACTGAGCTAGAATGGTGGCAAGTGTTTCCCACTGTCTAGGTGGGAAATAATGATGACTCTAATAGTGGCAGTTTACATGGATGTAGGCAAATAAATTCTAGGAATAATCAGGAAGTAAATTTTACAGTACTTGGCGTTAGATTAGATATCAGAAGCAACCAAACGAGGGATGTGAAGAGTACTCCCCAGTTCCCCCGTTAATGAGTGCCGTTCATTACAAGAGGGCATGGGGAGGAAGACTAGTGCTAACTAGTACAAAATTAGTACTCCTCTGTGCTTCTTCAGAAAATGAGTGCCCATCCATTTGGTGATTATTTAAATCTAATTTTATTAAAGATTTTACTTTTGTAAACACGAAGATTAGGGTAGTGTTCCTAAGTGCTGCAAGATGCTTTGCAGTTATTCACAGTTCAAGAATACTTATCAACTATGTCAGAGAGATGATTAGAAGAGTTAAGAACTCTAGCTTTGGAGTCTGGTATGCATAACAGTGATTTCCTAAAGATGGCACAACTAGTAAGTGATCTATGTGGGATTTGTGTATAATATATATGTATACTTAATGGCAAGCAGGCCATGGCTTCTTTTGTATTTTCTTCTATAGCCTGGAAACTTAACTTTTTCCAGTACTTTATGGAGCTACATGTTGTTTTTATCTGTATCAGCTAATAGCTTTCCCTTGGAATCCTCTCTCTCTTTCCAGTCTCATTCTTAGAGCTGTCTGTTGGGCTCTGTGGTAGGCTAAATAATGGTCCCCAAAGATATCCGTGCCTTAAACCCCAGAATACAGATATATCTGTGTCTCTAAATATATTTATTTATTTGAAATGTTGACATTTTAAGTGTTAATACTGAAATTTTGGTGAACTCACGGTCCACTTTATAATGTATCACAAACATTTATTTCATACAGTTAAATCTTGTGTAACACTATTTAAATGATTGTCTAATATTCCATTATTTGAATATACCATAATTTACTTTACTACTTCACCATTTTTAAACGTTTTGTTTGCTCCTGTTTCTTATTGTGAAAAAATGTTATGATGAGAAAACTTAGAGCTAAATCTTTAGATATAGCTGTAATTATTTAATCAAGGCACATTCCTAGAAGGGATATTGCTGGCTCAAAAAGTTTCTCAATTTTCACACAATCAGTGTAAATTGCTAATTTGCATTCCAGAAAGATAGCGGTTTATTTTCCAACAGTGTAAAATCCATTATTTTGCTATACCTTTACAAAGTATTATGAAAAAAAGACTCTATTTATTAGTGTACTCTGCATTTTTCAACGACTGATAAGAACACTGAGTTTGGTAAATATCTTTTTTTGATTGTTTGTTTGGTGAGGAAGATTGGCCCTGAACTAACATCTCTTGCCAGGCTTCCTCTTTGTGCTTGAGGGAGATTGTCGCTGAGCTAATATCTGTGCCAATCCTCCTCTATTGTTTTTAACGTGGGACATGGCCACAGCATGGTTTGATGAGTGGTTTGTAAGTCCACACCCAGGACACACCCAGGATCCGAACCTGTGAACACTGGGCTGCCGAAGTGGAGACCACACCAGGTCTCCATGGCCCAACCACTACACCACTGGACCTGCCCAGTAAATATCTTTTTATATAATGGACTAATCTTTGGGAAAAAAAGTCATAACAAATGTTTCACTTCCCCTTGCTGCAGTGGAAAGTCCAAACTCATTATTCTGTTCAAAACAATCCATGCTATAGACCCAACAAATCTCTTCATTTGTGTCTTTCACTCTATTTCAGCTATTTTGAGCTACTAGTCATACCCCAAATATACAAGGGCTCCCTGCCTTTCCTCATTCTACTTCCACCGCCTGGACTTTTCCTTTATCTTCAAGTTGAGTATCTCGTCACCTTTCTAACCAAGCTAGAAGAGCCGAAGGGTAGGCTGCTCTCTCAGCCTTGTTTCACATCTCCTCCTGAAACTGAGCACTGCTTACCTTACAAATGCCTCCTCCTTTGCCCTGTACATCGACCAGATCAGCCAACATATTTTTCCATAAATCTCTTTTTTTATTTAAATACATTTTCCTGGAGCAGTCATATTATTTTATCTAGATTCCCTCTCAGAGAAATACTTCCATAGAAACAAACTCCAGGACATGTGGATAATACCTATAAGAGTGTTTATCACAGCATTATTCATAGAGTCAAAAAATTAAAAATGATAACAGTCCATTAATAAATCTGTTGAATAAATTGGCCCATTCAGGCAATGGAAGATTAATCAGGCATTACAAACAATGCGTTAGAACGATTCCAGCTGACCTGGTGGATGGGGGCCTTCCATAATGTGAACTTCCATAAAGCGAGAAAATGGGAGGCAGCAAAGTGCACATGCAGTATACCCTCACAGCTACAAAACAGTCACAAAAGATAACCTTCTCCACAGCCAGCACATTTTTTTATGTATTTGCGCATGTGCTGGGGAATATGAGGAAGGCCCTAAAGAACAGGTGTTTGAAATTGATTAGAGGTTTGGTGGGAAACAGGGCAGCTATAAATAGGCAGGTGGTGGTCGGACAGAAGAAGAGAAGGAAGTTCCGACTTTGAGTTTTCCTGTAGTTCCCACAGCATCTAACGTACAAAAAAAGGGAGGGGCCGCCGGTGGCGCACTGGTTAAGTTCGCACCTTCCGCTTTGGCGGCCTGGGGTTCGCTGGTGCGGATCCCAGGTGTGGACATGGCACTGCTTGGCATGCCATGCTGTGGTAGCCGTCCCACATATAAAGCAGAGGAAGATGGGCACGATTTTAGCTGAGGGCCAGTCTTCCTCAGGAAAAAGAGGAGGATTAGCAGCAGTTAGCTCAGGGCTAATCATCCTCAAAAAAAAAAAAAAAAAGGGAAAGTATATGTGGCATAGTATTTAGGTTAACTATAGAATGGAAAGCTCTATCCACAATATTATAAATGTCTGTGTATTGAATATGCCCACAGGAAAGTAGTGGGTGGTGACAAGGATAAGTGTAACCTAATTTGATTTTAAAATATAAATTGTATAAAATGTATTCTTATATCTTGCTTATATCAAATGAACATGTATAATGAGTGAATTATTTTCTAAAGAAAAAATAAGTATAATAATACTTTGTGGAAAATACATCCCTTAGGGGCCAATTAACTTTCCTGTGTTCTGTGCTGGAAAATTCTACCCCAAGACTGGGACAGTCTTGACTATCTCATCGCCATTAGGCACAGGGGAGGATTTGTGAAGGGAAACAACTCAAAAGCAATCCTTCACATAACATGAAGAAGAGAAGAAAGAGGAGGAAGGAGAGAAAGAAAAAAGAAAACGAAAGCAATCTACCACGAGAAAGATGAGAATGAATGACTATTAATTGCATAAGATGTGCCAGCCAGTGTCTTTGAGAGGAAGGTGTATTATCTAATTTAATCCCCCTCCCAAATGAGTGTGCATTAATACTACTATCTTACCTATTTTGTAGATAAACTAACAGAACTACTGAGTTTACGTAACTTGCCACATGCTTCCTATAGTCAGTAAGGATTAGAACAGGGTGCCCAGGCTGTTGACCCTGAAGTGAAGTTAACCCTCGTGCCATGCCAGTACTGTCTGCATCCCCTTCCGCTTCTTCTGTATTTTCTTAAACTGGCTTATTTTATTTTTGAAGTTTTATGCCTTTGAATTTTTCTGTAGCCCCCACAACACATGTGCACACACATGAGAGCACGCGTGCACACACCCACGCCCACACACCATATATTCCACACCCTCCTCCCTCACCCTCAGCAATAACTAGACTCAACACTTTGGGATATATTCTTTCAATCTCTTTTTTTAAAATCAGTGAGTAGTCAGAGTTGATTGGCTTTCTTTGTAACCAGCTCTCATAGCGCAGGAAGCCAGGCCCTGGGCGTCTCGGAGAACTGTAGACACATGCAGAGGGAGACCTGTACTTAGGCAAAGCCCAGAGTTTTACGTCCTTCCAAGGGAATACAGTCCCTAGGAGAGCCTTGTAGAGAAGGGACCCTGGTAGTCAGAAGACTGCATGAGAGCACGTGGTATTTGTGGCGGTTGGACCCCTATCAGTGGGAGAAAAGAGATAGCCAATATGTGAGTAAACAAGGGGAGTGCAATCATTCTGCACATTTGCCAAAGGTTAATGCTCACTTTTACCCAGACTGAATCTTCACCTACTATTAAGCAACTGAATTGACAGACCCAAACGTGAAAAAACAAAACTAATAAAACTGGATAGTATCTTTGTCCAGGAGTCCTTTTATTTTATTTTATTTTTTGGTGAGGAAGATTGGCCCTGAGCTAACATCTGAGCCAACTTTCCTCTATCTTGTATGTGGGATGTCTCCATAGCATGGCTTCATGAGCAGTGTGTGGGTCCACACCCAGGATCCTAACCCGTGTACCCCATGCTGCCAAGCAGAGTACGTGAACTTAACCACTACACCCCTGGGCTGGCCCCTCAGGAGTCCTTTTGATAAGTTTTTGAGGTTTAGAATTTCTACATGACGAAGAAGAGAAATCAAACTTTCTTTTTCTATACCACTCTGTCCAATCTTAAGGAAATGTATGCAAAATAATGTCTATTTTTCCAAGGTCAGGAAGAGAAATGGAGAAACTACAAATAAGGCTCTTAATTCCTTGTTCAAAAGCAATAATTAATTTCAAATTATTTAGTGTAACTCGTATCAAGTTTCTCAGTGGCACTATAGGTCTCTTTTATCTCTCGGGAATATCACACTTCTTTTGACAGAATCTGTTGCTTTCAAAAAAATAATTTTTGGGCAGTGTAGCTGTTAGTCATCATTTTGACTATTTTCTTTTAGTGCCACCTGTGTTCACTTGTGGGATATCATTTCTTCTACGTTCAAAATGTGTCTCATTCATCTACTAACTACTCCCCGTCCTTCCTTCCAGAAACTCTGGGAAGCTACAGTAGCCGTCCAACTCTCTTCCCCCTCTCTCTTCTTGCTCTGTTCTCAGCGTACTTTCCAAGAGCAGGCCGCCAGATTAATTTCCTGCAGACCAGCACTTATTATGCAACTCCCTTGTTCAAAACTATTTGATGTCTCCCCATTGCCTATAAAATGATGCTCGTATACATTATTCATTCTCCCATGCTCTGAACCCAACAACCTAATTAAGTGATTTTCTCATTATTTGCCATTATATCGCAGAGACCCCAGTCCTTCTAAACTACAAGCCATTTTGAATCAAAAGTGAAATTTTTCTATGTGCTTTTTCTCCTGCTGTTCTCTTTGTCTGGAAGATCTTTTCTTTTTTTTTTCTTTGAGGACAATCAGCCCTGAGCTAACATCTGCTTCCAATCCTTCTCTTTTTCCTGAGGAAGACTGGCCCTGAGCTAACATCTGTGCCCATCTTCCTCCACTTTATGTGTGGGACACCTACAACAGCATGGCTTGCCAAGCAGTGCCATGTCTGCACCCAGGATCCGAACCAGCGAACCCTGGGCCGCCAAAGTGGAACGTGCGCACTTAACCGCTATGCCACCTGGCCGGCCCCTGGAACATCTTTTTGATCAAACTGTAATTCAAACTATTCCTTCTCTCTAACTCAAATCCCATATTTAACATAAACTTTAATTTATATTTTTAAACTGAAAAGTACAAAATCCTCCTTTGAATGCCCATGAGCCTTAATCCGGACTTCTTAGAGTACGAAGGTTTAGTTAGCAATGTAATTACTATCTATTTCTGTATACATTATTCAGAAATGTATTATAGTTTTTTATGTTTCTATATTTTATCCCAGAGCTTGAAGACAATACAGTTTACATGTTTTCTTCATTTATGTATCCCTTAGAATCACCAGCAAAATTTTGTGTGCACATAGTCAGTCAATATTTGGTGAGAAACTGAGTGACTCAATCAGGTGAGCACACTTTCTTGTAATTACACTGGTCGCAGCGTACCAAATAGTTTAATGAAAAGCAAAGAAAACCAATTTTCACGGGCTTTGATACAACAGGCGAAACACAGAAGTCCGCTGTTCCGTAATCGCTCTGCTAGTTTTCTGATCGTTAACCCGGGAAGAACAATCTCCTCAAACAAGGACCTAAGAGTTTTTACCTCAGCGCTTTGCTGCCGTGGCTGCTTGGATGAGGCGCAAGATCGCAGGCCCACGTTGACTGGAATCCTTCCCGACAGAGTGACGACCCCATGCTGGTGGCTGTGACGACCGTGACGTCTGATGTTCCTGAGTCTGACCCACTGCTTCACTATCGCTTAATCAACTCTGTCTCTTACACACTCACCACCTACACTGACCCCTAGTGCTGCCTGGGTTTGGTACTTGCAAGCCCGTTTTCTGTTTTTTTGTTTTGTTTTTTTTTTTCAATAGGAAGATAAGTGATTGCTTTTGAGCAAGGCAGGTATTAACACATTCAGAGAGGACATTTTTTCCCGCGTATGGAACTAGAAAACTTGGCGAGATTTTGTTCTGGAGTTTGTGTTAAGTTTTTGCACCATCAGTTCTCCAAACCTCAAGTCACAGTGAGGAGAGAAATACAACTAAAGAGAGATGGGGATTTGGAAGACTGGTGTGGGGAACAGGCAGACGTGGATGGTAGAGGGACGCAGCCTTACGGAGAGGTTCTTTCTTCCCAAATAGCTTAGTTTCTTTTTCTAATCAATGAAGGAAGTTATTGGCCTTGATATTATGTTTCCTCTTTCCTCCCTCTGTGTCAAGAGACACTGAAGAATGTTCTGGAATTATTGAAAACTTTAGAGCGTATTGTTTGATTATTCTTCCTGAAGGTTCAGTTTTACCCTAGTCCAGGGACTAGCAGAGATTTATGGGCCCTGAGTGCTAGAGGCAGGTCACAGAAAGACTTCTATCCTGCTCCCACCTTCCCCTCCTTCCTCTCTCCCTCCTTTCTTTCTATCAATTAAAATTTGTGTTCCCTTCATATGTACCTAGTCCTTTGCTGGCCATGTGGAACATAAAATGAAAGAGATGCTCTTTGATTTAAAAAAATTACAGCCTGGAAGGGAAAAATAACCTGCCAGGTAATTACCTGTTAAAAATAAGTTACAATTAGGCTGTTGGCAACTCAGATGAAGGTGTTGTCTGAGAAACAATCCCTAGGGGCTTGAGCTTGTTTACCAAGTGAGAACAAGGGGAGAATGTAAGAGTTCACAGTCTCTTTTCAGCAGAGGTTACTTTAAGATCATTCAGGATAGAGAGATATATGTATACATATACTTATAAAATACGTATGCATATAATATATACTCATTTGAAATGTATATGCATATGGAGTCACATACTTCTATGTGTACATGTAGTTTCCTGTATATGTATATAATGTGTATGTGTGTGTACCATCAGATAAGAGGGATTTTTTAATTGGTACCCTCATGGTCAACAGTATTCTAAATGTCGTGTCTTCATAAAGGATATTATTATAACAAATCAGCTATGGTAGTAAGTGTTTTCTCATTTAAAAAGGTGAGTGGCCATTGATCATGGCAATTACTTTAGTCTAGTTCAAATTCCAGAGAATGCTGGGTGGAATTGCATCATTAAAAATGTACGTTAACATCTGGTATTTTGATTTCTAAAAATGGTCAGATGCTGACACTGGTCTTGAGTTACAAGAAATTTTGTGCTTTAATGAATAAGACTTCTGAACAGTGTCTGCTTCTTTGTTAGTTTCTATGAATTTTTTTAGAAGAGATTCATTACATACATGATAACTGTAGCCGCCCCTGACATAGGAAGGGTTAATAATCACTGGAAAAAGCTTGCCAACAAACTGTGACCCGGAGGTGAGAAGGCGGGTTAGCCAATGACGGGTAAGACCCCCTGGGGGGGCAACCTAAGCCAGGCGGCGGCCGCCCGGGGGCACAGATGGAGAAACGATATCGATATCGGGAGCAAGAGGGACCGTTGCCTAAGAGACCTTGCCTGCTCCGAGATAAAAATATAGGCGCACAGAAACAACATGATAATATCAAAACAGAGGCCAAGAGAGGGCTCCTTGAGAAATCACTAAGAATTCTTGGCATTCGCTAATTACTTCATCCAGAACACCTGTGTATGTTTAACAGATGTAAGCTATGTATATATTGAAACGCTGGTTATAATAAACTCAGAGTGGCCATCAGCCCTCTCCGCATCTATCCTGATGTGTACATTGGATTGCGACACGGACAATAACTTTTAAGTTAGTCTTTGTTACAAAATTAAGTATATTTTCCTCTTCCTATTCTAATTCAACTTTCTTTGTCTTTTTGCTTCTTAGTGTAAAATTCTCCTGGAATCCACGTCACATCAGAGGGACTTGGAACTATTCTGTCTGCATTGTTTATCACGCGCTGATTGTTAGCATTGATTAGACCATAGAATTGGTCTTTCTCCAACTGTCAGCCCCAGGATCCTCACAAGCTGGGTTGCACGTGAAGCAAAATGTCCTGCCCAACTAGAAGAAGACGACCATTCCATCTAGGGTATAGCACTGCGTTATCCATATTGAATTTGATTTTGTTTTACCTCATTCTTATTTATGTTTGATTCATAAATTTATGACCTTCTACCATGGCTAATGTTTTATCATGTTATTCATATTAATGTACTTTCTTATGTTTTATTTAAGCTTTTTGTTACTCTTATAAAAAGGCAATTATGCTGGATTTTCTAATGTAATTTGTTTCAATTCCAAATCCTTTGTAGCTCTTGAAAACATAAGCAAAGAGGCTCTAAACCTAACATATGTAACCAAATGATGCCTACAATTTGCCAAAATTAATACATCATCATGCTGGAATTTGGCTGCTGTAGCCAAGAACTTTACTCTCTTTTTATAACATAATTTCCTTTTATGGTTCCATGTTTACTCTCTGATTTTTTTTCTTAAATCATCTAAGTAGGTTCTTTTTAATTGTCAGAAAAAAGGATTTAATTCTTCCTCTAATTGAGCTTAAGATTTTGCTATAAATTTGACATATTGCTTTCTAAATAGGAATTTACTTGGTTAGCTCAATTATATTTTGTGTATTATAGGACAGGTGTTCCCATGATTACTGGTACAGAGAAGAAAATCTGTACCCAAAAGATAAATTATTTAATTTGTTCTCGTATTTTTTAGTGGAATCTTAGCAAAATTTTGTTTCGTGAAACCCATCATATGATATTTACTTATCCCTCACTCTAAAAAGTTCCTAAAATTTTGAATGCAAAAGACCTATCACATTTGCATTGTCTAAACTACCAATGGAAGTTGCATTATTAAGGTACATTTATTTTTCAAAATTGTATACATTTTACAATAAATTTTGTGTTTAAACAAAAGTTTCTCTTGGTATAGCAATGATTTTTTTTTAAGTAATAGTTACATTTAAAAATGGTATCAAAACCAAAATAGTGACCTTTTGAACATAAACTCCTTTTTATATGTGATAATGAATATGTGTATGTGGCTTTAAGGCCAGTTACATTTGAAACATGCTACTCCCATGCTCCTCTCTGATTAGCCTTCTTCAATATATTTTCACTTTAATCATTTTGCAATAGTACTGAAATTTTGCAAATTTTCACAGGAAAATCAAGATTTCATTGACACAGCTAACTTTTCAAAAGCCTTTTAACAAGAATCAGGTAATTCACAATTTGTTTTGATCCCCCTATAAAATTAAATGGCACTAAAGGCACGTGACTTTGTTCCTTGGTATGTTTAAGAATATATTCATTTTGGTGTGTGTGTACATATGTACATACACACATACACGCACATGCATACAACTAAGTATGTGCATCTACTTATTTTACTGTCTAACTAATGTATACGATAAGGTGAAGAACAGAACATGAAAAACCTTCCTGGTTAACAATATGTGCCGTAATCATGATTTCAATTACTTTCTTTGAGTTATATCAAATAACTTTATTCCTTATTAAGGACAAATCCAAACTCTCTGTTTAGGACTGTGTGTTGTAAAATCTAAGTTTTAAGTGTGGCCTTAACATCTTTGAGCCTCACAGAGCCAGAAAGGCCTAGTCGTGAGTTCCTTGCTCTCACCAGATAAGCCCCAACTCAGCAGGAAAGGCTCCCCATCCAGCTAGTTCCCCTAACAGCTGGGCCAGCTGCACTCCACCTGGTTCCCAACCAAATGGATTTCACTTCCCTGCCTGCCCACAAAGTATTTAAACAAACCAATTTGATCCTCCTGAGGGAACCAAAGTTCACCTCATCCTTTTGTTACTAGAAAGCCTGAAGCCTGCAGCCCCTCCTGGTTCATTTTGCTCCCAAGTGCAACACCCACATGGCCCTCCATGGCATGTGGTGTCCTCCTCACCCAGGCTGTGAGTACGTGTGATTAAGAAGCTATTGCCAATCCCATCTGTCCGGTGTCACCTGTTGTGGGTTCAGCTCTCGTGTACTGCTTAGGGTTCAAGATCTCTCCTTAACCAATGGGATGAATAGAAGATGATCAGGACAGACCAAGATTTGAGCCTCTATGTATTTTTAAAAACCTAAGCTTCAATAGAGGGCGACCTTACCTTCACAAGGAAGTGATGCAAATGCTAACAGGTAATCTTAAGGCATTTTCTGCCCTCTGGGACTTCTATGGGATGTACCATTACACATACAATCCCAGTACAGACTGGATGGTCAAAGTCTTAAATTCCTATTGTCTGAGACATAAGCACAAAATTTTTCATCTGTAAAAATGTAACGTAGGCTGATTTTGATTATCTGTCATAACCATAAAAATCATCTCATCAAAGTCTCTTTGGCTATTTAAATTGAAGCCAACCAAATAATCTGAGAAATCTCTCAAGGCATCTAGGTACACCATCAAGCCCTGTGTGATTAAGTGCTGTCACTTGATTTCTGGGGTTGCTGTCTGTGCCAGTTAAACTTTGGAGGATGTACAAAACAATGATTAATTAATTTCAGAATAATTGATCAGGAGCCAATTTTTCCTATAGCAATTTATATTATAAGTATTGGGGAAAATAAATAAAAGAAAATCTCCTGCTAACCCAGTGAATCCTCTCCACAAAGGTAGAAAAGAATGAAACACTTTTATTATTGAATAACCGTTAAACCAGGCTGTGATACACATGACAGGAACTCCGATTAAGAGACTGCAAAGACAGAAAGAAATTCACCCTTTTATATGGCCAGACAGATACAACCCATTACACAGACTTTCTCAAGATAAATTATTATATCATCAATTATGATGAGTTGCCAGCACCACTACACGTAGCTCATCCTAGATTCCCCTGGCAATTGGGGTGGCCACTGTGTTGCCTAATTGCCTTTATCCAAAGGAAAAATAAAATGTCTCCTATCTCTATGGAAAGCAGGTTGTTACAACTTGGAGCCAGGTACATAGGTTAAACTTCCACAGAGACAGGCAGAGTGGGACATTGGGTTTTTTGATATTTTTTTTTTATTGAACTATAGTTGACATATAATCTTATATTAGTTTCAGGTGTACAATGTAGTGATTTGACATTTATATACCTTACAACATGACCATCTCAACAAATCTTGTAACCATCTGATACCATAAGAACTTATTACAATATTCTTGACTATATTCTCTATGTTGTACATTATATCCCTGTGACTTATTCGTCTTATAACTGCAAGTTTGTGCCTCTTAATCCCCTTCATCTATTTTGCCCATCCCCGCACTACCCTCCTCTCTGGCAACCAGTAGTTTATTATTTATATCTGTGAGTTTGTTTCTGTTTTGTTTTGTTTGTTCATTTGTTTTGTTTTTCAGATTCCACATATAAGTAAAATCAGGGTGTATATATCTTTCCCTGTCTGACTTATTTCACTTAGCATAATACCCTCTAGGTCCATTCATGTTGTCACAAATAGCAATATTTCATTCTTTTTTATGGCTAACTAATATTCAGTTGTGTGTATGTGTATGTGTATATATATGTACATACATACCACATGTTCTTTATCCATTCATCTATCAGTGGACACTTCAGTGGCTTCCATATCTTGGCATTATTAATAATGCTGCAATGAATATAGGGGTACATATATCTTTTCAAATTAGTGTTTTCATTTTCTTCAGATAAATACCCAAAAGTGGAATTGGTGGATTGTATAGTAGTTTTATTTCTAATTTTTTGAGGAATTGCCATAATGTTTTCTAATGTGGCTGCTCCAATTTACCTTCCCACGGTCAGCGAACAAGGGCTCCTTTCCTCACATCCTTGCCAACACAAAAACAAGCACAGGTATCAATGGAACAGAATAGAGAGCCCAGAAATAAACCCAGACTTACATGGTCAATTAATACACAACAAAGGAGGTGAGAATATACAATGGGGAAAAGACAGTCTCTTTCATAAATGTTATTGGGAAAACTGGACAGATACATGCAAAAGAATGAAATTAGATCATGTTCTTACACATATACAAAAATAAACTCAAAATGGATTAAAGGCTTAAATGTAAGACCTGAAGCTATAAAATTCCCAGAAGAAAATATAGGCAGTAGGCTCTTTGACATTGGTCTTAGCGATATCTTTTTGTATCTGTCTCCTCAAGCAAAGGCAACAAAAGCAAAAATAAACAAATGAGACTACATCAAACTAAAAAGCTTTTGCACAGCAAAGAAAACTATCAACAAAATTAAAAGGCAACCTATTGAAGGAGAGAATGTATTTGCAAATGATATGGAATAAGGGGTTAATATCAAAAATATGTAAAGAACTCGGGGCTGGCCCCATGGCCGAGTGGTTAAGTTCGTGCGCTCCGCTGCAGGCGGCCCAGTGTTTCGTTGGTTTGAATCCTGGGCGTGGACATGGCACTGCTTATCAAGCCACGCTGAGGCAGCGTCCCACATGCCACAACTAGAAGGACCCACAATGAAGAATATACAACTATGTACTGGGGGGCTTTGGGGAGAAAGAGGAAAAAATAAAATCTTAAAAAAAAAATATATATATATATATATATAAAGAACTCATAAAGCTCACTATCAAAACAACAAAAAATTGATTAAAAATGAATAGAGGGGCCAGCCCCAAGGAGTAGTGGTTAAGTTTGGCATACTCTCCTTCAGCAGCCTGGGTTTGCAGGTTCGGATCCCAGCCGCAGACCTACATCATTCATCAGCCATGCTGACGTGGTGACCCACATATAAAGTGGAAGAGGATTGGCACAGATGTTAGCTCAGGGCAAATCTTCCTCAGGAAAAAACAAAAAAAAAACAGAGGAAGATTGGCAACAGATGTCAGCTTGGAGCTAATCTTTGTCAGCAAAAAAAGAAGAATAGACATTTTTCCAAAGAAGACACACAGCTGGCCAACAGACGCATGAAAAGATACTCAACATCACTAATCATCAGGGAAATGCAAATCAAAATCACAAGGAGATATCCACCTCACTCCCTTCAGAATGGCTGTTATCAAAAAGACAATAAATAAGTGTTTTCCTTAATGTTTACATTTCAAAGACATGGCTCCAAGGCACTTGAGAAAAAACATTCCTGGGTTATAAAACAGGCAAGAGGCCTATTTAGCTTTTTGAAAAGGGTTACATGCATCTCCCAAGGACAAAGAATTTACAATTATAAATTTTCTAAAGAAAATTCTCTAAGCAAATGGAGAATTGGAAAGTCTCTTTCCCTTTTGGCACCAGGGAAGATGTTTTTTTAACTGTGTTTATCCTAATAAAGGGTAACACAAGGATATGGTTTCTCTGTACCATTTCTTGAGTATAATAGAAGGGAATGCTGTTTCTTTCATATAGTAGATGGCAGAGGTGGCAACCAACCAAAGTAGTATCTAATCAAATAGTAAGAGGGAAAAAAATCTTCCTTTGCCATCTGGGAATTGTTATCTGCTTTCCCAAGATATTATTTTTACCAACTCTGAACTTGGTTAGAGCCTTAAGATGTAGTTTCAGTCTAATCATAAATATCACTAGATATATTGATCCAAAGCAATTTATTGTGTAATTGCAAAGAGGCCATTGTTTTAGTAAGATTAGATAATGCTGTTGTATAAAACAAATGCTGAAATTCCGCTAGCTGCAAACCACGTCATTTTTTTTCTTCATATTGATCTCCATTGCAGTTTGTCTCAGGGGATCAGTTCTACATTGCGATTCAGGAATTCAAGATCATGGAGACCCCACAATATTGTAACTGCACTATCTGGAATATGTGGTCTCCTTATTTGTGCGTCAGAAGAGATAGCTAAAGGATCACATGCCTACCCTTAATCTCTTTAGTTTAGAAGTGAACGCATCGCTTCTGACCACAGTCTATTGGCTAGCACTTGCCTTTCCGTGTGGCCCCATCTGACTCCTGACTGGGCAGTATGATAGCACAGCCTGGATGTTGGTCTCTGTTCAGCCCCCTCTCAGTTGCCGTGTTCCCAGGAAAAGAGTCACATAGCCTTGTCCAGCATTAGTCCTCCTTCCCTATGTCTGCCTGTATACAATGACAGCTTGATGGGGGTGAGGGAAAAAGGTCCTGCCTCCATCCAATTCCAACATCTCTGAAGAGCCATCACAGCTCCAAAGCTCGTAGGATGGCTGAAGCCATTGTGCATCATCTCTCTCTCTCCACTCGCCCCTTTGCCACAGGAGCTGATCCCGAGAGCATTTCCCAACAAATTTTCTGCAAGCAAATCTTTGGTGCAGAGTCTGCTTCCCAGGGAGCTTGACCTGTGGGCCACCATCTATGTTATAATCATCAGAGGGCTTGTTAAAAATGAAAATGACTTTGTATTTATCCCAGGCCTGTTGAATTAGACTATCAAGGGTTGGAGGCTGGGAATCTGCATTATTAAAAATCACCCCAGAAAATTGTTTTCCTTGTTAAAATGACACTAACAATGACAGTTCTAATTACTTTGATTATCTACAAAATTGAATAGTTGAAGTGTGTGCGTGGGGGGGCATATTCAGAGAATTAAAAAACCTTATGTATGCTCTTCTGTCAAAATCACTTGTGTTAAAATAGAAAAATGTCTACAAGTGAATTCATATGGAATAAACAAACCGCTTGCAGAAACAAAGATTTTAAATCTAAAGACCATAAAATGTTGGACTGTTATCAATTACATGAGCCAAATTAACATATTTTAAAATAATTTACATCTCACATCCCTGATGCCTGAAATGTGCCCCCTTAACCGCTCCTTTCCTGAAGTGAGTTTCGGGAATTGTAAATCCAAATGGCCAAATTACCACTGCTGAGCTGAGAAGTCAAATCAGTTTTCGAAGCCATTACTCTTCCCTGAGACAGACTTATTGACGTGGATATGTAACTAAAGTCTTTCTTTCACATTAGAGATAAATTAATTTTTCCATTTTCCTTCCCTTTGCTGTTCAGATCTAAATAGGGACTCAAAAGTTCTCCACATATATAGAATTAACCCATTAAACATTGCTTTGCTGAGACACGTAGTTGCAGGAAGCAAAAGAAAAAATGTGTGCTCCATATATATTTATCAAAATATCCTTCCATATTTTAAACTCAGTAGAAAAAGATAATAGAAATCCTACAATCAACAGGCATGACTATATACAAAGATGTACACTGTTCATTCTGTTCATACGCATCGTTGACATTCATAATCCCGCCTGGTGAGTCCAGGGGCTTGGTTGAAGACACTCCCACTGCAAAGTAACTCAGAGTTAGATGACTGTTCCATCGCACCATGGTGTCAATTGTAAAACAAATGATCTGTTTTTATTTACAATTTTTATATTTTATTTACCATTGACTGTTGCATTAATTTCAACTTTAAAAGTAAAGCATTCCATTTTTATTTTCTTGATTACTGTGTTTTCTGGTGTCCCCTAAAATTTTGTGTCTGAGATGAGTGTCTCAGTCCCCTCACCCCAATCTCAGCCCTACTGCCAGGGGTCATTACCTTTATATTCTGGCACTCACTGAGGAGCCCCTGATGGCTGATGTTTGTCTTATTTGAAAGCCATAGTGATATGGTAGAAAGAATACTGAATTACGAGTGAGAAAACCTGGGTAATGGTTCCACCTCTGTAATTTTTTAGCCATGTGAACTTGGAAAACCATGGAGTCATTTGTCTTTAGCTTTTGTGTATTTGTACAATGGGAATAATCATAACTTGCTTATCAACCTCACAGTATACTTGGAGAATTATGTGAGTTAAGATATGTGAAAGCACTCTGAAAAAAATATGGTTTTTTTGCATGTAAATAATGACAATGAAACTGTGCATGTTGCTTATTGATGAACGTGTAAATGAAAAGTGCACTCCAGCTAGCTAGCCCAATGGCTGCTAACTCAAATGTCTTTTTCCTCATCTCCATTATTACTTCCTCCTCTAAATCCATACTTTCTTAATTCTCTTGTCCTTGGCCAATAATAAGCCAGGATTTGGGTGGTAGCGTTAGAGCTGTGTTTCCGCCAGTGTGCTTCTGGAACCAGCACAAACCATCACCTGGAAGCTCTTAGAGATGCAAATGCTCACACATCATCCAATAAACTCAGGATTGCTATCAGCAACTTGTGTTTCAAAAAGCCCTCCAGGTGATTGGCAGCCTGCTGGGTTTTGAGAACCCTGGACTAGACTAAAGGAAGGCAGGAGAGGACCGGCGGTTTGCCAAGCTATTTCTCCAGAGCCAGAACTTCTGGAACTTTGATTCTGTTGTTAAGAATTTTCAAAAAATTACTCTTTGCCTTGACCATTATTCCCTTCATCATTAATTCCCAGGCCACGGCTTATTTCTTCCATTTTTTCCAGCTTTATTGAGATATAATAGACAAATAAAATTGTAAGATATTTAAAGTGTACAATATAAGGATCTGATATATATATATATTATATATATATAAAATGAAAGGGTTCCCCTCTATTTTTTTTATCCTGTCATTTAATGCTCTCTTTTTTTTCTATAAAAATTGGTGTTACACAAATTAGCGTGCTTGAGTAAAAGCACTTGTTCCTGGCTCCTATCTGGAAACAGGAATCTTTAACAGGAACACCTAAACTACAAGCAATTTCTGCACAATTTGAGTCACGCAGTTAATCAAGTTTTTAAAAGTACACGTATACAGCTATAACTTAATCAGCTGCCATTCATCAATGAGTAATCAAACTCTAGTTTTGCTTAACGTGTTTGTTCCATAAGTATTTAAACTCTTTGTGACAAGATTAACAGGTTAAACACTGAAGATTGAACACAAGCTATTATCTTTCTTTCCTCCCCAAACTCCACTGAAACAAAAGTAAGTAAACAGCAGAGACATAATCCCATAAAGCAAGGAAAATGAAAAAGTTGACTGTTTGGGTTTTGGAGTATCTGTTCTCTCTCTCTTCCTAACTGCAGTTCAGAACCACTGGGAGATGGTTGCAGGACAGGGATCAGCCTTCTGATGGGAAAAAAAAAGTCATGTTGGAGGAGAGGGTTTAGCAGTGCAACTAAAAGAGCTTGCTCAGTCTCCTGTGAGCTGAATGGGCACCCAGACTGCAGGCTCCTGCAGAGATGAAACCCAGCTCCAGGATGCTTAGCAGGTCACCTAGAAAGCAGACAGGAGAAGGGTATGCCACCTCGGCTGTTAGGGAGAAGGGACAGAGCCCAGGATTCCCATTAGATAGATCGCATCTTCTTCTGAGGGGAGAAGTGAAGTCTCCCTCGAGAGAGCAGTGCTGTAACTCTAATGGGTGATGGTGTTATCCTAGAGGTGTTACCTCACTCAGCTTGACGACCTGAATCCAATGGGAAAGAGCCCATTGAGAAAACACATTCTCCAGCAATATACTGTCTTAGCCTTAAACCATTGGGTTTTACTATTGCTCTAATGTCTTCCAGAAGATGACTTTGTCCCTCATGATAGGAAGTTGATGGTGGATCAAAATAGTCCTGCATCTCTCTTTCATGAGGTAGATCCAGCAAAATTAACCACTCTAAGATAATTGGTGGATGATTCAATTTTGCTCACAGAAAACTCTGAAATGGGTCAGGAGAGTACATTAAGCATACAAAATGCACATTAACTCCAAGTTTGCTCTATCTTCAGGCTGAAATTTCACTCACTATTCTATTCCCAAATCATACCCAGCCATATTGCCAGTAACATCAAAGTATTAGTTTCTATAATAAAAAGCCAACAACATAAAAACATCCCACATTTGAACATAAGTTCCCTCTGTTACCAAATTCTAAGAGTGGTTAAAATCCAAAGACTAAATTCTCATGTACTAACCACTTTTTTCTCAAAGTGACATAGCCCAGAATTGCACTGCAAAAGATAAATAAATTTGGATTTCCATCTTTTACGTATCATGAAAACAGGAGGAGTGCTAGTGTGGGCTTATAGCACATTTGTCCCCAATTCTGCATTTAGATATCACGTTGGTGAAATCTTCCAAGGTGGGAATATTTACAGCATAGAAATTATCAAATGCTATAAACCAGGAGATTTTCCTTTTTCTTTTTCTCCCTAACAGCGAGTTTACCAATACACAATTAATTTATAAAACTATACTATCATCTAAATGTAACTTTTTCTTTGCTGAAAAGTACTCCACCTTCCTAGAGAGGGATGAAATGAAAAATAGTCTATATATTGTAGAGCACTACACAAATACAGGGTTTGTTATAGCTATTTCCTGTTAACACTAGCTAAAAGTAAGGAAAAGACTTGCAGTTGTCTTCTTCTGTAATGAGGTATCAAAGAGAGGATGCCTGTTTTAAAACAGTAGTTCTAGGTCAGGAAAAGTGCAGCCGGCAAGCACCCCCACAGGCAGTGACAGGGAATGGAGATGGGTACCATGAGAGTGACCCAGGTTCAGATCTTATTCCCAACAGCACTACATTTTTACAAAGTCCTAAAGTTGAACTTGTTCCTCACCTTGAATTGACTGACCCTGTCTTTTGTAACATAACCTTTTTCATTTCCCACATGCTGAAGTGCTTACCTCTCAGACCATGAATGAGTCACAATAATTGATATTTTTTTTTACTGCTCTAGGAAATCTGGTCTGGACACAACAAGCTTAAACTTGGGCATTGGTGGCCTGCTCTAGAGCTTTAACCAAGTATAACCTTGCTTCTTATAAGAAAATATTTCTGAATCAAGTCTGACAATTAGGAGATTAAAAAATTGGAGACTTCCAGACTCTGTGAAAAATTATCTAGTGCAATTGTTACCAAATCAGGCTCATTTTGCCTGCAACACAGTATACCAATCACCAAGATAAGGAGTTTTGCAGTAGAGAAAGTGTTTATTCATGAGGCAGCCAAGCAAGGAGATGGGAGGGCAAGTCTCAAATTCACCTCCCTGAAAATGAGGATTAGGGACATTTATGGGATAAAGGGGCAGGGTGGTCTGAAGGGATAGACGATTGGAGGTAAGGAACTGATGACCTGCACAAGCGTAGTCAAGCTTCATGACTTCATAGGATGCATGTTCATGAATGGTGTTAGCATGATCTGAGGGTGGAGTTTCAAAGGGTCACCTATCAGGCATTTGTGCAGGGCCCGTTAATGAGTTGGTGGTCTCAACCAGCCTGAACTGGACAAGGAGTTGGCTCTCAGTTCCTGAAAGACAACTTAAGCACACGTTACCATGGTGACCTAAACATCAGAGATGTTATCTATAAGGAATTTAGTGGGAGTCTGATAACACATTGCTTATCTACATGACTTTTAAGAATAATCGGTAATTACCGTCTGGCCATCAGTTTCACAAGCGTCAATGTGTATATTCCACAGAATGTTAGTTTTGAGGAATGTAGAAAGGAAGACGAGATGCTGAATTAAACTAAGTTAATTAGAGTGTATTCTATGTTAAAAAAAAGTCCATAACAGGGGGTGGCCCAGTGGCATAACAGTTAAGTTTGCATGCTCTGCTTTGGCAGCCCAGAGTTTGCCAGTTCAGATCCCAGGCGCTGACCTATGCACTGCTTACCAAGCCATGCTGTGGCAGGCATCCTACAAATAAAACAGGGGAAGATGGGCACAGATGTTAGCTCATGGCCAATCTTCCTCAGCAAAAAGAGGAGGATTGGTGGTTGATGTTAGCTCAGGACTAATCTTCTTAAAAAAAAAAAAAGCCGTAACAAATAAAACATTGCAATATAAATGAGTTAAATTTGAAGACTTCATGAATTGTACCACCCTTCTTCATATTTTATAAATCAGAGTTTTATTATAGCAGGATCTGGCAAAGCAATGTTTCTATATCACTCACCAGCTGCCGCCACTATACAGAATGTTATATTGCATTTAGTATATTGAAAAAATGAATTTAAAACACCATGTAGACAAAAGTTGTCTCCTATGGATTTGTGCCTTTTTTGTAGATTAATGGCTGGCATAGCATGGTGTATATGGGCATGTGTGTTTGTGTGCGTAGGGAATGGGGACAGGGTAGGTATTATGTAATTAGTGCTTTCATGTTGCATATATGATTGTGTGGGGGAGGAAAAACAATTTTCCCCCCATATTTCTAGATACCCTCTGTAATAAAAGATAGGATAGTAACAGGAGGAAAAAACCCAGAAATTTAATAGCATGTATATTTTTCTGTACACATGGGAGATATGCAGGAAAACTGAGTAACTCCCCAAAATGGCCCAAGCCATCACCTTAAATAACATCTCCCCAGAGGAAGACAAAGATGCGTGTGTGGGAGGCAGTTGCAGGAGCTGACCAGGAAAAGCACAATAAACAAGGGTAAGGTTGCTATACAAATTTAAGTCTCTGCCTTCTCTGTTGATGAGAGTTTCTAGAGATTTAGAGTCTTCTTTCCCTTCCTGGTATAAAGAGGAAAACACCCTTAGAAATGGAGATTTCCCTTATAAAAGTAAATATCTCTTAGGGTAGCTTCTCAGTTTTCAGAGTTTTTCCTGTATCTGCTGTTTCTTAAAAATAATCAGCCTAAAATAATCCTTTTGCCAAAAATGCATATTTTGGGGGTATATAGTCTGCTCCACTTTGGTTGGTAATGGATTATGCATTCAAGGGCTATTTGTGACTATGTAGCCATACACTTATAGAGCAATTATAAAGGAGAAGGAAATGCTAATTTTTCTTCTTAGTCCTTTGATCTTTTTGATATTTGGATGTTTTGAAACCTCTGGTGGTTTAAAGAATCATAATGGTTATAAATAGAAGGCAGATGAAATGTTCTCTCGCCTGGCGGTTATCACCCTTCATCTTGCCAAGAAAATTGGCCCGCCATTTTTATTTTTCAAGAGAAGCCTTAAGCAAAAGTCCATTTTGTAAAACTGATAAATAGATCTGTTTTCCTTGAAGCAAGACTAGAGCCCTGTAGACTTACCTGCCCATCACCCAACTTCCCCATCAATCTTTGGCATCTTCTAGCTTCTTAACACCCACCTCTGGTCTCAAAAGGTGTGATTTGCAACTTACAGATCTAGAGAAATCTCATTTTAGGAATGGGGAAAGTGAAACTCAATGAAGCATAGAAATAAATAAGGAGTTAAGTTTAAAAATATTTTTTCTCTGCTGGTTGCTTTTTTTTTGTTATAGATTCCCATATATGTGGGGCGTGAGGGGAGTGGGGGAGAGAAGATCGCTCAGATCACTGACTGAGACAGCCTTAAAGTTCTGCTCAGCGGGACTAAACTTTAGACAGAATTCCTCCAGACTTTAGTCCTCTAACCTCCCTTTTCTTAGAGCATTTACTTGAGAAGACTTATCATTGCAAATCCTTTCTCTGCCCCTTTGAGACATAAATCTTTTTAAAAGCCTCTTGCCAGTTCTACAACCCAGGAATGTCTCTCTCAAGGACCTGGAATTCACCCCTTTGCAATGTAATCAAAAAGATGCTGTTCCATCCCCCAGCCTGGAGGGGAGGGGAGGAACCTAAGTTCAGAGGGCTCCTTGCTCTCCAACTTGTAAAACTACCTCTTGTCACGAAGATATAAACAAGTTTACTTTCTCTTTGAGTAAAGCCAATTAGTAAAGACACTGGCTTTTCCTCACCCCGGCTTTCAAAAACCCTCCAGTCCTTTTGTGTTAGTGGACTTGAGTTTAAAACTCAGTTTTCACCTCTCTCTCCTATTGCAATAGCTTTGAATAAAGTCTTTTTTACTTGTTTAATTTTGTCTGGTGCAAATTTAAAGCTCGATTCTGCTACTTAACTTGAAATTATTATAGCTCTCTAAAATTAGGTTGTTGGGGAGAAAAATAATTTCCGCTTTATCCTTCTGGAGTTCTTGGCTGAGGTACTTCCTGCAATAAAGGATATATTAACAGAAGAAAAACAAACAAAAGTTTAATAACATGTATACATGGAAGAAACCCAAGAAAATCAAATACCTCACCAGAATTGTTGAAGCCACCACTTTAAAAACCATCTTCAGCTAAAGACAAAAGTATATGTTGGGGGTGAGAAGAGTGAGGGACTTCAAAGAGAAGGAAAGCAATTTACAGGGAGATGAAAAAGAGCAAACATTTGAAAAACAAACCTTTTCTAGATTCCTCCCTGTCTAGCACCCAGGTCATGTGTTACAGCTCACTTCCTGGGACAAGTTTTTTTTAATCTGAATTCTTTTAGGTAGTTAAGGGGGAGGTACAAGAAAAACTTTCTGAGTCTTTTTTTTCTTAAAAATAATCAGCCTAAAATAATCCTCAAATTAAAGAGACACATTGTAGGGTGGCAAATTTTGTTCCCCTTCAAGGTCTATAAAATGGGGATTATAATAGTACCTAATTTCAGAGTTGTTCTGTTAACCAAATGAGCTAACACATGAAATATCTTTAGCACAATGTAGGGCTGATAGCAAGTACTAGCAATAGTAATGATAATAATAATAAAAGTGCTGTTGTTACAGCACTTAATTATCAGAGAAGACATTGAATTGGCATTTTTCTCTGTCTTCAAATGGCCATTGAACCCACTATAATAGTGCTATTATCATAGTTCTTTCTCTTTTCATTGCAGTGCTAACATCTGCGATTCATTATGTTATTAAATAAATTGCTAACTATTTAGGGAGATTTAGTTATCTTATAAATTAATCTTTTCACCTTTCATGTTAGACTTTGCCCACACATGGCTCTTTCACGGACAATTAGCACTTTCTCTGTTTGGACTACAACTGCCAGCGTATTAACACCTCTCCAAAGGAGACCAAGAAAAGGGAAAGAGATCCAATCCAAAAACTCGGTTGCCAGCATTTCCTTTGAAGCACTGGTGTAAAGCGAGTCTGAGCAATGCAGATGGTTGAGGCTTACGTCTCTTGATACGTTATCTGGCTTTTTGCCCTGATAGCTCCTGACTAGTGTAGTAGCCCGTTGGCTCTGGATCACAGATACGTAAATTTTTATTTTGTGTTTTTTTTTGGGGGGTGAGCTCTTTTGACTCCTGCTCACTTGAAATTCAGTTCATTTCTGAAACCAGGTGGTTTAGGAATTGCATAGTTCATCTCTAAACTAAGCCAAGCACCAGAGGTTGAATAAATATGCCTATTTAATGAGTTCATTTCAGCCGAGCCTAATGGAACACAAATAGCTATTTTTTAACTTCTCCACAGTTCAAACTCTGCTTCCAGGTTTGAGACGCCATAGGAAGGCATAGATAGGCTTTATGAGGCTTGATTAAAACTGCATTTTAATGATGTTTCATATTTGTTGAAATTTTTAAAAAGTGTTGCTCAAAAACCCAGTTACACTTTGATGTTTTTTATTGTTTCAAAGCCTGTTAGCAAATACTGCTAACCAGCACCTGTTGAGAGAGGTTAATTAGATCTTCCGGCATCAATGGGGAAGATTAAGATCCTGAGAACCATTACGATGCTCTCTGCACTCCATCTTTAACACTATATTTGAGTTTTATTGAAAAAGACTGCCCGTCAGAGATTAGGACTGAAGAATAGTAATCTATTTCAGCTTCACTATATTGTTCGCCTTCAGAAATATAAAAAATACATCAAAGAAGTATTTTCTGTCACTGTTTTGCCTTTTGATCCCTTCTAGTCAAAGGGATATTAAAGCACATTTCCCTTGGTCATGCTGGTAAAATAAAAATAATCCCATGATATATAGGATAAAGGGGGGAAATGATGTTGAAAAACAATACGTTTTCCAATGTGTTGAGCACAGTCCAGAAGCAGCAGCTTATCTGTCAGTTTACCAGATGGGTCCTCAGGTGATGTTTCAGTGATCAGATTGGGATTCTCCAGGGAGCTTGGACAGAATTGTAGAATGTCTTGCTTTCTCTTCTGGGAGTTCTAATCCTCCAGTTCTTAAAGCCAGAAATGACTTCATAAAGGTTTTTAGGCCATGTCTTTGTCTGGAGACTCTTAATGTTCTTAGGTAGTCTGAGGAAAAAACTGTGGTGACTAAATTTCAGTTGTTTATCAGCATGGGAATAACACAGCGGGAAAAGTGAGGTGCAGTGAAGCAGACACTTTTATTTAAAAATAAAATAAAATTTGCCTGTTGCAACTTCTTGCACAAAAGCCTCATCGGCCTCTGTGAGGTCTTAAGCAAGTATTTGTGGGATGAAAGAATATATTCTTCTTGAATTGTGGTTAAGGAACCACTTAGGCTTAGGAAGGTATAATTAAAGCTTTTCCAATCATTGGTGTCAGTCAGAGCTGGCTTCTACTGGAACGTGGAAATGAACTCTGTAAGGAGGGACAATAGGAACTGACACAGTAACTAACATTCAGGAAGTGTTACACCTATGTTAAAGAATTGTTAGAAGTTACCATAATGAAAAATCATGAGTGGTTACTTCTGATCTAACAGTCAGCTCCTGTCACAGACACATGTATTTTGAATATAATTGTAAATATATCAGTATGTTATATGATATATAGTGCTGTCATAATATCCACTTGCAACCTAATCTCTGTTATTGCATGTATAAATTGAATTATCAATAACAATATCTAGTATTCCATTTACAAGGTTCATAGCATATTTCTATTACTGAAAGTATTTTAAAATCACATCCAGTGGTATCTGTAGAATAATCTTTTATATACTTTTTTCTACATTTTGAATTATTTATTTTATTCATAGAACAATATATCCACTAAAGGTCCCCAAAGAGACAGGAGTGAATGAAATCGAGGAAAAAAGTAGATGACCAGCCTTATTAAAACACGCTAATAAAAAATGTCTTTATTCTGTTATAATTACAATATTTCCTTCTTTACCTTATTTGGGGCCAGCAAATGTCTTGAAAAGTAAGACTCTACAACCCTATTCCTTCTGCTATGTTCTTACTATATGAATATATTCACTTTTATTTGTTTTATTCACTCAGTATTTACTGAATGTCTACCGTTTGCCAGACTTTATGCTAGATGTTGGATATAAATGAAATATAGAAATTCTTCAGTGTTCTTTATTTTACCTGATGTCATAACTTCTTCTTTGTCAAAAAATATCCATGTTCAAGCTTTCAGAAATCGTTATTATAAGCCTAACTCTCAAGTCTATGTTCTTTATCTTAATCTCTATCAAATTTCCAAACCTATATTTGTAAGAATTAACACAACTTTCTACAATTATGAAGGGTGCTACAAAGTAAGTATTTTTCAAACTTATCATCTCACCCAGGACTTTTCTTCCCTAAATTTAAGATCAAGGTTCCACCATTTTCCTATCACAGGCAGCCTTGGAGGGATCTTTGTCTCACTCTTCATCACCCTCAAAATGTACTTTGTAAAAGCGATTGGATTCCTTTCCACATTTGTAAAACTTTTGTCTCATTCTTTGTTATTTTACCTGAGCTATGGTGATAATCCTCTAAGTTACCCGTCATCTGGACGAAAATGGTCCTTAGTGCTATACACCAATCAGTGCTCTTATACTTTCCTACCCCATTCACTTTTACAATCCTCTAGACAATTATTAATAACTTCTCCTCTCTTCTCATATCTTCAAAAGATTTACCCCATCCTTACTTTTGGGTCCTGATTGTGTCTTGGATTTCAGCTCATAAATTTTCTCTGCCCTCTCTACCGTTGCTAAGGATCAACAGAGCTCCTGTATAAGCCTAACCCTCCGTTTGTGCACCAGCCCCTTTTCTCTTTACCAAAAGACAGTGCTCTGGAAATTCTCTTATTTCTGCTGCATTATGAAATTTCCCTTTGTGAAGATGTCCATCAACATAAAACACTTCAGTAACTTCTACCTCCCTGAAAAAATAAGTAGGAGATCCTCTCTTGACCCAAATCCTCTCCAGCTATTTCCTACTCTCCTTTTCAGCAAAACTTTAAAACGTTGTCTATGTTTGCCATCTCCAATTTATTTCCTCCCATTTTTTATTTAAGTAGGGTGATGGCTTAATTCATTGGATAACTAGAATATTGTTGAGAATAAAAGGAAACGCTATTAATAATTATTGAATTTTAGTGTAAACTTGGACTGTCTCATGCAAATGAAACATACTGAATTTTTTTTTAAATCAACTTCTGTGATGCTTAATCCCTATTACTCCCCCAAACTATTCTTGTTCCCGTCAACAGAAACCTCTATTTTGCTAAATACAATTAATAATTCTGAGTTGTCTTCTTACTTGGTGGATCAGCAGGACTTGACACACTAAATGACTCTTTCCTCCTGGAAACGTTTTCTTCACTAAGCTCGCAGGATGCCAACTCACTTGGTCTTTCTCCTCACTGGTTAGTTGTTACTTCTCCATCTCCCTGCCGCCCTTGTCGCATCTCCCTGACCACTTTGGTCTTGGAGTACACCAAGGCACAGTCCTTGAACCTTCTTTCATTTCTACCTACATTAACTCCCCTGATGATCTCTTCTGTTCCCATAGCTTTAAATGACATAGTTAAATTAATCCTAAATTTAAATCTCCAACCTGTCTTTCTTCTCTGAAGTCCAGATTTGTTTATCAACCTGCTTACTCAACATCTCAACTTGGATTTTTAATAGACATATAACATGTAATATAGCCAAAATCGATTCCTGATCCTTGCTCCCCAAATCTTCTCTAATTGTAGACTTCTCAATTTCAGTTCGTGACAATTCCATCCTTCCAATTGCTCAGGCCAAATCATATATCTGTCTCTGATACACTCTTTCTCACATACCTTATGTTTGCCCACTCCATCCCAGAACTCAATTTACTTCCTTAGTTTACTTTTTACCATAGTACTTATAACATTTTAATATAATGTATGCTTTTTATTATGATTATTTTATCTGTTATACTTACATATTATATATGTTATTATTATAGAGATTATTATTATATAATTTATTTCTTTTAGTATTATTATGTTGACTGTTTGTCTCTACCAGGATATAAGATCTCTGAGGATATTTTGTCTGTTTTAATTGCTGCATTTCCAGAGTCTAGAACACTCCCTGACATGCAGTTGACACTCAATAAATAATAGTTAAAAAAATGAGTAAATGGATTAATAAAATTACTTCCCTTCATTATTATTCCTAAAACTCAATTTATGCTTTTTCCTATACAATAAATTTGTTTAAATCACCAGTCTGATCAAATTTCTCTTACTCGCAACTAAGAATAAAGCCTAAATCTGCGGCCTGAAAGGAGAAGAAATCTATAAATATGTAAGTACCTGTATAATTTTCCTGCCTTACTTCTGTTTCTGTGCCCAGCACACACTTCTGTCCCCAAACACATCTGGTCTTTTTTAGGCTTTAGCTCATGTTGCTTTCTTTCTATATAATGACTTACCTCTACTTTTTCTTGTTGTCAGACAAAGTCTCTATACTTGCCCATATTTCTTCTAAGCAAGCATTCTTTAAAAATATTCTCACCTTCCCCTTTCTTCCCATAATAATTATTTTGCATCCATTATATAACATACGTAACAACATTTTTTGATTTAGAATCATTTATGTATGTGCTTCTCTCTACATTAGATTGCAGAATATCTACTATTTAATTTCATTGTCTCTACCTTTATTTTAAATCTCTCACTTTGCCTGCAGTGTTTCATATAAAATACTTGTTCCAGAAACATTTGTGATATGTAAATATATCAAGATCTGAAATAAGAAAGCCGCATAAAAAGACAATTTTAAAATTGTTTCTGGTATGCTCGAGATTTAACTAATATCTATTCAAAACTCTTTTTTTTCAAATCCCAGTGGTATTGAACTTCACATTATAATGCATAAAATTAGAATAGTGTTACATTTCTATGTCAAGAAAATGTGTTTCCTAAAAATAATTTTTAAAGTATAGTATTTTCAAATGCAAGTTACATAAAAAAGACCTTGATTTGTTTCAAAAAAAAATTTAGGGCTTGGGTCAACAAAATCATTGTGAAAGTATTTTCTTATTGACAGTAGCCCAAAATAGATGGTGCCCTGAGATTTAATTTGCCACTTCTTAGGACAGAAATTTGTTGGTGCTCAACAGCTTTACAATATTCACCAGGAAACTGTGCCACGCCAAGCACAAATGCTGTAGGGCATCCACTCAGTCAGTGTCATCTCTGCGTAGCCCTGAAGTCACAGTGCCGGTCAAAGTGGAGACTCCTGGGGTGTGGAGGACAGGAGGAGAGAATGCTCCATAGTAGATGCTTGCAGGAGACATTTCCAGACTGCTTTTAGGCCTCCCCAGGCTTTTCTGGGAACACTGCTTGACTCAGTCTTCTTGGACTGCTATTAAAAAATACTATAGATTGGGGGTGGCTTAAAAAATAGACATTGATTTCTCAGTTCTGAAGGCTGGAAGTCTGAGATCAGGGAGCCAGCATAGCTGGATTGTTAGTGTGGACGTTCTCCCCAGCTTGCAGATGGCTGTCTTCTTGTTATATCCTCACACAGGAGAGAGAGGAAGCTCTGGTGTCTCTTCCTCGTCTTGTAAGAGCAGTAATCCCATCACGAGGGTGCAACCCTCGTGACCTCATCTAAACCTAATTACCTCCCAAAAGCCTCACCTCCTAACACCACCACATCAGGAGTTAGGGCTTCAACTTAAGAATTTGGGGAGACACAAACATTCAAGTCAAAACACTTCTATTGGCTCTTTAGTCCAAATTTACTGTAAAACCCTTAAACTTTTAACACATTGAGTAAAAGATATCTTTTGTAGTGTATTAGGACGATCAGTGAACTACGAGACAAGGTGGATCAGCATAAAAGTTAGTATCCTAGGTTCTAAGTTTGGTTGCAACACTTTTCTCTCCGCCATATAAAGCAATTCCTTTACCCTCTTGGCTTCAGCTTTCTTCCATGTAGAATAATGGAGTTAGGTTGGATGAGCCCATGGCTTCCTTCCAGCTCTAAAATACCAAGATTTTCTGATAAAGATAATCTTCTGTTTTTCTGTTGAAAGAAAATGCCTGGATTAGTCTATAATGAGAAACTGGACTTTCATAATTTATTGCTTTGACATTAAAAATCTTTGCACAAAACATCTGCAAAACAAATTTTCAGTGTCGCTCGAGTACAAAGTTAGCAGTGAGCAAAACTTTCACCGGTTTGCCTTGCAGACTTTCTTTGTGAATTTCACCCCATTTCGTTCTGAGTATTTAGTCAAAGTCAAATTTCAGCAGATCAGCCATCCTCTTTAGCTCATGGTTCCCTCGGTGGTTTCTACTTTATGAATCTGTGACGCATATGCACTTGACCTACGTTTATCCAAACGTTCAGCTCAACTTCAATGTGGGCTGCAAAACCATCCCTGACCCCCGGAGTTCCCAGTTCTAACTACTGACACAAGTCTTCCCAACTGGTGACGGAGCTTACCTGGGCACTTAGCTGGGAGCACAGCCCAAATGTTCTTATTTGGGCTGTTTGGCACCTGGAGCACTGTCCCAGTTACATTTTGATGTGGGATGAATGGGTGTTACTTTTTGAATACCTTGGAATGAAAGAAATTCTTGAGTTCTGTAACTTGCCAGAATATATACCATTTATAAAGGATAATACACTGAATTCATTATTTATAATAGAAAGTGAATGGTGTCATAAAGTGATCTTAAAAATTACATAGCACTACCATAGCCACACATTTTCAGGAAAACAACTGTGAGTTGGGATCCCCCTTTCCATTGCTATAATCTGTGGGAGGTGTATTAACCAGCTACCCTATCAATCTTGATTCTATCTGACCATAGTATTAACCACTGAGTTTGGGTTAACTTGCTAATAAATGTACAAAATGTTTTATTTTACATTTCCAAATGAAACAGTTTTTAGTAGAAGACATGAAAATATGTGAAAATCAGTTTTAAGTATATAGTAAGTAAATGGCTTTGACTGTAGGTTTTTACACATTTAGGATGAAAAAAATTGATGTCTTCAACCACCAAACTAACCATATTGACAGTGGGAAAGTTGATTAAAGTAATCTGAAACTTGAAAAACCAGAGTGGTGTAGTTTGGACATGAACAAGTCATGAGATTATTTTTATCTCAGTGACAGCATGAGGGTGGAATACGAGTCCTTGAAAGAGGAGCAAGCATAGTGAGACAGGAGCACACTATTCTACCTGCCCCTCCCCTGTCTACCACACCAGTGTCCCATCTCCTGACTCAGGAGCCAGATGCGGCGATTAGACAGGCATGTGTGGTTATGTGAGGCGTGTGAGCTGTAAAGTACTTGGTGGAGAAGGGATTTATTTCTACACTCCTCTCCCGAAAAGTTATTACTAATTAATCAAAGTGTTAGCATCCTTTAGGCCAAATTCAAAGAGCAGTTTGAAGACTTACTCAAAATAGCATGAAATTGAGCTCATGGCAATCTCAAAACGGCTTACGTATGAGCTTCCTTTTATTTCGACACTGTTTTCCATTAAAGTTCATATGAAGAAAGAGACATAAAAATGTTTGTGGTTTTTCTGAATGGAAATTCGACTAGGGAATGATCTCAGTTATGGAAGAAACTGCTCTAAAACTCTGGAAAAGTCATATAAATAATTTTTCCTTGTTTTTTTTCTCTAGTAAAAAAAGAGGGGCAGTCAAAATTTTCAAAAGCATTCAGTGAAAAAAAGTCTTTTCATTCCTAGTGAATTTTAAAATTATCCTTTTTTTCATAAACTATTTGTATGAAAGTGCCTAACCATATACCTCAGAGGTTTAAAAAATCCAGGATAATTTTTTAAAAGACTTTGGTGAATTCCCCAGTATTAAACTATGCTCACATAAGCTTCAAAGCTCTTCTATAAACAATTTGTGATAAGCAATAATTCCCAAGAAAAGTGAATTTATTTCTTAGTAATTCCTTAGCCAAAATAATATTTTACTTTGAGGGCTTTGGAGAGAGAGAGAGAGAGAGGGAGATAGAGGGACTGTGTTCATGTGTTCAAATATGTGAGAAGGGAAGGAAAACTGACCTTTTCCTGTAGTTGGAAGAAATGGGTTTCCTTTCTGTCATTCCAAAAACAGCTAAAAGTTTCACAGTAAGATGTTGCAGGGCTTGGTGAGCCTGAGACAATTGGTTCCAACATATACCTTCCATGGCTCCCCCTGATCAAGCAGCCATCCTAGTATTTCTCTGGAACTATGACACACTGTTGCAGAGTTGTGGATGGTTAGATGTAACCTTTATCCTCTTACTTTCCAGAGTTTATACAGCCTCCCCACCAACCAAGGTGTAATTACTCTGGTGATATCAACAGTGAATGAGACATCACACATACCCAGATCAATCAATAGCTTTCTGGATAGCTCAGAAAGCCCTCACAGATCCTAGACTTCAAACCCAATGAGTTAAGGGAAACTACTATTCTCCCAGTTGCCTATATTGAGAGCACTATAAATGGCTTGCCATATTCTACCAAAAAGGCAAGGAAAAAGAGATTGAAATACCAGTTAAAACATCTAAGATGACTTTATTTTTAAAAATTACCAATGTTTCCTTTCTTAGAGCCCTCATCATTTGATTTAACCTCAGCGTTCAAAATAGTCAAGGGAGCAAAACTTTTACCAAGAGGATCCATATATTTTTAATACCCCATGCCCAAATCTCCTCTTGTTTCTGACAATTTGCAGAACTATGAGGTAGGTGCTATTACTAATGCCATTCCCAGAAGAGGACACTGAAGATAAGATATATACAGTCATGGCCACATAAGGACTTTTCAGTCAATAATGGATAGCATATATGATGGTGGTGCCATAAGATTTGTACCATAGAGCCTAGGTGCATAGTAGGCTATATCACCTAGGTCTGTGTAATTACACTCTGTGATGTTCACACAATCACCAAAACACTGAATGATGCATTTCTCAGAAGGATCCCCATAGTTAAGTGATGCATGACTGTACGTATGTTTGGATATGAAGATTTCAAAACAACAGTATTTAGTATTCCAACAACTTATCCAATACTTACCTGTTGGAGGGGGCCATCAAGAGAATCTGACTGCCGGGGGCTGGCCCTGTGGCCAAGTGGTTAAGTTTGCGCGCTCCGCTGCAGGTGGCCCAGTGTTTCGTTGGTTCGAATCCTGGGTGCGGACATGGCACTGCTCATCAAACCACGCTGAGGCAGCATCCCACATGCCACAACTAGAAGGACCCACAATGAAGAAGATAATACAACTACATACGGGGGGGGGGGGGCCGCTTTGGGGAGAAAAAAGGAAAAAAAAATAAAATCTTTAAAAGAGAATCTGACTGTCAATTGACTCACAAGCTGGACCTTGACAATCGGAAGCTCCTTATCCCCTCTTCTACCTACCATTCCCTCCCGGGCTTCTGGCCATTTCAAGGATGTGGCCTTCAGAGACAACTATGTTGTTGAGATGTCTGTACAATATAAGTGACTGAACCCACTTAAGGCCTTTATATAAACTTTTAAGATTCTAGTTGGGGAGGTGGGTGCGGTCATCTACTTGCCTTGCTGCACCCAAGACAAGCTTCATATTATAAGTTTCCTTATTTATTAAACCTGCCACCTAACACTCTGGAGTGGTCTGGGCTTTCTTGGGTCTCTCCTTGCTCTCCTCTTATCTTCTATATAGGGAAGTCAGTTTTAGATTTCACCCAGGAAGCTCCTAAGGTTTCAAACCAACACCATCCTGACTTTTACTAGGACATCTATGCACATTTACATGACTTGAAGGACAACCCCTAGATAGGGAAGCAGCATAAGTAGGTGGATGACAAAGAGAGAGAATTTGCCTGATTTATGATAGGCACTCACTAAATGAATAGTTTCATGCATTTATCCTGAAATTTGGGAACTTTACTACCTGAAAAAAATCTGGAAAAATAGTTCTCAAACCATGATCTCACAGAATATGTGATTCTTCTGAGTGAATAGAGCTATTCTGTGAAAATTGACTAATAGTGATTCTAACCCTCCAATTGATAGAAATAAAACAGATTTTGTGCCAAAGCATTGTGGATTAAAGTTCTGGCTCTGCCTTGAGCGTTAAGGTTGACTTGAGTTGTTCATGGTGAATCCATTTCTTCATCTGTCAAGCAGTGAAATTAATATATACCCTGCAATATCATGCTGAGGATCAAAAGAAATACATACAGCATCTCTCGTATAGTATCTAGAAGATAATGGATGCTCGAAAATTAATGATTCTCTTTTTCTGTCCTGTACTTCACATTTGTCTGGACTGCAACATGCTTTTGTGTCCTGAACCATTCAGTTCAATAGCATTAATGAATATTCTGCTCTGGACTAGGACCACTGTGGTAACAGCACAAAGAATTAAGAGTGAAATAATAGTATGTGTGATTATTCAACTAGAGAGGCAGATATAATCTCATAAAATTTGTAGATATTCACTTACCTATCACAGACATGCATTTTTGTGTTTGTATGTGTGTATGAGAAAGATACCAAAAGAAAACCAGAGATGAGAGAGAGAGACAGACAGAGACAGAGACAAGAGAAAAAGAGATGTTGAGAGAAGATAACATCACAAAAGGGAATGGCCTGAATGCATATTGTTTTGGCATCTCATTTCACCTAGTGTCTCTGATTATTGCTACTTATAGTATTTACTAGTAAAATTACAGGCCAGCTGTGTGTGTGTGTTCCCCAATGTTTAAAGATGACAGTAAAAAGAATTCTAGATAAATTAGTGGCTGGGGGCCAGGTGGAATGTAATGATGGATTGCTAAAGAAACAATTCAGAAGAGATAACCAGAGGTATGAAGAAATAGAAATACATATTAATGCATTGTTCAAAGCATTTTACTCAGGAAGCATTCATAAAATCATTTTCCTCTGAGGGGTTTTATGGGGCATTGACCGGTAGCTAACTGCACTAGTCACTGAGTGCTTGGGACAGATGTCCTTCCTTTGTGAAAATGTTTTGGATCACCAGGAGAAGTTGAAATTGAAAATTTCGTTTAGATTACTGTGAAAAAGCTTCTGTAAAATAAACAGAGAGAAGAATCCACAATCTGCAGAATTATTATGTTTTACCACCCATTCTACTTAGTTAATATTGTGATCAAAATATAGATTCCCTCGTAATTACTATTGTTTGCCATTCTGAAATAATGTTCTTCTCTTTAATTGGGGAACACATTTCCTATTGATTTGTTGGCGAGAAAACTCTGCCTGGAACCTTAAAGTGCCTTCGTAGTTATGTTTCTAGTAGAAAACAGAGCTTCTACATATCTATCTGCTAACTCACTAGAAACTTGGTGAAGTAGTAAGAAAAAGTCTGATAAGTCAGAAATGAATATTTTGTAGGCTGGCCGCCAATTTAAGAGCAATGCAAAATGAGATAGTTTTGCTATTTTTTCTTCCTTCCTTGAAAATCATTGAAAAACTCAAAAAGTACTGGCCCTAAGACTTGCGCATTTAATTTTATTTCAGCTTTTAATCACATTATCTTACCTCATATTTCACTTTAATAAATCTATATCAGAATGCGATACTTTGGATAGATGAATAACCTTGCATTTAAGAATTCCAGACGAAATGGAGAAGGGAAAATGCCTCTAAGCTACATAGTCTTTGCTTTTGTTGGATGTGACACAATTTGCAAGTGATCCAAGTGACTCATATATTTGGGCTGGTGAAACACTAAAAATCTCTCATTCTATCATTATCTGCTCGTCTTTCTTTTTCTGTCCTTTCCTCTTAGGTCCTTTCATACTCATAATTTATGTAAAGCCAAAAATATATCACGATGTGTGAGTAAATACACAGATGCATGATATCAGAGTTTGAAGGAGTCCATCTGAGAAAACAATAAACAACATAAATCTTAAAAGAGTTATACTGGTAAGATTATTATATTGTCCTTTAAAGTTTCTTTTCAGATTGTTTTTATGGAGAGTCTTTCATTTCTTATTCTGTTTCTGACAATAATTCTTCAATCTCTATATATGAACTTTGGCTTACTAAGTTATTTTTGCATAATATTGAAGACAATTGTTAAAACTCAGATAAGTTTTGATAAAATATTATGTTTACACTTTTATTCTTTGTTTCTGGGCAACCCAGCTCTTTCCTTAATTGATCTGCTATTTTCACTACATTTAATTACTACCATATCACTTACTATGTCCGCTCCAGGCCTAGGCTTACCATCTCATGCCAAACCTACATATAGTGAATTCAGCTACAGTCAATCTTCATTTTTTTTAAACTGCATATAAATCCAGGGTTGGTTCCTTGTAACAAAATTCTAATTACAACTGTGGTTACAGAAAATCTTTCACAAACCATTTTGACTCTGGTGACATTCACTTTTGTAGTCTCAAAAGCCTGCCAATAAAACCAATTAACTATTTATTTTCTCCCATTAGTCTTATAATGTACTGAAGTCCAGAAGTTTTAAGCTAGAATTTCAAGCATCTGTCTTTAGATTTGTAGCATTGGTTGACTTTTTCTAGGTGAGGGACAAAGTAAAAAGAGCATAAAATGTTTTAGAACTATGTTAAAAACTTATAAAATGGGAAACTCCTCAACCTTCTCAATCATAGCAATTCTAGACTCAAATTTACAAAATCTGAGACCAACCAAAATACATTGTGGTTTTGCTTTTCATATTTAATTCAACAAATATTTATTAAGCTTTTATATACCAGAATCTCTGCTAAATACAGCGGGATTTGAAGATGAAAACTGCACAATTTTTACCTTCCGCAAGCTCCTACCTGGACGATAAATTAAGCAAGGAAACATACAGACCCTGAGGATGGTTCCCTACAAAGTCGAGACTAATATTAGCAGCTCAAAAAAGTGTACATGCTCCTTGTGTTGTAAGTGACATGGTCTCCTTTCCAGAAATAGGGATACTCAGTTGAATTGAATTTGCCATAATAAACATTAATGGAACAGATTAAACTATAATTGAGAAGGCCAAATTTTTGGGAAATGAAATCAGGTTTTTCTAGGAGTTTTATAGTTTGTTTGGGGTTTTATTTTTCTTGTGGTGGGTGTGAATATGCATGCCCACTTGTGCCAAGAGTAGGACTCAAGTAGGTTTGAGCTTTGCGGGGATTCGAGATCTTATCTAGAGTTAGCCCTACTATGTTTGTTGTTTAGTTTGGTGAAATTGGAAGGATTAATGGTTTTATCTAATGTTAAATGTTTCCCCATTGACCTCTGATAGATTCAGAAATGCCTACAAATAGAGCTTCATCATTGGAATAAGTATTACTGAGAAACTGAACTAGAATGTATTCCTGGTGAGGGAAAGAAGTCTTCATTAATAATAGGCATATAAAGGATCTCATGGCAAGGGAGCAGTAACGAAGGGTGAATAGCACAGCACATTTTTAGAAGGCTGGGCTGGAAAGGAAGGCTTGCTAAGCAGAGAAAATCAGGACAAATTCAGAGAGCTATGCTTTTAACATGATTTTATGTTATTTTCTTTCTTAGTACATATGAAGAAAAAATCTGGAGGATAATACGTCAAAGTTTTAATGTAGGTGCTCCTGATGATAGGATAATTCTAGCAGTATTAGCAATACTTTAATGTTTAAAACTGCATAATTACAACCAGAAAAACTATTTGAATAGCTGCTTTAAATTGTATTTAAAAATTTAGTTGGTAAGATCTAGGTGAAATTGGGAGCTTTCTATAAGCGAACATATATTCAAAATAGCATTTACGTCTGGCAAAATGTTCATGTGAACTCAACTGCAAACTGCCCATTTTGACCTATGGAGAGACAGGTAGTTCTCTCTACCTGGAAATATACTTGACTGTGAGCTTTAAACTCAGAATGCCACTTGACTTCACTCTCTTCATTTGAAAAAAAAATGTACAAGGAAAGCCATTGTATAATCCTGAAAATCTTCATTTGCTTTAAAAGTCTCTGATTATAATTTCTAGAAAACCTTAGAAATATTCAGGGCTAAAGAAGGTCAGATGATAGAGCCTTAAGACCATGTGATGACGAAACTGGTTAGGCAGACTTGGCCTTCTCTATTTTGTTGTGTGAGGCATAGCGTATTTCTGCCTTCACCTGTTCTAGAATAATTATAAATTTCTAAGGAAACACTATCAGCATGTCCTAGTCTTAGAAGCTTTGAGTAACTCAAATACTTACTTTGTGTTCATATAGTTTTTAAATTTATTTTGACAAACTTCGTGCACTCATATCCATTTAACATTTTTCGCTAAATTATTAATATCTCAGTCTTAAAGAGCAAGAATGGACTACATAGATCTATAAAAATATTGAGATTGAATGTTATCTCAAAGACTATTCAATTAACTTTAAGAAAATTGCCAACTATCATATCGAAATATTGTCCAAATGATTTTAAGCATGTCTGTCACTCAATTTTATTTTCCTTTAATTATGCAAAATGAAACTTGTATTCAGCATAGCCTTGCAATAAAAGGATAAAAAATAGAAAGGTCAAATATCATATTTCCTCAGTTATAAGGTAAAACAATCACTAAAGATTGTAAATACATTTTGCTTTAATATATCCAGAAATTTCAGATGTTTAGAAATATTTATTTTTGTATAATTTAAATATCCATTTTCATTGGATTCTAATTTTAATGAGGAGATTGTATCTGTTTTATTTAGTCACAAACACTGTGTTTTGCATGTGATTTGTGCCCAATGGATTTGTTGAATTGAATGGTATATACATAAATTCTAAACACTCACAAATGTACTAATACACAAATGTACACGATTTGAGTTACTGTATTTTCCTTCTCTTTTCTGAAAATTATTAATCAGGGGCCAGCCTGGTGACACAGCAGTTAAGTTCGCATGTTCAGCTTCGGCAACCTGGGCTTTGCTGGTTCGGATCCCGGGTGTGGACCTACACACTGCTCATCAAGCCATGCTGTGGCAGGCGTCCCACAGATAAAATAGAGGAGGATGGGCATGGATAGTTAGCTCAAGGTCAATCTTCCTCAGCAAAAAGAGGAGGATTGGCAGCAGATGTTAGCTCAGAGCTAATCTTCCTAAAAAAAAAAATCGTTAATCAGGATATTTAAACTGCTAAGGATAAAAAAATGCATGCCATTAAATTTTGATTTTTTATTAATCTAGCATTATTTAAACTGAAGAAACTCCACAGAATGTGGTGGTTAAAGAATGGCCTCCCAAAGATGTCCACATATTAATCCCCAGAATTTATGAATATATGCTACTTGACAAAAGAGAATTAAGGTTGTAGATGGAGTTAAGATTGCTAATCAGCCGACTCTGAGATGGGAACATTATCCTGGATTATTTGTGCAGCCGCATTTGTGTGTGTGTGCATGTGAAGAAGATTGGCCCTGAGTTAACATGTGTTGCCAATCCTCCTCTTTCTGCTGGAGGAAGATTGTCACTCAGCTAACATCTGTTCCAATCTTCCTTTATTTTACATGAGATATGTGTGGGCCTATTTTAATCATGAGTCGTTAAAAGTGGAAGACAGCAGAAGTGTGGATCAGACGGATGGCACTGTGAACAGGAGAGAGGTTGAACAACGGGACATGTCAAGCACATTGAGTTATCCCTGAGTTTGCAAATATTTTTCTTTGTGATTAGGCTGTCTGTGTTTGCTAATTGGCACCCATTGACAGGGTCCTATCTTCCCAAAGAGACTAGGGCATAGGGACACTATCTTTTCCTTGTTGATAACATTTAATGGAATAATTCTCAGGTCCTTGAGGAAGACATTCCTAGGTTATAGAACAGTCCAGAGCCATTAAAATATTTACATCTCAAAGGAGCGGAGAAAGAATTTATAATATTTGTAAAGTAATTGCCTAGATTTAGGATTACCTACAGCTCAGTCAACCTGAGGGAAACATTAAGGCCATCTGGCTCATGTCAGTAGGATCTCCAGATTCTCTACACCAGATGAATTTCAACGGTGCCCATTGATATATAGTCAGGTAGAAGTCAGTGCCTCTAATTACCAACAGAATGCCATCTTGACTTCCTAAACATAATGGTAAAGTGAAAAAAAATTAGAGTTTTGTGTTTCTAAATTTTTCGATATATCATTTCAAAATTGGAGAAGTACTGGCAATCTCACAGGGAAAAACAGTGCACAAAATTTATGCCTGTTATGAAGTAAAGTTTGATTTATCTAGGAAACAATGTAATGAGGTAAGAAGAATAGATGAGACAAGATGCAGAGCAATCACAACCCTCCTACTTCCCACAATTCTCAAAAACCTGGTGAGTGATTGGTTCTTTTTGAATCTGAAAGGTGTCATTATGACTCATACAAGAAAAGGCTCTGCTGAGGATCTCGTCAAGATAGCGGTGTGAACAGACTCTGAATTCATCTCCTCCCAGGAGCACAACCAGGTTATAGCTATTTTTGGAAAAATTACCCTGGAGGGAAAACTGAAAACTGGATAAAAAGAACCCCCACAACAAGGGACAGTCCTGACTAAAGTGGAAGAGGCAGTAATTCCGGCCGGAGAGGAAAAAAGCCACCTTTGGGAGCAGAGGAGCTTCTCAGCTGGCCAGGCGGGAGCCACCCTAAGGTACGCAGCCCTCCCTGGAGGAGCGAGGTCCAGAGCGGGTGATACTGCTATAAGCATCCTTCAGACTCAGCCCATCTGAGATGGGGGTCTTACTCTCTGGCTTTGCTGGCTATTAACTGCGGTGAGGAGATCCCTAGAAAAGCTATCATCTGAAAGCCGAAAAGACCCGGGTCTTAAAGGGCCCACACCCAAACTCACTCATTGCAGTCTAGAGGAAAATAATCCGTAACCAATCTATAAATGAAAATTTGGGTGAGTTTATCCTGAGCTAAAATCTGAGAACCATGGCCTGGGGCCTTTCTTCTCCAAGGAAGAAAGGGCACCAAAGAAGTGAGGCATACAGAGTGGTTATATACCTCCAAACAGGATGTTTCACATATGATTGAAATGTCCCTCCCACAATAGTCACAAGATTGCCCTGTCGGCACAATGCTTGATGGACACAGCAGGTAGTGGGTTGGCTATCTCGGAGGGCGTAGCAGGAGGCAAATCTGTTGTCTCGAGTTGGGTGGTCACAGGTGAGTGCAGCAATCACTTCCGAGCCTAAGGAAAGATGCTTAATCCTTAAGGAATTGCCAACGTTGGGAGGGGGAGGGAAATTGCACCTTTATCTCAAGGGCCTTTGTTCTTGCCACAGAGACTATCTAAAGCAGATATACAATGCATGCTTAACAGCCTCAGTCAGGCCCTTTTGGAAAGACAAGGTCAGGCCGAATTAGGTTTCCACCAAATGGCTTCCTCATATGCTCCAATATATTCTATTACTTGCCATTTTTATTTGTCAGCAGCAACCTAAAATCACCAGAGAGAAGGCTGACAGTCCTTTGGTGAAACGAGACTCACCTGGTGGGTTCTAGGGGCATCTTGGTGAGAGGAGGGACTTCTCTGGAGACTGAGACATTGATGGGGGCCATTGTTCTGAGCTGGCCCAGAAGTGCTGATAGGGACACTGGTGGGGGCCTTTGAAGTGCATCCCTTGGCCTGTTAGCCCAGGGGTCTGCCACGCCCACTAGAGCACAGGTTTAATCCAGTTCAGCCAGGGCAGGCAACCCACCCTAGGGACAGGCCCCACCTAACAGCAGGCCCTCAGGCTACTTTTCAGCCTGCATTGACTGGGTGCCTTGATCCTCTACAGGCAGGCCAGGGTGTCTGGCTCTGTGGGGCAGGGCCTGTGTGAGGACTAGGTGAACAGTGGGGGGCATTGGTGGAGATGTGGGGGCCTCTGCAGTGCGGCATCAGTGTACGCTCCAGGGGGTTGAGAAGTTTGCATGGACCAAGACTGTGTTGATGGTGTGTGTGGTCTAGTGGGGGGTGAGGCTTATCAGTGACAGAAGACCTGTACTTCACAAATAGCCATAAAAAGGATCAGCCCCACCTTCCAAAGCCTGAAACAACTGAGTGCTCCCTGCCTAGGGCCAGCCCCACTCAGCTGCACTCCTAAGAGAACTGACACCAGCCTTGCAGGCCTGAGGCCTATAGCAACTGTAAGCCCCTGAGCCTGGCAACCTGCTACACTGGGTAACAACTCAATTAAGATGAAAACTGCAATAGGAGTGTGCTGATAGACTTTGTAGCCAGCGGTGCGAGGCTCCCCAAACCGGATTTACAAGCAGCTGGTTGGGGAAGGAAAGACTAGGCTCCCTGGGTACCTGCAGTCAGAGCAACCCTGCCACAGCAGAAGGACAAAAGTAGCCCACAAAGGGGTCACTCCTGGATCATTTGGACTGGTGATGAGAGGGAAGCACACTGCTGGGCCCCTTAAGGCATCTCATACATAAGGCCACTTCTCCAAGATCAGGAGACATAGCCTACTCACCTAATACATAGAAATAAGCACAGAGAAAGAGGCATAATGAGGAGACAAAGGAATACTTTCCAAGCAAGGGAATAGGACAAAACCCCAGAAAAAGGACTCAATGAAACAGAAACAAGTGACCTACTGTATTGAATAGTGAATTGTATTGATTAGCTCTTGAATAGTGTAGGAGAGCAGAATTTGCCACCCCAAAATGTGTATCTTTGGCTTGATTGTTTTTAAGAGCAAAAGACTCTGGAAGAGACTTTGAATTTCCCCCAAATGCCTAAAAGAATTTAAGGTAGAAGGCCTTCAGGAAGAAGCTACCACCATAGATAACTAGAGTACAGTGTGAACTAGGTGTGGTAGACAGGGAGGAACTTAGCAAGGCCTGGTTGATCAGAGTCCTCTCCATGTCCCATTGTCTTTGCAAGGCATGCCAAACATTTGTTTACCAAACATTTGCTTTTCCATCTACAGGTGAATTGCTTTCCTCTCCTTTCAAATCCCAAAACATTACCCCCTACTATTCTTTTTTGTCTTTAGCTGAAGGTGGTATGTAAGGCGGTGGCTTTAGCCATTTTGGTGAACTACTCAGTTTTCCTGGCTTTCTCCCGTGTATAAATTTTATTAAACTTGTTTGATTTTCTCCTATTATTCTGTCTCATGTCAATTTAATTCTTGGGCCAGCCAGAAAAACCTAGCAGGGTAGAGGAAAATTTCTTCCTCCTCAATAATAGTCTCAATCTTAGTTAATGGCAGCTCTATCCTTATGGCTGCTGAGGACAAAACAAACAAACTAAAAAAACCCAGGAATAATAACAAAAAATCTTATAGTTCTCATTGATTTCTCTCTCTCTCTCATATCCCACATCTAATCTTTAAAAAAAATCCCTTAGTTCTACCTTCAAAATATATTCAGAATCCAATCACTTCTCACCATCTATCCTGCCAGTTCTCTCATCCAGACCACCACTATTTCTCTCCTGGATTATTGCAGTGATTGCTTCTGCTTTTGCATAGCCCTCTCGCCTGCTCCTGTACTCTAGTCTTGGCAAATTATCTACATAATATGTTTAAATATGAGGAAACTGGGTTTTTCCTCAAAACTTTGCACATTTCCCATCTCATACAGAGAAAAGTCAAGTGATTATGGTTATCCATAAAGCCTTAGATAATACTCACTCCTTTCCTATCTCTCTAGCATCCTTTCTTACTATTTTTTCCTGTTCATTTTGCTCCACTCCCAGTGAACTCCTTGCTGTAGTGAAAATAATTCTGATTTCTTCCTCCTCAGTGCCTTTGCTTTTGCTATTCCCTGTCTGGAAAGCTCTCATGCAGACACCAACATGTTCACTCCCTCAATTCCTGAATGTCTTTAATAAATTGTGGCTTCTCACAGACACCTTTTCTAATGGCATTACAAAATGGAAGTCGTACTCCTGAACTTCCTTTCTCTTTTGCTGATTTATTTTTCCATCACATAACCACCATGGAGGGGAGGAAAAATAATTTTCTCTCTACCCTTCTAGCTTCTTGGCTGAGACCCACCTGTAATAAAAGATAAATTAACAGGAGAAAAACAAACAGAAGTTTAATAACATGTATACCTCCTGGATATGTGGGAGACACCCAGGAAAACAGTTATTCCCCAAAATGGCCCAAGCTGCTACCTTATATACCATCTCCAGCTAAAGACAAAAGAAGATTCTGGGGGTGTAGGGTAGCCAGTTATGGGAGATTTTCAGGCAAAGCACAGTAAACGAGGGTAAGGATAAGGTTGTTATGCATGTTTAAGTCTCTGCCTTCTCCACTGGTAAGAGTTTCTAGAGATTTGGAGTCATCTTCCTCTTCCTCTCCCTCTTCCTGGTACAGAAAGGGAGACATCCTTACAAATGGAGATTTCCCCTGTAAACATTAATATCTTTTACAAAAGGGTCTACTGGCTTTCAGAGCTTCTCCCACATCTGCTGTTTTTTAAAAATAATGAGCTCAGGGCTCGGCCCCGTGGCTGAGTGGTTAAAGTTCCACAGGCTTCACTTTGGTGGCCCAGGTTTACAGGTTCGGATCCTGGGTATGGACCTACTCCATGCACCAACCATGCTGTAGAGGTGTCCCATGTACAAAAAAATAGAGGAAGACTGGCACAGATGTTAGCTCAGGGCTGATTTTCCTCTAGCAACAGAAGAAAAAGAGGAGGATTGGCAGTGGACATTAGCTCAGGGCTAATCTTTCTCAGCCAAAAAAAAAAAAAAAAAAAAGGAAGCCAGCTCAATGCCAAGGAGGCATATTTTGGGGTGGCAAATTGGGCTCTCTTTCAACCGTCTAATGTACAATGTATTTTATATATTTATTTTGTTAATTGTCCATTTCTTCCCATTAGAATATAAATTCCCTTTTCAAAGGAATTTTGCTCAATTCTATTCTCTGTAGTATTTCCAGCATTTGGAACAGTGCCTAATAATCATAGGTGTTCATCAAATAATTGCTAAATGAATACATCCTGAGGATTGTGTTTATCAGTAATTACTCTCTTGGAAACCAAATATCCAGGGCTTATGAATGTTACCCTGAGTATTTTGGGTTTTTTGTTGCAAGATCAGTTGGGATAACACTAGTAGTTTAACTTGAAAGGTGATTTGTCTGAATCTTAACAGAAAATCACTGCAGTTTTGGAAAACATGCCTTGCTGACTTGGGTAAACCTCCATTATTATTATTACACCTATCACCTCATACTTTGTACACTGGTCTTGCTATCTGTCCTTCCCTGAGAGACATTTCAGTGTCAGACCCTGGAGCTTCTCTCTCACTATGTCTCATTAAATTCCTGAAATCCTTCTACATCACACTAATAGCAATTCTGTCAACATACTCAGATGACGAGACTCCATCAAGTACAGCTATGATCTGCAGCAGGAGAAACACAACTGGATGAAGTGTTTAACGTACATAACACACTGTTCACTGTAGCTAATTGCTTTATTTGTTGGAAACCAGCAAATCTAACACCATATTCAAGCTAACTAAAGCCATGTTCCAGAAGCAGCTTAAACTGCTTAAGAAATACCAAGTCCTTGTTTTCATCTCATGATGCATACAGGCATTCTTACCCTGAGGTCTTCTCATTTTACTGTCTTCACTTCTGCTCCATTTTGAATTACTCCAATGTGGACAGAAGGAGAGACTGTGAGTAGTAATTCTCTTTCCACTTACTGTATTTCACCTCCTGGCTTTTTTTTCTCCCATATTCTTCTTTCAGCCATTTTCATAATCTCACCCAGGATCGGAACTTGCATATTTCTCAGACACTGCTCCATACTTTATTTTTACTCTAACCAGGATTTTTACGAAAGGTGTGTAGCAGAGTAGAGATTTAGTTCTGCAGCAGGAGGCGAGGTGTAAGAATGCTAACTTGTTGATCAAGGGAAGATTAAGGAAGTCAACTGAGTCAAAGAGAAGGTTGGTATCCTCTGATGGAACGGACCTGAAATAAACCTCTTCCCAGAATCAAGGGCTGCATTACCTCTGAGCAAAGGTTAGGTGAGAATATGCCTGCTGCTAAGATCAATATTTTTTTTAAGAAAATAATACTAGATTCACACCAACACATAAAAAAGGAGTCAAGTTCTTAAATTGCTTCATGATAAAGTATGCAATGTAGGGGAGGCAAATTTTTACCTCTATCTTCTTAGGTATTTTGGCTGTGCCTGAGAATTAAACTGACATTAGACAGATCAACAGGAAAATTGCATGCAAATTTATGTATGTTTTACATGACACAGGTGCCCTCATAAGGAAGTGGAGACTCAAAGAAGTGGAAAAACCTAAATACTCTTATACCACGTTGAACAAAGTGAGGCAATTGTGGAAAAGTAGCTAAAATATACCAAGAGGCTAAAGGAAGAGAAGAATTATTCCCCTAAGATCTGTTCGTACAAAATTCAGCTTTGACTCCCTGTAGAAGAGCGTTTCTTTTCTCCTGGTACAGGAAGGGCATCTTTCACATGTGAGTTTTTGTCTCCTGTTTTCAGGAAGAAAAAAGGAAATTTTTTAAATGCATTCAGCTCAAAATAATACTTATCCCAAAGTGGCATATTTTGAGGCGGCATATTCTGCCACTCCTCAGCAACAATGATATTAATATATAAAATTTTGAAATCAGGTGTTATCAACTACCTCCTACGACAATATAAAAATCCTTTTGCTGCATACTCTTGAAATGTTTCATTTGAAAAGTATATATTTCACATGCCCTAACAAAAAAATGTTTTTAAATACTTTAAGTGAATTTTACTATATATTAAACCTCAATTAGTTTAATTTCAAAGCAAAGTTAACTAAATAAAACACTCTTACAAGAGAGAGGAATAAAACAAAAGCAAAATATATCTCTTTTCAAGTAAATCATGTTAGATCAAAGCCAGATTAAATTTTTAAAAAACTTTTAGAAGAGTTGACTCTAAAGCAGTGGTTTTTAAATGTAGAAAAGCTGCCTTCCCTCCCTGATTAAATCCTATATTGATCCCTAATATAAGAAACATATGAAAGCAGAGCTGCTCTAGGACAAGTATCCCCCCCGCCATAGACCCACGTACTCATCTGAAACATGATGTATAAATTTGAAATCCTAGGCTTTGATAGAACACCATATGAAAGCCACTGTTCTAAGCCATTCTTCTTTCTTACTTGATGAAAGAACCAAAATTCTTTTGAAGCCACCATAAGCTGGTGAGAATATCAAATAGTCTTCAGGAATATGTGGGTAGGAATTTGTCAAAGTCTGTAGCCTTTTACCCCTTGCTTTGTGTATGGAGAATTTTACACCTGCTATGAGGAGCCCTTCTCAAATGTCAGGTATCATTCAAGAAGGACAAGTCCTTTGTATAAACACACGCCAAAGCAACTAATCAAGTACATGCCCAATCCTTGCTCACGTTTTCTACAAATTATTTTGAAAGTTTGTTCTCATTTTTGTTGGTATTTTCCCATATCTGGTCCCTTAAAATTCTGTCATTTGAACTCAAAGTGTTTACTAGTCGCCTAAAGCCAAATATGCCAGGAAAAACCAGGCGCCCCTCTAAGCTAACTCTGTAAACCATGGCAGAAAATAGCGAAGGGGAGCATAATATATCCCCCAAAATATTCCTCTTTAGCAAAAGGATCATGTTGAACTGTTTGTTTTTAAGAAACAGTAGACGTAAGAAAAACTCCGAAACTGAGTACCCTTTGTAAGTTTTCCTTTGTAATAGACATCTACATTTATATCTACATTTATATGTATTGATAGCTACATTTATAAGGGAAATCTCCATTTGTAAGATATCTCCCTCTCTGAACTAGGAAGAGGAAGATGACTAAATCACAGGAAACTCTTATCAATGGAGAAGGCAGAGACTTAAATCTGTGTAATAACCATACCCTTGTTTACTGTGCTTTGTCTGATAACTCCTATAACCCATTCCCTATCCCCCGCTTCCCAACATCATCTTCTGTCTTTAGCTGGAAATGGAATTTAAGGTGACGGCTTGGGCCATTTCAGGGAGTTGCTCTTTTTTCCTGGGTCTCTCCCATGTATCCAGGAAGTATACATGTTATTAAACTTCTGTTTATTTTTCTCCTATTAATCTGTCTTTTATTATAAGGAGGTCTCAGCCAAGAAGCAAGAAAAGTAGAGGGAAAATTACTTTTCCTCCCCTATAATAGCATAGAGGGAAGAAGTCCAAGGGGAAACAGTGTACAGCTGTTCAAAAATCCTTGGGAAAAAACACACACACAAGGCTTTATATTGATAAAACCAATACTAGATCTGGGCACAAAGACAGAGAAAATAAAAATGAGTGTGGGATGTCATGCGGATAATCATGAACGTGTCAAATGAAAATCTGCGATAATTAGATAATGATGATAGCAGTCTATGGCTAATGGGAATGATGATTGTCCTTATAATAATAGTATGCCAAAGATTGAATATATAGCGATTGACTCATGCAAAAAATATAAAACGTCGATATGAGAAATAATTACCACAACAGATGAGAAAGAATCCATATGAAATTTAAATTTGGCCATGCTTCATTTTGGACAGAATAATTTGGTAGATGGACTTAATTTGAAAAGGTTTAAAAGGTTTAAAAATACAAAAAGACCAGAATTAATGTCTATCTAAAACACACCAGCAGGTTAGATGATGGATCCATCCACTAGTATGTGACATGTCAGATTGGGAAGTCCTCCACCGACCCATTGTAGTCCATATAAGAAGCTATGGAGGTAACTGAAACTTTACACCTGTTGATAAACATTGATAATGAACTACAACAACACTCATGTTCCTTTCAGCCAGAGCAGCCCACTTTTGGAAATTATGCACAGAGATCTCAGGAGAATTATGCATATGAGAGAATAAAGATGACATATTGTGATCAAAAGTTTTTTAAAATTGAAAACTTCTTGTCCACTCCAGATTTGTTTTAAATTTGACCTTCTATCATGTTAAATTATATAAATACACATGTTTACGGAAACACACTCACATAACTTAATTTGCCATAAGTAGAAATTCATTAAGTGGTCTATTAATATTTCATTGAGAGATTAATAAACCAGCCAGTTGGGTATTCCAGACCCAGAAGCATCTTGGGAAATTTGTCAAGAAATCTAGATACTCCAACAGTAATTTCCAGACATTGACATATGCTAATGATGGATAATTCTCTAGGAGCATATGGAATCAACTGGCTTAGTTCAAAATAGTGTTTCTATAATAGTAAAATTTCCAGAAGTTTCTTCCAACAGAACTAGTGCAGACACCTTTTTTTAAAAAAACAACAAATTTGAAATGACATTAATTCAAATATAGTACAAACTCTGTGATGGTACTCAAATATCTTATCTCTACAATCTAATTTTAATACAAATCCTTGTTTAAAATATAAATTTCCTTTCTTGCTAATAGCTCATAGCAGGGAGCAGAGAGGGCAAATAGTTTACATATATAATGATTTAGTATAGTGTTAAATCTTTTATCATGATCTTAGGAATTGTAAGAATTGCTGACATTTCTCATGTCAAATTAAAAGGATTATCAGAAAAAAAGAAAAAACCCTCAGAGCTCATTTCCTCCAGGATCCTTTCCACCCTTGAAACTTGATTCATGCTCAGTCATGCAATATGTGCTTCCTGTGACAGGGACTCAATACCCCAGAAGGTAATAGATAATTTTTGTTGTTTTTAATATTTTTTCTTTGAACCAAAAATTTACCCTATTTTCCTCTGCTGCTATAAAGAAAAATCTAAATCCTCTTATCATGATAGTTCTTCAGATAGTTAGATAGCTATTAATATATCTACTAAAGTTCCAGCTATTACTCTATGACACATAGCATCATCTTCTGCTTTTCCTCAGTATTTTAATGTTTTCTTTAATTCTAGGATTCAGAATTGAATATTGAGGGAGAGCAGAATATGCCACTTTGGCGTGTGGATTACTCTGAGCTGAAGGCAGTTAAAACTCACCAGACTCAGGAAAAGCTTTTTACCTCTACCTTAACTGCCCAAAGGAACTTAGATAGGAAGCCTGCACCAGAAAGACAGCTCTTACCAGAGATAGCTTTTTATATCAGAAAGACTCATCTGCACAGCATGGCAAATATTTGTTTACCAAATGTTTGCTCTTCTCATCTTCTTGTGACTTGTCTTCTTCCGCTTTGAAGCCTCAGACTCCAACCCCCTTCCCCTAAGCTCAGGATGGTACATAGCTTCAACTGTCAACTGCCTTGGAGTCTCATATTTTATGAGGCTCCTGTACATATGAAATTAATTTTTTTCTCCTGTTAATTTGTCCTTTGTTAATTTAATTTATAGGACAGCCAAAGAACCTAGAAGGAAGGAAGGAAAAATTTTTCATCTCTTACAATGTGCTGTTCCAGCTATGCTACTGTCTATTCACAATACCATTGGAATGGGAGTGTTAGCTCAATTGTTGTACACTTCTCTAGACATGCAATGAGTTCTAGTTTTCTTAAACCCTAGGTCAATTTGACAATTATTGCTGTGAAAATATTATTCCTTATCCTCTGTTAAGACAGTTGACTTTCATATTGGATGCATCCTTATTACTTATAATTTTGTCTCTTTCTGCTCTTTGTTCCATTGTTTCGTTTGTTAACAGGGCATGCATTTATTGATTGCCCTCATTGAATGAGGTAATACAATAAGAGCCAGGTCACTGCAGTGAGCAAGAAAAACACAGTTCCTGCTCTTGTAGCAATGTATTCTTTTGGGTGAGTATGGCATTTAACAAAAAATTACGTGATATATTATTCAAATCAAATTCAATTCAAATATTACTGCCACAATGAAATGAAGGATGGCAGTAAGGACCTCTGACAGGAGAAGTTCAAGAAGTTCTTCAAGGTCTTCAAGAAGCGATATTTCAGATATGTTGTCAAGGATGATTAGGAATTAGCTAGATGTGGATGGGAGAAAATGCATTCCAGCAATGGAATTCCAGTCAGAGGCCATAAGGCCATAAGGAGCATAGTAATTTTGAATAATTGAAAGGGGGCCATTTTATCTTGTGTTCAGAAAGCTGATGAAGAGGGCAGAGGTCGCTCATGTTGAGCTTTGTGGCCATAGTCAGGGCAAAGAAAGAGAAAGCCTAAGAAAGTGGGAGGCCACTGAATGACCGAAGTGGGAGAGTGAAAAGATCTGATTTGCCTTTCACACACACACATCTTTGATCTCTATACTGGTCCAGTTTACAGATCCTTATTGAAATTTGATTCATCTTTATCTCTCTCTCAATTGTGTCTTATCAAATTTTCACCAACAATAAATCAATTGTTAACGTTTAACAAGAAAAGTTTTTAAAAAAGACCTCAGGCTTATTCAGAACTTTCTTCTCTAATTAAAATGGCCTAAAATTAAGGAGGAAAGGAAGCTATCCAGCAGCATTTCCTCTATTGCAGATGTGCTTTGCCAAACTTGCATTAAAATATTTACTTAAAGTCATTCTGGGTTATTTAAACCCCTATCTTTTGGTTTATTTTTAAAAAAGGCAACTTTCCCTAACACCGTTGGATGGAGAAAGAAAGCAGTCAGTGGAATGGACGGGCTGGAGCGGGTCTGTAGGTCCAGGCAGGCTTGTGCCCTTGTGAAATTTTTTACACTGTTTCCATACTTGCTTGTTGTATTTCTATGCTGACAAGTGTTTTATAAATCTGTTTAGTGTTGCAATGAATTTGTGTGCCTAAAGAAATGCTCAAAACTTTTAGTTCCCTCCCACATTGCCCATTTAAAGAGTTTAGGGCATCTCAGGTCAGGGCTAAATTATTATCCATGTTTTGATTGAAGCTAATGAAAAATTTCTGCCACTTTTATTATTTTGTCTTTCAGACTTATTATTAAATATTTTGGGGTTATGGATGTTGCCTCTGCTTAATCCAAAGCCCCAGAATCAGAAATGAAAGTAAGGAGGCTCATGAGAGAACAGAGTATAGGTGTGTGCATATATAAGTATACCTATACATATTTCATATATATGATATATAAACTCCACAAAGTAGATAGCACTATACAAAAAGGTGCAAGGAGGGGTAAAATTATAATCTTATGTTGGGGGGAAAATCTAGATCTAGAGCAAATTTTAAAGTTAGTGAATTTTATCTTTAACATGCTCTTACTTTCTTTTTGGGCCTCCTCTCCTCTCTGACTCCACACGGACCAACCCACAGTGCTTCTTGGTTTTCCCTCCATAATCGGCCTGACTCCCACCTCCATCCACCATCATGCTTCAATCATGCTTCGCTTTTAAACAGTTGCTCAGTTTTCCTCTCATTCTTTCCTGGTGCCGTTAAATTGATTCTGACTCCTAGTGACCCTGTGGACAGCAAAGCGGAACACTGCCCTGTCTGTTTGCGCCATCCTTCCAGCGCTAGATCACACAATGCTTTGCTTTTCATGACTAATTTTCTCAGAAGTGAGTGGCCAGGGCCTTATTCCTAGTCTGTCTAGGCTGGAAGCTCCGCTGAAACCTGTCCACCATGGGTGACCCTGCTGGTATTTGAAATCCCGGTGGCATAGCTTTCAGCAACACACAGCCGCCATAGTCTGACAAGCGACAGGCAGGTGTTTTGGGTCCCAGACCCACTCAGGAACCCAGGCTGCAGCGCTGAGAGTGCTGAATCTTAACCGCTAGACCTCCAGGGCTGGCTTCCCTGGGCTTAGCAAATAGCAACTTGGCAACTTGATAATTGAAGAAAACAGTATAGTGATTTAATTAAGGATGGGTGCAATTTAAGTCAATGTGGGAGAGGTGTGCATTTTTAGTCAATGAAATTATCTTTTCTGGGTGTTTTCTTCTTAATTTAGTACTTAGCATGCCTGTGACCTGACATAGATCATTTAACATTGGCATATTTTTTTTCAGAACACAGAATTAAGAGATGATCATTAAAATCTTTTCCAGCTCCTGTATTTTTTCATTCTCTGCTGAGAAATTCTGTGTTTCGGTGCTCTTGTAGTGAACTGAGTCGTCTTAGGTCTCTCCGTGCACACTGTTTTCCCGTAAACATTGCGTATGTGTGTGTGGGGGTGTGTGTTTTGTAATGTAAGATCCTGGACATATGTTGGGGAGATTGGATTACATGGTTCATCTGAAATACCTTCTGAGTCAGACATTGCACAATTTATTTCTTGAGCATTATTTCAATCTTTTAAAATAATAATTTATGAGATCTTTTGTTAGTTGATGCTATATTTGTACAGACTATTTTTTCCTGCTTCTTCAGAATATGACACTTTAGAATTTGTGCCTGCAGTGTATTCTAGTTCTATTTTTTATCAGCCACTATATTTAAAATTTAACATATCAGTGCTTTCAACACTTGGTACATGAATTTATTTTAATGCTAACTTATGATTTGTAGTATTGTATATTCATTGTTCTTTTTAATTCCTCAAAATATATGTTGTGGTACATACAAATTACAACCTTGAGTAAATAGTAAGTCTTTGAAAATGAATCATTCTAAACAGTCAGAGTATATATTTCTATCTGTTTCCTTAAGAAAAGAATCCATTTATGTTAATAATTTGAATGACATTGTTCTAAAAGTCTGTTACATAGTTTTCTACTATCATAACAGTATACAAAATATAATTATATGTCTTCTTAATAATCTTCATAATCTTGGGTGATGCTTATGGACATCGATTATCATCCCATATAAAGATTCTTTGAACAGCTATTAAGATTCATAGTTCCATATTATGAACTATTACAGTTCCTGAGGCTGATGTTTTAGGATTTCTGCTTTTTAAAATTAATGTGATGATGCAAGCTATTTGATTGCATGAATTTTAGCATACCTCTCTATATTTGTCCAACTCCCCACTTTTAATTTAACGTTACACAGTTCCAGCAATTCAGAAACAATTTAACCAAAACATCTTGAATTGTGTTTAATATAAGAGCAAAGAATAGAGTGCCTTTGAGACTCTTTCATGAGTAGAATAATTAAACTTTTGCCTAGATATTTTGTGACATACTGCTGAGAAGTTTCTTGTTCTACTCTTTTTCTTAAATTTTTGGTTCAAGGACTGTGTTGCAATAGGGTGAATTGGTGTATAGCTTATTTTTAAATGAGTGAAGTAAGGTTGCATTACTTTTTAAGGAACAGCAAGAAAAAATGTTACAATTTAAGCTACACATGATCTTACAGAACCCATTCATCCATTGTTTTCCCCAAGAAACTTGAAAGCAGGTGTACCTGTTATAATTATACCAGTTGGTGTCCCCAGGCATATTACTCTGCTCAGGCTTCCATTACAAACTGCTACAAGTTGGTTGGCTTCAACAACAGAAGCTTATTTTCTCACAGTTCTGTAGCCTAGACCTCTGAGGTCAAGGGGTCACGAGGGTTAGTTTGCACTGAGGCATCTCTCTCTGGCTTGCCGACGGCCACCCTCTCACTGCCTCTCGACATGGTAGTCCCTGTTTTCTCTGTATGTCCTAATCTTCCTTTCTTAAAAGACACCAGTCACACTGGATTAAGGTACACTCTAATGGCCTCAGTTTAACTCAGTTATCTCATTTAAGGCCTTATCTCCAAATGCAGTCACATTCTGAGGTGCTGAGGGTTAGGGCTTTAGCATATCCATTTGTGGGGCTACAATTCAGTCCATAACACCAAGTAAACGAGCAGGAAGACTCTCCTACTCAAGTATCTTTAATTCAGCATCCCCAATTAAAACTTCAGAACGTAGCAGCTCTATGTACAATTTCTTTTTAAATTGCACTTTTGAAAATATTTCTCTTAATTGTAATTAAATTAATTTGATTGCAAGATTAATTTGTGTTACAGTGATTGACAGAAAAGCCATCTTTATATTACCTCTCTGAATTACCCCAGGATTTTTCTTTTTGTGTAGAATTGAGAGTATTAGTTTAGAACAAGGTTTCTACCAATGAGTAACGGTGTTTCTTTAACATTGAGGGGTTTAAGTTTCTTCATCTGCATATTAGAAGGATTAACATGAGCATCTCTAATAATCACATTGTCATTAATATTCTGTGATTCTTTGAAAGTATAAGTTAAAAAATGACTGCTTAAAACCCTAATGTCACAATAAAACATATTTTCAGTTAACAGATTTAAATAATTTATAATGTAACTCACTAACTCACATGTATAAAGGAAAACAGTAAATTTCAAAAGTTCTTTCAATTCTGTTTATATCAACTTTGGGAAAGAAGCTCATTTCAGAATAACTCACCTTTGATGAGCAAAGAAATTTCAAATGAAAAGAATGTGGTTTCCAAGTTCTTTCTGAGGATCTGGTAGTTTTAGATTGAAACTCTTTGATAACAAGAATATTTATAGTTGTCATATATTTTTTGACTTTTAATAAGGTACACATTTTCAAATAACATTACAAAATAATAACTTTAATAAGTGAGGAATTTAAAAATATTTGGTGGAAAATGTGAATTTACTTCTCCTTCATTGCTAAATATCCCTGAAATGAAATAAAATAAATTCATCACAGCAGCGGAAATCTGGGAACAGTGCCATCAATTGAAAAAAAGAGTGAGAAACTTCTGGAAAACATGTCTAGTGGGATCAACTTGCTGGCAAAACCTTGAGACCTGTAGAAATTCTTATCCTCTGTGAGTAAAAGAGAGAACTTTTGCAATGTGAGATTTTTCCAGAAAATCTTGGGAGTTATTCCAGGATCAGAATCCCCAGTGGGCAGGTAGTAGCAGTGCAAGGCTGAGTGGTTAGCTGTACCACTAAATAAAGGGCTGTGGGAGGGTCCATCTACCTCTTCTCAGGAAAAATAACTCCCCATTTTTAACCCAAGGTTAAAGAACCTTAAATAAACTATCTAAGTGGAAGTTTATTCACAGGAAGTTCCCCTGATGAGGTCCGGGAAGCAGTATTTCCTCCAATCCCCGCCCTTGCCATGGGTCATGATACTAGCACCTGGAAGGCACACCATCTGCAGTCTCTGAAGAAAATCCCGCCAGGGCTCATGTCTCCTATGTCCAGTTTCACTCTCCCTTTCCTGGTAAAATGCCAACTCACTGTCAGGGTAAAGGAATTTTTGCCTTGCCTAAGGCAGTAGAGTTTACCTATCAATACTGATCAATTAGGATGCTCATCCATAAATATAAACAGAAAGCCAAGCCTTTCAGAAAATCCAGCAATGCTCTAACTACAACAAAGACAGCAACAAAATAAACAACAACAGCTAAAGCCACAGGTAACATAGTGAATACAGAAAGTGCCAGATATATCGCAAATAAGTATGAAAGTCATTATGAAAGAAAAGCAAGTGCATTTCTTAGAAATTAGAACATAGCATTCTTTTTTCTTTCTTTCCCTTTCTTAAAGTACTAAATACTAAACAAGACTCTCTCTTGAGGGTGGTACTGGCTTCCTCAGAAACACTTAAAAATGTCTGAGGATGTTTGAGGTATCCCAGTGAAGGGTGTGTGATAGATTGAAGTAATGGCCCCAGTGCTTCATCCGTCTCTGTCTACATCCAAGTCTCTGGTCGGCTGAGTAACGGCCCCCAGAGATATTCAGGTGCTAATCCCTGGAACCTGTGAGTGTTACTTTGGAGTATTATCCAGCATTATTCTAGTGAGCATTTGATGTAATCACAGGTGTCCTTGTAAGAGGGAGGCCAAAGGAGATTTGACATAGAAGGAAGCATGTGATCACCAAAGCAAGATGCTGTGATGCTGGCTGTGAAGATGGAGGAAGAGGCCGTGACTCAAGGAATGCAATGAATGCAGCTCTAGAACTTGGAAAAGGCAAGAAAACAGATTCTCCTCTATACCTCCAGAGGGAGAATGACACCTTGATTGGTACCTTGATTTTGGACCGTTTAAACTGATTTTGGACTTCTGACCCCTAGAAATGTAAAAGAATAAATGTGAGTTATTTCAGACGTTAGTTTGTGGCAGTTTGTTAGAGTAGCCAAAGGAATCAGATACAAAGGCTTTTGACATTTAACTTTGTGCTTTCTCTTCCATCCCTGGAATTTGGACTCAGCAATGTTATTGTTTGGCCCATAGTGTGAGAAAGAGATTTTGAGGTGCCAGCTCCAAACGGCCTGTGCCTGAAGAACATGTACATTTTTCATTACTTTAGTACTTCTGCCATTTTCAAGAGAAGGACCTGCCTAGTCTAGCCCCATGGTTTCAGCAAGAGGATGAGATACACATGGAGCAGAGCTGCCCCAAGCAAGATGACCTGGAGTAGAGACTTTACACAACTGTTAGACAGATGAGCAAGCCCACCTCAGATGAGTAGAGCTACCAGCACCAACCTTCAAATACCTAAGGAATGAATATTTATTAGTTTACTTTGTTGCATTTTGTAGTGCTTTATTTTGCAGCAATAGCTTACCTGATACAAGGGCAACTGGCACTTCGTGGGTGGGGATATGATGAAGAACCACCCCATCCACATAAAAATAATACCCATTGAGAAATATTGAATGACTCCTATCTATGAAAGAAATGTAGGGCCTCCCTGATAATTAGTAATTCACGCTCAAGTTCTATAAGATACGTAATTTGCAGTTTGCACAAGTGATCTTTGCTTAGAAATTAGTAACAGATTTCTCAAACAAAAGGGCACTTAAGTAATTCAAGTATCTCAAAGCTCAGACCAGTCTTCAAAGAGAAAAAAATTATGCACGTTTATCTTTTGTGCCCAGTTACTAACTTACTTCCTGTAGTAATTTGGGCTTAAGAAGACACATAGGTTTAGTGTTGTACAACTGTAATGTAATAAAGAAATAGCTATGAGTTCAACTGGGGCAAAGTGCCTGGCAGCTAAGCGTTCCTATCGAGCACTCTGCAGCTGTCAGGAAAGTTAATGACCCAGGAACAGAGTGGAGATTGCCCAGCAGAGGGTCAGTGGCAGAACCAGACTCAGGAATACAGAACTGGCCCTCCATCTTGTTGATTGTGGGTCTTTAGCATCAAAGAACCTTCCAAGGAGGGTGTTAACTAAGACCTCGTAAATATAATAATAAGATAATAAAAAGAATATGATATTCTCAGAGTTGAAAAAGAGAGGAGCAATATGCACCTTGTTATCATTGCCATTTAAGGGGCCATACCTTACAGGCTGCTTTTACCCCACTGAGGAGAATCTTATTTTTCAGCTCTGCAGATTCAGAAATTTTATGTAGCACAGATTTATTTGGTTTCCTCAAAAGCACCATTATCCCATTCGCACAAAACAGATATATGCCAGAAGAGTAAATAGATTAAAGTACAATGGAGACATAGCTGCCAAGCCAACCGGAATTAATCTCATCAATGGTCCATTCATCTTTGTCCAGTAGGGAAATAGATGTGGGAAACCAAAGCAAGACAAAAAGATTGCTTGATTAATATAAAATACAGCTAATACAGTAGATGCTTACTAGTGTCATTCAGTATTTTAATGTTCATTCTGTATCCACCTAAATCCCCTTATCAGTGCTATGAGGTAGGGACTACTGCTATCCCTAAAAGTGAGGAAGGTAGGGTGGAGGCTGGTTAAATACCTTGTCCTAAATCACAGAACTAGCAAGTGGCAGAGTGAGGGTTTGAACCCAGGTGTCAGATTCCAGAATCTCCATTTCAAACCACTCCTTGTTAAGAGCTATTTGATACGGAGAGTTGTTTAATCAGGTTAGACCAACTATTTTTGATAGGTCCTTATCTCCACAAAGGTGATGTATAATATGACAGAAACTACTAGTTGCTTAGTTGCCATTCATTCTGTCTTGTTAAGAAAACCAGGTTTGCTCTGGGGTAGCAATGTTCCCAGCTGAAATATTCTGTTCTCATCTTCCTCTGCAGCATAGTAGCCATATGACACTTTTTGTCCAAGGAGAATTAAATCTATATGCTGGACACTTTTCAGAAAGCTTTGCTTTCCTCGTCTAGCTTCCTTGCTTTGTTATTTTTTTTTCTTCCTACCTGAAACGTGGAAGTAAAACGGAAGACGGAAGAGCCATCTTCAGAAAATTAGGATAAAAATCACATGGTAAGGATGACATAGATGGAGAACAGAGTGGTCTGTGACATTAATGACAGGATAGAGCTGATGTAGAGGACTATTCTGCTTTCTTCTTGACTGTTATATAAAAAATCTAGGTAACACTCAATTTGGTTACATCTCTATGTAGGAGACAGCGTTGGTCCTCCTTGCTTGACTGTGAAGAGTTAGACCTCTGCTTCCTTTTATCCCCATTGTTTCCTCGGAGTCTAATACAGGGCCAGGCTAATAGGCTCAACAACATTGTGAATATATGAATGAATGCATGAGTAGGAATGGAGACTGTCACAAAAAGAAAATACACCCACCAACATTGTGGTCACTGGGGAGGGACACAGCTTCTGCAAATAATTTGGTCTTTTGTCAAGATCAGCCATTGTCACTGTTAGGAGCCACTGTTGTTGAGAGAACAGTAAGGAAGGCCTGTTAGCAATAAGATGTACCAAATGGAGGGGCTGTTGATCGGGTTTTTAGTGGGAGCATCTTTTAGTGCCAGGTTGGGCAGTGTTACTGTTTGGGGTTTTCCAGGCAGCTCGACAATTTCAAAAGCAGTCACTTTTGAAATTTGCCATTCTAAGGGAGAGCAGGGATATTTAATCCTTCAAGATATTTCGTACTGACATAGAGTAAGGAGAATCACACTTGATTTTGTGTCTAATATGCTCCAGGCACGTTTCTTACATCTTCTCATTTAATCCTCATCTGGCAGATTTTACACTTCTCATACACTTCTTATACACTTTATTGATTAAGAACTTGAGGCTCCAAGTGTGAGGTCGTATAGCCAACAGGAGTATCTTGATGTTAAACTCATGCTTTATGGAAATGTCCACAGCCTAAACTGGTTTCCTCAGTCCTCAAAGTTCCTCACGAGGTCATCTGTTAGGGCTGAAGGACCACACACCCTGGACATGGACTCGGGACAACCCAAAGATCCACCTGTGAGACATCTGGCAACATTCTGTTTGGACTAGGGGAAGAGGACCCAAGTAGAGATGATTGCCTTTGCTCACCTCGTGCAACGATACCACTGCTCCATAGGTGACAAGCTACTTTTGAAATCCAGCTGGATTGAAAGGAATAATATGTTTTGGTCCAACAAAACAGTCTTTTGCAACACAGAGACTAATTGAAAACGGTTGTAATTTTTCATCAGAGAAATTCTAGAATGATTCCCTAATATTTAATGTTTTCCATGTTTTCATTTGACTATGTGTGCTTGTATATTCTCTGACTTCGTTTTGGAGTTTATCCTTCTCTATTTCATCTCTAACTTTGGATTTAAATTGAATACTTGTCTCAAGTTATGCCCAGGTAGTCACTTCTCCATCCTTTTCTGACTAATTTGGGACCTTTCAACCCATTTGAAGACTTAGACTGGCCTAACAGTGACAGACACCTCATGTTGCAATTTTTTTATAAGCTATAATATATTTATTAAGGTATACATTAGACAATATAATGAGTATAAAACTAGGGTCACAATAGGAACCACTTTCAATCCTCTCAAAAGTCAGCCCAGCGCTCAGTGCTCTGTCGATGTTAAACTCTTGGTGAGGCCCACTAAAGACAGTTTGACTAGTACAGAAGAGGCCAATCCTGACCTCACGGAAAAAAAAAATAAGGTTCACGCAGAGGACTTCATCGTCGGCATCCCATGGCTGCAAATCATTGAAAATATTGGACCAAAATTCCGTGTCTAGAAGACTCTCAGATTCTTAAGGCCCATTCTGATTTATGTTCTACCTCTGGTGACTGAATTCTCATCTAGTTTTCCTTGTTCTTATCTTTGATTAATTATTGCGTGTCTGCCTAAATGCTTGTCTCAGTAGCCTATTCCGCAGGACTATGGATCTTGCCCTGCTATTTTTAATCCCCCAGACAATGCCCAGGGCCCTGTTACCTGCTGACAGATTACCCTGTCACAACCATTAGCTTGCTGCCTTGTGTCTCTATCCACCTGCTTTGAGATTCTCCATTGCTCTGCTCTGTCTACCTGTCAAGTCATCCTTTCCCTTGTATTGAACTTTTCAAGATAATTAAGCACCAAACCCACAAATGCGGCAAAAACAATAAAGGTTAGAGCATCAAACCACAGCAGGGGTCAATAATAGCAGCAGTGTCTTGAAGTACTGCTCTAATAGGAATCTCCGCTTCTGTTTATTTCATACTCCCTGTTTCCAGATCACGAAAAGACAGAAGCATAAAGTAAATTGAAAACTCCATTAGAGAAACATAGCACCTGGGGGAAAAACATGGCTTTAAAAGATCAGAGAAAAGGCCATGGATGTCCATCTTGCTGGCCCCTTTTAGATGATTGTGCTACACTTTATTTGAGGACTATCCTGAGGATTCAAAATAAATTCACTTTGCGAGAATGACTTTGGGAATTTGGGGGTACAAAATCAGTCACAAACCTAACAGCATTACCAAATGAAAGCACAAATATAAAACGGGATATAATCCAATGGGGAGCCCTGGGAAAGGGTCTTGGCCATAATTGAGGCTCAAGTGAAGAGAAACAAAAAATAGTGCATCAAGAAGAACGTGTTATGTTGACACAAATAAAACCCAATCTTAATAAAAAACTGAACAAATTGCTAAAAAGAATAAATAGTACTGGTGGTGTCAAATAGTAGGTTACAGATATGCTAACTTGGGGAAGAAAGACTCAGTTGAGCTTTCATAAAAAGGCCATTGCTGATTCAGCATCACAGAACCAGCACAAAAAGTTAGGAAAGGGAATGTGTTACTAGATGATCAAAGGTTGGAAACGGTCTGTAGAAAGTCCCTTTTTGTTCTTTTTTTTTTTTTTTAACATTTTGATGTACAATCTTGTATATGTATGTGTGTGTATATTTTATATATAATTACATATACTAACAAATTTATTTTTCTTCAAAAATGAAATCATTTAAAATGTGCCCTGTACCTACAATGGAATATTACTCAGCCCCAAAAGGGAAAGGAATTCTGACACATGCTATAAGAAGATGGATAAACCTTCGGGATACCATGACAAGCAAAACAGCCACTCAGAAAAAGACAGATACTGTCTTTATGACTCCACCCATATGTGGTACGTAGAGTAGTCAAATTCACAGAGAATGTAGAATGGTGGTTGCCAGGGACTGAGGGAGAAGAGGGAACTGGGGAGCCGTGGTTTAATGGGTACAGAGTATCAGTTTTACAAGATAAGAGTTTCAGAGATTGGCTACGCAACAATGTAAATATACTTAACGCCACTGAACCGTATACTTAAAAATGGTTAAGATGGTAAATTTTATATTACATGTACTTTATCAGAATGAAAAATAAAAAAATATAAATAAAATTTGGAAAAGAGTATCATAATAAAGCTGTTTTAATACCTTTTCACCTATTTTTGTGATCATCTTTCCACGTGAGATATATACACTTCCACCAATATTTCAGATGACTGTACAGTATTCTCTTATCCTTTTTGTTCTTTTTAATTATATATATTCCTCTTCCAAATTTTTTTAGTGAAAATTTATTTCTGGCTCAGTGGAAAGCTAAGTTTCCTTAAAGATTAATCTAAATCGTATCTAGGAAAAACATATTTTTGTGACTAATGCATATCTCCTCTCACGATATGCATGTCAAAATCCATCACAACTTGAAGAAGCCTGGCTGGCTTCTGTGTGTCTTACCACAGGCTACATTTGCAAGTCCTGTTTACACGGCCTCATTCTTGGAAGAATGGCATTTCTCCTCCACAAATATTACCTGGCAGCAATGTGCTTAGCACCTTAAATTAAGAGGTATATTAAAAAGGCACAGTCAGGTTAAGTGACAATAAGAAAACAATTCTGCATAGATTGGGAAATGAAATCTCAAATTCGTGGCTTCTAGCCCAGTTTCTGAAGTTAATGTTTCTTAAAAAAAAAATTAAAGAAACACAATTTAAATAGAAAAATATCCTTGAGCTGAGAACCAGGACTCTAATTCTGGTTTCAGTATTAACTAGGGGTTGTGACCTTGGGCAAACCACCTGTCTTCCCTTCCCTGGGAGTCCGTATCACACGACAAGTGGGATCACCTGAATGACCCGTGATTGAAAGAGTTCCTTGCCTTCCATTCCCACTGGAAGTGTCTACTTCCTGTCTGGATTGCTATTAATATCTTTATTAATAGTTTTTTCCTTTATAATTCTGTTCCTTCTACACTTCATCCCTATCAAATTTATCTCTATCCCTAACAGTGGTGCCACGTTCAACTCTCCTAGTAATAATTCTATTGTATTGTTTCCTTATTAAACAAAAGGCTTAGTAACTTCTCATTCCCAAGTGTTGAAATAAAAAGGATATCAAAGTTAAATTTCAATGAGTCTTCCCTGCTGTTCCTATTTTTCACCATTCCCCCATATGAACACCCTTAGTGTCAGCTTCTTCCCTTTACTCCTTGCCTCTTGATTATACAATGCGTTTATTAAAATTCTTGAAAGGCATCTGCAATCTTAACCTCCTATCAAGGTTTTCCTTTTTTATTTGCCTATCAAAATCTTCTCTATCCTTCAATACCTAGTTGAAAACTCTTATAAGTGTCCACTTCCCATCACACTGATGCTTTTCTGAGATCCAAAGCAATGTCCTATATACTTCATTCAAAGGTTTAATCACATTTTACCTTGAGGAATAGTATTATTTTATTGTTATTTAGATTCCCTTCCATTGAATAAAAGCTCTGCTTTTCAAAGCCTTTGGGAAATAATTTACTCCATTAAGCTAAGCTTTTTGGCTAACTGGTGATTTACTCCTTTTTTCCTTAAACTTTTCATATTTTAATCATTGTGGATAGAAATATTTCTAAAATAGATAATATATTTCTATGAACCTTGATATTAAAAATGATAACCTATTAGTTAACTTTGCTTCATGTGATCATCATTGATATACATTTTTCTGGTGTTGTATTATAAGTGTTGGCCTAAGAGGTTACTAATAAGTTGTTTAAAACTACAATGCTTACTGAGTAATATTTGTCTGCTTTGTAATTTTATTTGTAGTTTCCATTATAGATTTTTATTGGTAGTTTGCCTTCTTATAGCAGTCTCTCTCATCACCACTAACCACTAATTTGCTAAGAACTTGTAATCAGATAACCATACTTATTAAATGTTTGCCTAAAATGCATTTAAGTAAGTTCACAATATATACAGTGTACAAAATCCTTGAGATTGAGTGCTTACCATTTGGAACATATTATTTGCTTTCCTGTGAAAGATCTCTATAGACTTTTACCTCAATTTTTAGCTGAATTAAAGACAGATTTGATTACAGAGCAGCCAAATTTCAAATGTGTTTGTACTACTATTTATAACTTGTTTTGACTTATATCTTATCTTTCCAGTTCTACCATAAGTAGCAATATACAGTTCTACAGTTTTTAACTCTTTAAAGAATTTAGTCCGATGTTTTCTACTTTTAAGAGATAATTAAATCAGAATTGAATTCAGGAATTCTGAGACATGAAAATCCCTAATTGCTTAAATATTTGGCTTTTTAACAAATTCCATGTGGAGAATATTTCTTAGAAAGATGTGGGTGAGGGGGGAGTGGAGAATATGGGATGTGTCACAGTTTCTCGGTGACTTTCTCCATGTTCTCATTTGTGTTGATTTTTTTTTTTTTTTTTTTTACTAATAAGGACCCACATTGTTTCTGAAATGCATGCTTTTTGATCTCCAATACTTTTCAGCTCTATATCTAAAGAGAGGCATCTCTCCAACTCCAAAATTGCCTGGCTTGGTTGGTAGGTCTCGTTTCAGCGTCTTCAAGGGAGTCTACAATTCGTATGCAATTTTACCTCCAGTACTCACCTCCAACCTCTGCAGCAGCCTTCTCTATACTTCCTGAAAATATCTCACATTGCCAGCCTCCAGGGCATGTTATCATTATGAAGATATTTCAAATATCATATGGAAGAGAAATAGACATCTAAATTTCTTACCCATGAAGAAGAATCTTGACTTCGCCGTCTCATTTCCGGGGCCTTGGCTGTGCATGGAGAGAAGGAAGGCATATCCAGACCTTTCAGATCAAATCACTTTGGAAGAGGCTGAAACTTACTGATGGTGATGAAATGAACAGATACTGAAGGTGATATGGGAGGGGTGGTAAAGTCAGTAGTCAAAGCACGTAGAGTGTGGGGAGAATTTAAAGTAAGGGGGTAAAGTAACTAGAGACAAAGAGAAAGAGATAAAAGAAGCAAAATTTATGAATATTTTCTAAGTTTTAAGAACAAATCCACACTTTTCTTTTCAATTTTATTTGCTAGGAATTTGCAGTTTGTTTGAATTTAAAAAGTTATTGAGAAATGTGTTATATGTATGAACGTATCTTTGCAGAGGAAAGACTATCACTACTGCTACTATTTCTAAAATGCGTGTCCACCATCCAGGCAGAAAAGGTAGCTTTCCATTGGGAAAACTGGTCTGGGAGTAAGTAGTCTTTCTTATGTGTTATGGAATGTAGCCATAAGGAATGAATGGATTACAATGATATCTAAAGAAAGTTATAACTGAAAGAAGTGATTTGATAAAGGAAGAGTATTATAGGCAAAAATGGCCAGCAGTATTCATTATAAAAACAAAAACTGTAGACAGCTTACATGTCTAGTGATATGAATTTGATTATTTAAATAATAGAAGATTAATACAATATAACCAATGCAATCAATAATGATAATAATAATAAAGGTGTGTATTTATTAATTACAAACAGCTTCAACATAAGTGACATGAAGTATATAAAATTAGCTCATTTTTGTAAAAATTTATTTTATAATTCTATATTTTCACAAAAGATGTCCTATGGGAAATATATGTTACTTTTAGGTTTTTACAGTAGTTATCTTTAACTGATAAAATTATAATTTTTAGCAGTTATAAATTCTTTTTTATATATTTGTTATTTTTCCAAAGGTCATGAATTATTAATGTAAATAAAAGGAAATACAATTTCTGCGAGCATTTTGGACATTATCACATGCACAAATTACCCATCAATAAAACCAGCTCCTTAGAAGTGGTGATCACCTCAACACTGGAAGTGCTCAGTTTCTATATCTACCCCACAGGCAGAGACATGGACGAAGTAATTTAAACATTCCTTTAAATAATACAGTTTTATTTAATCTTGATATTTGAGAACTTAAACTCACCTAATCTTTCATTCTAGAGTTTACGCAAAAACAACTGATAGCAAACTGAGTCCAAATATCAGCATTTTTAACACCAGACAACTGTCCAATAATCCAAGAGGTCCAAAGTCCCAGTCACGTGATCACAGACATGTCGCCTACCCTCTTTGAGCCACAGCCACACCTTCTATAAGATCATATTTTCTCTAAGTAGGTTGCTGAGGATTAACTGGGGAAATGTGTCTTGTACCTGGCACACAGTAAGGGCTTAGCAGCGAGTATGTGTAACTCAAATTACTGTGTAATTGATGATGTATGATTCAATTTTTAATTACAAAATGCTCACAATACAAATTGTGGCAAAGCAAGAGAATATAAACTCTAGAAAAAGAACTCTAGCTGTGTCAGGCATTTAAAACATAATCCCTGCCTCTTCTTAACACATTTTTACAGATTTGGGAAAGGATGGCACTATGGAACTGCTCCATACAGGTAGCAGGCGTTCAAGTTAAAGTGAACCTTGAACGCTTTTCGTCAGACGCCACATGGCTTGCTTCTTCCCTTCTTTAGGTCTCTATTCGCATGCTACCCAAGAACCCTAATCCATCTCTCTCCTGTTTCTCTGCCTCGTCTCCCCTTTTCCAGAACTTAGCATTCGCTGACATAGTATGTACTTTATTTTTGTTATCCTTCTAGGATGTAAGCACCCTAACCATAAGGTCTTGGCATGTTTTGTTCATCTGCATGTCACCAGAACCTGGGTACGAGGTAAGCAATGAACCACTGTTGAAAACAAGCATGAGTACAGAGAGAATAATGAAAGTTGATTCTTAAAAATGAAACTCAAGGCATATCATGGGCCTGATGTATGTGGAGTGTGATACATTGAAAAACTCATTTCGCCACTATTAAAAAAATTGTACCATCTCCTTTTGGCTTTTTGTTGGCTAACTTTGTGACTTTGTCCCTTATAACCTCTCTGAGTCAGAGTTTTTTGCATCTATAAAGGGTTATTCTAACACCATCTGTTCTGTCTGCTTAACTCATGCTGTGTTGTGGTGAACAAATAACATAATGCATGTGAATGTCCTCTGAAAAAGATAACCATTGAATAAATGTAAGATATCTAGGAAGGAAGTTTGTAAATTTTAAATATCAAAATACTGAACAACTCGTTGTGTACTCATAGACGATGACATTTGAAACATAAACAGCACTTGTACTAGCAAACATTTTATATGCAAAATCAGCAGTAACATGCATAAAGTTTTTTTTTTTTAAGTAGGAAACGTTGGGTAATCTCACTGAACAAAATAGGAAACCTCATAAAATGCAAAATTATTGTTCTCTGACATATAATCCCACTATTGACAGAAAAGGCCACACTGACTGGAAAGCTGACAAGGTTCAGATATGAAGTCTAGGCTGAAATCAGGTAAAACAGAAAAGAGATTTATGCAGTAGAATCTCCTTCTTCTGACAAGACCAATAAGAAGGAAGGAAAACCTGAGCAAACAGATAAGGACTATGGTTTGGAATTATCCCGCTAAGTCATAGTGACAGTCAAAATGGGAAGGGCATTGTCAAAAAGCTGATTTCAGCTGAATGATGATGTATTTTGCAGAGATTTAGCATTAACAGGAGCAAATGCAATATTCTGAGTCATTTTGGAACAGAATGGTATCAGTGTGAAAAGAGAATGCACGTTATTTAAAATAAATCCAGATACACGGGAAAAAAAAGTGCCTGTGTAATTGACTACCTCTCAGTGACACTGTATACTTTCAAGCTTAAAATATAGGTTTCTAAGAAGTCAATTTCAAGGGAGATAAGTGAATATTTAATATTGCGTATTGAAAGTCAAAGGGGCTGGGCTCTCGTCCTGCAGTCATGGGCTTCAGATTGCTCTGTGGAGTTGTCAGGCAGTTTCCTCGTCTGTAAAATGAAAGGACTTATTCAGATTACATGTATGATCTTGTAAGCAGTCAAAAGGTTAGGAAGTTAAGGGAGTCAGAGACTACTTTAATATATAAGAGGGTTAACATATTAATGATGTGGATATGTAACAGGCTAAGTGAGCTGGTGCAGCAGACACTGTATGTTTTCAGCCTAGGAGATAGTGTGCCCTGGAAAGAGTGCATCAAGGTGAGGAAGGATATTTGTAACAAAATGAACTCAAGATGATTTGTAAATGTCCCTGGAAATTTCAGGCAATGAGGGGGAAGAACATGGGACATAGTTGTTTTCTCACCGTGAAAGTTCGTGTGATTTGGATAGTATATGTAGGTGCTCTGGTATTAAAAACATAATGTAAATAGGTAGAAATGGACACCTGTATTTTTCTATCTCACAAGCAAAGGAAGGGGGCGGCTAGAACTATCTGCTCTTTTTCCTTAGTTGGTTGAGCTAATCTTTGTTAACTACGTTCCTGGGAAAGATTGTAAGTAAAACCCACTGTAGAAAGAAAATACGCAAGAGACTTTCTCTGCCTGTCCTGGTCAGGGCAGCAGCTGTGCCATTGGGTATGAATCTAGCAGTAGGCTCTTTCTTTTAATGTCACCCAAGTTGACATTTACAGAAACTGAAACCTGGAGTTGATAAAAAAAAAAAAAACAAAAAAACAAAAAAACAAAAAAAACCTTTCTGAAAGCATGACAACACAAGGCAAACCTAATTCAACAAGAGTGAAATCTTTAGGCATTTAAAATCTGTGCCACAGCCTAGGATGGATGCAGCAACAAAAAGCACTAAAATCGTGACTTAATCAACAGAGGAGGAATTTTTTGTATGGAACCGTTTCTTGGCCTCAGCCAACAGAGTTTTCCTAACTGAAGACTTTCAGATAGCAAGCAGGAGTTGATTTCCAATATATTTTGACCTCCTCCCTCTCAAACCTTCTCCCTACAATTCACAATTTTATCAAAGGAGAGAAGGGGAGGGAGAGAGAGACAAAGAGAAACGGAGACACACACACACAGACTGAAAGAGAGAGAGAAGAGAGAGAGAGAGACTTGCCTTGAAAAACATCACCTGAGAGAAAATGTTTGTTATAGATATGATCTGGCACAATTTGTAAGCATTGTGAAGAAATATCTCAGCATAACACTAAGGCTCCCAGAGAACGCCAAGCTGATGGAGGTAATGAGAGACTAGCAGCAAACTCTTATAATCTCTTATGCCTGGAGTTATTTTTACTCTAGAAATCATTAATTTGGGGGATGGGGGATGTATATCACCAAATTACTGTTTAGGCGTCTCTCCCAGAAACAAATATATTTTATATGTGTTATAGGTAAAAATGGGCTATGTCTCTATATCTATATATTTGTAGTTATATATATAATTATCTAGCTATATGATAAAAGAAAAGGTGGGCGGGAGAAAGATTGAGTTACATTTATGCAACAAAATCTCCAACAAAATGAAACCAGTCATAAATGATTCAAACACTTTTGTTTCCTGAATTTTTGTTAACATGGCAATGTTGTCTCTGCAAAATTATAATTGACCTAAGAAGCTGAGCTCATGGGTCATAGTGTCAGAGAACTGGGTGCAAGATTCAAATTTGTATTTAAGTGTCTGAAATACCTTATGAAACTGTTTCAACTCCTTCAGCATCTGCTGAAACGTTTGTGAAAGTAACTATATTTTAAGAACAGTAACTGTCTCATTAGGTTATTGAGATGATTTAAAGAGAAAAGGAATTTTAAACGCTGAGAAGTAAGGGTTAGTTTGATTGAGGCTGAACCCTACAGCCTGGTCTCTGGGAACAGAAGCGGGCCTCCTGCAGATGTCTGTCGGAAGCAGCTCCAACCCAGGGCTCAAGGCAGTCATCCTGGCCCACTGCATGGTTGGACTCCCCGTGAGTTTCTGCCAATGAACATTGCTCTGGATGCTCTGTTGTGTGTGCCATTTGCCTTTGTGTAGTGTCTTAGTCTGTTCTGGCTAGTATAACAAAATACCGTAGACGGGGTGGTTTATAAATAATATCAATTTATTTCTCACACTTCCGGAGGCTGGAAATCCAGTATCCAAGATGCCAGCAGATTCGGCACCTGGTGAGAACCCACTTTCTTGTTAGCTGCTATCCATATGTTGTTTGTATTCCAAAACACATGTAATTGCACCATTTACTGCATATATAACTCTCATATTCGTACATTAACTATCTGGTATTTCTACTTAACAGATTAAAAAAACGTATTATTTCTTCCTGTCAAGAAGTCAGACAAAACTCGACATAGTAAAGCGGAGATCACGAAGGGTAAACGTGACGTGTAAATACTATTTCGATGTAAATAAAATAGGGGTATTAGAATCTAACAAAAATGCTTGATAAGCATCTTCTTAAAAATAAACTTTGAGCCCTTGTAAAGAGCAATATTCTCACTAAATGTCGCCGATCGCCTTGACTCACAAAATTCATTAGCGTATGTGAGCGAAATGGAAATGAGGCAAGAAGACTGGACCAATAAAGAAAAGCAGGTATCCTGGCTCCTCTCATCTCAGAGTTCTGCTCTTCTTTATTAAGAGATACGGAAAATAAAAAGTTCTATGCTAGGATTTTATACCTAGTCAGTATTAGAAACATCTCAGCATTTTCTTAGCTTGTATATAATTTTATAAATTAATTGATTAGTAGAATATATATAGTTGACATACAGTTAAATGTATTAATGTACAGTATAATTCCAATTATCATTTATTTTCTTTATTAAATCCTAAATTAAAGAATCTTTCATAGATGCTAAATTGAATAAAGTGGGCAGCAACTGACAATTGTCACTAAGATTTTCCTTCCTAGAGCGGGAAGATGAACACATACACAGCACATTTTTGCTTAATTTTATAATTTACTAGGTATGCTGCACGGCACACAAGCCCAAGGAATCACTGTTTTACCAAAATGAACAACTGAATCAAAAGTGTCAACTCAATCAGGAACCACAGAGTCCAACCAATTACGTGTTTTGTTTTGTTTTTCATTTGGAGAGGGTGCCATTCTCATGAAAGAGTCTTTCAGGCAGCACCATAAATTCTTAAAACTACTCAACTAGAGAGGTCTTATTCAGCCTTTACTAGTCTATATAGTATAATGTAGAGTGTAAAATGTAGATTACTTATAATCAAGAAAAATATTCAATTACCACTTCTGTTTTTTCCTTAGGTTTGAGAATAAACATTTAAAAGTTATTTCCCTATAGGATACACCTACTCTGAACAAAAATGCACATATAATAGATTTTTCCTTTTCTGTGTCCCATTTGATTAGCAAAACAAATGAAAAATGCTCATTAACTTCAAAGACATTGATAACATTATCTGTGTTTTAAAGGACAATGTACTTTGACAGATGAAATAACTCCAAGTTTATTTTACTCTATTTATGTCCTGTCCAGTGAATAAACAAGAGCATTTTGCAGAACTTATGCTCCAGATACAATTTAAAATACACAGTATAGACTTGCTGTGTCACAATCCTTACCTCGCTTCAAAGGTTCTAAATTAGACTCCCCATAGCTTTCCTTTGAGCCTCTTCTATTAACAAGATCCCCAAGTAATTCTGCTGAGCCCTAGTTAAAAATCACCCATACAAAATGAGTTTGGCTGCCATTCTCATTTTACAGATGAGAAAACGGAGACCCAGAGAGCAGAAATGACTTGTGCAAGGTCACCTAGCAATTAACAGCAGAATCATAAAAATCCAAGCCTCCAGGGCACACAGTCTAGTTCTGTTGCTAATACACTGATTTTACTATGTTGATTTGGGTTAAAAATAAGATCTGTGACACCAACTCCTGACATCATTAATACAGTACCCGCAAGTGAGCACAGTTTTTGAAAATAAAAGGGAGTCCTTGGTAGCCAGCAAAGCTTAAAGTGCTGAAAGAAAGTAGCACTGCTTTAGAATTGCATGTGGCAAATTAACACATTTTTCTGAACCACAGCCTTCAACTTTTCTGGGTCTCTGAAGAAAAACAGGAAAGGAAAAAAAATCACTTTTTCTTACTTTCTTTGCTGAACAATAATTCTCTGTAATATCTGGATTTGCCAGGTGCAGGGGTAAGATTATAATAAAGGCAGTCACAGATCTCCTCCTCTCAGTGATCAAAACAGAGTCTTTTGTTTCTTTGAGATCAGCACATCCTACCCTCCAGCCAGCTCTGCTGGGCGGATTGACAGGTTGCCTCATTCAGACACCCTGTTCAAAAGATAGCCTAATAGCAGTGTATATTGAACCATCTTCAGACAGCGAAAGAGACTGCAAGAGTGAGATTGTTGGCCCCATCGCAATTTGCATTCATCCCATACACTGAGGTGCTTAGGAGACAGAAGTCGGTAAATGAACAAAGATCTGGATATTTAAGGTCAGAAGTCATTGCTGGCTGAAGTATTTTGATAGGAAAGACCAGAAAAATTTATGTTGATATGTTATTTTACTCTATATCATCTGCTGGATGAATGGTAATGTATTTAAATGTTTTTAGTATGCACCAGAGTTACTTGGATTAGATTCTTCTCACGAAGGAACACTTTTGACATAGGAAGATAAACAAACCAACAAAACTGTAATTATCTAACCAGAGAGAAGGAGAAACAGCATTTCGGCTAAGTTTAATTAATTGTTTTGTCTAAATGACTGCCAGAGAGATTCTATTTGGAGCCAAAAGACTGGATTCTGGCTCAGGTCTACCAAAAGTAGCTCAGTAACTTTTTCTGGTTTATACCAATTTTCTCATAAAAAAATTTCAAAGTTAGACTATATAATCATTTCCACCACAAATACTGTACTTTTTGTTAATTACTGATTGATAATTTATATTAGTTATGAGATGTACAATTTACTTAGGAAGTCTTAAATGCAATAAAGCGGGGTATTCTTGCTTTTATGACAGAATTCCTGAAATATGAAAGAGTATAATGAGTCAGTGTGTGACTCAAAGGCTTTATTCATAAAATAAAAATAAAGAAACTGTATTTAGAAATGTATATATGTATAAAAATAGCCAGAAGAAATAAATAAGATGGTTAACTGAAAATATCTACATTACTGTTATAAAATTGAGTTGGGTTATTGAAGCAGTTAATTAAAAAATAGAAAAAAAAACTCTCCTTATTAAACATATCTAAAAGGCTGCCATCTAAAAAATTAAGATATTTTCCCTTGAGAATTCAGTGTCACTGTAACTGAGCAAAAGCGAGGCCATCTTATTTCACTAAATGGCCCCAGCCCCTCTTCTGTGTGACTACTCACTGTTGCTTTGCACGTACTCTCAAAAAAGCCACATGCTCTCCTATTTATGGCCTCTGCTTACGTAAGTACTCCCTGATAGCTTGATAAATTAAAACTTTGTTCTATGAGTTTCTCTCCCGGAGCATGCTGACCACAGGTGGGAAACACACCTACAAGGTATCCATCACAGCTGACAGAAGACTGGAACATTGTGATGCCTGGAGCCCCATCACACCTGGAGCCCAACATCCATGGACCCCCTCCTCACTGCCCATTTTCCCTTATATAACTGTCTCCAGATTCTGTCATCCTTGAAGATGGGTTTTTGAGACATTAGTCACCCATCTTCTGAGTTGCAGACTAATCTAATTAAATTCCTTTCTCCACTTGTTTTATTTAATTGGCTCAGATTGTGGTGAGCAGAGTGAGCCCATTGCTCAGTGTCATTGTTAGCTACGTACCAGGGGAAAAAAGCAAATAAACAAATTCAAGGCTTTAAGGAGCTAGGACCTATATTGCCCCTGTCTTGAATTTTTTCCTTGAAGCAGTAAAAGTTACGAATCTGTAATGAGACAGGAAAAATTTTTCCACTTTTGACTCACTATATTTTATTTATTTATTTATTTATTTATTTATTTTTGGTGAGGAAGTTGGCCCTGAACTAACATCTCTTGCCAGTCTTCCTCTATTTTGTATGTGGGGTGCTGCCACAGCATGGCTTGATGAGCAGTGTATAGGTCTGTGCCTGGGATCCCAACCTGAGAACCTAAGGCCGCTAAAGCAGAGCACATGAACTTAACTGCTATGCCACCGGGCCAGCCCAAGATCCATTATATTTTAGAATTTGAATTTAGATACACAAAAGAGAAAACATAAGATTTTAATATTTTGATAATTTCCAAAATAGTTTATCAATTTATATTTTGCCCAAGAAGTGCTAATCATTATGAAATCTGCAAAATTTAATAGAGACAAAGAAGAAATGGGTACTACTGAGATCATATGTATATATCAACTGTTATTAAACTATGCTGTATTAACAAAAATAACAAAGATTCTTATTCTAGAATGGGATGAAGCCAGCCAATCCTACCTCACCACCCCCACATCACCTTCCAAGTGAATTAGAGGCTCACTTTGGGAAGATTTTTCAAACTACACTGTTCTTCTCACCTCAAAGATCACATGCCTCTGCTCTTTTCCTCTCTCCCTCAGCGGTCATTGCGTAAGGAGAGATCTTTGGATGGTAGGTGTATGTATGTGAATGGATTAGGGCAGAAAATGATGGGGAGTTTAACTGAATTCCTCAAAGACTGCTCCCCAGAGTCTTTGGGATTTGAAAGCAATGTTAAATTTAGGTTGGGCTATAAGTGTTTGAATAGTGCATTTCTGATGAATTGTCAAGTGACAAGAAGTTTCCTTTATGTCCCTGCAAGAAGAGACTCTAAGGTAGAGCCCAACATGAAGAAGGTAGCTTGGACAAGTGCACCATAATCCAGCGATGCAGTGTCATACTGCCTTCTGCCCTAAATTTAACAAGACACCCTCAGAGTCAAAGAAGTTTTCAGTATTTATGATTTGTATGCAGTTGTTAGAGGATGCATTTTTTTAATTTGCCTTGAAGATAATAAGAATAATAGTAATATTAATAAGTGGTAATTGAAAACAACCTCTCAGAGACTATGGAACTCATAGGCACTGAGATTCAGAACTTTCATAAATAACAAACCGCAAAACACATGAAGGTCTGGTCAATATCTTCACTAGTTTCCAAGGAAAGAGTCAAAAGAGCTCTAAAGCACTTCAGTTTTATTAGTCCAAAGTCTATGTGGAAAACTGAGATTTATCAGGCAAAAAATGCATTTGACCTTAGTAGAGCAGCTAGACAGAGGCAGATTATAAAGTTGTCTTTAAATTGGCTCTTTTTCTGACCATTTTGAGACTGTAAATGCAGACTCAACTGGTTGAGATCTGCTTACAGAAACAGGAAAATAGAAAAATTAGCTGAGACTTGAAAGTAATTTCTTATGTATTTTGTGACTGTCCTCTGGTCAAGAAATTACCATTGCAAAAGGTAAAAATCTGGAATTTTCACAGCATCTGTTTCTGGATATAAAATGCAGAAATCACCTTAGAAAAGCAACAGAGTAGTGAATATAGTACCTACAAGGTACAAGGCCAATAAAACATACTTTAATATATGATAAGAGTATTTTAATCTATGTTTAGCACAGTTTGTCTCAGTCTTTCTTTATCCTGTGTTGATTATTACTACACTTTACTTAACAAATGAAAACCATAGTATGTATTCTCAAATGTTCCTGTTAGGTGGTTCACATTGAATCCAACATCAAATGAGCTCTTGTAATCTCATCTTTTCCATTGTTACCGACAAAGAGCATGTGCCTAGCCCTGGTTAGTAGAACCTGAATGAATCAGATGATAATATTCTTCCGAATTATCTCTCTCCAGAAATTAGACCATTGGGTATTTCTGCTTTCATAAACTAATCATATGCCTATGTCAAGGGAACCTGTATTGTGAAAACAAGATGGGGTTGAAAGGAAAACAAGCTTGCTTTGAATCCTAGTTCTGCCTGTTACTGACTGTAAAACTTCCCATGCTCACTTTTTGCCTTCAACTTTAGTTTTTTCAGTGTAAACAGAAATTCTACCATTACCACAAAAAATTCTTAGTGAGCTATGATTATGCACCATACTACGCCCTGGGCTACCTTAAAAAGCAGAAGAGTTTAGGCCTCTGCCTTCCTAGAATTAGGATTAGAGGAAGATTCAGACAGCCAAATAAGTAATACCACGGAAATTTAGAAAGTAATGTGGGAGCTTAGAGCAGGGACAAGTGACCTAGTTTATTGAGGAAAAGGAAGATTTCCACAAAAAAAATATATTAAAGCTAAGACTTCAAAGGAGGAAAATTGGAAGTTTGAGTAGGAGATAATGTCTCAGTCTGAGGAATCTAAGAGTGGGAGCTTGGAGGCATAGGAAGGACTAAAAATATTCAATTTAGCTGGTGTACAGAATTTTTTAAAAAGATGGGACTATATCACAGTGAAGAAAAATACCTTCCCTTTATAGTTCTTATGAGGATTAGATGTAATGTATAAAAAAATCTACCATATAACATTATGAATTAATTAACATGGTCATAATAAAATCTATTTCTAGGAAATCAGGATTTAAACTAGAACTTTTAGTATAATTTTGGAAAATCTAACTAACAACCATTTAAACTCACTTTAATTTAGTACCATGACTATAAATACCAACACAAATCTACTTAACATCCTTCATCTGTAATTAATTAAAATAACAATGTAAACTCATATTCCAACTTGGACTCACATTTCTCCAAAAAAAAAGAAAGGATGAGTGAATTAAAAGCCTATGTAAAACTGAAGAATTCATGTCACTCATTTTACTAATATGGGACTACAATAATTTGTTTTCATGAACTTAGAATAAATGTCATTACAATTTTCATTTATATAAAAAAGAATGATTAGAGCTGTAATCAATGCCATTTAAGCAAACAAACAAATATGCAATTCCCACTGGAATTATATAACAGGGCTAATCTGAAATTTTTGAGTTCATATTTTTAAGAATCTGATATAAATGAACAAAACCACAAGCTCCTCTTGTAGACAATTGATTCCAGTTTCTCGTCTGTCTCCCTTTTTGTGGCATAGCACAGGGGGCACAACTGTAGACTGATCTCCTTATTTTCAAGAAGTACTTGCACTGACTGTCGTTTGAAACAAATTTAACAATTCCCTTTTGCATTGTAACATCCCTTCTGTTTTTCTCTTTCCCAGCCCAACTATTAAAAAACACTCCTCACAGTTCTCTAACATTTTGGAGGTGTTTATAAAGCTATTAACAATCCTTTCAAGTTTCTCCCTCCAAAGTGATTCACTTTTATGCTTCCTTTGGAAAAAAATATTTTACATTCAACTTTATTGCCAACAAAACATCAACACTAGCTTAGGCTTTTATAATAATTAGAACCAAGATTACTTAAAATGTTGTCAAATTGAAGAAGTTGAGAAAAACGGGATTATTAAGCCAGAATCTATTTTTAATTCCAAACCCAAAACAATATGATTAAATCTAAGATGGCATTTAAGATAAAATTACTGTCAACGGATGATTTGACATTTCGAAAATTTTAGTTGGCTTATTTTTACATTGAAAGTAGTATAAGAAAAAGAAAGTGAAATAAATGAAGAGATTGTTTTCTTATTTACATCATAAAATATCAAAGTAACAGGCATTGAAAAGATCAAAAATAGGCAGAATAATAATGCTTTGTAAAAACTGTATCTTGTACACATGAGTAAATTACGACTTTAAGAAATTAACCTGCTTCCCGAAACATCATCACTAATAACTGTCAACATGTCCTAGGGAAGGAGGAAATTGGGGCAAAACTCTTTCTAGAAGAGCAACACTGATTAAAATCTAAACTAAATCAGTTGCTCCCTGCATGAAATATTGCTAACAGTAAATAGAACAATTTAATATAGGAAACTGTTTTTACTCTACAAAAGTAAACCTAAGCATATATAGATGTGTGTATATATATATATATATATATATATATATATATATACGTACGTACGTATATACACATACATATGTATATACACACATATATTTAAGAAATGCAGAATCAGATGATGAATAATTTGAGTCAATAGAAATGGTTTTGGGTTGTGATTATGTAAATTTGTTCTTTTCCATCCCTTTTTAAAACTTTTTGTTTGGAAATAATTTCAAACTTACTGAACAATTGCTAAAATAAGACCAGCCTAATCACTTGGAATTTACATGACCCAGAGGGAGTAAGTCGACAGGACCTTCAAAGTAAGGAAACGTAGGGAAAGAAAGTAGCAGGGAGGAGGAGAGAGAGAGCCTAGGAGAGAGAATAAGAATCTACAGAGAGAGATCATGAGAGGCATTTTCTGCAAGTGTGAGGTCATGTGTTTTGTTTTGAATTAGAAAACTACTAAGTTACTGAAAATTTTAACTTTTTTCCTTTTACTCTCACTGAAATTTTAACTTTTTTCCTTTTACTCTATACTCCACTTTTGGGATTTGGTTGCTCCTTCAATGAAGATTTTTATCTTGATACACTTGGAATGGAGACAATAGCCTCCCTTATGGGGTCTCCTACAGAGGCTCCAGCTGCAGTGGCATTGGGCCAATTTGTTTATTATAAACTTACCCCTCCTACTCGAGACAGAAAATTCCTGGAGCCTCCATCCTCAAGCTTTCCCACGGACAGCTGGCATTGGCATCTTCTTGGATTTTGCTGGAATGAAGTCATTTGACTCTTCCTTAGACAAAGGTGGGTCAGAACCTGCATTATAACAACATCTTCAGGTGATGCACGTTCGGGATGGAGAAGCATTGCTTTGGGAAAGCCAGGTGTTGCCTGCGGGAAAAGCTGGTACTGCTTTCAGGGCAGGTAAGGTATCATTTTGTTGTCCACATTGTGCTTTGTTCAGAATGGGAGGTTAACCAGAGGTTGAGTCCTAACTACTATAATCTGATTCTAAGGTCCCCGGTGTGAGGCCCTGCATAGCTGACCACAGGAAGTTGAGGGGTTTTCCTAACCTTAAGAACAGTTATTATTTATCATATGATTCGAGTTAGTGATCAGTTTTCTTTTATAGCCTCTGAGCTGGAGTATAATTACAATCTTCTATATCACAAACAAAACAGATTATGGAGGTTTCTTCTTTTTCCCCTTCTGTGGAATTTTTCAGCTTTTTTACTTGTTTGTTTTGCTTTCTTTATCGATCTATCTATTGATTGATTTACTGGTATCAATGAAATAGGAATGTGAGGAATAATCTGGGAAGAACTGATTGTCTTATTAGATACACAGTGATGAATACACATACACACACATGTGTGTGTAGATATATTTTCCTAATCTCAATTTCACACATTCGTTATTAAACATTCTTACTAATCAATTACTTTTTAAACCTTCCTTTGGGTGTAACAGGCTTGTCACCTTTACTCTGGCCATATGGATCTACAAAGTTGACATGCACAATTAGCAAAGCGGAAGTAGTTCCCTCAGAGGGAATTAATTCTCCACTCTTTCCCTACCTCCTCCACCTAATGTGGGTTTTTAACCAAGTAGTGTTGGTGTGTTCAGTAACTCCAGCTAGACAAGGGGTTTCTTGAGGAGAGAGACTTTGCTCTGTACTTCTGTGTGTGTGTGTGCTTGCTATAACAAGAGTCTTCTCTACAGTGTGTAGAACCTGGAAAAACTGATACCGTATGCTTTCTCACTTCACTACTCCTGATATTTTTGTAAAGATTATACTGGACTAAAACAGGTGTTAAAGACAGCTTTGAAGACAAACAAAGCCAGTTAAAAACAATTGGGAATTGGGGCATTAGGAAAAGGCCAACTGTTAAATCCATGGGCACCTTGCCTTTGTCAGTTGGTGGGATGATGTTTGTGGTACAGAGGAAATCCAAGCTTAATAAGAAGAAAAATACAGATATAAGTATTTCCTCCCTTTTCTCAAATGCCGGTAACTCAAGATCCCACAAAATTGGAGGAACAGAATGATAGACCTGATTTATCATATTTCAGTGTCCTTAATACCTGCTGCATTAGAGCCAATAATTGTGGTTTGAAGAGACATTGTGTGTGTGTGTGTGAGTGTTTAGCACTTCCAGTAGTTTATTTTTACTTAACATAATTTCTCTTAAGATGCAAACATGGGCAAAAAGAATTGACATAAGTGTTCAGAATTAATTGTGGATTTATGAAATAAATCAAATCTCTATAAAGCAATTCAATATACTCATTTGTACTGAAAGACAGGTAATTTTTCATTTGATGTGTTTGTTGGGATGTTGCTTACTTGTGCTCAGGGCGTACATTTATCATCACAGATAGTATGAATAGTAATCCCTGGATTAGTGTAACATGGCAGCTCTGGGGTTTTCAGTGGCGTCAACAAATAGCACTTCTTTTCTCTGAGTTATGCACTAACTGCTAAATAAGATCAAACTAAATAGTCAATAGATAGAGAATGAAAATTATCCTCTCATAACTTCTAAAGGCTGAGATAGAGAACGTAGCTTAGGGCAGCATTGATATGCAACATATTTTTGACAACTACCAAGCAAAGGCTTAGATCATTCAGAATGGTGGCATCCAAGCATAATGACTGCAACGCCATAAGAGACACACCTGCTGATCAGCTCTAGGAGGCTTGATCAGAATGACCTTGCTTTCTCCAACCCACTAGAAAAGTCAAGTAAAGGCAAACCCTCTGAAGAAAGTTTCCAAAGCAGTTACATCTTACCCAGTTACATCTTGGTCTCTGTAGAACAAGATGGAGAAACAGATCAAACAGTTTCCTCCGGGTTGCTCAGGACTATGGAGAAATAACTCCACCCACTCAAGAAGGAGGACCGCTGCTTTGATCAAGCAACCAGGTAACATGTGCTACATCTGTGAGAAGAATAAAGGCTAAGAAATGAGTTTAAAAAGGCTTGAGAAACATCCCTCCTGAAGAAAGAAATATCAAGAGAGGAGAGAAAAGTGTTCTTTTCCACAAATATCCAAATATCCCATCTTTAATGCTATGAGATATCTATAGCATGAATAAAATAAATAGAAAACCTAGAGGAAAACTAAGTCAAAGGAATGGAATATTGACCCATAGCTACACCTGCATGTTTAGTTGATCGGACGTTAATTTAATATAAAACAAAAATATTCTAAAAGTAAGGGTTAAATTCATTACTCCCCCAAATATAGCAATTCTATCAATTACTAAAATACCTGAAAATGTTGTACAAATATAGATATATAGCTAGGTATAGATAAACAGAGATACATATACAATTTTGTAACTAACATGTAAAATATACAATATTCTTTTATAAATAAGCTCTTGCTTTCTTTTACATCAACTTTGAAAGGCCTTTTTGTATTGTTCACATTTTTAACAATAATGATAACTCATATCTTTAAAACGTTTTAATGATTTAGTCAATGTCACCGAGCTAATATGCATCAGAGTCAGGGGTAGAAGACACAAATGATATTTAATAGTAACAAAGCAACAATTGCCAATAACCAAAGGGCTCTTGATATGTGATAGTTGCCGTACTGAATAATTTACATATGTTTATCCTTTAACACTTACAATTACCTATGAGGTACATATGGTTGTTATTCCATCTTGCAGAGGAGGAAACTGAGGCACAGAATAAATTTCTGTAGGTTATACAGAAGGTTGACTTACAAAGTTGGTCAAAGTTGGCAAAGTTGTTTCCTACTGTGGCATGGATAGCACTTCTTGAACCACTACGCACGTGTTCTGGAGTTGAACAATCATGTAAATGGATGGAGCATGGTGGGAGCCAGCTTTCTCAGTACTGGAATGGAAGATCACAGCGAAGACAGGGGGGAGGCTGGAATGATCCCTGTGGTTAAGGATTAGAGTTTGATACATCAGGATGAGCTCATGTTTAGCTTAATATACATACAGATGGTTACAGATACACACATTTATAGATAATGGCATATACACAGGTCAATATACAAACATATTTCTTTTCTCTGAGATCACCCAGCTCTCGGCTTGTCATCCATTCTGCCAGAATAGGAATCAGGACTCTTTGGATATGTGACTGATTCTAGGACTGGGACAAGGAATATCCAAAATAAACCTGGAGCAGAGAGTAGTGCCAAAAAGCTAGGATGTGCTAAAACCCACCCACCCACACACACACACACACGCACACATATCGTTGAGGCACGGGAGACAAAGAAAAGATTTACCAATGGCCAAAACTGGAACAATCTGAGCCCAAAAATAAAGTATAATTGGCTTGTAACTCAAAGTGTGCAATAAACATCCATGAATCAACACTGATACTACAAAGAAAGAAATTTTTGGTTGAAACTGTGAGGATGACAGGTGTTGTTCCTCCCTTGAGTCTAACCAGAAAGAAAACAAAAATATAACAATGCCCTCTCTGTCTCTTGCCTATGTTCCCCTCCCACCCTGTTGTCTTCAGTGTCTCAAACCGGCTTCGTTAGGAGGGAGAGCTTCGGGCTGCCAGGGTGTTTTCACTTTTAATGACTGTTTTCTTTTTGAAGAGAAAGCCAAAATCATCTACTGAGAGTGAGGTGATTTAAGAAATACAAGTGGGTTAACAGGACTAGTGTTAAGAATAGTTGTTGTGGGGAAAATTATCTCGATGTGACTGAGCTCATAAATATTTTTGAATGCTACTGAGGGTTGAGCTGAGGTTAGCGGCAGTTATTTATAATACTGCCCATTTTCACTGTAATATGAATATTTGCAATTGTGTTCCTAAATTGTTCAAAAATAATCTCAAAAGCCTACACTTAAAATGTAAGATTTATCATATTTCCTCCATTATGAAGTGCTCTCAACTGTAAAATGCACTGTCATTTTAACACCTGTTTTTCATTCATTCATCCAATGAATGTTCTACGACCTCGTGGAGCTTATGTTTTATTAAGGTGAGAGCGTTGCTAATAAAGTAAATAAATAATTATATTTATACATATTTCAGGTGACGATAATTTCTATTGAAAATATAGGAAGCAGGAAGGAATATAGAAAGTGCAGAGGCTGTGTTTTTCCATTGTAAATAGGTTGGTAAATTAGGTTTCGTTGAACTGGTAGCTTGTGGGCAAAGACCTAACGAAGGTGTAGGAGCAGCTATGCAGATTTCCTGGGGGACAAGTATCCAGGCACAAAAGAGCCAAGAATCCTGTGTAGCTGGAGCGGAGTGAGCAAGGGGTGAAGAGTAGCAGATGAGTCAGAGAGATTGTGGAGGTTCAGATATGTAGGGCTTTATGAGCCATCACAAGACTTGACTTTTACTCTTAATGAGATGAAAAACAATGGGAGGTTTTTGAGCAGAGCAGCAACATAGTCTGACATGTTTTAAAAAGATCATTCTAGCTCCATGTTAAGAATAGACTGCAGGCAAGTAAAGAAGGAAGCAGAGATATTAGCTAGAAAACTATTAACATAAAATAGGCAAGAAATATTTGCAGCTTGATCCATGGTAGAAGCAGTGGTGGGGGTTAGAGGTGCATTATTATTACAGTTTGATGACAGAGGTAAGAGAATGCAATTACCTTTGGCCTTGGACTAAGAATCTAGTATAGAGATGCTATTAACTGGGGAAACAGAGCATTGGGGTGATTAGTTCATTTTTTAAAATTTTGAGATGCCTGTTATACCTTCCAAGGAGAGATGTTGAGTACACTATTGCATATTTGAACCTGGAGTCCAAGGGAGAAACTCAGTCACTACACGTAAATTTGGGAGTCGCTGGCATGTAAATCGAAGCCATGAGATTGAATCAGATAAACAACACAGTAAGTGTATATGGGAAAGTAAATAGACCCGGGATAGTCCAATTTTTAATGGATAGAAACAGAGGAGGGACAAGCAAAGAAGTCTTAGAAGGATCAATTGAAGTATAGGAGCAAAATCAGTAGAGTGTAGTATTTTGGAATGCAATTTAAAAAAGTTTCTGACTGGACTGAGGGGTTCATGGCTTCAAATGATACTCTGGGTTCCGTTAGTATGAGGACTCAGAACATAACCTTTGAGTTAGCAGGGTGGAAGTCCTAAGATCTTTTCATAAGTTTTGGTGGAATGGTAGGAGCAAACGTTGGTTAAAGTAGATTAAAGAGAAAATGAGAGGAGAGGAATTGGAGACAGTGAGTCTAGTTCACCCCTTTTAGAAGTTTTTCAGTGAATGGGAGTGGAGAATTGGGGCAGTTTCTGGAGGCAGATGGGATCAAAAGAGGTTTTATAAAGATTGGAGATCTTCCATTGCTGAAGATAATGATTCAGTTCACAGAAGATCTGATGATGCACAAGATAGTGAGGGAAGTTCTGGAATTTTATGCTTGGAAGAGTGGGAGGGAATGGTATCTGGTGTAGCATTGCCACAAGCTAGATTGTAGACAGTGGCAGAAAATGCATCCAGATTAGCAGGACTGAGGGCAAAGATCAGGGATGGAGTGCATGGGAGGTGGATATTGTGACACTGGGAGCCTATAGATGTCCTCTTCTGATTGTTACTATTTTCTCAGTGAAGCAGAAGGCAGTCATATGTGAGAATAAGCTTAAGTTAGGAGATGTTAGATATTTGAACAGAGAAGACAAAATACAATATCACCATCCAGGAGCCTGGAGAACAAATGGATTAGGAAAATGTAGAAGGAATGGTGAAAACTTTAGTAGCTTTTGGAAAATTAAAAGAAAAGTTCTCTCCTATTAAATGTACTCATCAAACATGAAATTTTAGAATTATGTGAAGAAAGGACTTAGAATCGTGTGAATATGGCAATGCATATTCTTGAATATTCAGACTTCTCTATTTTACATCCTTCTGGTCTCATAGAGGCCACACTGAACTCTTCAATCAGAAGTCTGATGGAAGCCCATAAAGCAAGCTCTGAAAAACTTGGGCTTTGAGTCTGGTACGGCACTTTGGAGGGCCCTGTCACATTCTTCTAGCTTGGTAGTATTGTCTTATTGAATAGTTCATATTTGTGATTTAAACACAATTTCAAGGGTTTACAAGAACCCTGAATTCCAAAGGGGTGAGTCGCTATTGATTCTCATTTGTGCCAAAGAGATTTTGGGTATGCACAGGTGAACAAGCAGCATTTTAGTGAGGTCCAGGGAGCTCAGTGGGATCATTTAGCAAATGACAATGATTAAGGCAGATTAAGACCAGAATTAGGCAGAATTGATGCAGGTTAATATTTATGTTGCAAGCAAGTTATTATAACTCCAAGAAAAAATATATATAAAAAAGAGGGTTGGTCTTCATGCCTTTTTGCATTTTTCCCCTTAATGCTAAGATTTTAGAAAAATATTTTAGGGTCTATATAGAACTATACTATTTAAAAATGATCTCTAAGAATGATCTATTCTAAAAGGAATATGTTCTTGAAGTCACTTTAAGGTATCTTTTCAAAAAGTTATGCAAATTTATTATAGAGTTTGTCTTCCTGGACATTTTTAGTATTATTTTTATCAATTTCATGTATTTTCTGCTTAAATAAGGACACATTTCTATGACTCACCTATGTTTTCCGATTGACCAGTGTAGTTATCACAATTTATTTTTCATTTGTTTTAACGGTCTTTTGGAAGTTAAAATAAGTTGATCTCACATCTTTTAACATTTAATTTTAATACATAATAAAAAATGAAACAGGGGCCAGCCACGTGGCCAAGTGGTTAAGTTCGCACACTCTGCTACAGTGGCTCAGGGTTTTGCTGGTTCGGATCCTGGGTGCGGACATGGCACCACTCATTAGGCCACATTGAGGTGGCGTCCCACATGCCACAACTAGAAGGACCTACAACTAAAATATACAGCTATGTGCTGGGGGGATTTGGGGAGAAAAAGCAGGAAGAAAAGAAAACAACAAAAAGAAGATATGCAACAGTTGTTAGCTCAGGCGCCAACCTTAAAAAAAAAAAAATGAAACAAACATGGAATATATATGTCTTAGTCCATTTGGGTTGCTATAACAAAATGCCATAGACTGGATGGCTTAAACAGCAAACATTTGTTTCTTGTAGCTCTGGAGGCTGAAAAGCCCAAGATCAAGGTGCCAGCCAATTTGATGTCTGTTAAGGGTCTGCTTCCTGGTTCATAGACAGCTGTCTTCCAGCAGCTGCGACCCCACATGGCGGAAAAAGCAAGAGACTCTCTGAGGTCTCTTTTATAAAGGCACTAATCTCATTTATGAGGACTCCACCCTCATGACCTAATCACCTCCCAAAGGCCCCACCTCCTGTTACCATCACAATGGCAGGAGGTACATTCAGTCCATAACAATGCATATGCATATTTATATACATACATGTACATATATACAAACATATATTTTCACTCAAACACATATGCATGTCTATGTAGATATGTGTGTATGATATAGTATATATGTATGTGTATATATATGTACACACACAGTAGGCATGTTACAAATATAAGTATGACTAGTTTCCATAAATCTATTGATTGATATTTGAAATCCTTTCTTCTGGATAAGCATAAACTTAATCTTCATTCCCCTTTGCTTAGGGTTTTAAATAAGTCCTGAGGCTGCTGAAGCACCGCCATTGCACAGCAGGCACGGAGGTTATAGACATCCGGGGTAGCAGTCATCCGGCAACTGTTCACCCAGCACCTTGTCAAGACTCCTCCATGACTGCTCCACACAGGCCTCCACAGAATCCATTTAAGCCTCCACTTCCAGCCTGGTGGCTCCTTCTGCTACTTCCGTGGCACTTTTGTGCACTCACGAATCATCCGGCTGCTCCTAGGCCAGGGAGGTTGAGGACATTCAGTGTGGCTGTGGAAGGTCCTGTCTACCTAGACACAATGAGCAGTGCGTTTCTTCACTGGACTTTTCTAGGAAGTAAACGCAAGCCCCTTCTACTTTTCTCTCTTTCCTTTTCTTATTTTAAAATCTCATGGGCAATATGAAATGTGTAACTATTTAGATATTTCTTCTAAAACAGCAATTAGAAATATTAGCATAAAATATGCAACCCTCCTATGTAAAGTGAATGTCACTCTATAGTATGGAATTTAATATCAGTTTAATCCCCAGCTTCTCTTTAAAATACCTATCAGGGGTGTGTGTATGTGTGTGTGTGAGTGTGTGTGTGTGTGTGTGTGTGAAAAAGAGAGAGAGAAAGAACAAGTACATAGTGAGCAAGCACTGGTAACTGTGGTTGTGGCTTTTTAATTTTTGTTTTTTTCCCTACATCTTGAGGGTGTTTTTTTTTAAATGGAAGCCTCTAAACCTAATTAGACTCTCTATTTTTTTTTGCTGAGGAAGATTCACCCTGAGCTAACATCTGTGCCAGTCTTTCTCTATTTTGTATGTAGGACGCTGCCACAGCATAGCTGATGAGTGGTGTACGTCCGTGCCCAGGATCTGAACCCGTGAATCTGGGCTGGAACAGAGCACAGAAAACTTAACCACTATACCACAGGGCTGGCCTCATCTCTATTTTAAAATTTGAGATCTAATGCAACACATAGTAAAATTGCAAAGTAATCAAATGAATATTCAAGACATGAGACCTTTAGAATTTGTCTTTTTATCAAAGCTATATATGCATATATTTTATTGAGTTAAAAAACTGTTTTTTTCATTTATACTGTTTTACACTAAAAAACGCTTTTCCTGTGTCTCTCTTCTCATATATTTTATCACTTTTCTGGACATATTTTAAAAATAGCGTGCTTATATTGAAGTATCTTAATTTTCCACTTTTAGACAATGTCTGTTAACCAATTTGAAAGATGAGGATTAGCTCTCCTTCACTACACACCTCTCCCATGCCTACTGGACGTGCCTGTATGTTCCCATGTCTGTCCCACATTTTCCTCTATTGTACATTCAGAGCTGATGGCCAAAATACTTAATCACAGGTACAGCTCATATTCCTGCCAATCAGAGTGCACACAGCCCTGAATAACTGCATTGGCTATATCACTGCATACTGGTAATTATCATCTCTCACTCTATCTTAAATAGTGTTGTATCAATATGCAGTGTTTATATTAATATGATTATGTAAATGCTATTTTGTTGAGCCATGAAGTAATCATTGATGGCTTTTCCTTTCCTGCACAATCATGTGTTTTGACTGGAACAAATTATTGCCATGTTTTGTTATGGGTGTAGTATGTTCGGATATATAGTTTTCTATTTAGTTATTGCTAATTCAGGATAATTTCTTTTCATTTGTGAAAATCTCCTCTTAATTTGTTCATGAATTAAACATTCCACTTTCTTTTTTGTAAGAAACCTCTCCCAGATCCTCTGTGTCAGCTCCAACCCTTACTGGCCTGTTGCATAACTTTAGCTGGAAATAATTTGCCCTTGGATTTCTGTTTTCCACTGTTAATATTTTGAAGATTGAGTTCATTATGATTCTTTAAACTTTTCATCAATCTTTTTTCTTTTCTTCTCTGAGGAAGCTTGCAAATTCTTTTCATTGCTCACAGCATTCTAAAATTGTATAATGTGATATGGCTCTATTTTCAACTGTTGTACCAAATGCTTAGAAGGCCCTGCTAGTGGAGACACACAGGACACCAGGCCCCGATTCCAGCAAACATGGCTAAAGCCATAGGCTTGGGATATTCTCCTGTCAGAGGAAATATTTCATCATTTCTCATCATGGACTCATATCCATCAAAGCTATCCACCATTCTGAAAACTTGAAAGTTGTGATATCAGGGTAATTTAACTGCAGCAGAACAGTCAGAAAATCTTAATATTTGTGTAGAACAGACCAGATGAATAAGGCAAAACAGAGACAGGAAACAGTTCTGTTGAGCTTTGGAAGAAATGATCAACAGGCAGGCTGACTCCAGACGGATTACTTCCTGGACAAGCAGGGATGTCCCAGAGTCCTGCAGCCTTGTAAGTGTTCTCCACTTGATTCATTCTGGGGGAACTGATTTACACATTTCTCCACAGGAGGTTGGAGAATATGAAAGAGAATAACCTGAGAGTGTGTGTTTGGAGTATTTCTTTCTTGCATAAGGATGACCACAAAGCTTAATTAATGATAATAAGGGTCTTAGCAGACTGAGGTCTGAGACAAGAATGGTGGATAGTTTTGATAGACACTAAAACGTAGAAAGTAGTCCTTTTCCAGACTGTTGAAATGAGTCCTGATGAAGGAAGCGCAATGAGTCACCTGCCCAGGTGAGAACAGGTTGCATTCCGGAGGCTTCCTGTAAGGCACATCCTTCAGCTAGCGTAGTAGTGAGGGTTCTTGATGGGCAGCATCTTAAGCCAAATCTCACTTACTTAGGGAAGAAATGATTTGTCAGGATTTTGCATAGTTCACAGAATCTGGGAGGGTAGGAGATCTAAGCCTCAAGGGAACAGAGTGAGAAACAGTGTCCCATGGCATGGCACAGAGTGGGTCTCTTATTGCTGCTGTGACGAAATGGCACAGTCCTGGGGGCTGGCCCGGAGCACTCTCGCAGCTTAGGGAGCTTGGTGCCCCTGTGAGAATTGCTATCCTTGCTGCCTCTAGAAGGAGCCATCACTGCTGCAACCTCCAGTGCCCTGGCCAGCGTATGGGAACTGCACCACCCCTCCTCACCACCAGGCTCCTTTTTGCCAAGTCAGGCAGTGGTTTCAGAGCTACAGAACCACATCTCATGCTGGCAGCCTGGGGATAAGGAGGGCTGGGGAGCAAGACTTGACATGTTCAAATTCTCTTCATATTCTACAAGGCTAGAGTGCCTTGAAGAGGAGGGTCTCCAACATAGGAGAGGTGGACAGAAGCTGAGTGACCAAAGAGAAAACCTTTGATTACCCAGTTACAAGAATTTTGAATGTGATCGTTAATAGATGTCCTGTCAGTTCAAATCTATACTGTACTTAGCCATATGGGAAGGGTTCATTAACAAAAGAATCTTGAAGACTTTCACAGGACTTGTTGAGAATGCCTAAAACCACAATGAGCAATAAACTATTTATATTTTATTAAGTGGGTAACATAAACGTTAATATAAACAGCAACAGTGTGTAACAGATAGAGTAGATTTAACAGTAACACCCAGTTCATCCTCATGGAAGTCATTCTATGATAGGACCCAAGATCACAAAGCCTGCGTGTCTATAGAAATCCCAGGCTTAGAAGTTTTAAACATGCAACAATATGTAAATAGAAAATAAGAATTTCTTAAGAAATTTTTTAAAACTGGGGGAAAATAATATCAGTTTTATTTCTAAAGTATCTTGAAAATTGATATTTCTTTCCCTGTAATTAGAGGCAAAACTACCAGTTTATGTAAAAACACTATCTTTAGATCAGAAGAAGTTAGCTTAACTGGTTTACATGAATTTATTTAAAAACATCTGAAAGCTATAAAACTTAATTTGTTTTATAAACCTTTATTAGGCAAACAAAAACATGATAATTTTCCAAAATTTTCCAGTGAAAGTGACTACAGGAAAAAGATGAACCAGGTTACTTAATTCTAGTTTTCTAATCATTGCTACATTATTACCACTAATAATTTACACTCATATCTCATGACCCTAAATCATCACCATGTGCCTACTGTATGTTTACTATGTGCCAAACACCGTTCTTAGTGTTTTATAAATATTAGCTCATTAACACAGCAGTGCATGAGGTAGGTGCTATAATTGTCATTGTTTATGCCATGTGGAAATTGAGACAGAGAGTCTTTGAGCAACTTGCGAGTAAGTTGTTGAGCTGAGGCTTGAAGCCAGGCAGTCTGGCTCTAGGCTCATTCTTCTAAGCACCATACCATACTGCTGAATTTATGCTACAAGGTCATGATTTGCCATCCTGGCTTACACATCAGTGCTTTATAAGTCTGAAATGTGTGTGTCAACAATCTCAGAGTCAGAGCACATCAATAGGGGATAACCTTTGAGTTTCTGAGATTTGTAGTAGTTTACCTTTTTCTGGGAATGAAGAGAATTCACTGAAAGGCAGAAACCAAAGCCAAATTTGTAGAAGAATTTCAGAATCCTACATCAGTGCTATTAGTATCCAGTGACTCCACCCGCATTTGACAGCGGAAGTCAACCCCCTGGGGACAGGACATGGAGGAAAGCCCAAGCAGATGTTTTTCATTCAAATATCCCGTCTTCTTAGCTGCAATCATTTTCTCTTGCTGCATTTAGATGTTGTGAGTCTAAATTTGTCCTTTAAACAGAGTAGACACTGATTAATATTTCAACACAGCTTATAGTTTAAATATGGCAGAATTCATACTTACACAATCTCGTTCAATCTGAGCCCGAGTCCTTGTTCTTTCTTGCCTTAGAGTTTAGTGTGCTATTTGTTCTGAGGTAGCTTTGGTCTTCCTATAACCCTGGATGGTACAGGATCTTTTGTGATATCATGATAAATTTGGTAAAGTGTTTGAAGTGTTGAAGCTTCTCAGTGTTTCACTATTAAACTGTAGCCCCTATGTTTTCAGGATAACTGGAAGATCTCTGGCTTCATAAGGACTCTTTATGTAACAACCTCCTTGATTCTCCTGGCAGAGTTATGATTTCCTTTCTGTCTCTAAATACTTATCACAATGTTATAATTTTTTATTTTTAAGTTTCTATTACAAAATGATGAGCTCTTTTATTGCACAGATTTGTTTGAGAATACAAAGAAGAAGACAATATAAGGATCTATAAAATTTAGGAGAAAAAAGGGCTTTTGGATACTAAATAATACAAGTATTGGTATGATTTATAGTTATAGTCACTTAAGTGTGCACTGCATTTTGCCAGAGTAGACAAAACCTGAGCTTTTCTACACAGACTTAATAGGAGACTGATTCAAAATGGTTATTATTTAACTTCTCTTACATTCCATTTATAAGTATGTTTTCTTATGATAGCCATCTTTCCAAATATAAGGTACACAGTTCTAAATAAATCATTAAATGAATGTGTAAAATATTATAGCTAATATGAACATGACTTTTAAGCTTTTTTGCCAGGACCATTTCTTTTTCTGTTAGGTGTAATGGTGAAGAAGCTTTCTACTAGAGAATCCTTGGAGTAAGATTTCTTTCCTCATTTTCTTTTAAATCTGTGTGTGTGTGTGTGTACCTGCTATAGAAGGGAGCTAGAAATCAGGAAAATTGTCATTACCACTATTATTTTGAATTTTTTTTGACAGTTTTCTAGTATGATTCAGTTCAACAAGTATTTATCGAGAAACTATTATACATAAATAATTATATTTAATAATATATGGTCTTATGTCTGAATTGTATCTTCCCAAAATTCATATGTTGAAGCTCCAATCCCCAGTGAGATGGTGTTTGGAGATGGCACCTTTGGAAGGTAATTAGGTTTAGATGGAGTCACGAAGGTAGGGCCTTTGTGAGGAGATTAGTGCCTTTATAAGAAGAGACAGTGGAGACATTTCTTGCTCTCTCTCTTTACCATGAGAGGACACAGGGAGAAGGTAGCCATCTGCAGCCAGGCAGAGTCTTTACTGGGGAACCAATTGCCTGGCACCTTGATATCGGACTTCCAAGAACTTTCTTCCAAAACTTGGAGAAATAAATGTCTACTGTTTAGGCCACCTGGTCTATGGTGTTTCATTACGGCGGCCCAAGCAAATTAATATGCATGGGATGCAAGATTAGGCATAATTTATCTCTCTTCTCAAGGAGCTCGTTGGGGCTATAAGTGGAGAAATAACTATGATACAACAGAATAGATAGGATTTGTAAAAGAAATATGGATAAGATGTTGCTAGAATTTATGAATTAAGTTGGCATTAGCAAAAGACTTTGAAAGTGAGTAGGATTTCTCAGAAGATATGGAGTAAATATACTTCAGAGAGAAATGGATGAGCAAAACCATTCCAATAAGAGAGTAAATAGATTGTTTAAATAAAAGTAAATAATACAATCTGAGAGGACAGTGAGGAGAGAAAAGGCAGTATGTGGGTTTTAAGACAAGAAGACGACACATTGAGGAGAATTCTAAATAAGAATGATTTGTATTTAATTCTGCATAAGATAAATGTTATTGGAGGCTTATGCATGTGGATATGATATGATTCAACATGCAGTATTCACACCTGAATTAGGCAAAATGTAATTGGAAAGAAGGGGAAGAAACAGAGGCAACAGTGAGAGTGAAAAATGAGGATCTGGGTTGTGTTGGTGATGGTGAAAAAGCAAAGGAAGGAGCACATTAATAAGAAGTATCAAGAAAATTAAATATGTAAGATGACAAAAAATACAAAAATAAATGTAAAGGAGTGATATGAGCAACATGGAGGAGTCAGCTGTTCCCTTTGTCTCTCCCCGCTTTGAACTATAACTAAATGGACATTCATTGATCAACAGAAGAAACCCACTCAGCACAAAAGGACGTCTGAGAGACATAGCTGTACATCTGAGAGTAAATTGACTGGCCCTCCAGGAATTAGTGGAGATGGGTGACCATTCCCTGCCCTGCCCCAGCAGCCCCGTGCACATGCGGGAACAATTTCCAGCCTAGCACGAGCACCCCAAAGGTGGGAACACCCACTGGCTGACTCTAGGAAGAGGCACTAGTAGCCCTTAGCCCACTCGTGATCACTTTCCTGGTGGGGGGAGGGAGCCCACTGTGCCCCTGCCGCCCCAAGGAGAGACCCTAGCCTGGTCAGGTGAGGAAACCCCACCCATGAAACACAGCGGACCACAGAAGTGTGAGCAGAGATGGCAGCAGGTTTGCATGTAGGGACAAGTGCACTCCAGGCCCTTGCGAGCACACATGGTACTGCTGAGCCCCGCAAGAGGGAGCATGCCCTGTGGGGACTGTAGGAAGAGGTGGCAGCAGCCCTTAGCCCTCTCGTGACTGCTTCCCTGGCAGAGAGGAGCCCACAATGCCCCTGCTGCCCCAAGGAGTGGCCCTAGTTTGGTCTCAGAGGAAGCCCAGCCCACCAAGCACAGTCTACACAAGCACCTGAATGCTCCCCAGGCCAACACAAGCACCATAATATCCCCACAGCTCCCAGCATCACAATCCCTAACTTCAAAATATACTACAAAGCTATAGTAATCAAAACAGAATGGTGCTGGCAAAAGAAAAAGACACACAGATCAGTGGAACACAATTGAAAGCCCAGAAATAAAACCACACATCTATGGATAGCAAATCTCTGCCAAAGAAACCAAGAAAATACAATGGAGAAAGGAAAGTGTCTTCAATAAATGATGTTGGGAAAACTGGACAGCAACATGCAAAAGAATGAAAGTAGACCATTATCTTGCACCATACCCCAAAATTAAGTCAAAATGGATTAAAGACTTGAATGCAAGACCTGAAACCATAAAACTCCTAGAAGAAAATACAGGCAGTACTCTATTTGACATTGATCTTAGCAACATCTTTTCAAATATCATGTCTACTCAGGCAAGGGAAACAACATAAAAAGTTAACAGATGTGACTACATCAGACTAAAAAGCTTCTGCAAAGCAAAGGAAGCCAGAGCAAAATGAAAAGACACCCCTCAACTGGGAGAAAATATTTGCAAACCATTTATCCGACAAGGGGTTGATCTCCAAAATATATGAAGAACTCACACAACTCAACAACAATAAAACAAACAACCTGACCAAAAAATGGACAGAGGATGTGAAAAGACAATTTTCCAAAGAAGATATACAGATGGCCATCAGACATATGAAACGGTGTTCAACATCACTAATTATTAGGGAAATGCAAATAAAAACTACAGTGAAATATCACCATACACTGGTCAGAATGGCTATAAATACCAAGACAAAAGCAACAAATGTTGGAGAGGATGTGGAGAAAAGGGAACACACATACACTGCTGGTGGGAATGCAAACTAGTGCAGGCACTATGGAAAACAGTATGGAGATTTCTCACAAAATTAAAAACAGAAATACCATACTATCCAGCTGTGTCACTATTGAGTATTTATCTGAAGAGCTTGAAATCAATGATCCAAAGAGATTTTGCACCCCTATGTTGATTGCAGCATTATTCACATTAGCCAAGAAATGGAAGCAACCCAAGTGCTCTTCTGCAGAGATGAGTGGATAAGTAAGATGTGGTATATACATAAAATGGAATACTACTCAGCTGTAAAAAAGACAAAATCATCCCATTTGCAACAACGTGGATGGACCTTGAGGATGTGATGTTAAGGGAAATAAGCCAGACAGAGAAAGACAAATAATACACGATGTTGCTCATATGTGGAAGATAACAAGTACATGGATAAAGAGAACAGATTAGTGGTTATCAGAGGGGAAGAGGGTTGAGAGGTGAGTGAAATGGGTAAAGGGGCACATAGGTACCATGATGGACAAAAATTAGACTACCGATGGTGAGCACAACAAAGTCTATTCAGAAATTCATAACTAATAATATACATCCAAAATTACACTATGTTGTATACCATTATGATCTCAATAAAACTACTGGAAAAAAAATAAATGTAAGAAACAGCAGGATGTAAAGCTAATTCTCTGTTTCAAGCCATTATGTATCCATGATGTCACCATTCCTGTACTATCAGGACCGACCATGCACTACATGCCCAAATGCTCTCTCTGTCTGTCTGTCTCTCTCTCAGACACACACACACACTGCCCTCCCTAGAATGTCAGGATAATAATGGGAAGGCATAGGAAAGATTTAACAAAAGAAACTTTGGAAATTTAATGACATCATAAGACTTGGTAAAGGAAGCTGAGGTAGCATGCCAAGTCCAGCTATAGTTAATAAACTAATCTATGAAGCTTATGTGAGTCAGCCCATTCTTTCACGATATCCTTATTATATCATTATTTTTTCTCTAAAACCACTCATTCTCTGCTTACCTATCAATATGGCTAAATAAAAAAAATTACTGATGAAACCAAATGCTGGTGAGGATGCAGAGAAACTGGATCACTCATACATTGCTGGTGGAATGTAAGATGGTACAGCCACTCTGGAAAAGCATATAGAATTTTCTTACAAAACTAAACATGTTCTATCCATACAGCACAGCAAATGTACACTTGCGTATTTATTCCTGAGAAGTGAAACCATATGTTCTCACAAGAACCTTATGCAAATGTTCAGAGCAGCTTTATTTGTAATAGCCCCAAATTAGAACCACCTCAAATTTCTTTCCACATGATAGTGGTTGACAAATTGTAGTACATCATACTGTGGAATACTACTTAGCAATAAAAAAGCATCAAACTAATGATGCACATAACAACTGGGAGGGATCTCAAAGGAATTATGCGAGTGATAAAAGCCAATCTCAAAAACTTACCTACTATATGCTTACTTTATACAACATTCTTAAAACGATAGAAATGGAGAGCAGATTAGTTGTTGCCACGTATTAGGGAAGGGTGGAGAGAGAGATAATTGTGGCTATAAAAGGGTATCCTGGGAGAACCTTGTGATGAAATTGTTCTGTATTTTGTTGTGGCGGTGGTCCCATGAGTCTATGCATGTAATAAAATTGCATAGAACTAAATATATACACAAATAAGTTCATGAAGAATTGATCAAACTTGAATAACTTTGGTGAATTGTATCAATGTTAATATCCTGTTTGTGATACTGTACTGTGGTTTCAGAAGATGTTACCATTGTGGAAACCTGGCTAAAGGATACACTAGATTGCTCTATATTATTTCTTACAACAGCATGTGAATCCACAATTATCTTAAAAATAAAAGGTAAAAAAATATATGTATATATGTGTACGTACACACACACACACCCTTCCCACAAACAGACGGCAATAACAATAGCAAACTCTGCCACCTGGCCATGGTAACTATAAACCTCTGCTGCAGCCTGGAAAGGTTGACATCTTTTACAATGTGAAAAATAGATACCTACCTATTTATGGGCTAGCACATGGGCTCTATAACAATGTTGGATCAAAAATGAATACTAGAAATTTTAGATTGTCCTTTTTCTTATATAAAGGAAAGGAATTGTTAGAGAAAGGGGAGAAGAAGAAAATAGTGGAGTGGTAGATTTAAGAATCCTCTGTCTCTTGCAATTAGCTCACGTCATCTCATACCGATATTACTGAGCCACTATTTTATGCCAGAGACTATTTGGTTGAGGCCATAGACACATGAGTAAGATAATTTCTTGGTCTTCAGTAGAGTTATAATCTAGTGTGAAGTAATGGTTATGTGGACATATGTGTGAAATGCTACAACTGAGGCTTGAGAAATGTGATATAAGGACTTACAGAAAATATTCCTTATGGCTTTGGGGGATTGGGAGAAGTTATCAAAGAAATATACTTGTTATGTATACAGTTAGCATTTTTTCATGCAGTTGAAACTGGCAATAAATGAAATGAGAATTCAACTCAAAAGAGTAAAGGGGGAAAAAGAACATAACAGTCCTATGAAGCGAAAATAAATGGATAAACCATACATTGTTAAATTAAAAGACAGAAGATACAGTTAGAACTGAACAAGCCATTCAGGATCACTATTTTTGAAAAAAGTTTAAGCAAACACATTGAAACTCATGACTACTATGTTGAATAATGCTGCTTGGCAATTGTGTCGTATTTCCTTTCTCAGATCCTGTGGTCTTCCAATGAGTGATGCATGCCCCTCAGTAATAGGAAATTTTGCAAAGAGACACTTGATCTTGGGTAGTCTTCAAATCCTCTACTTCCACATCCACTTTTTCTTAGAATTGATCTGCTCTAAGACCCTTGCAGTTATGCCAATTCTTCTCTCCCTTTCACAAGCACTCTTTTCCCAACTGACAAAAGAAAATGCATACCTCTCACAAATCATAACTGTTAGTAGAGCATGAAAACCTCCGGGAATCAGAACAAATTTATAATTCAACAATTGGTGTCAGGAGAGCCTTATTTAACAAAAGGACTGCATTTAATAAAAACCGCTTGATAAATATTCCTGTTAAAGGCAACTCACAGCTTTGGAAATTGAGCGTTTTAGCCCATTTGAATAACGTTCTGAGTTTAGTCTTATTACAGAACTGGGTGAAACGAGTGACACGATTTTATTTAGTGATCTTGCCTCTTCCGTCTGCCATTCATGGTAAAGGGTTGACATGGTTACTGGAAGGCAAGTCCTGAGAGAGGACGCAAAGGGGACATCCAGAGAAACAGTGAAGGCAGCCATACTGTAGTTCACTTCAACTCACAGCCAGGCATCAAGCTTCGTTTTCTGTCTCAGAATTAGAACATTCAAGAATTGCAAAAATGATGTTTAGAAATATCAGTCTGTTGAGAAGTTTCCTTCCTGCAGCTCAGTAATTGGAAAGGGCTTGGAGAGTGTGTTCACTCAACCCATGATTAATTCTGTGTTGCAACTGCACATTTTTCATGACTTAAACGAGCAAGAGGGGAAAACATTCAGCTTTCCTTCCAATAAGTCAATGCTGCAATTTTCAAAAATTGGATATGTGCTAGTCATGTCATCATTTTATAGGTTCTAGAACATTTATTCAGATGTGAGAAGAAACAGTTTCCGTTAATTTTTTAAATTGCTTGTATCATGGAATTCCAGGTATAAATGCCCTATCTTCCCATAATGTGAAATTCATTCTTCCAGGACCTCAAGCCCAAATACTTGGGATCATCTTCAAGTTATTTCTTTTTTTCACAGTCCATATTCAAATGATTAGAAAATCTCTTTAGCTCTTCTCCAAAATATCTCCAAATTTTGAACATTTCTCACAACCTTCTTCCCTTCTGCCATAGTCACAGCCAGCACCCTGCTTCAATGAACAGATGATGTCATAGTCCCAGCCAGCACCCTGCTTCAAGGAACAGATGATGTCGTAGTCCCAGCCAGCACCCTGCTTCAAGGAAGAGATGATGTCATGTTATCGTAATGCTTCCGGATTGAGCTCCCTGCTTCTGCTTCTCCTCCTCACAGTTTCATCTCAACAGAGTGGCTGGAGCAATCCTTTTATAATATCGGTTGGCTCTTGTCCCTTTATCTAATCCCTTTAATACTATCCCAAAATATTTAGAATCAAATTCCTTAAAACAGTTTACATGTATTGCAGATTTTGTAATTTCTACTATAGAGCAAATACTAAAATTAGAAAAATGAACTGGACCCTCTTTCTTTTCCGAGCTTATCTCCTGCAATGCTCACCCTTTTTCTCTCCATCCCTCTCTACGGGCCTCCCTGATGTTCCTCAAATGTGCCAGGAATGTTGCTGCCAGGAATTAATTTGCCCTTCATTCCTCCTCCTCCCAGATATTCCCATCTTCCAACCTCACTTCTTACTGACCTGTGTTATTTGGGTAAAGGCTAAGGTTTAATAACAAAGAGATCTTAAGTAAATCTACTAAATGAGTAGGTGTTTATATCTGCCTCATATACTTTCTCCCAACTCTAGGTGCATCATTGCTCCACATCATTGCTGAGGGATCCATACTCTTTCCATTTAAATTCCTTTTATTCCTTTTCAACACTCTTGCCATTTGTGTAGATAAACATGGAGAAAGAGAAAATTCAGGTCAAAAGGATTTGCTTTAAAAAAAAGTATGGGGGCTGGTCCTGTGCTGTAGCAGTTAAGTTCACATGCTTTGATTCAGCAGCCAGGGGTTCCGGTCCTGGGTTCAGATCCCAGGCATGGACCTACACACCACTCATCAAGCCATGCTGAGGTGGCATCCCACTACAAAATAGAGGAAGATTGGCATAGATGTTAGCTTAGTGACAGCAAAAACAGGAAGACTGGTAACAGATGTTAGCTCAGGGCCAATCTTCCTCACCAAAAAAAAAAAAAAAAAGTAGGATGGAAATTGCATGCATTACTTCCAGTGATATTTCACTGCAAATAGTCATATATAGTTACCAGGGTGATTAGAAAAGGCGACCTGTAGCTGGACAGCCATGTGTGCAGAAAGAAGGGGGAACTGGGTATAGGGGTAAGTAACCAAGGAACCTTCTGCTATATGGTCTTTGCTCAAACATACCTCTTGGGAGAATCCTTCCCTTACCATCCTGTTCAAAATTAACCCTCTCCCCCACTCTTTCAATTTATTTGTTCGTTTGTCTGCCCACTGCTACATTAATATAAGCTTTGTGAAACCATGATTTTGTGATTTCCGAATCCCCTACAACAGTGTCTAAAATGAGCACAAATAGGTAATCAGAATAAATAAATCATTTAAAAATAAACAGAAAAAATATCAAAGTATCTGCCTCAAAACAAAGAGAGTTCAGTAGCCTCCAACTTTACACTTTTTTCTATTAATAACAGATAATTCTTATCTTAATGGAAAATATTCTATAGTTTAAAAAAATTGAAATTTAGGACCTGCCTTGTGGTCAAACCAAGGTTCACAGGTTCAGATCCTGCCCTGGACCTAAACACTGCTCATCGAACCATGCTGAGGCAGCATCCCACACACAAAAAATAGAGGAAGATTGGCACAGACCTGGGCTCAGGGACGATCTTCCTCAAGCAAAAAGAGGAAGACTGACAACAGATGTTAGCTCAGGGCCAATCTTCCTCACAACAGTAAATAAATAAATTGAAATTTAATAATGTCAAAAGTGCATGAATTACAAACCCTAACACAAATTATACTGTAGGCTATTTAACTAATGAATAACAAACACAGAAGCACACTCCTGAAAGATTCAGAGAAAACTAATGATGAAGTGGGAGGCGGGCTTGGATCCCCTCCACGTTCCCACTAATGTGGGCTGTGAGTCACTGCTGAGTGTAAGGATGGCATCTGACTGGTGAGTGATGTAGGAACCGTGGTAAGTTTTGAAAAATGCGGGGACTAAATGGATTTCCTGGCAGTGTTGACTCTGTGTTATATAACTGTGTGGAGTTGTGGATGCCTCGTTCCTAGGGCCTCCTCAGAGATAACAGAATTCGATTCACTTTCTGACCTTTTGATCTGGCCTGAACATACATACCGATCATCCTCCTTCTGCAAAGGTGAGCAGTCTGTGAATTGATGACAGATGAATTGGATTAACTATGAACCAGCTCAAAGGCAGGATTTCAGATATAACATTAACATACAGTTCAGAGTGCTTACCTATGTTTGAACTGTGTCATTCATTTATGAGCAGTTTCTATTATAGTTAGAATTAATTCAGCTATTACCCATCGTTTTAGTCATACAGGTATTTTCAGTCTGAGCATTTAACATCCTTTCCTTACAGGGACAACCTTCACTTTTTAAACAGTGCAACATTTTAAGTGCGAAGAGTAATTATCAATCAATCAATACCTTTTAAATTATTTTCTCATCAAAATGACGAGAATAAATAGCAAAACTTGAGTGGCAGAAACAAATTTAAAATAACATCTATATTTTTTCTGATAAGCATAATTTTTTCATCCATAGTCTTAAATTATTTCGAACCTTCCCTAACCATTCTAGAGTTTTCAAAAGAATTAATGGTTTTCCATCCATCACATTATATTCTCAGTTTAGCAATGCTAATGGAATTATAAATACTGTGAGGTAGTAAAATAATGAATAAAACATTAAACGTCAAAGAACGGTTACTGTAGTCCATTTGAAAGTTACACACAGTTCTCATCTGTTTGAGCTGTGCTGTGTTACCAGGAGGTACTTTAAAATATTTCCCCAAGTCAACTATTTAAGCTAAAAAGACGCAGCAAAATATGGTCGTGGAATTCTCCTCGTCTTCCTTCTCCTCATCATTATTTCCCATTAGGCTTTTGAAAATCATAATTCCTAAATCTGAGATACCTCCTTATTTTCATGCATTATTGCACAGAAGTCTACACATGAGGGTGACCGCACGCACATGCTGTATGAGCAAGGAGGTCTATTTTAGCTCAATATTTCTGAAACTTGGCTATGCACGAAAATCATCTAGAGTTTTGTTTGCTGTTTGTTTTCTTATTGATTTCAGCCTCCACCTCCAGAGATTCTGAGTCAAGGAGCTTAAGAAAGAGCTAGGAAATAAATATCTATAAAAATTCCTCAGAAGATTTGATGCACAGTATTGGGAAGCACCCATGGAACACCACCTCTGCCGTGATCTGCAACTGTTATCACCTGTAAGTTCTTGATTCTGGATATGAATTAAATCTCTACCATTCACACGGATGGATTTAAACAAAAACAGCAAGGAATGAGAGTACATGGCCTCATCTCTAGGTCTTATGGTCACTAACTGTGCAAGAATGACTTTTGTTGACCAGTAGGATACTACATTCTTCGTTCCTTTGCTTCGATGGTATCTGTTTACTGCCTCAAGAACTATCCAAATTATCTTGGCCTACAAATCAACTCCCCCATGACCTGGTCATCTGGACACCTGCAGATTTTATTCTTTCCCTGATAGCTAGTCATCTAAACGCTATACCAAGATGCCAAAGGGGATCAACACATATCTTATTTAGAATTTTAAATGGGTGTTTAATATTTTCTCAATGGCAGCAGTCGCCATAATTCCAGATAATCGTTTCATGTTTTAAACTGATACTAAAAGAGCTCTTATATTTGTGCCAAATTTATGTTATATTGTATCATTCAGTATTGTGACAACGTCTAGGTGATACTGGAGATGGAAGTCTGTATTTTAACCACATAAGAGAAAAAGGCAGTCAGAACTGTTCTTCATCACATTGTAAACTAAGCAATTACTTAGTTTTCTTCTTTAAATTAATTTTCAACATTTTGAAAAAATTGTGAGTCCTTTACTGTATGATTGATCTCAAAATTCTTCTAGTATTTTGCATCATAGTCTGTGAATATAATTCAGGTGGTTTCAAGTACATATACTGTCCAGTTATTACATATTAATCCTACGAATCTTATAGACCAACTGATAAAATATTTTAAATATCTTGGCAGACTAGATATCTTTTAACCATTTTTTTTTGTTATTCACAGTATCCATTCACATGCTAATACCCCTAAAGGAGGAAACATTAATTAAAAATTTACTTCCTGTTTAGTTAGTGGAATGAAAATCCTGTGACATCTGATTTTTAAAACTGTAAGATTAAAAATAAGGAGTATTGATGTCATTTCTAAACAGTTAAGCCAGCCAGTTTTTATTTTTATAAAATGCCAACTATTAAACTATTGTCAGGAAGTGAACTGCTCTGTAAGAGGAAGAGTCTTTATTTTAAAAATATATGTAGATAACATGTCTTTCTTGCTTAAAATTCATTTCTTCCAGCACAGAATATTTTGTTTTCCCTTTCGCAAAATACTGGTGTTATGAAGACTGTGTGTTTTATCAGCGACTACAACAATGAAAATAGAAAGTTTGTATTCATTGTCTCCAACACCTCTACCCCCAAATTTCAACTTCGGAAAATTTATAACCTAAGAAAACTGAACATGAAGATTCTTATCTTATGGTGATTTAAGGGATTTTGTGGTTAATTTTGATTTAACTTTATGTAAATTTTGGTTTATACACCGACTTTAGAAGCTTAGCCACGTCAGATGTGTCTCCACTTTAGAAAGCACATGCTTCTTTGTAATAAATAATCACAGAACCATATAAATTAGCCAGAACTAATAGATTGTTCAGTTTAGCTGTACATTTCTGAAGAGAAATATGAAAAATACTCTGGGACATTTTCTGAATGACTAAGTTGAACTGTGTGAAAGTATTAGACAACTGAGACTGAAACATCCTCGTTGCTTCAGTATCTCATACGCTTCCTGATCTCATATGGTCAGTAATATGATCATATTACTCTATTCCATGCTAGATTCTAGTCTATTTACATTGCATGGCCCATAGATAAACAACTTAAGAATAAGAATAAGCTTCTTTGAAACAAGAACCTGTAAGACAACTGTTCACTTTTATGTACTCTAATAAAGGTTAGAATTTTTAAGGGAAATGTACTGTTTACAGAAATTTGTGTAATTCCTATATATGATTTATATATGTCTTCCCAATATTCCCTGCACACACTCAAAGTAAAAAGGCTATGAAAAATTTCTACTGAAATTTGAATTAGTATTGATTAATTAATATATATTGAAAGCTAGATTTTCTTCAAATTTATTGTCTTAGTTACAAAGGATGTTCATATGGAAATTAATCAGATTTAGTCACAAAGGTAAGAGTTAACTGCTAGAAAGTTTCCCAAACTATAACTAGTTACATTTTGCTGCCCTGAATTAATAGATGTTAGTGAGCCACCTGCATCTCTCTCTACTTTGCTCTTAGTAAAAATGGTACATTTTACTGTCGAAAATTTCAAAAGTAGAGAGAAGTGTATCATAAACCTATGTACACATCCTCCTAGGACACATACACTTGATTGATTGATGTATCAGATGCTATTGATGACCCACACAGATGGCTCATGATGTCAACATACAATAGCCCAAAGTCTAACTCCCACCCCCTGTATGTCTTGGGGACTTTCTCTTGCCACTAACGTCCTTTTTGGTGCCCATCTGGCAGGGCAGAAATGGCAGGGAATTAAAGTCCTCTCAAGAATTGTCTCTCGACTAGTGACAGGGATTTGGTAGAATAACAGTGAGACATTTTTACCAATTTTCAGAATTTTCCCAGTGAAATTCAGCTCCATTTGCATTCAGTAGCTGTGGGCTTTAGAGGTATAATTTATTGCCTTCCTTACCTTTTTTGTCTCACTTGCAACTTTCCTGCCTGTACCTCCCACATAAGCCACTTGCACTGGAATCCTAATCTCAGGATCTGCTTCTGGGGACGCTTGACGAACACTGTTGCTCATCAAAGTGCCCTTTATTTATCTTTGTCAATTTTTATTTTTCAATCAAGGAATAACATTTGTACAGTAAAAATCTAAAGGAGCACTAATCTTAAGCATACGCCCATAAGTTTTGGGAAATTCTCAGCTATTATCAGATCAAATATTGAATCTGTCCCATTCTCTTTCTTCTCCTTGAGAGTCCAGTTACATGCGTTCGACTAGCTGACAGTTTCCCACAAGTCTCTTAGGTTCTTTTCTGTGTTTGCTCTTAATCATTCTTTCTTTTACTGCAGGTGTATACGCCATTTTATAATTCCCTTTATGCTCTCCTTTTCTTTTCTCTTTTTTGTTGTGTGTGTGTGTTGGGGTGGGGAGAGTGATCTGTCAGTTCCCTTCTATGAGTAATATTGAAATTAATTAATACATTTTGCCCACATTCCCCTCCCCATCACTCAGATTCTGATTTGAAATAGTTGGCTTTTTCGCTCACTAATGCCACTGCAGCAGTCAGTGCGTTAGTTTCCATTTACTCTCCCTCGTCTCCATCTCCTTTCATTATTTTGGTGATTCTACTGTGTCTACAATGTCAGAGCATGTGACCTTTACGCACTTGACTCTTTTCTTTGTAGACATAACCGTACTTTATTTTCACAGGTAAATATCTACTCAGTGATCACCAATGTTCCTTACGCAGATGTCTCTGTAGCTATTTGGGAAGTCTGAGACATTTTCTCGTATATTCCCCAGGAAACTCTCAGAAGAATATTATTTTCTGTATTCCCTAATATTCATAACACATTTTTTCTGGTCTTTACAATTAAAAGTAAGTTTGTCTGGATATACAATCTCCGGCTTATGATTTCTTTCCTTGAATATTTTAAGTATGTGTCTCTGGTATTTTTTGGCAGTAAGCATTGCTGTTGAACACTGATGGCAATCTGATTTTCCTTTTTCTCATAAATGAACTGTTCATTTCCCTGGATGCCCAAGGGGTCCCCTCAGCCTCTTTAAAATCAAATAGTTTTACTTAACTACGTCATGGTGTTGGCCATTATTGGCTGATTTTTCAGGCCTGTAGCCTTTCAATACGTAGATTCAAGTATTCTTTAGTTCCAAAACATTTTTTCAATGATGACTTCTAGATTATGCTTTGTTCCATTGCTTTATATTTTTTTCTTCAGGGACTCCTGTTGACTTCGTTTAACCTATTAGTTTTTCTGCGTTTTTATATCTTTATTTTTCATTACTTTTCTTTTTTTTATCCATTTTATCTTCAATTTAATTTAAAACATTATATATAGTATTTATTCACTCATTTAGTTTTTATTTCCAAGTGTTTTATCTAAAATTCTTCCTACATTTTGTCAGCTCTCTATTCAATGTTCATTTAGTCCAAACATCTTATTTTTGAGTTTTTCTAATTCTAATTTGTACTTTTCTTTCATTTTCTTAAATTCTTATTGTTTGTTTTCAGATATTAAGATCAACATTTTCATCTATTTTTCTGATATGCCATTCTAGCATCCTTTAATTTTTAGCAGGAACATTAATCTGTTTATTTTCATTTATTGGTCATATAACAGCTATGTATAACCTAGTGGCATAGCTGTTAAGTTCGCATGCTCTGCTTCAGTGGCCTGGGGTTCGCTGGTTCGGATCCTGGGCATAGACCTATGCACTACTTATCAAACCATGCTGTGGCAGGTGTCCCACATATGAAATAGAGGAAGATGGGCACAGATGTTAGCTCAGAGCCAATCTTCCTCAGCAAAAAGAGGAGGATTGGCGACATATGTTAGCTCAGGGCTAATCTTTCTCAAAAAAAAAAAAGAAAAAGGTTAATTGCAAACTGTTCTCTTATTCTAATTTCTGTGAATTAGGCATTCTGTACTTTTAAAAGAGGAGCATGGGCCAGGATATACTCTCTGGCTTCTGTACTATCATGGCCCCTTTTGGCTCTTCACCACATTGGTTGAACACCAATTGTACACATTCAATTCCAGAAAAAATAAAAGGAGAGATTTTTTCCAGTTTATTTTATAAAGCTGGTATTACTTGGTATAAAAATGAGACAAAGACAGTGCAACAAATGATGCTATAAACCAATATCCCTCATGAATACAGACACTAACATACTCAATGAAATATTAGCAAATAAAATTCAGCAAGTATAAGAAGAGTCTCCACCATGACTGGGTGAGTTTCATGACAGTGATACAAGACTAGATCAATATTTGAAAGTCAATCATTGTAGGCCACCGTATTAGCAGACTTAAAAAGATAAAGATTACATGATCATATCGATTGACGCATGAAAAGCATTTGACAAAATTTAACATCCATTTATTACAAAAAAACTGTCAGAAAAATAGGAAGAGGCGAAATTCCTCAACTCGATAAAGTGAATATATATAGAAAAGACCCTTCAGCTAACATCGTCCTTGATAGGAATGACTGAATGCTTTCCTCCTCCAATTAAAATCATTGCAGAAGCTGGCCTGGTGGCATAGTGGTTAAGTTTGTATGCTCTGCTTCGGTGACCAAGGGTTCGTGGGTTTGGATCCCAGGCATGGACCTACATACCACTCATCAAGCCATGCTGTGACAACATCCCACATAAAATAGAGGAAGATTGGCAGAGATGTTAGCTCTGTGACAATCTTGCTTGAGCAAAAAGAGGAATTTTGGCAACAGATGTTGGCTCAGGGCCAATCTTCCTAAAAAAAAAAGGAGGGTCTCTCCTGTTGTCAACTCTAACATACTGGAATGCTGAACTGACAAGTGGGATCAGTGTAAGCAATCAATTAAGTGTTAAAGAAATACACTTGCCCTTTCTGAGACACACCTCTCCTGCTTTTCACTTCACTTTTATGTGGGCATTAGCTTTTTTGGCACATAATGGCTGTCTTTTTCAATTTTCTTTCTACACTTAGCAGAATTTTTTTTTTTGAAGGCAACTTGAATGCTGAGAATGCAAAATTCATAGGGCTCAGACTGCATTCATACCATTTAAAGTTTGCAAGGTTCTCTTGACTCCCAGTAAAATGCATGGTGAAATCCTCTTCCACTTGTATCTGCTGTTTCCAGAATACGCACCTCTGCTTTCAGGCTCAGTTGGTATCTCTTCAATTAGGGGTACATGCTTTGACTATTTGTTTTCCTGATTCTCCAGTTCATAAATCCATTTGTGCGCTGCCCACTTCCTCTAACAGTTGCTAAAATGATGTGGTCTTGCTGCTGTTAGTGGTTTGACATTACCCAGCTCTCCCCTCCAAACACACACCCCTCACCGTTTGGAGTTTGCAGGAGTATCTGGGAGTGTCATTTTGCAGCAATTATTGGCTGTGACTTAGGTGCTATATTGTAGCTTTGTTGTTCTGGTTGCTCTATCTACATTCGTGGAAGGACTTATTTGGGAAGATTCAAGATGCTGCTGCTGCTACTGCAGCCATCTTGTCTGATTTATGATTTGTGGCATTTCTCTGTGATGTTATACACTTGTTTCAAATCTTAGGTGATCAAAGAATAAGATCAAATATTTTTTTCATCTTTCTTAAGCACTTAGCTGGAGTTCAGTTTTAACGTAAAAGCTGAGATGGCCCACTAGAAAAAGAATATACAGAGACAAACACCATAAAATACCTTTTACTCTTTATTTGTAGACAATTTTAGCTCTCAACTATCTCCAGAGTTTAAAAATATTGGCCTTCATCATAGGAAAATGGCTATGAAGTTTGTTATCAAATAATATTTTTTGAAAATAATAGTTTTTAATCATCCCGCTAATTTAATTAGTTGACATTAGTGGAGTACAGTACTATAGAGACAACCTGTGCTTCAAACATGCTAATTTATCATCCTGAGTGTCTTACTTTTATTAGGAGATTTAAATGGTGGAGGGGGAGCCTGAGTCAGCAGGCATACGCTGCAGTCAATGTGAAGAAATGCTTACATTTTCAGATCTGTCTCCTTGAAAGGCAGAAAATTGCTTAAAGTTAGCTAGGAAGAATGAATGAATCCTTGACTAAAGCAGCGTTTCTAAGGCAAGTGAAATTCCAGAACAAATTACAGTGCAGAGAGCATGGAGGGATGGTTCTCATTTTTCATTTCACTTAGACTTTCACATTTTTTTTTTACCCAAGTAAAAAGATTTAGGAAAAAAGAAAAAAAACTAACAGAAAATCTTAAAAATTACAACCCAAAGCATAGACGTCAAGAACAGCAGAAGAGTTGCATGGAAAATATTTTCTGAGCTGGTCCTAATTATATTTTGGCTGCTACCTTACCTCTGTTTCTTTCTTTTCTGTGTGTTTCAGACTCAAATTTCCCCAATACCTCTGAACTGCATCTGAGAATGGTTCTGCCTAAGTGTCGGCTTTCCTTTTCCTTCACTTTGCAAATTCAGCACCATACTGCCGTCAAATTTAAATTCAGGAATTTTCTAAAAGTTTTATAAACCTGCATCTTGTTTTTTCTCTACATTGTGATAGCTCATTAGCTTATTATATAGTATGTGTAGCTAAGATTGCATAAACAAATTCCACAAATGATGTTGTAAGTAAGATTTATTATGCCTTTTAGTGAAAATATATACTGTTCTCAACCAACATTCTAATCCACCAGTAGCTCTAACTGTTCTGTTTTTATAGGGCTCTAAATCTTAAGTGAGAAAAATTTAGGTGGGTCCTTTATCTTTCTATGACACAGAGAGAAAGCAGACTCCTTTATTGTCATCCTCATGCACCAATGTGTGAACGGTCATAAGATTACCTGCTATGGTATGACCAAAATGTTCCCTGAAACAGACAATCTCTAAAGTCCCTAAACATATACAAGAAAACAAATGCCTTCTTTTAAACTTGATAATTTGTGTGAGTTAAGGGTGTTGCTATGTAAATTTATTCCAAAAATACTGCCATTCCTCAGGATATTTCATCAAATATTTTTCTTAATTATCTCCTTATGTTCACTTAATACACTTAGTGATGGAGTGCTTTTCTATTTAAATGTGGATTTCATTGTTGGAAGGGAATGAGGAAAACTAATTTTTATGAAGTGCTTATTATGTGCCAAGTACATTCCTATTACATTAATGTTTAATACGTTCCTTATGACAAAGCTTTAATGTACATATTTTTTACTTTTTCTCAGATGATGAAACCAAGATTCAGAGATTTTAGACAGCATGCTCCAATTCATCCAGCAGAACAGGCATTCAAAACCCAGATTGTCTCTAAAGTTCATGCTCTTTCCGTTATGCCGTAATGTTTCATGGAAAAAAGCAATCTGAAGTTGGGCAAATGAAAATTATATTTTTGTCAAAGACAATCTTTGAATATGATACAATGCAATACTTTGTTTCATGGCTTTTATATTAGCTTTGGAATAATGTTCAAAGTCAACGACTTTTAACACATTTTGAACAGCACGACCATTGATTCCAAACGGTTTTTGGGTCACACGTTCTCATTAAGAAATGATGGCAGCCATGGGTGCTCCACAGAGATTTTTTGCATACTGTATCAGGAGGTACACTGAGTCTGCATTAAGGACCCTTGAAATAAATGAACATTATCCAAAGGCATTTAATTTTAAAAGACACTGCTAAGTTATCTTGTCTGTCTTGAAAGACCATGCTCCTTTCTAGTCACAGTTTAGTTTCTATATTTGATACAATCTATAGAAAAACGTTTATAACTCAATCTATTGTCTTCAAGATTCATCGACAGTCTTTTGTTTGTTGTTGGTTTGTCTCTGCTGTTCACCTTTGGTGTCTGCTACTGTTTACTAATAGGTTGGGAAGGGAAGTGGGGTGCCCCACTGCTCAATAATATTTTATATGTATAACATTACATAATAATGTATTCTTTATGGCTTCTTGCGAAGTTCCGGTATAGGATTTAATTGAAATTAATGGCTTAATGAGCTTTGATGATTTCACTGTGGATTTCATCAATTCAACATTGTAATGCCATTAATATAGATAATTGAGAGCTGTACATATGCACCTTGCAAATGCATGTAAGTTTTACAGTTTTTAGAGCTATCAGAAATTTTACACATCTTCCAACCCACAAATATGTTCTGCTGTCATAGAGGGGGCTAGTTCATCCCTGCAAAATATTAAATAAAGGAAAGGAAGAAGACACGTTTTTCAGGCTTAAGGAGATACACTATTGTTGATTATCACAAACTAAATTAAATGTTGTCTCATCTCAGTGTATAAAAATACCATCATCACTATCACAATTTAGCCACCTTTTCTGTTGTTCTGGTGTTGTATCAACAAAAATAAATAGTTCTGTCTGCGTTGTCTTAGGGGAGCTCAAATGAGCCATGGGTGGGATGGACTCTAAGGGCTAAGGATATTGCTCTTGTGCTGTTACGCACTCTATCTTCTCTATGTGGGGTAGAAATATGTCAGTGCCAGTTCTTTTACCAGCATCCCACTCATCATCGCCAGTCTTTGATATCACAGTTAAAAAAATAATGCTCATGAAGTATTTGCAGCCTCATTTCATAAAAAGTAGCAGAAAATGTTGAACCTTTTCAACATTGGTTTTAAAATTGAGCGTATAATAATATGTTTTAATAACTTATTTTTTTCAAGTAGTTGGTGTGCGTGGCAGTGTGGGCAGACCCTATAATTTTTATGACTAATGGCAAGAATTTAGCTTGTCTTAGATGCATTCTCACCCTACTATGAAAATTTTATTCTATTTCATTTGATGGAAATATACTTATTGAGATTATAAAACCCAAGCAGCACAAAAAGGTGTTTCTAATCTTTCTTTTTCTTGCCTTCCTTTCACTTTTTTTACACACTTAAAATATTTTAGGAAAAATAAGCAGAAAGAAAAGCTTATCTTACCCTACTTTTTTCTTTAAAAAAGTGCATTCATGAGAAGTATTGCTATTTTTCTCTTTTATCTTAAAACACTCTGTGATCATGGTATTTAATGTTTTCCTGATCGCGCTCCTATTTCAGTTTTAGCATCACAGTCCCACACTGTATTGTATGCAGATCATTTGATTTTTTATTTTTTTTCCGTATTCACCCCTTTCACATTGTCCTATTTCTAAAGTTATAAATATTGAATTATTAACACTTTCAAGCTGTTTTTTAAAAGAATAGGCATGGTGATTTGAACATCCTGCAAAAAAAAGGCTTTTTATCTTCAGAGAGAAAAGAAAAAAGCCATCTGGAAAATACAACTCTGTGTCTCCAGGGCCATATACAGAGAGAGAGTGTAAACGGAGAGTTAGTGAGGGCTGTGAATAAAAGAATAAGAGAAAAAACAATGTAAAATATCATGGTTTTCTTATTATGGGAACTATTTCAGTGTCCATAAAATGTATTGTATATAATGTGAATAATTTTTTTTGAGTACGTACGTTTACCCAAAGAAAAACGAAATGTCCTTTACCTCTAGATGTCTGTGTATCCAGAGTTAGAAATGCGCTGAGTACAAACATTTTTCTTATTACTCTTGAAACTCAAGAAATGAAAAGAGAAACAATTCATTTTTCAAATGCCCATTCCAAGTTGTTTTTCTTTCACTGGGATTTTCCATCTCTTTCAACATGGACACGAAGTAATATTTATAGTTGGATATGAGAAAAGAAGAAAAACTAAGTGGTTAATATGTTTAAATTGTAATGTCACTAAACAAAGGCAGAACTCCAAAGATAGATCCAGATATTGTGGGATCTGAAGCTCATACAAATCAGGGGCTCTCTTTAAGAAAAACAGTGAAACAGATGGAGATAAAATTAGATACTAAAGTGAGTATATGGTTAAATTAGAGGAGAAATTAACAAAAAATAAAAATGTATAAAAGCGGACAACCCAAACATCACAAAATTCTGACTATATACATATTTAATTAAATATTCTTCTGTATATCCATTTTTCCTTCATTTTTTACTGAATATTCTTTGATTTCCTCTTATTATGAATCATCTTTAAAGTATAATTGTCTATAAGAAGAATAAAAAATAATCTGGTACTTTTAGCATAATGAAGTAAACCTTTTTTTTTTTTTAGTTGACATTCATAAAATGCATAACTTGAAATCCAGAAGTACTTGGTGTTTGTAGGAATACTAAATATTTGTTTCCTACAAACACAAGGATTTTCATAAACTCTATTTTGCATGATTCCATCAAAAAATGAAACAAACACATGGTGTGTTTTTATACTCATAGATGCTACATTACTGTGTACATTTCTGACAGGAGAAGGCTTCTATTTTGACTAGGTGTCGGCAAAAACCAAATACTCTGCTTAAAATTTTTCAGGGCTGTTAATTGGAAGAATTTTCCACAAGACAGCTTCTGGTTCCTATATTTCAAACATTGTTTCTCCTCTACTAGCCATACTTCTGGTGCCTGTGCATCACAAGTTAACCTCTCCATAATTCCAGTATCATTCATCCTCCTCTTCATCCATATCGTGTTTACTTATTTGTTATAAGTTTATTATAATTATTATTATAGGTTTATTATTTATTTCTCAAATTCACGTCACAAACTATAATGTAAATTCCACAAGGGTAAATTTTATCGTCTGTTCAATGATACATCCCAAGATCCTTAAAGAGTGCTTGGTGTATGACAATGACTAATAAATACTTGATGAATTAACATAATTGCTAGGAATTCCCATTTTTTTCTAGGATATATCTATATGTTTAGGATTGATCTCTTGTGTTATTTTTTCATTATTTTTCTGTATACCTCTAGTCATTCTGCATGTCATATGTAACTCTACATGTCATTGATGAAGGGAAAAAATAAATGCCAAGTCATAAAAGAGAAGTCAAATTGTCCTCGGTGTACAAGCAGAGTTAACTTTGAGAGGCTAAACTATCATCTCTTGCTAGTCAAGTACATTGTGTCCTAAAAACAGATGTTGAAGAATATTTAACTCATTTGCTTTCCATTGAGAGTCTTACTTTAATTAAATGGATGATAGTGATGGATATTGAACTAATTGTAAATCATGGATAAAACAACTCTCTCAGTGAATTTTGTTATGCACATTTTAATTAATTTCATTAGTCAAATCAGATACATTTGAGATTGACAGAGCATTCTCATAGGTGTAGTAGTTACCTTGACCAATAAAACCGAGGAGAAATTGGTAGATGCTTGCATTATGAATGCTTTGTTGCCATTTAAGGGACTCAGTGTAATTGATTTGGCCTTAGAAGCTTTTGTCATGAGTTTATACTTGAGCTATGGTTGCCACTGGCAATACATTACTACCAAAATCGAAGTATTTCTTGGAAATGTATTATTATAGATTTGCTGCACATATTCCATTGTTTTTCTTGGGCATAGAAAATTTCTTTCCTTCTTATCTTTCAGAATTCGAAAACTGGGAAACTGTAACTCATAGTCTGTTTTAAACTGATAGCTGTGATGCCACTGGAGGCTTAGGTAACACGGGGTTTTATAGTCATCACAATTTATCTTTCCAAACATGCTTACTAAATTTTCCTCAGTAAGTTTTGACAATCGTTTTCCAAATTCCTGTGATGTTTTTATGTTCAGCTATTTGAATTTAACATATATGATCAAGACTATGTTAGTGGACTATGCATTTGTTTTTGGCTTGGCATAATATTTACTGTACTTATATTTTCTCAATACAAAGTTAAGTGTACTTGGATTCATTCTGGACTTTCTCAGCCATTCTATACTTTTGTTTTAGATGATTACAGTTGAAATTATGATAGATTTGAAATAACTAGAGCAGTGATGATTTACAAATATTTCTCTCTAAATATTTATATATTATATATATTTCTATATCCATAACTTATCTATATCTAACTAGAAATCTTTTCTTAATTTGGACACTATTTTCACATTTTTAAGTCAGTAGTCCATAGAGCCATTGGGACAAAGAAAACATGTTGCATAAAATGATTATTCTTCTATACAATCTAGATTCTTAAAAAAGCAATGGTAATAATATAAACAAGATGACCAGTATAGAAGGTTTTAGCAATAGGCATATTTTTATTTTTCCATTTGATTAGATTTCTTACTGGATTATCTAGGGACAGTTTTACTTCTTCCTATTAGTTGACAGAGGAAAACATATAAATAGAAGTACAGAGGCCAGAAAATGACAGCGAATGTGAAGAATTTTCATTATTATTAGGCATACGTATCATGGGACTCGAAATTTGAAATAACCATCTAATTGCAAGAGGTAACTGCGAAAAAGAAGAAGGGTACTAAGGTAGTGTAGCTGACAACAAAAGTTCTGTAAGATACATTACCTTCTAGTTTGGACTAGAGAGAAAAACCCACAAGTTTACTACACAGTGGGACGGTGCTAGTACAATAGGATGCATCCTATTTCCGTAAAACCAGTAAGACTTTTGGAGTTAGGATAGTGTTTGTGCCATATCAGGCTATTCAGTCTACCATAGAGTGGCTTCTGGCTAACTTTAAGCTCCAGATCTAAACAAAATTTGTGAAGGTCTGAAAATGTACTGAATTATTTTAAAATTACCCCAATCCATATTTATTTATCCACCGAGCAATAAGAACAGACTGTTTTGAATTTGCTAGGATTAAGCTAGAGTATGAAAACTTTCCAGTACTGCTGTTAAAGGATAAATATTTATGGATTGGGACAAATGTGTATCTGCTACTGTTTGAGAGGTAATTTTTTATGCGTTTGCCTAATAGAAGATTGATGGTGACTTCAAATATAGTGCCTCTTTTTTTTAAAACCTCAAATGTATTTGGGGATTATTTGGCAACAAATCAGGCACTTAATGATGTATCAGTCTCTACAAAATATGGTTAAGATAGCATGAATTGTATCCATAGCATTTAGGGAATATACTTCACAATTAGGTGACAAGTAGAATTAATATCCATCTTCCTGGTCCTTGTTGGCTCAACCAAAGAGATTTAAAGGTGGCAGCAAATCTGCCAACCTTGGAAGGCTCACTGCCCTATCAAAAACCTTATAAAATGTCTGTTAGAGTTCAGATGTAACCTAGGTGAAGGAACTGATCCAGCGTCTTACATCAGATCTTGGGGTTGCAGAGAAGGAAAGCTGGGCACCTCAGCAGTCAATACTTAGAATGGAGGTTATATAAATAAAAACACAATGGAAAGAATGCTACCTCCTTAGGCAGAGCTGCTACAACAAGGTTGAGAATCTCTCTAAATAGGTAAAGTCAAAGGATGGAATAGCACAAAGTGAACAGCAATGGAAAAAGGAAAGATAAGTTAGACATGAACAGAAACATTGCAGATTCTTGCATTGATTGATGGTCCTGAATGAAAGGCCAGAACTATAATCAGAGATATAATTGAAGAAAACTATGTTGAGCTGAAAAAAAGAATTTTTATCTTCAAATCTAAAGACTTAACATAAAGCAAGCCAAATTATTATTACCTTTTAACTGATCAACACCTAGACATACTTTGGTAAAATATTTGAATCTCACTGAAGCCTTACTGGCATCTCAAACAAATTGGTTAAATTGTAAAGGAAGAAAAGTCTGATGGCACTAGACTTCTCCATATTAAATGCCAAAGGCAACGGACTGATTTCTTCAAAATGTAGAGAAGAAAAACAGCATGTGACTCTCAAATGTTATGGCTATACAAGTTTTATTTATGTGTCCAAGTACAAACAAATGTATTTTCAAATAAGCAAGGACTCAGGAATTGTATATTCTGTATGCACTTTTTCTGACAAGTCCTCCACAGATTAAAATAATCTGAAAATTTAGACAATCCATTGTTGGAAATACATAGAGGAATGGAGAAAAAAACAATAGTACCATCAGTTTTTACCACATCCTCTCTTTATTTTTACCTACATGTAGTATGCAAAATTTAAATCAGCCATTGGAGCAGAGATCCTGGATATTTGGAGAACAGGGTCCTTTGTGCCCACTCTGGCTCCCATGAGCTGCGTACGAGCTGCTCCAAGAATGTACACAGCTGCCTTCCAGCTGAAGAAAGGGGAAGAGGAGTGTGCTAAGAGCTAAACTTGACCAAAATTAACTACAATTTACTGTCCAAGGCTTCCCCTAGAAGTCGCGAGACATCAATAGACTCCAGAGTTCCAAAATAGTTACAGTAGACAGATTCTGCCAGGGCGGTTGTTGTCTAAGTGGGAGACAGATTCCTGGTGCTTCCTACTCCACCATCTTCCCAGAACCCTCTTCTCTTAGTTCATTTTATGAAGAGAGCGTAACCTTGAAAATAAACGGGAAAATGACAGAGCAGTTTCAAAAGTTACTAGATATCTAAATGAACGCAGATGAAAACAGTGTCACTAAGTCCCATGAAATTTAACCTAGAAGAATAACCATATCTTAGCTAAGTAGTTTCCTGAATTAAAATTCAGTTAAATATTAGAAAAAGACTGACTCAAATTCTTCATATAACACTGTCAAGGTGTGTATAACATTGGAAATATATTTGATAGGATTCAAGGTCCATTCATTATAAGTTTGTGCAAATAGAATATAATATGACTAAATATTTTAAAAAGCACATCCCTTTATGTTAACAGGAAGTAAAAGAATTAAACTGAAGCGACACAGCATTTTCAGAAAAATTGAATCAAGGCAAGAATATTTGCTTGTAAGGACTGGAAGTTCTAAATCATAGCATGAAAGCAAGAGAAAGGATTATTAGCTATTGGAAAGAAAGATAAACTGTTATTTGCAAAGATATGATTGTCTAACTGAAAAATCAAAGGAATCAATTGAAAACTTTCCTTAGAACCAAGAGAGCCCATGAGGTCGGCCCGGTGGCATAGTGGTTAAGTCCGAGTGCTCCACTTCAGCAGCCTGGGGTTTCCAGGTTCAGATCCTGGACATGGACCTGGCACCACTCATCAAGCCAGGCTGTGACAGCATCCTACATAAAATAGAGGAAGATTGGCACAGATGTTAGCTCAGTGACAATCTTCTTCAAGCAAAAAGAGGGAGATAAGCAGGAGATGTTAGCCCAGGGCCAATCTTCTTCACAGACAAAAAAAGAACAGAGTCCAGTAAAACAATAGATTCAAAATGTGAAAAATATCAACAGTTCTGTAAGCCAACAAAAAACTGAGCTTGAAAAAATAAATAAGATAATAAAAGCACGTTTTAAAAAATTCTATTCAGTTTGAACATTTATAGTTAAAAAATGATTTCCTAAATTTGGAAATGACTTTCGTAATGCAGCTATTTAAAACATGACCAAACGAATGATAAGGCATGTTAATAAATGTTTTACATGAAATATAGTTTTAAATATAAATACACAAAATTACAAAGTCCTAGAATGTTATGCTCATAATTTGGGGAAAAAATATAATTTTACCTGATATTTATGAAGAATATATTTTATGTGAAGCAACTGATTCATCTTTCATTTTACAGAAAATTTAATGAACTATAATTTACTTATAAGAACTGTGTTAACTTTAATTAAAAATATCTGTAATGTTTTGCTGATTCCTAAGATTTTTAGATGAACATCTAAATCTATATTATGTTGAAAGATTGAGGCTATATGGAAATGGCCATATATTCAAATATTAACAGTATATAAGTAAGTAAAAGTAGGATGAAACACTTACAACACTGTTCATAGTATGAAATTATAACAGTTGCTTTATTTTCCCCAGTGAAGTCGACAGCAAGTTTACCAGCTGATAGTGATAAAGGCAGAGATGGAGTACAGGCAATTTGAGAAGAAATGAGAAAATTTGAAATATAATAACCTGGAAGAGAAGAAAATAATAGACTAATAACATACATTATTGTTCCCAGGCAATATTGGAGGACCTTTATAGTCAGAGTGATTGTATCTGGAGTTGGTTTTGTTTTTGTGTTATTTCCTCTCCTAGCCAGATTCAGTTTCATGGGTACAGATATGGAGTCAGTAGGAATTTCAAGTTAACAAAAGTTGTATTAGCACAAATTAAATATAATAAGAAAGAGAGAGCAAGAGTTCTACAAGAATTTATGCAGGGAAAATGATGATGGTTGTCCGTCAAACTTCAGATGAGACATTAAGAGTATGGAGAGATGAGGGAGGGTGAAAATTTTGAAGGATAAAAAGATTCAGGTCCTGGTGGGACCGAAAGATTGTTGGAGTCAGAGCGTGTGAGCTGGAAACTAAGTGTCTGTGGGACACCTGAGCTTTTGGTGGGTTACAATGTTGGTAAATTGCAAATTCCATGGGAGCGGCCATGGCCAGGAGTGGCTGAGGCATACTGGAAGGTACCATTATTGGAGAAGAGCAAGTTGAGGGACTCAGAATCCTGGGCAATAGGACATCCTCAACATGGATATGAAAATCACCAAAAAATTATGAAAGCTGTCATATTGAAGAGAATAATAATGAATCAGAACTAAAATCATCCAGGACGAGGAGGAGGCAGCACCCTGGGAACGTGCTCGACCGATGCGTCAGTGAGGGACCGTGAGGCTGGTGAGGAAATCGGCCCTTCTCTAGTCACTACCACGGTGTGGCATTAATTCTGAAAGCTAAAAGTCTCTCCACTCAAAAAGCTGCTTTAGGTTTTGATCCCCTGCACACAAATTGCAACCTCTTTATAGCTCTTTAACTTGTATTTCCCTGGGCACATATTGCAATTCCTGAACAGATTTTTTTTTCTTGACAAATATCATATATATCAATGATCCTTTTAACTAGGCTTTTTGAAGTTGCTAACCAATGACCCTCAAGTCCGCTTGTGAGTCTCCTCAACCTACTATCTATCCACCATACTGCATCCTCCCTGTCAGTCACCCGAGATCCTCGCACCCTGGAGGCCACAAGAAAATCACCGAGAGGATCTTAGCAGGGCCAGCAAGAACATCAACTACACGAGGGAGCACGGGGAGGGTTTTCAGGAGGGGAATGTTGCGGAAGGTTCCAAGTAAAAGTGGTGTATTGAGTAGTAGGAAGATTAGAGTACTGGAACTTCTTTGGTAACTGAAATGAACATGGCTAAGGAGCATTTTCCAATATATCCTGATGTGCCGAGAGAAGATAGAAGTGGAGACCCTGTGCATGTGTGGGGACAGGACTACCAGAAGCAGAAGTTTTGGAGCTCCCCCTTGACTCCTGCTGATACAGTCTTGTAGAAGGGGAGTCACACGCCAAGTACTTCGTTGATCCCTGCTGAGTAGGAGCCTACTCTGAGCATAACTCTCCCGCGAAACTGTTCCAAGCTTCACACTGCCCTTCCTCGTGATAGTCCGCACGGCATCTGCTTTACTCTGCACAGGCCGGTACTCGTTTAACTGACTTTAATAAGGTAAGAGAATTGGATAAAATTATCAGGTGTTTGTGTGAATATCTATATTATTTAGGGTAGTCTAAACAGCTATAATAAAGACCTCAACAAAACAAAAGCTCAAACAAAATAGAAGGTTTTTTCTTGCTCATATATCAGTCCCTGCTGGGTGCTGCTAGTTGTGGGTGGGTCTTCTCCGTCTGGTGGTTCAGGGACCCAGGCCCATGGTGTGTCTGCCATCTTCAACTGCTTATTTCTAAGGCTTCTAGAGTCATCGCATTTCTAGGCTATACAAAGCAGGAAAAAAGCATAGCGGAGGAGGTTGGAGAAATTGTATGGATTTTGTCTGGAAGTAATGATATTCCATGATACTCCCATTGTTGAAAACAGTAATATGGATGTCGATGCCTAATAGCAAGGAAGGCTGGATGATGTGGTCTAGCCACATCATCTCTAGCCACGTCTTCTCTAGGAAGACGAGAAAACGCTTTTGATAGACAGCAGTCTCCAAAGATATTTCTCAGAAGTTCTTATTAGCTTCTTTAGTCATTTTCTACATAATTGAAAGAATAAAGCTGTTTAAATAACAAAAAAAGATGCCAAATTACAGTCAATGCATCTTCACTATACATGCCTTTGAGATGACTCTCTTTATAGATTTACTGAATGAATGGATATTGCATCTTTAATATCTACTTTTTTGTTTATTTTACCCGGAGACAAAGTCATGTAATTATGTTTCTTGAGTTTATGTCTTTTCTTTGTAATTCAATTATCAGGCTTTTGAAGGCAAGAGGATTTCTTCTTCTTTATATGTATAATGCAAAGATTGAGCCATGCAGTAATAATCTCTGAATGTAACTGAATTATCCAGAGCTGCTTATTTTTACTTTTCAAAGAGAAAATTGGTGATTTAAGAGCTATTTATAATCCTTTGATGTGGTTATAAACTTAAGTGGATTCTAGTAATATTAGAAGTTACCTCTAATCATCATGGAGTGGGATCGCATGATTAAAACATTAATTTTTGCTGATATGTTGCTGATCAAGAATTAAATCACAATACAGCAGAACCAATTTAGTCATAAAAGAAATAGAAATAACTGCAACATAAAAAGGAGACGATGCTATTCAGTGAAACAATTTATTTTGCAGCTTTATAATGGTCCCTGTGATCAACTCTAGGGCAGAGATTCCTGTTCACTTTGCATCATGGCACACAGAGCAAGTGATGATATTTTTTGTGGCATCCTGGTGTAAATGGCAAGGCTTTTCATGTCCACTGGAAGTCTGACCTAGCTGCCCTGTGGTTTGCGTAGCCAACATTTCAGGAGCCTAGATGGAAACCTCCGTTGTAGAAAACATCGCCAAATCTCTTACCATTGTGATGCTAAATAGATAGCCTCACAAAGATGCTTGGATGCTATTCCATAATTAAAAAAAAGAAAAGAAAAACCTTACACTGTGTATATTGTCTTGTTTTTGTCTAATGGGTGATCATCATTGAGAAATATACTCAACATTCTCTACCCATTGGTATATAGTAAGCAATAAAATTAAATAGTAAATTAAAATTCTAACATAAACTTGTTAGTTTAGACTAAGCATCACAGGATGATTTACTAACCATTGCTAAATTGTCTTCCTGCTTTAACATGGCTTATTTCATAGAGACCCAGGCATGCTTATTAAGATTAAAAGAAGTTTTGTAAATATAATTGCTATTAACTCAGCAGAAATGAAAAGAAGATTTGTCACTCTAAACCATATTGTTGATGTTAGGACAATTTTTTCCTCACAGAGAATATGAGTCACCTGACGGTGGCATCTGTTGTTGGCCCAGGAGGCAGGTGATGGGCCAGTGGTGATGCCAGCTTGGATGCATGAGCTCCTGGAGGCTCTTGAGTGGGCCATGGCCCAGGTGCCCTCAGGGGGCTGATAGCTCAAGCTCTCCAGGACCAGAACACATGCAAACAGTGGATTTCTTGTGTGTAGATGCACGGACAGCAGGCCCAGCTGTTCTGAAGCAGCGAAGCCCCTGCTGACATGAACCTCATGATGATTACCAAGGAGAAAGCTGCTGAAAGATTTGGTGCAGTTCTCTAGGTCACATCATGGCTCAGAAAGGGACATCACTTAGTCACTGACAATCACGTCAGGAAAATGATACCAACAAGTCCTAAAATTCAGTAAATTATATAAAAATATTAGAATGGATTATGAATTATTGACATTAAAATTTATATCTAACATTTAGTAAACAATTTTGTAATACATCTTTCAGTTTATACTGAGAATAAAAGAGAACACATTTATTTATACATTAGTTTATTTAGGTGATAAATATTTTGAATATTGTCCCTTTATATGTTTAGATTAAATAAGATTATTCTATTCACAAAAATATGACCATCGCTTTGTTAATCAAAATACAGCCTGCCTATCTCCATGAATCAAAAGGCACAGACTTAATTAACTTTGTAACCCTTGTATGATATCCCATTGAATAGTTGTTGTGTATTTAGTCATTTCTTTATTGAAAAATATTTTTTCATTTTTTGAAAATTTTTTGTTTGATTTTGTCACCTTCAATATAACCAATTTGCAGTATGCATTCTTCAACTCACATTTTTCTATTCTAGCATCTTTATTTCTTTGGAAAGTTTCCCCAAGTAACATTCCCTGGTTGCTTTCTGTCGCTTCACATCCTTGTCAAGAATAGTTATCAATTTTTTTAAGTTTTGCCAAGATGATAGGTAAAAATGTATTGTCATTGTTACTTTAATTGAAGTCTCTGTGTTATCTAATGGAGCTAAGCCAGTATTTGTGGAAGTATTATCTATTTAGATCAACTCTTCTGAGATTAACCTAAGTCATGGGCTTAATTTTTTTAAATTTCATTTTAGTCTTTTTTTGGTACCGTTTTGACAAACTCTCTCTAAAGATGAATATATACCAGTTACTTCTTTAATGCAGTGCATATATTTTTTTCTTTCACTTTATTTGTGATGTATTCTTCATGCAAATATACTATAATTTGTATTTAAAGTTCTATTTTTCCCCTTATGATCACTCTATTCTTTGACTAGCTTATAAACTGCCAGCCCCACAATGTTATATAAATATTCTCCTAAACAATTTTGCTATTTAATTTTTAAATTTTTCATATTTAATATATAATCCACATAAAACATGTTTCCATATTTTTTTAAGATGAAAGGCTATTTCTCTTGCTTCTTTTTGAGCAGCTACTTTTAACCACATCCTGTATTTAATAACTTTTTATGTGTCACTGAATTGAAACAATATCTTATCCTACTAGTATCTACATACTATGTTTGGATCAATTCCCAGACCCTCTATTCTGTGCAACTAATCTATCCATTTTTTTTCTTAAGACCATTTAAATGCAGTCCCTCATAATATACTTTAGTATCCTTTAAAGTAACCACTCTCCCATTTTTCCCTTAATTTAAATTGTCTTATAGTGTTCTGACGAGAATTGTAATAAATTTATATGGACATTTAAATCATTAAAATCATGATTGATTGCTCTGTTAAGGACTTCTTACTCTATATTGATTGAATAAATTTTGATAGTTGTCTGTGTTTTCATATAGGTCCCCTACTTTTCCTATTTAATTTATTCAGGACTATTTTACATATATGTTTCTACTTTCATTAAAATGTACTTTTCATTTGAAATTTAAAGTGTTTCTCACTAAAGTGTTAAAACTATGGATTTCTGTATATGCATCTAGTCTGCAGGCACATTAAAAATATCCAGTTCATCATAATATGTTGGTAGCAAAGTCTTCTAAATTTATAATCACAAAATGCAGCTAAATTTATTTTGCTAAACTTTAATTGTCTCACCTTATTACATTAGATAGAACCCCCAAGATAATATTAAAAATCTTAAATGACTTTTATTCTTGATTTTAATGAAACTGAAATCAGCAGTTTATCATTTAGCATGCTGTCATTTGTAGAATTTTAGCTAATAATCTTCATAATCTTCCATTATTTTTTCTAAATTCTGATGATACTCATTTTTAAGTTAGGAATACCTTTTTTTTTCACTTCTCTTGATGTAAAAATATGGAATAAGCATTAGTATAGCGTGTATAGATAATGCTGTTACATGAGTAGTTTAAAAGTTACATGAATATTGCATCTATAGAATACTAACCAAAAGGAAGCACACAGATGCGCAAGAATTTGTATACAATTTAAACCAAAGGTGTTTGGATTTTAGCTTAGGAGGATAAATCTTGACCAATTTAGGTTCCATAAAGCTTTCAGCTGTCCCAGATGCTTTATGAGTTGAGGGACAAAAGTACTGAGCTCAGAAGTCATTTAAAACATTAAAAGCCACAATATGATTTAAAATGAATAAAGATTTATGATATCATCTTGCAAAATAACCGTTACTTTTGAGGTGTCCTTTTTCTTTTTTTAGTTTTAGTGAGGAAGATTGGCCCCGAGCTAACATCTGTTGCCAATCTTCCTCTTTTTGCTTGAGGAAGATTGTCCCTGAGTTCACATCTGTGCCAATCTTCCTCTGCTTTTTGTATGTGGGATGCCACCTCAGAATGGTTCAATGAGCAGTGTGTAAGTCTATGCCCAGGATCCGAACCCTCAAACCCCAGGCTGCCGAAGCATAACTCAATCGTTATGCCACTGGGCCGGTCCCTGCTTCTGAGTAATTTTATGCATCATCTTTGCTTTAGCAACTATCAGAAGATTCTCCAAGATATTAAAAAATACTGCAGAATTTTGTTAAGATTCTTTAAATTTGTTCCAAATAAGTTCTCTTTATTCTGAGAAGGTATTTTTTGTATCAAATCTTCCTTAAGAGAATTCAGTACTGCTGTCTTTCTCTTTGTAAAAAAATATTTTTCAAAATAAATATACATTTTTAGGAAAAATTAATCAAAAGCCCAACATATTTTTAAAACTTTTAAACTTTAAGACTTGCATACCGTGGAAGACTTTTCTCAGCTGAATGGGTGGATAGGAGATTTTCTCCACTAGATAGTTATTATTTGATATCTTCTGTACTGTTTCAAGAATCCCTTCTTGGAAGGCTTTCTTGAATTTTCATCACTATTTCAAAAATAAGGTAAAAAAAAATAAATAAGGCTTCTAAGAGTGACTATTTTAAGTCATTCTTCACAGCAGACATAACTTAAAGTAGGAGCAATTTTCTCTGAAAAAACACCGAACTCATTCAAACCATTTTAGTGATTCAACTGGATTGACACTCAGAGAATATAATTGTGTGGAGGGTGCCAAATAGTTTTTGCACAAGTTATAAATATTTCTAAATGAATTGTTAGAACTTTAGGAACAAAATCAATGTATTGCCATTGGCTAAATACCATTTTTTAAAATTAATTTTAAATATTCAGAATACTGTAGGTTTGTTCATATTTTACCTAATTGCCTGCATGAGCAAAATGTGTGATACACTGTAGTTCTAAAATATTGAAAACACTGTGACATCTTTATTTTCCAGTAAGTGTGAAGGGCACATTAAAATAGGTAATTTGAAGAAACAGAAATAAAGCAATTAAGCACATAAGTGATCTTTCCTAATTCACATGTTTGGAATTTGGAAGAAAAAAAAAGCAAAGTCCTTGTTCGTCATGTTTAAGTCTGCTGTGACCTGGTAGTCACAGCGAAGTCAGTGTCTCACAACCATCTTTCCTCATTATTTGATTTTTGCTCCCCAGAATCCTAACTCTGATTATTCTGCTTTAGAAATAAAATAGATGTGAAATTGGCTCAAAAACAACGACCAAAACCAGTGAAAACAAGTGGAACATTTTTTCAGAGAGAACAACGAAAATGCTGCCCTAAATCAACAGAGTAATGTAAAGATAATAGCATATTGCTGCTCTCATTTGCTCCTCTAATTGGGCTGCATTTATGGAGTTCTGCCCCGGGTAGTTTTAATAGCACTTGTTAACCATCGTCATTTATCAGCCACCTTATTACAGTTCAAGATGGAATTGTAATTGAAACACTTGAACACGTTAAATTTGACAATAAACTCACAGTCCGATAGGATTTGCTTAATGAACTTAATGCAATAAAATTTTAATCGTTGTCAGGCATTTATAGGATATATTGTCCAAAAGTTTCTAATTTTATAATCAGCACATAATTAAGGAAGTAAGAGGCAAGTGACAATTAAACATAGAATTATTCCTAATACTATGGAAATAGTAATGATTTTTCTTTCCCTCTTCTTTTTTTCTTACCCTCTGGATAGGTGAATTTTTTCACTGCCTGTGAGATGGAATTTGTGGGGCAAGAAGAAATTTTGCTTAACTCCAAATATCTTATTCACTGGCCACAATGTCTGAATATTTATGCTAATACATTACATCCAAATTATTAGATCTTGGAGCCAAAGGCACGGCATTTGATTCACTGCATACCATGTTCACATTAGTTAACATCCCTGGGCATCAGTTTCCTTATCTATAAAATAGCTGTCACTATTTATTAGGTTGTTGTAAGAATTTGAGTAGAAAGTAAGCACGTAATAAATGTAACATTATTATCATTATTATTTGTAGTTTGCAATTTCCACTTAAGCTATCTCATTTAATCTTTAAAATACAGTAAATCAGAATAGATATTTTTAGGACAATTGGCAAGAAACTTAATTAACTGAGTTAGGACTCATGTCAGGTAGCGTGACCTCGAAGGATTGAGGGATAAATTGTGAATTAAAAGAATCTTTAGAGTATGAAACACTAGGTATGTTCATGTCAAACACTGCAAAATCGTCCTGGTTAACTGGGTGGAAAGAGAAATTCATAGGCAGCAAAAGAGTCTACAGTTGCTGAAGTAAAACAACATTGTCTGAAAAGATAGATGTTGAAAGCTAAATATATTCATTCATTCATTCATTCACTCACTCATTATTTAGCAACGCCCTCCATCCCCTTCCTGGAACACAGAAACTCAACTGACCTTAATAATGAGGGAAACTCACCTTGTTTGTCTCAGGGCAGAAAGGTTAAACAGATAAATTTTTGGTCTAATGTTTATGATTATGTTTCTTAAGTACGTCTCTGAGCTCTCCATACTCTAGAAAATAAAATAGACTTCACTAGAAGACTATACTGAACATGTCATCTTTTTTTTTAATTTACAAAAGTGCCACATGAACCATTTTCTTTAAAATTGTTTCAAGCAGTGTTAGCCGCCTACAGACAGTAGATGCAGTTGATTCTCTTTATGGGGACACACGCGTGTATATGCCTTCTTTCTGTATCCGTGCCTCTAGCCAGATGAAACCGCTGATAGTTGGGATTCTCTCTATTTCTGATTCTGTTTGCATTTTTATAAACATATAACTATGCAAACAAATACTTTTGTAATAAATTTTGTAAACAAATACTCTGAGTTTGGTGATGACTTGTTCCCTTAAAGATAGAGTTTGGGAAGCTTTCATGTCAATAAAATATTTATTTTTAATGTGTCATATATCTTTGTGTGTATTTGTATATAATGCTGTGTAGCATAGTTTATTTGAGCACTTACATAGAGGTGAACATTAAATTTTCTTCCATTTTTTGGATGCTGCCAGTCACCATTTTTAAACACGTATTTTTGAGCAAAAGCGCATTTCTCTAGCATAGACCTCTAGAAGTACAATTGCTGATCCCAATGATATTTATATTTTAATTTTAAAAGATACAGCCATATTCTCTTCAGAAAGTTATTAGCAGTTCACGGTCATTATCAGTCCCACAAAAGCATATCAATGCTCAAATCCCTAGCAATGAATATTACTAAATATTCTAATATTTGACAATCCAACAGGCAAAAAATGATGTTAATTGATGCTTTAATTTGTGTTTACGTAATTATTAGTGATGTTAAACATCTTTTCACATTTGTTGATTATTTGTATTTCATATTTTGTGAAGTTCTGTTAACACCTGTATTCTATTGTCTTTTTATTTTTACTGAGCAGCTTTCTATGTATTTACATATGTTATGATTTTTATGTTTTTGACAGGAAGAGTTCTTCAACTAAACAGTTATGAAAATATTATCCTAGACTTTTCATTTTCATTCATATTAAGCTTTTGTATTTAGATATTTAATCCATCTGCAAATTCTGTTTCTGGTTGCTGAAGATGGTAAATTACTAGTCATTTGTCCCAGATTCAATGACTAAATAGTTCATCCTTTTACTGCTAAAATGAAATGACGTCTTTATCGCGTACTAACTCCCATGGATTCTATATTGTATTATATTGATTTATGTAGATATTTATGAACAAAGCAATGTTTTAATTAGTAAAGATTTGTGGTTATCTCGTAAGTAACAGCTCTCTTCAATTTTGTTTTACAAAGTTGTCATAGTTATTCATGCTCATTATATCTCCCCAGTGAATTTTATGATAATCTTATTTAGTTACGTGTAAAACCTTTTCATTTTGTTTATTTTGGTTAGCTTATTTGGAGAGAATTGACCTCTTTACGATATGAGGTCTTCCCATCCAGAAACATACATGTCTCTTCATTTGCTGACATTGTCTCTCATGCCTTTCAATGACAGTTGACACATAATGCCTATGGGCATTAAACTGCTTTTGTGAGGTGTATTGCGAAGTACTTACGAGTGAACTGTGTTCTCTAGTGATTCTGTCCTCAGGTGGAGGTTCTTTCACCTATTGACATTTCCACCTCATTTTATGGTGTTTGTTTTTTCTCAAAAGTTTGGTGGATTTTGTTTGTTTGCTCATCTTTTCATTTTACTCTGTGAATATTGTGATATCCTGCTAAATGAAGTGTCTGTCATTTGGTTATTTGGTGTCAGATACCTCTTATGCTACTAAAAATGTTTATTTTGGCATAGATTTTAAATTTTCCTAAATTATTTCTTAATGGATAGCTTCCTTTTACTTTCAATTGTTCTCTATTCATCTCAATTTTGAATCACATATAATATAAAAAGCACATTTCATTTACTTTAGAGCGCCTATAAATATTGTATACAATTTGTTATTTTTTCAGAAACAAGTATATTTTTAGAAAGAAGCACTTTATCTTTAATGCTACTTTTGCATTTGTACTCTGCAGATCCTTTTAGGCTTCGTATTTTCTTTTATTTATTTTGAACTACTGCAAATACATTTCAGCCTACGGTTTCACATAAATATTGGGGGTGGCTGTTATTTGGATTACTTCACTTTTTACAGATGATACAAGAGTCTTATTCCTTAGAGCTGAGATTTGAGGACTGCATTTAGTGAACTTTTATTGCCACTTTAGAAAATTAGTCGTGAGAAGAGGACTAACTTGGATTCGGGGGATATTCTGAAAAGCAGTTTTCTGTACTTTGAAACTTCTTGAGCAGATGCAAATATTTCCACGTTTGGTTATTTTGATGTCTCTAGTCAAGGTATAGGCTAAGATTTTGTGATCCAATTTCTTTTATTTCATGCTTCTTTTATTGAAGATTCAGGAAAATGACTAGTTCTCTTGAGATTTACTCCTCTCACGATGAATGCACTTCTGTGAAAGGATGAGTGTGGGACAGCCGTTGGAAGCTGTGTAGATGAGAATTTCTCTGCCAAGAGGTTTCGTCTTTGGTGAAGTTAGCACAACCCAACAGAGCCCGTCTGTTGCCGGTTTACAAAGTTAACATGACCACAAATATGCTTTGTTTCTCCTGAAGCCTTGTCTGCATCTGTCACCCTCAAAAATAAGTTGGAGTGCTCACCTTTTCAGGAGAGTAGTGTCCATGATTGAAAAACCCAGGTGACATGACTACATTATTTAGATGCTGAACTCTCCTATTGGTTTAATATTTGTTGTGTTTATGCTAAATTTTCCATCCTTGTCACAATAGCTTACGAAGATTTCTGATCTACATAAAATAGCCTTCAAATGGATTTGGCTTTTATTTCCTAAGACTCACCTTTTCCTCTACCCCTGGCTCTCCAAATAGCAGTCATTTGAGTTGTTCTGCATGAGTCTCTACTTATGGCCACAGCACACTTAGGTATACGCATGTCGTTTCTTGATTAACTCTCTCAATCTGATTCCCTCCATAATATATTTAGGAAATATATATATATGTGTGTGTGTGTATGTGTGTATTCATATATAGAGCAAGAGTAGAAACAGGGAAATTGTATTAAAATAATGGGCAATATGACCAGAGTGAGATGTTAAGCACATTTTTTGCATATGAATTGCACAATAAAATAAACCAAAATAAATAAAGAAATAGTTTGTATAAGCATAGATGTATAGGTAGGTAGGTAGGTAGGTAGATAGATAGATGGATGATAGGGGGTTGACTGCAAATGGGTATGAAGGATCTTCGTAGGATGACAAAAATGCTCTAAAATTCATTTTGGTGATATTTGCACAGTTCTGTAAAGTGACCCAAAAAGGCTTAGTGTACACTTAAAATGAGTGACTTTTATGGTATACAAATTATTCCTCAATAAATCTGTTTTAAAAAGATCACTCGAAATCTTGCAATAAATATAAAATAAAAAATTAACGTCTGTTCATTAAGCAGACATTTATTGAGTACATACTTCACACCAAGAACTTTGCGAACAGTTTTAGACTTGAATATGAATAAAAGTTCTTATTGACATAGACACTTTCAGCCCCGTAGGAGTCTATTGATGAGCCTGTCAAAGGTATTCTTTGTTTCTATTAGCAATTTGATTTTAATCTAGTACTTCCATTTATCTCTTTCCATCTCTCTGGTGAAATTTTCCATATGTTCTTACAAGTTTTTCATCTTTTCCGCTAGTGTCTTTAACATATTAGTCATAATTATTTTAAATTCCCTGGCTGATAGTTCCAGATTCTGCGTCGTATCTGACTCAGGTCCTATTGATTACTTTTTCTATTGATAGTAGATTTTCTTTCCTGTTTTCCTCCTTGCTTTTGTATCTTTCTGAAAATTTTTGGTCAAAAAGTGGATGGTATATGTATTTATTCCTGGCAATGAACATATCTTTTCTTCTGCTATGGCTTTGAAGGGCATGGAGTCGAAATTGGAGTCTATCTAATCAGGATTTGTTATGGTGGTTTCCTACAATGAACTTCAAATTCTTCTATCATTGCCTTGTTCTTAGGGTGGGGTCTACTTACCACAGGATTTTTCTTATTGTCTCCTTCACTCTCATTGTTAGGCCATCGCTTTGTATGTGCAGTTCACAAAGGGTCCCTCTCCATGCCCTTGCCCCTCTCCTAGCAGTAGAATGTTGTTGCTTGTTTCTCAGTGCTTCTAGTACGGTGGAGTAAGACAAAGAGACTCTTGTCATGGTTCAACCTCAGGTTTAGGAGGATCCTGAGTCTTAGAGGAAGGACTTTTTTCAACGATCCTAACTCTCCCCTAGAGGTTGAGTATTTCTAATGGTATGTGCTCAATACAGTGTTGCTATCCATTTTCTCACCCAAGGGTAGAGACTCCTTTTTTTCCTATTCTCTTCTTTTGTCCTGGGAGTGATAAGGTTTGTTTCTATACCCCCTGAAAAATACTTTTCATCATAGGCAAGAAAAATGCAAGTGAGATGTATTATGTTTCTCACTATGATGTCTACTTTTCTCTTCTAGACTTTCTCCATTTAGGGAAGCTTCCTTTGGTCTTTCTCCAATATTTCATTGTGAGCTTGCAGTGAAGGACCATGGAGAACAGTCTATAAATAGATGCAAACACCACTTTCACCTACAGCTCCCTGAGGTTCTATACTCTCGTGGACATTCACACTCAGCTTTTTGCAATTTGCTTAAAAAGAAAAAGTAGCTAAATTCTTCCTAGTTGCTTAACTAGCAGTCCCTTTTCCTTCCATGCTTGTTCCCATGTGAATCAGTGTTCATGTCTCCATCTCTCCTTAGAGGTACCTATCTTTCCTATCAGGCTGGTTGGTTGCCCTGTTATTTCAGCAATCTGAGAGCTCTATCAAAAGACAAATTAAAGGATATTCAGCAGTACAGATGATCTAGCTGAATTTGGAGTTCCTGAAATTTTATTGCGTTAGTAGACATGATGTGTACTGTTTTTAGTAGCTTTCAGTAATCTGAGTGTAAAAAGAAAGGCATTAGATGATAGCATCCCCCGGTACTGTAATCAATGCTATGGTTTTGCTGGGCTGGTGCTTTGATATAACAGTGGTACAAAGGAGAAATTGCTGAGAGATTGAGAAGGAAATAGAAATCTCAAGAGATTAGGCAAAAGACAAGGTTAAAAGGCCAATGAATTTGTAGAGAAGACCCAGGAAAATTCAATGGACAGAAATCGAGGATATAGAAAGAAGAGTGTCAGCTGAGATATTTTAGATAAATAGGTTTTGTTTGATTTTACTATCTGGGGTGCTGTCTTGGGAATAAATAGTTAGCAAAAGTCAAGTGCAGGGAAATGTCTTAGGGATTAAGGAGTCCCAGGCATTTGTAAAATAAATTAGAAGATGGATGGTCTACCTAAACAATGGTATCTCCTAAATATCAACAAAACCTAGGGTAGGGAATGACTGAAAGACAGGTACCAAAATTTTGAAAGAATAGCCATGGAATGAGTGATGGTAACAAATGCAAAGAGGTAGACGACATGGACCATAAGTTCAGGATGCTGCTATAGAATTGGGAGTGCTGAATCAACAGAACATTTTCATTCCTCTCCTGGTTTTTATATATGTAATGCTTGAGATACTGAATAATTTTGTCAAGTGGTGCAAGAAAAGTGAAGTTTAAGGGGAAAATTAGGTCTAAAACTTTCTGTAACCTAGGAAAATTGGTCTTTACCTATGGATAGGGTTCCAGTCAAACCCTCTGCATCTTCTTGTAACACGAGGCAATTGAAAAAAATAAATGTAAAGGAATAATAATAATAAACAACAATATCAGCAAACTGAAGTCTATTCAGTGAAGAATGATGAGGATAAAAAGAATTGAAAAACAATGCATAAAAGAAAATGAATTAACTGGGTATGTGTAATATGTGAGAAAATAAATTTAAGAGATAATAGAGAGGTCATGCATGTGAAGAATGCATTTTGCCCATACAGCCCAATGGAATAGAACAAAATATGTAAATTTGAAATCGTGAAGATATATATTTTAATTAAAAATGCAAAACCATTATCTAAAAATGAATTGCACAACAATTAAATGGAATGTCTCAGAATTTCATCACAGCATTTGCATAATGATTGAACATATTTCGGGGCTGGCCTGATGGCGCAACAGTTAAGTTCGCACCTTCTGCTTCTGTGGCCCAGGGTTCACTGGTTTGGATCCTAGGTGCAGACCTATGCACCACTTGTGAAGCCATGCTATGGCAGGAGTCCCACATATAAAGGAGAGGAAGATGGGCACAGATGTTAGCTCAGGGCCAGTCTTCCTCAGCAAAAAGAGGAGGATTGGTGGCAGATGTTAGCTCAGGGCTAATCTTCCTCAAAAAAAATAAAAAGAAAGATTGGACATATTAGTATACATTAGTATAATGTATACATATAGTATAGATTAGTATAATACCCTCAAGGTTCATACATGTTGCAAATGGCACTATTTTGTCTTTTTTATGGCTGAGTAGTATTCCATTGTGTACATATACCACATCTTCTTTATCTGTAAGGGGAAGGGGGTGGGAGGACTCTTAAAGAGATAAAGGGGCACATATGTATGGTGATGGATAGAAACTAGACTTTTGGTGGTGAACACAATGCAGTCTATATGGAAACCAAAATATAATGATGTATACCTGAAATTTACACAATGTTATAAACCAATGTGACCTCAATAAAATTTGAAAAAAAGAAATAAGGAGAAAAAGATTGCACAGGTGCTTGTTACTGTTAGCTCACGGAAAGAAGAGCAGGATTTAAATTTGCTGATGTAAGTTTCAAAGAAAATAAGGAAGTCTTGAAGTCTTCATGAGTATATCACCAATTAGCAGGCTGTTTGTCTCTGATGCTAGTGATAACCCTACATCCTAATAAACCTTATTACATCGTGCAAGTGTGTTAGGGACAGACCTTTATTCCTCAGACAATTCATCTGTGAGTAAAACAATTTTACCTGTCATGTTAATGTACTGGAGGCACGATGGCGTTTCCTGCTGTGTTTTCCTACAATGCGTTTTGAGGATAACCTTTGCTCATTGGAACATCCATCAAAAACAGGACAGACAGTAATTGCTCTCAACTCCAACTCATTAAGTCATCAGTTCTGACTAATCAGATTTTTAAAAAATATTTTGCTGATGAGCACTGAACATTACTTTATATTGACCATGATGGAATATTTATGTAATTACAATTTAATCTGACATGTCACTCATAATTTTCTGTAGTATAATCAATTCTTCTCTTGAATAATGCAACTCTTTGAAAACTGAGCTACGTGATTCAACTAAATACTATGATTCAGCATGTTATTCACCCTGGAATCTTTTTGGTCCACGACCAACAGACTCTAGTCCTGTACAGTTCAGCTGTTCCCACAGTGACTTCTGTATTATAAATTCTATATTTTCTATTTAGAATAAAAGTGGTTAATAAAATTTAGTTTAAACAAATTCCCAAATTATACTAGGTAAATTTAGTGATAATTTATGTAAGCATGAATATCAAACCAAGTATCCTAGAGTAACATAATCAATATGTTAAATCTCCCCTATAAGATAGGCATAACGAAGATAAAGGACAGAAATCTGGCACATTTGGGTTTAACACATATAACTTCATTAAGTTTTACTACCAAAAGCTTATTACCACTCAGGGTAATTTTGCTAAGATAAGTAGCACACTCAATCTTGGCTAAACAAGGGTAAAGTGATACAAAGCGCCTACATCACATTTGGATATTTTTTCATGTAAAAACATTATTGGAATTGCTTAAATGCTTAATTATACTAAAAGGGAAGTGTCTAAAGCTAAAACAATCACACTATAGTTGAACATATGCATCAGTAAAACAGTTTAAGTCTAAACAATTAACTGCATCCACATCCTTTAAGATCTTATGGGAAGGGCTGGTGGATTGTTCTTAGACTTTTTGTGAAAGAAAAAATATGAAATCTATTAAAAGGATAGTGAGATGGTTCATGGAATCTGAGAAAGAGTTGAAAATCCCGAATAAGGCAAAGGGGAAACTCAAGGTAACGCCTCTCATTTTATAGATTGGAGTTAATGACCCTGCCCTACCAGACAGCTATTTAGTGTTAATAGGACTCATCTCCCACTTCACAACTTTGTGTGGATCAGCTTGGGACAATAACCCAGAACTGAATCAACTGCTCGAGGTCCCACTCTGTGTGGAAGGAGAGTGGTTGCAAGATTCAAGAAACTTGGCAGATACGCCAGTAGTATGAGACGGATCATTCCATTGATTGATTGCTTGATTTCTTTCTTTTTCCTCTTTTGAAGAAGATTAGTCGTGAGTTAACATCTGCTGCCAATCCTCCTCTTTTTGCTGAGGGAGACTGGCCCTGAGCTAACATCTGTGCCAATCTTCCTCTATTTTATATATGGGACACCTGCCACAGTGTGGCTTGATAAGTGGTGTGTAGGTCAGTGCCCATGATCTGAACCAGCCAACCCAGGGCTGCCAAAGCGGACTATGCCACACAGTTGGCTCTGATTGCATGCTTTCTTAATGTAAATTATAATATTTGGAGAGAAGTGTGTAAATATAAGTATTATGTGCATAATTTTATACGTTATTAATTATTATTAAGGTATATACCAATGATCCACTTTGCAGGTACAAATTTTGAATGTGGCTACAGTCCTCTTTTATTATAGAGATGTTGAAGAGAAGCCAAAATAAAGGTCACAGTTTGAGTATACCTCTGGATTAAACACCCCTAGCCAGGTAACTAAAACTTAAAATGTCCTGATTTCCCTGAAATGCTCATTTAAGCTTTCTTTATGTCAATGCTACTTTGCAGCTTCCTAGCCAATCAGCTACAAACAACTAAGCTTATGTATGCAGCGCGACATACTCTAAAAGGAATGTGAGCTTCTAGTAACCAGTCAGGAAACAGTGCACTCCCTCATTCATGCTTTATCGACTGAGCTGTAAACACTGCTGAAAACAGAGTTTTATAACCACTTTCGGTTTTGAAATTTCCCTGTTTGGGAGCAGTTTGTTTCTTGCTCAATAAAATATTCACATCAGGTAAAGCTCTCTTACTTTACTTTTGACGGAGACAACCCTACCCTAAACTGTTTAAATTAGTGTTTGCTTGATTTTCCTTTTTTAATTTGTTTCATCAACTGCCAATATAACACTAAACAACATACATGCATGCAGTTTTGGTGTATTTCCTTTCCTCATGACTGTTTGTTGGGTTCACCAGTATTGTATATAACTCTTTAATTACTCTATAGTTCTTTTTCAACGTGGCTTTGCCAATTTTTACTTCCACAAGAGATATTCTTATTACTCTATGCCCCGATAACACTTGATATTATCAGTTTTTAATTTTCAACTATTTTCTCTTCTTTTTGTAGAAAAGCAAAAAACTAAACCCAAGTTTGTCTGGATTTGCTATTACTCTCAAGGAAAAAGCAATTCTTCATTTAGCTATTTTTATTTTCATTCTCCATTATGTTTTTATTTTATTTCTTAGCTTGTTTCTTAGTATTTTGTCAGGTCTTCAATGATTTTAAGGACCTGATATTTCAAAACAGCGTTAGAAGACTTTTAAAATGTATTTATTTCAGGGTTCATCCAAATCACCCACCTTGTCGCTGCTAGAAATAGGAGTCTGGGGCTTTATTTCTCACAAGCAATGCTTTTTCACCATTGGAGGTGGTATAATGAAGTCATATAAGTAATTGTATACTTTTCTTGAATCTTTTCTTTCATATGTATGGCAAGTGTCTTTTAAATCCCTCCTACATTATTTTTTATAACAGCTTTACTGGGATATAATTCACACACCATAAACTTCATCCACTTAAAGTGTATGATTCAATAGTCTTCCTGTATTTACAGGATTGTGTTACCATCACCACTATTTCATTTGAGAATATTTTCATCAAGCCCCTCCCTCCCCAAATTTTTAAAACTCCATGCCCATTCAAAGTCACTCCTCATTCCCCTCTGCCATCAGCCCCTGGCAACCGTGAATTTATTTGCTGTCTCTATAGATTTGCCTATTCTGGATATTTAGTATAAATGAAATTCATACAGAATGTGTTTTTTTGTGACGGGCTTCTTTCACTTAGCAAAATGACTCCAGGATTTGTCCATGTGTAGCATGTGTCAGTACTTCATTACTTCTTATTGCTGAGTAATACTCCACTGTATGGATGTAACATGCTGTATTTATCTGTTCCTCAGTTGATGAGCATTGAATTTTGCCCACTTTTTGGCTATTTTAAATAATGGTGCTCTGAACATTCCTGCACATGTTTCTTAAGGGGGCTGACATTGGTTTGTAGGTGCTGATTTTACAGAAATCTATAGACATTCACAATTTACTAATAGATATTTTCCCTTTCTTAGGCACTTTTTGAACCAAATATAACCTTTTACATCTTTAGGTTTTCAAACACTTTATCTTTCTGGCAATTGATATGATTTTAGTTACTGTCGAATAAAGCTGCCTTAAGATGAGTCGCTGTCCCACTTTTCTACATTCGTAATCAACAAAATGTTGGGCCGTTGTGATATTTCTCTGTCACCTTCCCCCACTCCCAACTTACCCTCTAACCCTCAGGTCCCTGCCCTGTGCTGCTGTCCATTGCAGTAAAAGCTAGGTGCGCTCTGTAATTCAAACGTATAGTAGCAGTTTCCAACCCATTGATTAACTCTCCAGTGTGCACGGAGATATTTACCTTCTCAGAGGAAAGCCCATCATTTCAGAGGATCGCCCTGGGGAAGGGGGTTTCCTGGCTGTATTTAGTGTTTCTCCTGGTTTGGCAGCTGTGCTGTCTACATCATAATCACCCGGCCAACTGCCTTGCCAGGAAGCTCTTGGATGTTAACTCTTTTTGCCACATTCTTTTATAGATTTGTCCTGGTCTTTCTCTTTCCATAAACATGTAAAATCTTCATATTGAATTAGCTTACTTCTATTGCAAGAAGACAATCTGTTTCTGAGTGGTTGTAAAAATATTCTGCTGGAGGAAATGTAAAACCAAACAAAAGAAGAAAAAAAACACACGGACCCACCTCTGTTAAACCATTTTTTCAATATGTGACTGAAAAGGGCTATGTATTATACAGGCCAAAGTACTTTCTATTTTTCATCTTTAATCCTCAAAACGTTTTGCTTGCCTTATTGAAATTTCTAGGTCTTGGACAATGTGATCTAGAATAGCCATATCATCTCTCATTGTGTTTTCAATATTTCGCGATTAACTAAGATGTTTTCTCTAGATTTTGGTGGATATCATTTAACATTAAGAAACTCACTTTCTGGGCTGGCCCCGTGGCCGAGTGGTTAAGTTCGCGCTCCGCTGCAGGCAGCCCAGTGTTTCGTTGGTTCGAATCCTGGGTGCGGACATGGCACTGCTCATCAAACCATGCTGAGGCAGCATGCCACATGCCACAACTAGAAGGACCCACAACAAAGAATATACAACTATGTACTGGGGGGCTTTGGGGAGGAAAAGAAAAAAAAAATAAAATCTTTAAAAAAAAAAAAAATGGGGTCGGCTCCATGGCTGAGTGGTTAAGTTCGCGCGCTCCGCTGTGGCGGCCCAGGGTTCGGATCCTGGGCGCGGACATGGCACTGCTCATCAGGCCACGTTGAGGTGGTGTCCCACTTCCCACAACTAGAAGGACCTGCAACTAATATATACAACTGTGTACAGGGGGGGTTTGGGGAGATAAAGCAGAAAAAAAATAAAGAAATTCACTTTCTAACCCTAATTTCATAATAGTTTCTTAGAATTTCAGCTTTTTGAATGATTTTTTTACATCTACTAATATAACCATATTTTTAAATTTATTCTGGTGACAGGCTGAAATAGATTGATTGCTTTTCAAAAATCAGCCCTGTGTTTCTGTAATACACTCACCTTTGTTGTACTGTAAAATAATAGAAAATTCAGGTTGCTAATATTTTGTGAAGATCTCTGTATCTGTGTTCATGATGAGTCTAGTCTGTGATTTTTTCGTTATACTGACATCAGTGTCAAGTTTGATGTCAAGATTACGCTGGCTTCATAAAAAAATCTGGAAAGTGTCCTTTCTTTATGCATTCTATTGAATATTTTACATAGGTTCAAGATAATTTATTCCATCAATATTTGGTAGCATTTATTGTTCATGGTATCCAGGCCCATAGGCTCTATATTGATATCAACATTTCTATTCTTTATATTGTAATGTACGTCTTCTCTTCCTCCTCCTCCTTCTCCTTCAGCTAGTATCCTCAAGAGTTTATCAGTTATTTTGGGATATTCAAATCATTAACTTTATCTTTCATTGATTCTCTCTACTTTACATTTATTTTATTTCAGTAATTTCTACTCGTATTTAAATTTTTATTTTCCTACGAAACTGCCATTCTACTTCTAACCTCCAGAAAAAGATTTTTAGATCACTGATTTTCAGACTATTCTTTTGGATATGTTCTATATATAGTCCTTCAAGCACTCTTATAACTGACCTCACATATTTTCATATATTGTATTTTCATTGTAAATCAGTTCCAATGTCTTTTCTAATTCCAACTGCACTTTCTTCTTGATCCACGGGTTGCTTAATTTCCAAAGATATGCAATTTTTTTAATCTTTTCTTTTTGTTGCTTTAGATTTATAGCTTAATTCTACTGCAAGAAGTTCAATTACTCTGTATGATTTCACTACCTGGAAATACACTTGACTTCCTCTAGCATCTAACATAAGATCAATTTTTATAAACATTCCATCTTAACTTGGAAAAAAAAATTGTGTGTTCTCTAGTTGTTGGTTTCACTGTGCTATAAAGACCAAGCCATTTATGTTTAATCATGTTGTCCAAATCTTTTACAAATTTACTACTTACTATTGTTTTTGTTTTACCTGATAATGACAGAAAGGTTACAATCTCCCGTTATGATTGTGGATATTCTATTTCTATATTTCGTTCCTTAATATTTGCTTTATAATTTTTGAGGTTATATCATTAGATGCATACACATTAAGAATTGTTACATTTTCCTGTTGAATTGAGCATTTTATCATAAGAATTCCTCATTTCTAGTAATGCTTTTGGCCTTATAACCTAGTGTAGTTGATGTTTATAAAGCTATACCAACTTCCTTTTAATTGGTGTTTTCTATCTTCTTACTTTCAACATTTTGAACACGTTCCCCACTTTTTTGTAAGAGCACAGCTGGGTTTTTGTTTCTTAAGAGAATCTGGCAATTCTTGTCTTTTAGTTGAAACATCAGATCATTTACACTTCAATAATACTGTTTGCTTACTATCTCTTTTCTATTCATCCTCACTATTTTATATTCTTTTTCTCACTTTTCTTACCACCTTTTGCATTGATTATTTTTATCTACATTTTGTATCTATTTCCATGTTAGTCATATATTATTTTAGTTTTCTTTAATGATAAACCTAGGTATTACAACATACACCACTGATTAATTTAAAACTCTTTTAAATTAATACTTTTATGATTCTAAGTCAATTTATGGATCTGTGCTTCTGAGGAAACTTTTTATTACCAGTGCACCCTGCCCCTGACTTACTTGCTATTTTGGTTGCTTATTTTATTTTTATGTATATTTAAAACTCTACAAGATATTGTCATTACTATTTTATTAAGTCAATATTAATTAGAGTAACACAGATTTTTACCTTTTTTTGTTTCTCCTTACTTCTTTCTACATTTCTGAGCTTCCATCTAGACTAATGTTCTTTTTTTTTCCAATAATGCCTTTTAGTTCTTTTTTTCTTTATTTCATATCTGCTGGTGACACGTTCTCTCAGGTATTTTCTCCTGAAAATGTATTTATTTCACTGAGTGGTATGTGGTTTTTTTGTCCACCACGGATCCAGATAGGCTGGAGTCCCAGAAAAGTAATTAACTCCTGCAAAGCTCCATGGAAATCAGCTAAGGCCCAATGTGAGGGCATCAATCTTTGTCAAACTTGGTCTAAGACTCAAGCCACCCTAACAAACCTGGGGTGCTTTATCAACCATGAATGCCAATGTGAATCCTGATGCTGTTATGTCACATAGTTGCATCCACAAGCCTTGGAAACCCAAGCCTCTGATGATAGCCAGGGAGGGACTTGTGATTAGTGTAGGGGAGGAAGACATTTCCTCTACCTTCTCTGGGTTCGTCTGGCTGGAGAACAAATTAAATTCACATGAGACAGAATAGCAGGAGAAAATTAAACAAAGCTTTATGAGAACCATGGCCCGGGGCCTTTCTTCCTGAAGGAAGAAAGGGCACCGAAGAAGCAGGGCGCACAGAGTGGTTATATACCCCCAAACAGGATATTTCACATATGCTTGAAATGTCCCTCCCAGAATAGTCACAAGATTGCCCTGTCGGCACAGCACTTGATGGACACAGCAGGTAGTGGGTCTGCTTTCGCGGAGGGTGTAGCAGAAGGCAAGTCTGTTGTCTCGAGCTGGGTGGTCACAGGTGAGTGCAGCAGTCAGTTCCTAGCCTAAGGAAAGATGCTTAATCCTTAAAGAAATGCCTATGTTGGGAGGGGGAGGGAAGTTGCACCTTTATCTCAAGGGCCTTTGTTCTTGCCATAGGGAATATCTAAAGCAGATATACAATGCATGCTCAACGGCCTCAGTCAGGCCCTTTTGGAAAGACAAGGTCAGACTGTACAGACTTTACACCAAATGGCCTCCTCATGTACTCCAATATATCTTATTGCTTGCCATTTCTATTTGTCAATGTATACCTGGGAGTTGCTCAGGCAAGCTGAGCAACTCACCAAAATGGCTGAAACCACCACAGCTGAAATATCATAGCCAGCTGACGACAAAGGAGGATGTTGGGGGTGGGAGGGAGTCAGTTACAGGAGGTTACCAGACAAGCACAATAAACAAATGCAGATTTAAGTCCTTGCTTTCCCCATTGATTAAGAGTTTCTAGAGATAAGGTCAAAGAGACATATCTTGGGGTGGCCAATTCCAGGCCCCCACATTAGCATCCACATAAAAACTGAGCTGTTAGGACCCAGCTGCAATCACGGTTCTGCTATACTATGTTCCTGTTGAATCCTGACAAGGGAGGGGAGAAATGCCTTCTTTACCTTGCAACACAAAGCTCCAAGCCCAAGGATTGAAATGGTCTTCCTAGACTCAGACATCTGCTGTTGTGTGCTCTATGATTCCCCAGTGTGATAAGGCGGTGAAGAACACAGCCCTGCCATTGATTCTTTCTCTGCAATGTTTCCTGATGAGCACCCTCCAGCAGTGCTGCTAGGGAGTTACTCTTGGCTTCATGGCATTCATCTTTTTTTTCTGTCTATAGAATTCTGAACCCATAGTCATTTTCTTTCTGTACTTTAAAGGTAAAATTCCAGTATTCTTGACATCCATCGTTTCTCTCAAGATATGTGCTCAAACATATTGTTGCTCTATTAAAGTTAATCTCTCTTTGTCCACTGTCTGCATTCATGATTTTCTTTTTGTTACTTTTGTTCAGTTTTATGCTTAATTAGAGGTATATTTCATTGATATTGTATTTATATTTTTCCTTTTCTTTGTAGATTTTGTTTTAAATCTCTGGCTTATTTTTTTTCATAACCTTTGGAAAATTCTCAACCATTCACTCTTTAGATGTTACACTGACTTGCTTCTGTCCTGGCTGATCTATTTCAAGTAATCTCTTAAACCTCAGGTTTAATCATGCAGGCTCCTACACAAAAGTTTGTGTTGTTGGAGAATATTACTGTGACCTTGGTGGTCCTGACATCCAGTTCTCTCCTTCATGGCTCAGGTGTAAAATCTCTCCTTCATGTCTCATCTTCTCAGCTTTCTTTTCCTCTAATTGAAAAGTGGATCCAAAAGCTAGCTTCTCCCTGAGTTTCTTTCTTTTTGAGGTTGTGTACTATTTTAATATCCTCATAATAATTTTTTTCAGCATTTTAGTTGTTCTTATCAGGTAACATGGTTCAAATTACTTAGTATCTCAGTATGAGCAACATATACCCTTTTGACTTTAACAATCTATAGTTTGTACTTACATCGCCCGTTCCAAGACAATTTACTTGTATTCATTTAAATTTAATAAACAAGATGCTTTTTGTCCATGAATGTATTTTTTCTTCTCCTCAACAAAAGCATGATAACTAGCTATGTGTAGTATTGTGATTGCAATACTTTACTCAAACTGGAATATGGAAGCTATTGAACTATCCCTGATATCTCAATACTATAGACAAAGCTAATGTGAGTCTTTTCTCTTTTTAAATTTTTTAAATTTTATATTTTATAAATTGTTCTATTTGCTTTAGATTTTGGAAATTTTACAAGAATAGGCACAGGAGTATGACATTTCTCATTAATCTTTTTCCTGCTACAAATCTGTAGAGTCAGGTATTTCTTCATCTAAGGGGATATTCTTCTATGATTTATTTAATTTATTTAATTATTAACTGTGCTCCATCTGTTCCTTTTGCTCCTTCTGGAATTCCTATTATTTGCATGTTAGGTCTTCTAGATGCATCCTTCAAATCCCTTATCTTTTCCCTGATGGTTTACTTCTGACATCGTTTTTCTTCCGAGCCACTGATTCCAGTCTCATCTTTGAACTTATGCTTCATTTAATGCCTAAATTATTTATTTAGAAAATCATGTTTCATTTAGGTTCAGAAAATAATTTTTTGCTGATCTTGAATCTCCTTAATTGTTTACTCAAATTTCTCTTCATCAATTTCCTTTGTGCTTATTTTGATTGATCAGTGGTTTTCATTTCTTTGGATGGTGACTCTTTAGATGTGTTATTTTTTTCTTTCATTGGGCATAGGGCTATTTTTGAAGACACATACACACACACACACACACACCTTTGGTCACACCATTCCCAGGATGTTCCACTTTAGTTTTTTCCAGGTCTTTATGAAAATAACTTCAAGATTATCTTTCGTCTTATTGGACAGGAGTGAGATACATTCAGATACCCTACACAGGAAATCAACAGAGCCCAAATCCAAATCCAAATTTTCGCTCAACTATCCCAAAGTTCCCAGCTGATGTTCATCTGAAAACAAACAAAAAAGCTATGTGGATCAGAGTTGAAAGTACAGGAGAATGAAACTCTCTAAGGCTGCCATGTTCTCAGAGTCTGCCATTTCTTGTTTTAATTAAAGAATTTAATTAAATTTTTAACTAAAATTTAATTTTAAAAAAACAGTTGTGAGTGTATGTGTGTGTGTAATAGAATCCATGTATATAATGGACAATCAAGACAGTAACCAAGACAACATGGGATTGAGAGTGAGCAAATAGATTAACAGAACAGAATAGAGAGCCCAGAAATAGACCCATAAAATATAGTCACCTGATCTTTCAAAAACCATCAAAAGCAATACAATGGAGCAAGATAGCTTTTTCAACAAACGGCATTGGGGCAACTGGACTTCCACATGAAAAAGATGAGTCTAGACACAGACCTTATGCCCTTCACAGAAGTTAACTCAAAATGGATCACAAACCTAAATGTAAAATGGGAAACTATGAACCTCCTAGAATATAACAGAGGAGAAAATCTAAATGATCTTGGGTTTGCCAATGACTTTTTATATGCAACACCAAAAGCATGATCTTTTAAAGAAAGAATCAGTAAACTAGACTTCATGAAAATTAAAAATTTATGCTCTATGAAAGACACTGTCAAGAAAATAATAAAACAAGCCATAAACCAGAAGAAAATATTTGCAAAAGACGTATCTGATAAAGGACTGTTATCTAAAATATACGAAGAACTCTTTATCTTTCTTTGAGGAAGATTGGCCCTGAGCTAACATCTGTTGCAAATATTCCTCTATTTTTTTCTCCCCAAAGCCTCACTACATAGTTGTATATACTAGTTGTAAGTCGTTCTAGTTCCTTGCATGTGGGATGCTGCCACAGCAACGCTTGATGAGCAGTAGGTAGGTCCACGCCAAGAGTCTAAACTGGTGAATCCTGGGCTGCCAAAGCAGGTTGTGTGAACTTAACCATTTAGTCGTGGGGCCAAAGAACTTTTAAACTCAAAAATAAGAAAACAAATAATCAAATTAAAAAATAGACCAAATAATAAAACAAATAATCCAATTAAAAAATGAGCCAAAAATTTTAACATCTCACCAAAGAAGATGACAACTAAGCACATGAAAAGATGCTTCACATCATATGTCATCAGGGAAATGCAAATTAAAATGATAAGATACCACTAAACACTTACTAGAATGACTAAAATCCAGAACAGTGACAACACCAAATGCTGGAGAGGATGTGGAGCAACAGGAACTCTCATTCATTGCTGGTGGGAATACAAAATGGTACAGCCACTTTGGAAAACTGTTTAGCACTTTCTTGCAAAACTAAACATGCTTTTACCTAACAATCCTGAAATCTCATTCCTTGGTGTTTATCCAAATGAGTTGAAAACATGTCCACACAATAATCTGCATGCAGATGTTTATAGTATCTTTATTCATAATTGTCAAAACTTGGAAGCAACCAAGTCCTCTTCAGTAGGTGAACAGATAAATAAACTGTAGTGCATCTGGACAATGGGATATTATTCAGTGATTTAAAAAAAAACAGCTCTCAAGCAAGAAGAGACATAGAGGAACCTTAAATGCATATTACTAAGTGAAAGAAGTCAATGTGACAAGGCTACATAGTGTACGATTCCAACTATATGACATTCTGGGAAAGGCAAAACTATAGAGAAAGTAAAAATATCAGTAGTTGGCAGGGGTCGGGGGGGAGGGAGAGATAAATAGGTGGAATATAGAGGATTTTTAAGGCACTGAAAATACTCTGTATAATACTATAATTGTGGATGCATGTCACTATGCATTTGTCCAAACCGTAGAATGTACAACATTAAGACTGTACCCTAAGGTAAACTATGGACTTTTGATGTTAATGATATGTCAATATAGGTTCATCAGTTGTAACAAATGTACTACTCTGGGGGGATGTTGATAGTAGGGGAAGCTGTGCGTATGTGAAGGAAAGAAGCACGTGGGAAATGCCTGTACCTTCTTTTCAATTTTTCTGTAAACCTAAAACTGCTCTAGAAAAAATAAATTCTTTAAAAAACACATAAATTAGCATGATGTTTAATTATTACGATGAAAATGCTCATAAAACAATTAGCCAAGTCACGAAATAACACATAGAGCTCCAGAAACCCCCAAGGTATCTTTCTGAGTGGTCTTTCCATAACCACTGTTCTGAAATATGTGGCAATCATTCCTGTTCTTTCCTCGAGAGTTTTACTACAAATGTTCTTAATTTCACAGTTTGAATTTGTCCAGGTGTGGATTTCTTATATTTATCCTCTTCAGGATTCACTGGTACTTTTGAATCTACGGATTGGTAGATTTTATCACGTCTGGCAATTTTCAGCCATTATCCCTCACATATGGCCTCTGCTTCTTCTCCTCTTCTATGGGACCAATTACATGATATTAGACCTCCTCATTGAATGGCTTTTGGCTCTCACATTCGCTTTGATGTTTTCCATCATTTTGGTTCTATCTCATGTACTCTGAAAAATTCGTTCTCACTTATATCCCAGTTAACTATTTAATTCTTTAGCTGTCTTAGTCACTGTAAAGCTATAAATTCCATTAAATTCTTAGTTTTAGCAATTTTAGTTTTTAATGGTATGAAGATTTTTTGACTTTTTCCCATATCTATTGTTATAAACTTTTACATTTTTCTGCCAAAGTTGGAAGCTTTATTCTCTGTCCTGAAACATAGCTGATTACAGTAGGTATCAAATAATTTCAATATCAGATCAAAATGGCCATAGTCCCTGGTGTGTATTTTTATTCTTCTTTCCACATGAAGGAAAACCTTAGCTCAGTGCTTAAACATTAGCTCAGTCTCACAGTTATTTTTTCTTAATTAGTAAATGTCCTCAAGGCAAAAGTGGGTTTGAATTCTGGGTCTGCAGTTTTCAGGTCCTTGCCTTCTCTTAGATTTTTGTCTTGGTAATTGTTCTCTCTCTATCTTATTAATTCTAAAAGGCATTTCATTTTACTCAGTGGGAAGATTGATACTCATTGCCAGACCATCATTGCTGGAAGTTTAATGTCTCCTTGCTTTATGTGCTTTTTCCTAGCTCTATTTTATTAGGTTATATTTCTAGAAGTAATCACAGTAGATTAATTGTGAAAGCTGAACTCTAATACATTGGCATTTTGATCATAGATACAAAATCTGACTATAAAACATATATTAAACATATACCAGTGCAAGAAACCTTAATTATATTAAAATATGTTAAAACAGCGGTAGTCTGAAATAACTTTTAAGATGCTTATAATAATAATGAATTTGGAATTAATTTAGAAGAGAAAGAAACGTTTTAAATCTATTAAACATCAGATATTTGCAAATGTCCATCACAGAACCAGATGTTGACTAGGTCAAAACTTTTTTAATGTTTCCAAGACTATGAAATTAGATGGCCTAATAAGAGTATAACATACCTGAGTTCCAGTTCCTTTGTTTCTAAATAATCTTGGTTGATGTGGTTGTGTATAATAATAGAAGTAAAATAGAATGAATCCCAAGTTCAAGAAATCAATATTAAAATACTTCCATATCCTAAATTTGAATTTATTTTTCAATCTGTTTTATTAATTTCTTAAGGCAAAATTCAAAGTAAGCCATAATAAATTGCTTTAATTCTAATTACAGCACATGGAATAGATTTTTCCAGTGATTGTTGAAATGTCAGTGATAAAAACATAACCACAAAAATTTGTCTTCTTCTGTTAAACCATTCTAAATGAAATTTATGTCAAATTCATATACCATCTCAAATTTAAAGATAATTACAGCCAAAAGCTTCAATTTGTAAAATGCAAAGGAGTTTTTTTGAAAACTGCCAAGCAGGGGGGCTGGCCCCGTGGCCGAGTGGTTAAGTTCGCGCGCTCCGCTGCAGGCGGCCCAGTGTTTCGTTGGTTCGAATGCTGGGCGAGGACATGGCACTGCTCGTCAAACCACGCTGAGGCCGCGTCCCACATGCCACAACTATGAAGGACCCACAATGAAGAGTGTATACAACTATGTACTGGGGGGCTTTGGGGATAAAAAGGAAAAAATAAAATCTTTAAAAAAAAAAACAAACTATCTTTAAAAAAAAAAAAAACTGCCAAGCAGGAATAAAACTTATTATAATGTATATAGGGTAGTATTTTCACAATACCTCTTACAAGCATTTGAAATCTAGTTAGGTCGTGGACCTTATACATTCCATAGATTTCATCTAAATTATTTGTTAACAAATGGAAGTTCCCTCTTCAGGAAGAACACCAGAACCTGTGACTTCAGATAAACTTGAGTAGAATTAGTTTTGTGAATAATTTTTTTTAAAAAAATTTCCATAATTGAATATCAACTGTACTTTATTTCTAAACTGGAAATTTTACTTTCAAAACTAATGATCGCCTGTTACTAGTAAAGATTAAGATACAACATTACCTTTCAGGTTTTGGAAATAGTGGAATCAGAAAAGTTGAAGAATTTTTGAGAAACAACTTGTTTCCTATAATTTTAATTATACAATATCTACAATTTCTAGTACTGCTCACTTAAATCAAGTTAGCCACTTCTATCTAATTGATGCTTGTAACTGATGGCAAGAAAAACTGTACATTGGCATTATTTGTGAGTATGGCAAAACAGGTGGCATGTTGCTGATCGCTACTTCAGAAAAGTGGCAGGTTGGAAAGACATTGATGCCGACTAATACAGTCAACATTAAATAATTTCTGTCACTTTTTTTCTCTGATCTCAGGCCTAAACCCAAATCTGACTCAAAATTTACAGGACAAGCTTAATCCAATGTGGAGTTTCTCCAGGATTCTGTGGTAGATCCAGTGAATTCTTTAATAGTAAATGAACTGTAGGTATTCTTAATTTGACTGACATGAGGGGTTGGGATATATATAGTTGGGTATTGTAAAAATAGAAAATAAATAAAAGCAAACATGTATGGAGCATGCCCAATGTGTCAGGCACTGTTTTGAGTCTATACATATTAACACATGATATGCATCATTACTCTACATGATTTGATAACACAAAAGTGTTGGTAACCTATATGATGTTGTCTAGAGAAGTTGTTTATTTATTCATAAATATAAGAACTTTTCTATGCCTGAAAATCATTGACATTACTAAGCATCAATTATGCACAAAAAATTGCATATGTAAATTTAGCTATACAAAATAATCTCTCTGGAGGAGCTTTGATTCTGGTTATGAAGAATGAAGGTTTTTTTAAAAGTCATAGTTATTAGAATACAGTATAATTCAGCGAAGACAATGTTCTAGGCGATTGTTTGAGATGACAGTCCAGATAGTCCAGGCTTGATTTTCACACATCCTTTCTCCTGCAGAGTCATCAAGCCATTCAATGGTGCCGTTACTCTGGAAGCACATGCATGCTTCGAAAGAATCAAATCAAGTTTAAAATGTTGAGTACTTAATGTATAACAAGCAATAATTGCCCTGAGTAAATAAAAAGCTCATACATCATGTGCTTTATTATCTGGTTTTAGAGTTAATTAATATATGGAGAAACAATTGAGAAAAAAATATAATTAAAGCCTGGGAATTTAAAGCAAAGAAAGAATGCTGGGTTCAGATTAGAGCATGAGAACAACTTTAGGGAGAATGAACACAACTAAGATAAAAGGAGAAAATGTGAAAAGACCACCTGGGAAGACAGAGCAGACTGATAAATGTGAAGGGACCATATGACATGACATGTGTCAGTCCATAAGGATATTAGATACTTAAAAATTACATATTAGATGCTTAAAAGGTGCATAATTTTAGCTAGGAATAGCTAGCTATCACATAAAAAGAAGGAAAACAAGTATTTTAATGTTTGAAATACTTTTTAAAACACAACACATAATTTTTCTATTTTTCTGCTCTTTTTTAATATTGCAATTGATTTATGGTAGATGTATTATCTATTTTATTAAATAATTACAATAAATTATTCATGTTAGATTTATAGGTCCTATAATTTTAAGACAGAAAAATTAACTTTTTTGTTACCTCACCCCAGTGTTATCCAGGCTACCAAAATTTAGGATGGAGAAAGCATTTCGATTATTTTTTGCCATTTAATTTTCATTAGAGGTAATCAAAACTCATAAAAAATTATAAGTTTTATCCTCTAAATAAGTGACTCTTCCTTTATATGTGCTAAATGATAACTGAAATCTCTACTTGTTTTCTGGTTGTGGGACTATATAGCTGATGACATACTTAAAAGCCACCTTGAAACTTTCTCTCCACCTCCCCTTTCACTAAAATGTAAAGGATACAACATCACAAACATACTTCTATATTTACAAATGAGCTCAAAATAATGAGAGAAATTCCAAGGATCCAAAAATAAAGAGGGAACTAAACCTAAGTCTTTAAGACTTTTATCATATACGAACATGATTTATAATCTTGGTTATGTAGTAGCTGTGGGTTTAGTATCTGTATAAAGGATATGAGGTTTGAGGGTAGAGCTAGGCTGATTTGGAAATGAGACTCATTCATTAAAGCCAGATGCTTGGAGAACTATATCGTTAGTAAAATGGCAAACTGAAAAAAAGGGATAAGCAACATGTGGTTGTTATGGGTTGAATTGTGTCCCCCCATAATTCATATGTTGACGTACTAATCTCCAGTATGTCAGAATATAACTTTATTTAGAGCTGAGCTTTACAGAGACAATAAAGTTAAAATTAGATCATTAGCGTGGGCCTTAATCCAATATGAACTGGTGTCTTCTAGAGGAGGAAATTCGGACCTGGACGCATATAGGTATAATGTCATGGGAACATGAAGATGGCCATCCGCATGCCAGGGAGAGAGGCCCAAAACAGACCCTTCCCTCACAGCCCTCAGAAGGAACCAACTCTTCCAAGCTTGATTTTACACTTTCACCCTCCAGAACTGTGAAACATACATTTCTCTTATTCAAGCCACTCAGTTTGTGGTACTTTGTTATGATAACCTTAGCAAACTAATACATCCTCTAAGAGGGAAAAAAATGTCTTTTGAAGATTTGTAATCATGGGCCTGAACCATATGCAAATTTGGCATTCAAGTTTACACTGTCTTTGGGGTCTTTGAATCCCTTATCTTAATATTAAGATAAAATATGTATATAGTACTGAGATGCTCCTTAAATGACATAGGAGATTATAACAGTCTCACTAGACTTTTTGGTGTGCCACAGATGAAGTCTTAACAAACATGAATCACCAGGCAAACTTACGAACTCTGGAAGGAAATAATACACTGTAAGCAAGAAGCAGAAGAAACTACAAACAGAAGAATTAAATCCTCAAGGAATTATTATATTTATATAAAAATATGTTTAGGGGTCAGCCAGGTGGTGTAGTGGTTAACTTCACATGCTCCACTTTGGTGGCCTGGGGTTTGGGGGTTCAGATCTCAGGCACAGACCCACACACCACTCAATAAGCCATGCTGTGGTGGCATCCCACATACAAAATAGAGGAACATTGGCACAGATGTTAGCTCAGCGATGATCTTCCTCAAGAAAAAAGAGGAAGATTGGCAACAGATGTTAGCTCATGGCTGATCTTCCTCACCAAAAAAAATAAAAATATGTTTAAAATTATTAAAGAAATGAAAGCAGGGAATAAAACATAATAAATATATGAGTACAAGAGGTACAAGAAGTCATTTTTGAAAATAAGGCAGAATCTGGAAATAAAAAGAACAAACAGGAAAAATTAAATTATGCATGAAACTGCAGATTACATGAATTTGAGGAGAGAAAGAGTTAGCTTAAAGCAGATATATTGGAATTCAGCTCGATGCAGTGGAGGAAGATTAAAAGATGACAGTATGAAAGACAAATTAAAAGACATGCGTAAAAGAATGAGAAATTCCAATATATCTCCACTGGAAATCCCAGAGAGGAGAATAGAAAGAATGGGAAATGTAATACAGTCGTGCCTCACTTAATGATGGGATTGCGTTCTGAGAAATGTGTCCTTAGGTGATAGCCCGTTGTGAGAACATCATAGAGTATACTTACATAAACTCAGTCGGTATAGAGAACCACACACCTAGACTGTGTGGTACTAATCTTATGGGCCCACAGTCATAGGTGTGGTTCATCGTCAACCAAAACGTCATTACATGGCATATAACTGTATTAAAAAAAGATAGCACTGATAATTTTCCAAAATTCATACGAATTTCCAGATTTCGGAAGTACACAATCTTGAGTGTGAAAAAATTGTTTAAAAAATCCGTAGAATAAGAAAATTTCAGAACACCAAAGACAAAGTGTAGGTCATAAAAACAACCTTAAAATACAGATTATATACAGGTAAATAAAAATTGTATATTTTAACAGGGACAAAGTAGATAGAAGGCAGCAGAAAATATCTTCAATGTGACATGAGAAAAAACTGTGAACTTTGAATTCTTTGCTGAAATAAGCTGTTGCAACGTCTGACGTTAAAAATACAGACGTTTTCAGATAGAAACAACTGCTAAAATATTCCTGTAGGAAGAACTACTGAATTATATATTCAAATCGAGAGAAATCAAAAGTAGCAGATAGTGAAATGCCAGGCAAATGGTAGCAAAGAGATTGTTAAACATCTGAATAAATCTAAAATGCATTATATAATGCCAGGAAATTAATTATAATGCTTAATTTGAAGGGATATTAAATCAAGTGGAACTCAAATAACAGGAAAAAATAGCAGGCAAGATTTTATGCAAGATGGAAGGGAATTAATTAGATTAAAACCTTTTTAGATAATTTTGTTGTTGTTTAGAAAGATATTGATTAATATTCAAATGTAAGTCCACCATGAATATTAATTCTTATCATCTTATTAACATTTAAAGTGATATATATCATTTTAATCAACACGTATCTATGTATTTCCCCAAACTGATCTTACCCATGTTGCCAGCCGTGAGGCCAAGAAGTAGATTACTGGCACCACAAAGGCCTCCTTCATGCTTCTTTTTTTTTAAGTAATTTTATTGGGATTGTAACTTCCTGTTTCTTTATAGTCATTCTTTCCCCAAGGGAAACCACCATTTAGATTTCTAACATCTTAAATTAGATTTTCTTAATTTTGTCCTATTTTTGAATGGAATTATACTGTATGCTTTTTGGCTTACCTTGTTCTAAATTATATTTTGCAATATTCATTCATATTGTTCCATAGCACTGTAGATTATCTGCATCATTGCTGTACAATGCTATCGTATGTCAATGCAGTACCATTTATCCATTCCTCTGTTGATGGACATTTGTGTAGTGTCTAGTTTGGGGCCATTGGGAATAATTGGGCCATTATGAATAATCCTGCTATGAATAGTATATATTTTTGGAAAGCATCAGGATACATTTCTTTTGGATTTATGTCTAGGAGTGACATTGCTTGGTAACCGGGTAAGTGTATTTTTAGCTGTAGCTAATGCTGACAAACACTTTTTAAAAATACCAATTTACACTCCCACTGGTTGTTTATGAGCATGGTTGCTCAACAACATACTCCCTGAGACCTTATTTTCTAATGCTTTTCTTTTAGTAAATGTGATAAATGTATACTGAGGTTGTTCTGTGGTTTTAATTTTCATTTCCTTGATGACCAATAAAGCTGAGGGTGTTTTAAAACAGTTATCAGACATTTGGATGTTCTTTGTGAAATGCTTGTTCAAGCCTGTGACTGTTTTCCTTTGGGTTATCCTAGACATGTGTCTTCCCTCCTCACCAAAGACAAGCAATATTCTCACTTCTCATGTAATAAACGTTTTGTTGTTTTTGAGTTTATATATTAAAAATTTATATAATGAAAAGTTAAGCGTCATTCTTTTGACATGAATCACATCCAAAGAAATATTTATGATTTATCCACGTTATAGTTGTAACAGAGGTTCATTCATTATTAATGCTGGATAGCATTTTATTCTAAACAACAAATTGATTTTTCATTAAACTGCTGATGGACTTGTATGGCTACCAGTTTGTGGTAACTAAGGGTAATGTTCCTATGATAACATGCAAGTAAATGTCTTTCAGTGCGTAAAGCGTTGGGTATATATCAAGAAGTGGAATTTCTTGGTCTTAAGTTATGCATATCTTTTATCAATGTAGGTGATAATTTGTCAAAGTATTAGTGCCAGTTAACATATCCAAAACCAATATCCTTACTGGACCACATCCTGGGACACACTTGATATTGTTAGTCTTTTTAAGTTTAGTAATTAAGTTTGGAGTGTAATACTATTTCATTGTGGTTCTAATTTGCATTTCCTTGAGGACAAATGAATTGAGCACACATTTATATAATTTTTCCAATTATCTTCTTGTTTGAAATGCTGTTATATTTCCTTAACAATTTTTTAAGTAAATCTTCTGTCATTTTTTAATTATACTAGTTCCTCATAAATTCTGGATATGAGCCTTTTGTCAGGTATATGACTTGCATTTTACTCTATAACACTTTTTTTTTTTTTTTTTTTGGTGAGGAAGATTTGTCCTGAGCTAACATCCGTGCCCGTCTTCTTCTATTTTTTTGTATGCAGGATGCCTCCACAGCACAGCTGGTAAGTGGAGTAGGTTCACACCTGGGATCTGAACCTGTGAACCACGGCTGGCGAAGCAGAGCATGCAGAACTTTAACCACTTGGCTGTGGGGCTGGCCTCCATCTAATAACACTTTTTGATGAATGGATGTTAATATTAAAATAGTCAAGTTTATTATTATTTTCATTTTGCTAAGATATTTTGTGTGCTTTTAAAGAATTATTTCTATACTCTAAGTTTATAAGGATATTCTATTTTACCTATAAATTTTATAATTTTGCCTTTCACTCTTAAATCACACTAAAATGCATCTACAATTGACGTTTGTGTATATTGTGAAAGAGGAGTACATTCTTTTTTTTCTCCGTATGAAAGTATAATTTACCCACCACTTCCCCTTTCTCGTAGAACTAAGTTTGTAAAGAAATGTTTTGCTGTGTGCTGCTCACCATGAGAGAGCATCTCAGATTTGACAGCTGCTCTTCTGTGCAGGTCTTGAAATAAGAAGAAACATAGTAATGTCCTAAACCCAACTCGAAGCAATTCATAGAAGCCAACACATGGTTGCCCGGAAGTTACAGCAAGAAATAATTTATAATGTGGAAGCCATTGAGACTTTTAGGTTGTTGGGCATGCACTAGCGTAAACTACCTAATACTTTATTTCGTGTCTATAGATGTGGGGCTGCCTAGACAAAAGCAGATGGCACTGACCTTCAGGGCTTGATGTTTAGCACCAAGGGAATTTCTACAGGAAGCTGGAAATATGACAAACCGTATGTGCAGTTTTGAAGCAGTTAATGAACGTCTTCGTTCTGATAATTCTAGAGACAAAAATTATATCAAATTTTTTTAAAGTGTTTGTTAATTTTGCTTGATTTGTAACATCTTCTGAATTATATATTTTTCCTTTAAGATCATTTTACCTGCAACCCATGCTTTCCTAAAATTAAATTACTTTCATTGTTGCTCGTTTCCAACCAGTTTTCAATTTCTCTTCGTATGCCTCTATAAGTTCTATAAAAAGAATCACAGTGAATAAATTCTCTTCTTGCCAGGGAATGGGTAAAATCTTACTATTTATTTCTGATGTTATTGTATTGAGGAAAACATGGTGTGAACTGTATGTTTTCTCCTACTTGCAATTTATTGAAATTTTAGTTGAGGCCCAATAAATGATCAACTAATAAACCAACACTCTAAAACGCGTATTCTTGGGGACAGCCCGGTGGTGCAGCTGTTAAGCTCGAACTTTCCGATTTGGCGGGCTGGGATTCATCAGTTCGGATCCCCGGGGTGGATCTATGCACCACTTATCAAGCCATGCTGTGGCAGGCGTCCCACATACAAAGTAGAGGAAGATGGGCATGGATGTTAGCTCAGGGCCAGTCTTCCTCAGCAAAAAGAGGAGGATTGGCAGCAGATGTTAGCTTAGGGCTAATTTTCCTCAAAAAAAATAAAAAGAAAAAGAAATTTAAAACATCTGTTAAAAAATACATGTTCTTATATTTATAGAGTACAAAATAGCATAAATACCTATAGCAACCTACTATGCTCTTAAAATAATTTCTTTCTTTAACTACTTAATCTGTTGATATTTGAGAGTTATATAGAAGTTTTCAAATGTCTATAGCTTATTATCTTTGATTTGTATATCCTATGTCTTTTACTTTATATATTTTGATGCTTGTTTCAAGTACATATAAGATTATATATGTCTTCTTGGAAACCACAGATTCCTGTTATCTATTTAAAATTTTGAATTAAATTCTAAAGAAATATTTTCCCTCCAACTTTATCCATGGTAGAATTTGTCATGGTATATTTTTGTCTGTTCCCTCTTTTCCACCTTTATTTGTACTTACATTTCAGTTTGTTGTCGCATATTTAGCTTATGGTTGACAGTGTTATTTAACTTAAATTTTATGATATTCACTTTTTAATAAAGAAATAGTCTTTGTCCACATTTAATGTGAATCCCATCAGGTCAGGGCTTTCCCGTCACCTTCTTAGAAATTGTATCAGTAGTATGTTTTCTTGTTTTTAAGTTTTTGTATTTATTTTCTTCCATTTTGTGGAATTTTCTATTCATATTTGCTATTTACTTTTACCCTGAAGATTGCACTTAACCAATTATTTTTATTGACTTTCTGTAAAAGTATGCCAAGAATAATTAAACTTGTTTTCTCTCAACTGATAGGGTCACATGTAATTTCATTTATGTATATACATATGCTTGCATACACACAACCACAGACAAATTTGGAGGTTGTGTATTTGTGCATTTTTGTGTTTCTATGGCACCTATAAGAATAGGAGATGAAAATGAAATGTCATTAAGATTGAGAAATAGAAATTGGGATTGGTCATCTTTGCTGATTATAAAGATGTTTGATAAGACTTGTCATAAAATGTTTCTTTAATAGGGGAGGCATCAATTTATAGTCCCTCTGAATGCCAATAACAATACATCCTGATAAATATGTGTAAGACATGCATGACTGATGTCAATGGTTGCCAAATATGGAAGATTGTCTATATGTAGATTTGGCAGAGAATATGAAATCCTGACTCATTTTGCCTTGCAAAACAAATTCTTCATAAACATCCTGAATTTATAAAAGCACTTTGCTTTATTTTATTTTTAAATAGTATATATAATCTAATTCAATCCTCTTTTAATCATAATTATGTTTAAACTTCTTAAATGTAATTAGTAGGAGATTATAGTTCATAAATAAAATCATGCTAGTATTGGAAATCAAATTAAGAAAATATGATTTCATAAAGTATAAATATGTATCCAATTTAAATAAATAATGTATATTTATATACTCAGAGAAAATAGTTCTCTAAATGGATTATGGAAAGTATGTGCTTTATTACACAGTAAAATTATGAACATTTAAGCAAATTAAGAATATCCAAAAGAAGGCAACCTTAAAGAAAACGTAGTACAATAAGATTTCCTAAAGAATATAGACAATTACAATCTGTTGGTTTCTCCTTGTTGTTTCTAACATGTTTCTAAATGTTTTAAAAGGTTGTTTTGTACATGAGATCTCATGAAATTTAGTGTTTCACAGATTTGCTTGTATTTTCTCATTTTGAGTATGGTTGCACGAGATTTAAATCATCCTCAAACATTTGTCTTTGAATGAAGCTGTTTATCTCAAGTCCTTTTTTCTTTCTTGACATCTCTCTGCCTGACAGAAAAATCTGTAATGGGGCTGGCCCCCATGGCTGAGTGGTTAAGTTCACGTGCTTCCCTTTGGCAGCCTGGGGTTTGTTGGTTCAGATCCTGGGTGCAGACCTACACACGGCTGTCAGGCTGTGCTGTGGCGGCATCCCACGTAGAAGAAATAGAATGACCCACAACTATGATATACAACTATGTGCTGCATTTTGGGGGGAAAAGATAAAAGAGAGGGAGATTGGCAACAGATGTTAGCTCAGGGCCAATCTTCCTCAAAAAAAAAAAAAAAGCAATGGAAATAAGCATTGTTTGAAGAAAAGTACTTATAAGCAATGATTTAAATATAAACACCAGGTTTGAGTTTAAAAAAGAAACAAATCTGAAATTCACCTTTAAAGTAAGGTTCAGTCTTATAAGCAAAATGCAGGCAGAAATAGTTTTCTCGCTAATTTAAACAAATTTTTAACACATTGACATTTTTATTTAATAAAAGGAGATAATTTATGTAAAAAAAGACTTTTTATTTACTAAAAGAATATAATACAAGGAGATAGAGATCTTGAAAGCATGTAAGAAGATTTCTGATGATTTAATTTTTTTGGTTTCTTTGGTCAGATCAATAAATGGAAAGTGAGAAGTAAACTTACAGAGAACAGCTCTGCACTCTACAGTTGTTCATAATGTGTGTCATCTAAAATAAAAACCTCTCTCTAGTGGATCCCAAATTCTCTTGAAAATGATGGGAAAGACGTTTGCAATATTTTTCTGTTGTCTTCTTGAGCATCTCTGCCCTTCATGCTGAGTAGTGCTGCATGAAAATGATGTCTCCCTTTTTAGCAGGTCATTTGCCCCAATTTTGCGGCTTAGAGCAGGAGTCCATTTATTCTATTACTTGACTGTGGTTTATTTCCTGTCATATCGTCTTTACTTCCCCTTGAAATCAGAGCTGCGGAAACCGCGGGCTGAGCCCTGGAGAGAAGGGGACAGTGTATGTGCCAACCAGCAACTTATTAACAAAAAATAGATGTCCCTTCGTCCTTTTGGAAGGTATATTTTAAAGTGCTGTGGGAAATGTTAAGAAATATATTCTAACTTCTTTTCAACAGATGACACAGGGAAGTGATCAGCATCGTCCTCTTCTTGGTTTTCCAGGTTTTCAAGCACTAGTAGAGAGGACGTTTCTGGCTCATCGTCTCCCACTCCAGAATACACTGTCTCCCCTGCCTCATGTATGACTGGACATGTCCCCATCACAGAACTGGCCTGTGCAGGCGTGAGCTTCATGGCTCCCTCACGCTGCAAGGTGTCCTACAGAAGCCCTCTGATTCTAATATTCATCATAACGTCTCTTTTACAGAACAGCTTACAAACCTTCCCTTGTCTTTAACGACAAAACCTACCTGTGTGTGTGTTGGGAGAGAGGTGGTATTCATGACACAGAAATTAAGAAATGAATATTAAACTAAATCTACAGTTCAAGGTGACTCTATTGTAACATGTAGGTGCTAGAAATGCATTTATCATATTCACTGACAAAGCATCCACAACATAGGCATAGAGAACACTTTAAAAAAATTTTTTTCTCTGTGTAACACAGCCATAAAATCTGTTCTGATCCTTTTGCTTTAATTCTCCAACTACTATTAAATGAACCATCACATTCTGTAATCACTGTGTTTCTTCTACACTCACTCATTCATCCTCTAATCCTATATTCTATGTTACCCACCTCCATCACCCCACGGACACTTTTGGCTACCAAGATACTAAAAGCTTTTCCTGAATTTTGTTTTCATTTTTTTTTCTCCTGCAGGGAGCACTTACCTGCAATGTGCCCAGCCTCACGTGAAAAGCTTGCTTTTCCCCTGCCATTTTCTCCTACAATTCTTTAATTTCAGACGCTCCTCTCAGACTCTTCTAAGATTCTTTTGCTGGGTTAGATTATCCTTGCCAGTTCCTGATTATACTATTACTTTAAACCTTTATACTTAGCCATATGTTTTTCTCAATCGTTACTCCCTCTCTCAAAGAACATCCAAATAATGATTTTTAAATTTTTCAACTTTTTATAAATGAATATCTAAAACACTTTCTAATGCTTAATTCCGTTTTGATTTTTAACCATATCTAAATGGCTTCTCCATCAAGAATAGTATTTTGTTGTTGTTCTTTTTTAATTGAGATAGTGGCTTGATGAGGAACGTGGTAGAAAACAACACATTAGATTCACCTGTGGGACTTCTGAAACCAAATTAGAAACTAGTAGAAGTGAGTTGCAGGCATTTCTGTGAGACTCAGCATGAACCCATCACCTCAGGTTATCTCACATACTCAAGTATTAAGGGCTTCATCAGAAGAACAGAGAGATTTAAGGGTTCCCTATAACAAATCCCATTAAAGGCGTTCAAACACCATCTGCTAAAAGTACTGTTTCTCTATTGAGAACAGTCCTCAAAACGAAACTATTCTATTATAGTTTCTGCTTTTCTCTAAAAACCCCACTTCCTATATATCTTCAGAATGTGATCCATGTTGCTAATCTAGAGTATGACCCTTCTAAATGAATCACACATTTCCACGAACGTCTCATGTCATTACCTATCTAACCAACCATTTATTTTTATTGAATGGAGATTTCGCATTACCACAGGCATTTGACTTCACTATCATTAAACTCAAGAATTTCCCCCTACATGTCAGTCTTGGAGTGATGACTACATATAAAACAGGGATTGTTTCCTTTCTACTCCTGAGTTTTGCTTTTCATTGTCTCATTATAATTAGATATCTTGTAGTGTATACCCTATATAAAAGCTGTTTCCTTTACCTTTTTTATGTTTTAATACTTTTTCATTCGTACTCTTGTAATTACGTGGCTTAAAATCCCCCAGCACCAGGGCTCCAGAAAGCTGGGGACTGATTACTCTCGCTTGAAAGAGGGAAATCATTTTCCATCTCCTAGGGTGAATATAAATCAAATGGCGCTTGGGTTTAAAAGCTCTTTGACTTTTTTTCTCTCTCCCTTTTATACTGCTTGCCTTTTCTCTCCCTTGTTAGAGGTCACCTGAAATCAGATGTTTCATTTTTTGGAAATGCATTCCTTATTGTTCAGATACTCACATGTTTTCACCCTTTTAATCTTTCTGCCTGAATTCTTCCTCATCAAGCATTTTTCTAAGTAACATTGTGATTCTTTACAGTAGCTTTCAAACCTGGGGAAATACCAGAATCTTAAAAAATGTAGATTCCTGGACAATACCCTAGAATTGGATTGAGACATAGCAATCTCTGTGTTTAGAAAACTCAGCAAGTGACAACAAAGGAGATAGCCTGTCACAGTTCCAGGAACTTGAATTTTTTTAGTAATTAAAGCTACTGGAGAAAGCTGGTTTCCCGTGTCTTATTGATTTGGAAACAGACAAATACACGATAGATACGATGCAATAATCAACAATCACCACTAGTGAAGACCAGTATATTTATAACAATGCCGTATCTCATTCTGCAGGCTTTGCTTTTGCAATCACTATAGCTAGGCTCATAAGTGACACTCTCCGCACTCAGCTCTTCTCCTGGGGACGAGACCCACCCAGGCTCCAGGGGGTGATAGTGAATCCTCTCTGGGCACTTCTTCCACCAGCCTCTGCCCTTGATTTGCAGTGCTCCTCTGATACTCGGTAATCCTCTGTGTGGACTTGCTGTTAGATTCTGCATTCTAGTGCTGACATTGAGATTTTGTGTTGGTTTCCCAATTTTCAGTTCATTCTCCTGAAGATTTACATTCTAATAATGGAGACTCCACTGTCTGAATTTAATTTGCAAAGGCTTATTTCAAACCTATGTGCTTCAGTTTGAAATTTTCTGTTTCAACTTTGATCTGCATTCTGAGTCTCTGATCTAATATATACCTAACTCCCAATACCTCTTCACAGGCTGAATCTTTAATTTACTCATGCCATTTTCCATCCTCAGTCCCTATTTCTAATAGCCTGACTCTGTTACCAGTTACTACATTTGTGTCTGTAAAAGGCCTGTCTGCCTGGACTTGGAAAGTATTCCTTGGCTTGAGTTCACATCATCATTTTCAATGTTTATTTGAGACACTGAGTGTTTTGTATTAGACACTGCAAAGAACACTGCCTAAGTTGCCAGAGTTTAGGTAAACTCTTGGGCGTGCTACTTTGACTACTCGGATAACCTCTGTTCTGAGTTAGCATTGGTCAGGTAATTCTGTCCCTGGCCAGAAGGTGAGGGTAATGTTACTCGCTATCTTTTCCTGAGAGCAAACATTGATGCCTCACTGAAAACTATGAATATATTAAGAAAAGTTTAATGCCATATATATGATTTGCCCTGCACATTGTCATGGCCTTGTAAAGATCATGTTTCTATGTGCTCCAAGTTAAGTAGCTTAATCTCTATTATGAAATCAACTAGAGGGTGCAAACTGAGTGATCAAAACAATGATAATACAGAGGAATCAGATATGCATAAAACACACATCCAGAAGACAGAAAAGTACAATCTAAAGACAGTTTAGTGCCAGATGTAAATGGCAACAATTTATTGCCACATGAATTTATTAATAAAGCTCTTCTTTTGTTGTCATATGCACATCTTCATTTTTAATGGGCAAAGTTTGCAACAGACACATACTGTGATAATGTAGAGTTTAAGCCCTGAATAGCCTTTTAAGGGGTTGTATGACTGAAAAGCTAATGATTTCAACATCTTGATTGCGGTGTACTTCACAGGCATATATTCACTTTTTATCCGGAATTTAAAATAACATTGAGTTTAAGCAATTACATCCCTCATAAAGGAATTTAAAATGCTCTTTTGGTAAAGTCACTAAGGCAAATTGGCTTGCTGCTCAGCGACAAAGATGTAATACTTAATGAAATAACAGATGGCAGGCAATCATTTCAAAGGAGAAGGTCATGACTAATAGCATAAAGATAATTGATTGCATGGATCTGAGCCTTTGATACTGTCATGGCAAACACCACTCACCCTAGAATTTTTATAAAATATGTTTTCTATTCTGTTTCTATGTTGTAGTGTAAACAAGTAAACAGAACTTATAAGGGAGTAAGATACCTTTGAACCCATGACTAAGAGATACAAAAAAAAGTAGAGCAAGCATATATATAACATTAGCCAAGCAAGATCTTCTTATAGGAATATAGGTGGATCTTTGAGTGTTAATGTCACTACTCTCAAATCACATCATATTCCTACCAAATAATGGTATAAGGGCAGTGGTGTGCTGCCAATCATGCATATCTCTTTCAAAATCTCCATCATGTTAGTGGCTTGTAATAACTCATTGTACAGTTTATATCACGGAAATGAACCATTGCTATACATTAGGGCTTTTATTTGAGAACCAATTCTTAAAAACATTTACCACGACACTGTAGGTGAGTAAACTGAAGTGCACAGGGAAAGGATTTCCTGACGCCAGTATGACAGCTGGTAGTCCTCATTATATGAAAGGAATATGAGCAATGGATGAAATTTTTGCTCACTGTCTCTAAGAATCCATGCTATGTGCTCACTAAGTTGGCTCATTGGAGAGCTGAGAACAAATGTGAGGATTGTGAAATGTGTTGGTCATTTCTTGCTGTCTTCAATATGGTACTACAAGGGAGCTAAGTTCCAATCCCAGCTAGTCCTCGTGAACATGGACAAAGTACACACAGCAAGTATGTAACTTTACTAGAGGATGCCTTTTCATTCTGTACCCTAATAACTGGAAAAGTGTGGATCAGATAATCGTGTGTTCTGCTGAAATGCAGACGTTAAATCACAGCCTATAGGAAGTACACTGATGAGCAAAATGGGGGTCCCAGATATTAGAAACAAATTTTAAAATATAGAATACCAGGACCTCAAGAGGAATCTGGGAATCCCAACCCAACTTCCAAAGCAACTCTAGTTGCAGGCTTCCTTCCTAGAGATCCCAGACAGATACTAATTGTAATGAAAGGGCTGTATTATACTGATGATTGAAGAGGAATGACCCTTTACGCACCCTGGCTGATTTTATCAATTATTTTCTTGAGGTCATGAAATGAAAAGCTGGTGCAATTCTGATTTAAGAGCAAAGCTGGATATAATTTCTTGCATTCATAAATGTCAAAAAGTTCCTCGAAATGAAATTGGCAGCCAGCCAACTCAGTTTGACGGGACACATATTGCCAAAGAAGCTCAAAACCAGGGACATATGAAACAAGATATTTTAACAATCAAGGCCTTGTTTGAGCCCAAGCGCATGGCCTAATATAAAGTAGAATGCTAAGAAAGGGAAGAACTAAATCTAAACATTGCAATTCAAATCTCTGTCAAAGGCAATTAATTATAAATATTTTATTGCAATAGGGTCTTTCAGTTATTCAGCTTCTGCAATAACTAGGACTTCTTCTTTGGGTTAGTATTTTCAGACATTTGTCTTCAAGTCTGTCCCATTTTTTCATTTATTGCTCCGTACCCACTATTATGCTCCACTGTGGGTCTTCCATCCTTTTCATCAAGCGGCTTGATGTTAAGTCTAAAAAAAAATGTCTAATTATTCCTTGAAAATTAAAATTGTTTTAAATCTTAAAGAAGAAACTTTCATTTTGGTAACAGTGACTAAAACTAAGGAAAGTCTGCCTACCTGGCATTAGCCAAATGGTTTCCACTTTGTCAATTTATAATCCCATCCTATATTTATTCATAGTGCTGTTTGCTCAATTTTGATGATTACATTTTAATTATTCCTTTACAAGTAATTAAGAAAGTGAATATACATTAAATGCTCTTTTTTAAAAAAAATCAATGAATGAGCCTAAAAATAGGGATACTAATCACAAAGAGCATTCAAACAGTCTCTTCGCAGTTTGATTCTATCTGTATATTCCAGTGTTAATAACCCTGAGGGTCATTAGATCTTCCCAAGGTGCATTGCTTTTAGAAGTCAATGAGTTCCTTTTCTAAATCTAATTCTGTAATAAATTGATGGGTATTCTATGTACTCTCTCAGCATCTTGTTAGCATTCTTTATGCAGGATACACTATTTAATGAGAGATCAATATTTCCAGAGTACATTTTCTTTCACTTCCTTCACTTAAGAGTCTGGTGGCTACCAAGTCACTAACATCATCACTACCACAATCTCCATCATTACTCAACCAACAAGAATCTCCTGAGAGCCTTCTTCATGTTCCGTGCTGTGAAAATTGCTTTAAAAAACCAGTAAAAATAGAAAAATGCTATTATATTCTTGGGAGGGAGAACAGTAATCAACATGGGAAAGAACATTAGAGTGTGATGCAATTGGAGTGTTGGAATCAGGAAATTTTTGATTTTTTTTTTTTCATGTGGAAGACTGGACCTGAGCTAACATGTTGCCAATCTTCCTCATTTTGCTTGAGGAAGATTGTTGCTGACCTAATATCCATGCCAAGCTTCCTGTATTTTATGTGGGATGCCACCACAGCATGGCTTGATGAGTGGCACTAGGTCCAGGCCCGGGATCCGAACCTGCACACCCTGGGCCACTGAAGTGGAGCACGTGAAATTAACCACTATACCACCAGGCTGGCCCCTGAAATTTTTGAATATTTGATCTGCCTTTGCTTACTCAAACTCTCCAATTAATAAAGTGTTGCTCACAACTAAAGAATTAAACTATACAATGCGTTTAGTATGTAGGGTGGTGCCCGATGTATTTTATGTACAAGCTATGGTCAGACGATGATCATTATTGATGTGAATATATAATGTGAAAATCATTGAACAAGGTGAAAAAAAATGACTCCTACATCTGAAACTACCAATTGTAAGTTTACTTGTTGTAATCAAGAGCCAGTCATTTCGCTTCGTTGATTCCCAATATCCCCATCTCTAAAGTCAGGAAGTCGAGTAATTAGCTGACCATTAACATTTCTTCCTGTTCAGTTAGTCCATGGTTCTGTACATATTCCATGACTGCTAAATAGTATCTTATAGGCATTAAAGACTTTCAGGTGGCTGTGTGTGTGCGTGTGTGTTATAATCTCTTTTGAGTTTCTATTCTAAGCTGTGGATTTATCCCCAGACGAAGGAACATATGAATACCTGCACAGGTTTTCATTCAATTTCAGACAGTCCATCTGTCCAGGATAGACTTTGCAGACCATCTGCAGCTGTGGCTCCCGAGGGAGAGCCTCTGTTCTCTGTACTGTAAGTGTCCAGAGTGAAGGAAATCACTGATGGCTGTTTTGGGAATCTGCATACGCCTTTCAAATTAAGTGGCAAGGGAACTTCTCAGTCCAAGGGCAGTCCTGACTCACCTTGCTCTACTTCGTTTTTTTAGAATTTGCCCATGAAAACACAAAGTCCCTCATTTTCTTTTTTCTCCTTAATATTGCTATGGTGCCCCCTAACACTTATATCCCTCTCCCCTCCATCTCACAACTGAAATAGATCAAGAAATAATTCCTCCAGTTCTCCTTTCTCTCGATGCCCTAGACGACATTATTTGTTTCTTCACTTTGATGTAATTAGTAACAACAGTTGAAAAAGTAGGAGATGAAAATGACTACAGAGTGAGATTGTAAAGCCTAAGTTGTTCAACATCTGGACATTGGTTTATGTTGCTCCCAACGAGAGGCTCACTGGAAGTCTTTGGATTCCGTTTGTGTCCACTGAGGGTGGAGCTCTCTGACCCTTCAGTGTTATTTTCCTTCCCTGACTTTCTCTAGCTTATGCTAACCTCTCCCATCATTTAGTTACAACGATCTGAAAGGAAGATCTTCAATTTGAAAGATTAAGTGTGTACATTCTTATGTTTTATACAATTCATAATTACTTACTTTTGGCAGTTGGAAAAAACTGGGTTTTGTTAATATTCTGCTTTCAAAATGTTTCTAGTACACGTATTCTGGACTCACATAACATTAATATTCTTTATATTACCTGTTTAGTTGCTTATTCACCACTACTAAAACCTTTATTAATAATGAACATTTAGTAATGCATACAAGGCTCTATGCTAAGCATTTTATTTGTGTTCTCTCATTTAAGTTTTGCAACACCCCTGTAGGTCATGTGCTATTATCATCTCACTTTGTAGTCTTGTTAAATGAAATAAAAAAAGGTTGGACGACCTGAAAAGATCGTAAAGTAGCAGAAAGTGGATCTGATGTTGAATCCATCTCTGTCTCCCCAAACATCAGCTCTTAATCAGGACGCACACAATCACAGGCAACCAAGAGCTGGTCTGCATACACCTGAATGCCAGGGGGCTTTTTCTTTCTTTCTTTTCTTTTTTTTTTTTGAGTTGTAAATTAACCTTATTCAGAAAATAAAATTGTTAGACTGACATTTTAACTCCCTCCCCAATTTTAGGGTTTTATGAGTAATTTCTTTTCCCTCTAAGTACAGTAAAAATCAAATTCCTTTGGGGAAAAAACAAAACACAGATCATCAAGAAGGGAGCATTAAAATAACGTAAGTTCAATGGTAATAAATGGCTATTACTCAATGTAATATATATCCAGTCTTCACTTGTGTTTTATTTTCACATGCCCCTTTGGGTTAGATTCAAGGTTAGATTCCTTTGTTTTCATGATCAAATTTGAATTCAAACATTTTCCATAGACTGACCAGTTATTGAGTGGTCAAACAATTACCACTAGGCTGTAGGCTATACATTGGAAATAGGAAATGCTCCATAGAGATTATTCTGGTGCGATGTTTCTGATGATCTCTTCCGCCAGCTTATCTAAGAGTCAATGCATCAGGTAAACAGAAACAATTTCTTGTAATAAAATATATAAACTGAATAGACTCAAGAGAAAATATAATAAATCTATATCAAATAAATTGATTCAGTGGATGAATAAGCATATCATCAGAGATGCTTCTAATAGTCTTTAACATTCTTTTTTCCTCTAGAATGCCAGCTTTATTAGGAATTAATATGAAAACACATCAGGCAGATACTGCTGCCAACAATAGCGAAGGTGGTATGGCTTTCAGTTAAATATCCATGATTTGCTTCATTAAACATATTTCATTGTATGTAAATACAGATTTTTAAATATGACTCTGAGCACATCTCATAATTTTTGAAGATATTGCCAACTAATTTATTTCTTAGGAAGCATAATTTCCATGCATATTAATAATGACGATGCATTTTCAGTAACTTCTTGTGTATCGGTCAAGAGCTTTCTTTACAATGGGACTCTCCCTGTTCCCAATTCAGCTTCATACACACTAAGAGAAGACAATTTAAAGCCAACTAGCAAGCATTCACTTCAAATGCGAAGTATCTTAACTGCATAAATATATTAGCAATCTTTGAATGTTTTATAAGAAGAGCTGTTGATCTTCATGGGGAAAATTAAAAGAGCCTTTCTCCTTCAATGTACCTATTAAGAAAAGAATGATTATATGAAATATGGTAATGAAATGTTAAATGTTTAAAAGTCCTTTAAATGTTAAAAAAGAAAAAGTCACAAGTGTTCTAGAAAAATGAGAGAGAGAAAACATTCCAGATATCTAATGAGGATTACTAGTATTTGGATACAAGCATACTATTCAGATAAGACAGTGAATTTGCGTATCTGTGGAGATCTTACCCCAAAATTAGAACAGGTATTTTTAGTTAAACATTTTACTTTCTCATCCATTTCACCCAGTCTTTAGAATCGCATATTTTATAGGAGGGAGGAGCAGAAAGGTAAAAATGTACTCAGGTCAGGAAATGTTGGTGAGCCCTTCAGAGCTGCAGCTCCACCCCCTCCTCCCGGTTAGGGCAAGTGCCTTGCTTCTCCTCTCTTCCTGAATCCTCAAGAGGTTAGGGAACACAAAGCAAAACAACTAGAAAGTCTTTAGAGTCACAAAGATTTTATGGAAAATTTACTGTAGCCAATTGCAATTGTGATTTAAGCAATTTCGAACTATCCCCTTCTCCCTCAACTGGTCCTATGGTTTGTTTACCCACCGAGTGGGATCCTTACCTTTCTCAGAGTCAGTGATCCCAAATTGAACGTAGAAGCCTGAGAGCCAAAACTAAGCAAGTGTGAGAAACAGTCATCTGAGGACAGAATAACATTGTACTATTCTAGCTCCAGGACCATGGTATGTAAACAGAATGACACACTTTTATTTACCTAGCGTTGACCTTTCACACCAAAGTATCTCTCTGAGTTTTGTAATAAAATATAAACAAATGAGCCTTTCTTATTCCATTCCAAGGTAAAACAAACAGGCAAGTAAAGAAACAAAACCAGAAACTACTCTGAAATGTACGAAGCATTTTTAGAACAAGATGGAGAAAATTTTGTGAGTTTAGGCCGTGGAAAGAAAGCTGCCTAGAAAATTACTTCTCCACTTGATTGGGTCAGTTTTTAATTCAGTGATTTTTTTTATGCATTTTGACAAAGGCAATTGCCATTAATACAAATTATTTTTATTTATTTTCTTAAATCTATTTTATTGAAGTCACACTGGTTTATAATATTACGTAAATTTCAGGTGTACATCATTATATTTTGATTTCTGTATAGACCTCATTGTGTTCACCCCCAAAAGTCTAGTTTCCATCCGTCACTGTACACACGTCCCCCTTTATCCCTGTTACCTCCCCACCCCCTTCCCCTTGGTAACCCCCCATCTGTTCTCTGTATCTATGAGTTTGAAAAAACTATTTTTAAAAACTACACAACAAAATTATAATTAATTATTTCTCCCTTTTAATGAAAATTAACTCAATTTAACATTTACAAAGCAGTTTGTATGTTACAAAGACGTTTTAAAATGGTAATAAGCGAGAACCTTGAAATAGTAAAGCTTGGGAAGAAATGAAAAGCAATTTTAACTCCAACAGCAAATCCCCAAGAAATCAGTATTTACCTAGTGTTACTTTTTGATCTATATAATAGTCATTAGATTTTTGTTTCCCTATTTTTATGTACACAGGTTGCCAAAGTAGTTTTCCACATTGGGAATATCTAGGTAGTATAGTTCTTCATTATTTACCCATGGATTTTCGTATAGCAACAGATTCTATTCTTAGATGCCCCTGAGGACTATTCTGATAAGCTCTGAGCTCATTGGTTAAAAATATGGCAGGGAACTGGCAGGTAAAATCTTAAAATTGCTATGGCAATGCCTGTCCTTGGTCTTTCAAGGTTTCACACTTTCCAAACGAGGCTAATACCAAGAGTGACATGAACACGGCTTTCAGATCACTGGACTTCATATTCATGAAGAAGACTGATTCAGATTGCTTGGGCAGTCTTTCCTTGTTTTCACCACAATAAACCATTGAAAAGTGGAATGAATATTTTTTAACACCATCTAACCAAGTTTGAATGAATGCCATCCCTCAGTATATTTGCTGTAGACAATAGACATCTCTAACAGCGTAATCCTTCCTTATCCTCCAGGGAAACATTCCAAGACTCTCAGTGGATGTCTGAAACCGGTTCCAGTAGTAACAAACTCTCTCTATATAATGTTGTTTCCTATATACACATACCCACGATGAAGTTTAATTTAGCAATTAGGCACAGTAAGAGATTAGGAACAATAATTCATAATAAAATAGAACATTTATAACAATATACGTAATAAAAAATTACTGTAGATCTTAGCAACCTCAGGATGATTTTTTTTCCTTTCCTTACTAAGTGGAGAACTTTCACCTTTTCACTTAAAGGAAGCACTTTATGGCTTCTCTTTGACATATCTGAATTTCAAGCATCACTACTCTGTGCTTTGGGGCCGTTATTAAGTAAAATAAGTGTTACTTGAACCCAAGCACTGTCATCCCATGACAGTAGATCTGATAACTTAGATGGCTACTAAGTGGCTAAAGGGCAAGTAGTGGATACAGAGTGGGTCCCCTGGACTCCCCCAGGCTGATTCACATCCTGGGGGAAGGGAGCAGACTGGCATGAGATTTCATCACAGGACTTAGAAGGATGCTCAATTTAAAACTTATACATTCTTATTTCTGGAATGTTCCATTTAATTTTTTCAGACCTAAGTTGACCACAGGTAACTGAAACCGCAGAAAGCAAGGGAGCTCTACTGTATGTAGAGTACTCTCAGAACTGCTCACTGCTCTATTCTGTGTAGGGATTCGGAAGCCCAGGTTCCACTTACAGTTCTGCACAAAACAGTCCCCATGCGGTTCAGCCTATCATTAGTTAAAGCAGCAGAAAGGACGAGATCTCTAAGTCAATTCCAGTTCATTTTGAGACTTTTATCTGCAAAGAAGTATGAGAACTTCTTTTTCCATCTCTTCCAAATTTTGCCCTATTTGTGACTTTGTATTGAATTGAATAGGAAAGAAAACCATGAAGGATTTTTGTCAAAGAGGGATACAATGGCCTTCTTTGCTTTGATGTTGGGTGCTGATCAGGGAAGAAATATCACCCAGCATCTGCAACCACTGACTGATGGAAATCAGTTCTTTGATTCCTCTCTTATTGTCTCCATGAGTCACTGCCCAGATGAGAGTCTGATGCAAAAATTAGTCACAGAGTAACATTCAGAGGCAAAGACAGATGTTAGAAGATATAAATACTCAGCACTGATAGACGAATATATACATAGCATATTACATTTCCTTTACAAATTCAATATGATTAATTCAGTTGAAAAGCAGGAAAAAAGAAAGATTGAGGCCTGGGGTAAAAATCTATGTCATTTTACAAGTTCCTGAATTCAAGATAACATTTTATGTAATTATTTACATATTTTAGCAATCAAACTAAACAAAATTCTTAGTAATTTCCAATTTGCATTCTGCAAACATCTAAACCTCCCTATGAGTATTAATATGTCTAAATTTTAAAGTTGAAGTAAGAGAGAAGCTGCAAGACTATTTTACTTACAGACAGAAATGGAGGATAGAAAGTCAGAGGTGACTGACTCTAAAGGTGGGGATGAGAGACGTGGTTGGACATTGTAAGAGGGTGAAAGAAATGGGAAGGAGAAAAAAAGACAGGAGCCACAAGAGGGTGAGAAGTAATGAATCTCAGTAAATTACAAAAATTACTAAAGGCACAGTAAATTATCTGTGAGCTATGAGCTCCTCATAAGAATCTATTATTAAACTTATTTCCTTTTATGCTGAAGCGAATTCTCCTGCAGGGTCCATTTATTATGTACTTTATCCTCTCAATTTTTAATCTACTCGTTTAGTAATTCCAATTACCACGATGTTTTTTGCCTCTCCCCACGTCTCCAGTGAATATTCAGAGAAACAAAGGTATTATATTCTTAACTAAATGCTATTCAGTTATTTCGCTGATTAATCTAAGCACAAATATAGAACATATATTATCATCGCCAATTTTCCAGTATATAAAAACGAAAATTTGTGGAAACCAATAGGCATACCAATAAATCTTTGAGTGAGCGATTTGATGAATAAATAAAGAAAATCTGTATTTCTGTTAGTAAATATAGCAAAGTTAACAGTAAGAATCTTCAGATGAACTGTTCACACTTTTCTGTGACTTTGTGTAAACATCTTATTAGGGAATGATGAAATGAAATACTAGCATTTATCACCTGTCCATGATTCTTCAGTCTAACTCAGAGGTTGGCAAACTCAGCCTGTTGGCTAAATCTGTCCTACTGTCTGTTTTTGTAAATAAAGTTTTATTGGAATACAGCCATGCTTATTTTTTTACTCATTGTCTGTGGGTCCTTTCATACTACCACAGCAGAGTTCAGTAGTTGAGACTAATTTCATGATGTGCAAAGTCTAAAGAGTTTACTCTCTGGCCCTTTACAGAAAGTTTGCTGACCTCTGACAGCTATCAAGTGACAGGAATGGCCTATCTGTCCTTTGGACTACCACTCTGACTGGTCGCCACGTTTTAAGTTGACTCAGGCCAGAAAAAATGCCAAGGGGTTTGGTTGTGGCATTTTGACTACATAACAACAGCTAACATTTGTTGATAGCTTACTGTGGGCTAGAGTCTTCTAGGCGGTCTATATAAATAATAGTGTTTAATCATTGCAATAATAAGATAAATATTATTACTATTACCATTTTGTAGATGAGGCAGCTGAGAGATTCTTTTGCTCACCTCTGTTCAGATAAGTGTGTTGAAGCCAGGAGAGGACCCCAAGTAAACTGATGCCCAACTCCACACTTTTAAACAATCACAAAGAGATATTTGGGGAAAAAAGTTGTTTTGTATCCTCTTGTTTTCCTTATCTTGCTATCTTATGAAACTTGCAACTGGTACTAGGCAACCAGTAAACATTGGCAGAAGGAGTCTTTGTGCAAAAGGATTATACAGGGTGAGGACTAGGCTACTGTGACAAAGATGACCCGACACAAAGTGGCTTAAAGAAAATTGAAGTTCGCTACCTCACTTCTTCTACAGTCCCAAGATGAGTGGTCCAGGTTGATGGATGGCTCTTTTTCACACTGCTTTTCAGAGAATCAGAATTAGTCCCATCCACAGCCTTGCTGTATCCCAGAGCACTGGTCTTGTCTGCATGGCAGAAGTTGAGTTACAGGCATGCCCCTTTCCCAGTTTGCAGATTTTGAAGAGTGTGCAGGAGCACACACCTGATGTTCCAGGATTCCTATCTAGAGGGCATACATGACTGCTACTCACACACACTCAGGTGAAGTTAGCCCTATGATGTCAACTTACGTGCAAAGAAGATTAGAATATTTATGCTCTAGCTGAACAGCCATGTGACCAGCCACAACCCTGTGTCTACGGGAAAGAAATGGATTTTTGGTTGACAAATAAAAATTGTCATAAGAGCGAAAGAGTAAAACTTTTATCCTTTTATGTTTCTCCCTGGGATAACTGGTACATCTGACTCTTTGGTTCAGTTGTCCTCAAGCAGGCAGATCTCATGCTGGTTAATGAGAGAGAGAATAAGCAAATGGACTCTTCAAGCTTTAGCTTAAGGAAGATCCAAGTGCACGGACCTCCCCCATGGGTCCCTTCCATAAGAACATCCTTGGATTATCCATCCAGTGTTCTACATACTTAAACATCTTGATTTTCAACTCTCTATTATTCTAACCTTTGTATTTTACATCATTTTATGATTTCAATTTTTTCAAAATATTTAATATTAGACTATAGTAATGTAAAATATATAAATATATAAGTATATTTTGTAACAAGTATATAACAATATATTTCTAGTCCTCATATCTAATTTGTTTACTAAAATTACATTTGATATTTATTGTTTACATTTCTTATATGTCAAGAATTTTTAAGACAATGAATGACGACTTTTCTTCACATTTTGAATCTAATTCTTACTGCTGTACCGTGTTTCAATTCTTACTGTGCGTTAGCAGAACAGACTATTAGAACTCTTGAGTATCTAGAAGCTGGAAAAATTTGGAAAATCTTCATAGATATCAAAACAGAAATGAGTTGAGACTTGAAGGGAAAAATAAGAAAAGCAATTAAATAGATTCGAAATACACACACATACACATGCACACATTTTCTAAAGGAAATTAAAAAGCTCTGTAGTAATGAACGTTACAGAGTGTGTGACTTTGTGTCTGAATTTCATTTCTCTCTAATTAACAATGACATTTTCTTCGCCTAAATAAGCTTTAAGCTGAAACTGTCTACATGAAATCATCTAACTATAGATCTGCCCTCCAAAAATGTTGAAGTCAGTTGATTATCTTGGTTTTCCAGGCATTCTGCCTCTCCCGTTTCCTCCATAGGCTCTTGGAGGATTCAATGAAAATTCATGTGGGTGATTTGATTCTCTCCCTCTCTTTTTTTTTTTTTTTTTGCTACAATGTATATAGAGAGAGGGACAATGTGGTGACCCCTAAATTTTTGAAAGAAAGACGTGTGGTAGAAAAAAAAACCTGACCTGTACATCACTGCAAAGCAGGCTTTGTTTTTGGTTTGTTTCCTGATCATTGAGAGGCAGTTGAAAATATGTGGAGTGTTTTGGACTTCTGTGATTGCTGGGAATTATCTCCTGGGGCAGGGGCAGACAGGACCAAAATCTTGCAACAGAGACAGAGATTTTCACATGTGCGTGTAAGACCTGCCTTGCCCGGGATGCCAGGACCACTCCTTGTGGAGATGCTCTGGTAGAGTCAAGCTCCCTGGCTCTGGATTCCTCACCGATGAGGTGGGAAAGAGCAGAGTATGGAAGTCATAGAACTATCTTGAGGATCCAGTGAAATGGGTCAGGCAAACTGCTCAGAACAGCATGTGACCTCAGAACAAGCGATGTATACACTAGTCGTTATCTTATAGAATTAAGTTGTTTCTTCCTGATCCAGGTCTTAAAACTTGGAGTAAACTTCTAACATATTTTTGTAAAGCTGCAAGAATCATGCTTACTTCACAGGTTACTATAAGGCTTAGATATTATAATATAAACTGTTAACTCTCATTAGATGACATATTCTTGTTATTACCAGTCACTATTGTTTTTATATTCTAGCTCTAGATTTTTCTAAGTGCCTTTGATTTCTGAAAAAAGTTGTAACTATCTGATTTTGTATTTCTGACTTCTAGTTAACATTGCTATCAGCGTGTTCTCTTCATCACCTGCTGGAGTACTTTCACCCACCAGGAATCTTTGCTACAGTTTCCCTCCTGCCAGCTAGGAATGGTCAGCCCCTCATTCTGGGTTGGGATCTTTGTCACTACTCCTTAAAATCACCCCCTCTTGGGGCTGGCCCCGTGGCCGAGTGGTTAAGTTCGCGTGCTCCGCTGCAGGCGGCCCAGTGTTTCGTCGGTTCGAATCCTGGGCGCGGACATGGCACTGCTCGTCAGACCACGCTGAGGCAGCGTCCCACATGCCACAACTAGAGGACCCCACAACGAAGAATACACAACTATGTACCCGGGGGGCTTTGGGGAGAAAAAGGAAAAAATAAAATCTTAAAAAAAAAAAAAAAAAATCACCCCCTCTTGTTCCTCAGTAATTCTCCTAATAAATATATTTTTTGTTTCTGTTTTTTTTAATATATCCTCTTACCTTCTCTCTTTAGGCTATGTATCATATAATCTCTTGGGAAAGTTTTCTTTTACTGACTCAGAATTTGTGACTTTACTTATCAAAAATTTTTGTCATTTCACCCTCAAAAATGCATTTTTGGGACCCAGCCCGGTGGCGCAGCGGTTAAGTGTGAACATTCTGCTTCGGCAGCCTGGAGTTCACAGGTTCTGATCCCAGGTACGGACATGGCACCACTTGCAAGCCATGCTGTGGTAGGCGTTCCACATGTAAAGTAGAGGAAGATGGGCAGGGATGTTTGTTCAGGGCCAGTCTTCCTCAGCAAAAAGAGGAGGATTGGCAGCAGATGTTAGCTCAGGGTAATCTTCCTAACAAAAGAAAAAAAATGCATTTTTGAGGCCAGCTGGGTAGCATAGTGGTTAAATTTGTGTTCTGCACTTCAGGAGCCCTGGGTTCACAGGTTTGGATCCTGGGCAGGGACCTACACACTGCTCATCAAGCCATGCTGTGGTGGCATCCCAGATACAGAATAAAGGAAGATTGTCAAAGATGTTAGCTCAGAGCCAATCTTCCTTAAGCAAAAAAGAGTAAGATTGGCGACCAACATTAGCTCAGGGTCAATCTTCCTTAGCAAAAAAAAAAAAAAAAGAAAGAAAGAAAGAAAGGAAAAAAAGCATTTTAACTCAAAATTCGAACTTCCAATTTCACAATTGCTTAATTTTAAAAGATTTTCTTGTGATATCTTAATAGAAAGAAGATAAAAGAGAAGTAAAATTCAAAATATATTATTTAAATTTTAAGTCTTATGTCCTTATATTAGAGCTATTATTCCAGAGTTTCTTGAAATGTGTATAGAAGTTCTTTGGAGAACTCGTTTCTTTATGATTTTGTGAGGCAGTTTTCACTGCTTTTTGATATCTGTTGATTTAGAAATCACTTAAACATACCATTGATTTTTACATTTCCAATAATATGCAATTCAACTGAATGTTTGAATAAATACATCATGCACGATTTATTTAGAATTTTAAAAATTTACTGTTTCTTAATGGTAATTAAAGCCAAGATCTTCTTTCAGTCACAATTGACTGTGATATTTTTCAAGAAAATAACTTTGCAATTTTACATTCAATGAAGCATCCTGTCTTTGATGTAGTGCTGGTTTTAGGTGGTGATTACTTAAACATATTTAATATCTTTAGTTTCTAAGCACTCCAAATATTTTACTGCATGTATCAAAATATTTGTATTTTTTGATCTTTGTGTTTTTTCATTCTGCTTGATCAAATATTCTTACATCCCAACCAATACCAAAACTTAGCCCAATTTTTTTCCCTTTGTCTTAACTACTTGTCTGTTAATGTGAATGATAATAAGATACACCTCAAAGGTTTATTTCAGTATTGAATTGATGAATATAAATTGTGTAGCATAGTGATTTGTATAAACCAGGCAATTTGTAATGATTTTGATGTAGAAGGTATAATTAATTCCATCTTAGTTCATTCAGGCTGCTATACCAAAATACTACAGACAATGTGGATTATAGACAACAGAAATTTATTGGAAAGTCCAAGATCAAGGTGCCAGCATTGTCCACTCTGGTGAGGGTCCTCTTCCTGGTTCATCTTTGGTGTCTTCTCTCTGCGTCCTTGCACAGTGGAAAGTGTCAGTGAGCTCTGTGAGGCCTCTTATAAAAGCATTAATTCTACTCATGAGGGCTACAGAGTTATGACTTAAGCACCTCCCAAAGGCTCCATTTCCTAAATATTATCGCATGGAATATTAAGGGTATCAACACATGCATCTGAAGGGAGCACAAACATTCAGACCACAGTAAATTCCTTACTCTGCTGGAAATATGAAGTCTTAGTTGGACTAACATATTAAAAACATCCAAAATTATTCTTTTCTAAATGTTTATGCTTTTTAGTCTTTGACATCAGTTTCCTCTACTTTTTTTTTTTTTTTCCTGAGGAAGATTTTCCCTGAGTTAACATCTTTTGTCAATCTTCCTCTTTTTGTATGTGATCCACCACCACAGCATGGCCACTAACAAGTGGTATAGGTCCACACCCAGGAACTGGGTCTGGGCTGCCAAAGTGGAGCATGCTGTACTTACCCACTAGACCACCAGGACTGGCTCGTGTAGGTTAGTCATTTTTACAATGTACAATCTGAACTTCTCTTTATTTTGCTTTGTATTCTTTCATAGAAAATAACAAAGGACCATTCAAATGGAATTTAGTTAAACATAAAATGACTAATAAACTGTTCGTAAAAGACAAATGGAGAAAAATGTCAGCCATGGAGGCTTTAAGAATAGTTAGGACTGTCTAAAAAATATATTTATTTATTTTGTTTTTGGCCAAGAGAAGCAGTAATGGTAATAAGGAACCCATATGGTTAATGACAAAACACATAAATAGGAAGTGGAGTCACCTTGCAGGCTTCAAGTCCCAGATCTGCCACCACTTAACATATTTTTTTGGCCTTTGCTTCTTCATCTATAAAGTAGTGGCTGTAGTCTTACTTCTCTCATAGATTATTGTGTGAATTAAATAAATTAAATAAATTAACAAGGAGCTGAGAATAGCATCTAGCATGTAATAAGCACTCAGCAATGCTACATATTATCAATCATATTGAAAGTAAAATATAGCATGAAATTTGAAAGCAATATTTGGACCTTTCCACAAAAAATGGCAATCAACTGAGATCAAATCAATGTTTGAAGTGACAGAATTAATGTAATGATATTATTGGAATTATTTTGCCTTTTTAACACTTAGCAGTGATTTTTGTGTCTCTCATTCCTTGACAGGACAGGAAAATCTGTTAAATTCCAGCTTAGCAGTTTTCTTCTCTCCTTAAATAAATATATTCAATAAAATTAAATTATGAAAAAATATAAAATTCCAACTTGGATTAATATAGAACTTATTGCTCTAAACAAAAAGACAAAGAAATACATAAAGGGAACAATTTTCTTTTTCTCTTAATTAAATGTTGGGACTTTATGCTCTGGTTAAAATATAATTATACTAAGGAAGTAAAAATCCTGTTTTGTTTCAGTACACAGTATTTTGATAGCATACTTTATCTCCAGAACACATAAGTTGCACTTTCCAACTCTCCAGAATGAAAAAGAGAAATACATACTGTAAGCAGAAATATTGGTATAAAAGGTCAAATTGATAGGCCATTTATTCATACTGAAAACAAATGGGTTGTAACAGCCTCCAGTCTTGGGAGTGTAAGCACTGATGCAAAATGCTATGGAATAGGAAGAAATGAGGTTACCCATGAGGGCAAAGGGCAGGGGTTAACAGTTGCCATTATCAGGTAACAATAGTAGGAATTCTAAAAGGTGCTTACAATTCCACCAATTTTGTTTTGTTTTCTTTTATTACATATTAATTTTGGACAAATAGATGTTTTCTGAAAGGACATGAAAAACAAAAGAATATAAATGAATATATCGTGTCTGATGTGGGGTCGGGGAGCCGAGGAGTCGAAAGAAAGATTTCTTGGACTCTCAAGGTCTGGCAGTAGTGCTCTTTTATTCAGAGAATAGTATGGAACAGCATGGGGACAGGACCCATGGGCAGCGAGAGCTGCTGCATGGGGACAGCACCCACGGGCAGGAGGAGCGGCTGCAAACATGGGTTGAGGGTAGGGCTAAATTTAGGGCATAGGTATGTGAGTTCTCTCTTTACAAGACAAAGGAAAGAATATGTTTAAAAAATTGTTAAAATGGTATCAGTGCGGGTGGGGTCTGGTTATTGGGTGGTCCTATAACTTTTAGATGAGAATCAAACCAGATTAAGTAAATGGCTGAAGCCACCATCTTAAATATTATTTTTAGCTAAAGACAAAGGAGGATGTTGGGGATGGAGGGGGAGTTGATCATGGGAGATTACCACACAAGGACAGTAAACAAGATGCAGATTTAAGTCCTTGCCTTTGGCATTGATTAAGAGTTTCTAGAGATAAAGTCATTGCCAGGCATCCTCCTGGTGCAGAGAGGGAGTAGATGGAGATTTCCTTTACAATGTAAATATGTCTTAACAAAGGGTAAGCAAATTCTACTTCTCAGAGCCTCCTTCCCATCTGCAGTTTTTAAAAGTAACCAGCCTAAAATAATCCTCATCAGTGTCCATTTTATAAAACACTTTATAATTTTCCAAAGCAGCAGTTGTTCATTCTTTGTGAAAGTACTAAACTATTAATAAAAGTCATTTTTATGTAGCTTAAGTTTATAATTTCTTATCTAGAAAATACCAAGTTAAGGATGAAAGATTTAGTGTTAAATCACATCATTTGAATACAACTCCTGTTATTACTGTGTAGTATGAAAAGATAACAAAGCTTAATGCTAAAATATAGTTACTCAAGTGAAATAAAAGAAAAAAAAATTTTATATGTATGTATGAAAAACAATATTTACTTAATAAAATCCTGGAATGGAATAAGTGCAAAAACAGTAAGATAGCCATTGAAGAGGATAAGTTTTGAATGCAGAAAGTACTACTGATTATAGAAATATTTAGCATATATATGGATTTTCTTGATACATTGCCATATAACTGTATGCAAATATGTATGTGAACCATATCACTGATTTACAGTTTTTGATAATAACTAGGAAAAAATCACATTTCCCCACAAATTTTTCTCACATCCTTTCTACTCCATCTTTTCTATGTTTTAAATAAACCATATTGCATTGTTTCAAATGAGAGAAATAAAAAGAGAATTATAAAAACGTCAATCTCAGCAAAGGTCACTAAAACACATTTGAGCACTTCTCTGACAATTCAAAAAGAATCTGTGCTTCATATGAAGCATTTACAACAATTATTTACTAATTTAATACTAAATGAATCGAGCAGGTATTTTTCAGAACAAAGCAACACTACACAGTATCACATATGAATTACATTTTCCTTCCAAACTGTACTCAACAAATTCTTTAAAATAAATAATGAAGTATTATTTTAAAGGTAAATGATTGATATGAATATTATTTGTGAAAACAAACAAATAAATATACAAGGCGGTTAAAAATAACGGTTCCTAAGAGACTGAGTATTACCAGGGTGAAGGTGATGGCGAGAGAGGGAAGACTGTTGGTGCTCCGAGGGGAGTCATGTGAGCAAGAATGAGCTGCATAGGAAGGAATGAGTTAAAGCCTTGTGGTTCTGCCTTATCTGACACAGAGGAGGAGATGAGCCTGGGTCTCTCCTCGGCACTGGAGGCTCAGGCAGTGGATGGCCGTGAATCCTCATCTGAAGCCAGACACAGAGCGATAAAAAAACAAAAGAAAGTCAAAAAAAAAACAAAAGAAAGTCAAAATTATTATTGGCTTGTATTCATTTTGCTTGCAATTATGCAACTCTTGAAAACATGAGACTATTTGACATTTTTTAAACTATATTATTCTTTTTTCCCAAATTTTTATTATGAATATTTCAAATTACAGAAAAATAGAGAGAATAATGGAATGAATATCCTTGTACTTTTTACCTATATTTGGTCGTTGTTAATGTTTTATCATATTTGTTTCATCCGTTCTTGTTCAGCTGATTTCATCTAGAATCAAAACAGCCTTATTTGTGAGTTTTTCCTTCTCTGTGTATTTAATAAAAGATGATTGCTCACTTTTCACACAATTAAATTTTATGATTTAAAAGCCATGAGGAGCTGTATTACCTTAGAAGCATTGGGATTTTTACAGTGGTTTTCCAACCAAAATGTTAGCACAACACATCATCACAATTTCCATCTAAAGTAACATTTGGCTATCTTTGAATGTTTTATGACCTGGGTTTTTTGATTTTCTTCATCTGAAAATTTTCATTCATAAAGAAATTTAAGCATGGCTTTCATGGTTATATCTTTCATGTATTGATATATCTGAATACACTATCACTGACTCCTTTTTCAACTATATTATTTTGGCCTGTTAGACTCAATTTTTTTCACAGGCTTTTCCTATTTCTTAGAAAGATAGTATTTAACTAGTCTCCTATTGATAGACATTTGTGTTGTTTTCATTATTTTTCTATTATAAATAGAGCTACAATTATTGATCTTGCTCACGTGTAATTTTATTCTCATGTAGGTAGATCATGGAGATAGATTCCAAAAGTGTGTTGACTGGGTCCAAAGCTGAATGTTCCTAGAATTTGTAAGATATTGATAAATTTCCTGCCCTAGAGTTCTACAATTTGCCTGTTTCCTCAAATCTTGCCAACAGAAAGAAAAATGTTATTTAAAATTAATGTTAGTTTTAGTTTTCCTTTTTATTACATCTCTTTTCAGAGATGACGTGGAATATGTTAAAGGACATTTGAATTTCCTTTTCCATGAGTTGTCTGTTCATTTTTTAACTCGATTTTCTGTGGATAATTTTTCTTTTGTATTGTACGATTTTTCTATATATTAGGAATAAACAGCCCTTTTTTTGTAATTTGTTGCTTATCTTTTGATTTTATTTATTTATATTTTCCATGATGATTTTAACAGAATTTACCAATGACTTTCACTCTTCCTGTGATTATTGTGATGTGGATTGAGGAACGATCCATGTTTCTTCCCAGTATTTTTATGTTTTTAATTTTTTTCATTTGATTCTGATTTTATTTACTTTTATATCACTGTACAACGTGAAGTATGTTCCCTATTAAGGAAAGTACTGTCTTTTAGAAATATACAAACAGGCACACTCATTCATAAGACAGTTACAGAAATATAATGATGTGTAAATAGATAGATAAATAGCTAGCTGGCTAGTTAGATATTTAGACATAGATCTATGTATGTGGGTATATATGTATATGTTTTCTATAGGCATATAACACATATATATAAAACACTTTTTCTATGTAATTATTTTATAAGAGCTATCTAGTTATTCTAAAGCCACTTTAATACACACACATATATATAAAACACTTTTTCTATCTAATAATTTTTAAAGAGCTACCTAGTTATTCTAATACCACTTACTAAATATCCAAATTTTAATATTGATTGGAGATGTTATCTTTAAAATAGTCTAAATTATTTCTGGATTTTTTTATTTTGTAACATTTTTGTATTTTTCTGTTAATGTGCTAATACCACCCATATCTTTTCATTATACATTTATTATATTCTGTTTAATAGTTAGTAGGATTAGCCTCCTATTCTATTTGCTAGGATATCTTGCTTATTTTTTTTTACATATAGAGTTTAAAGGCATCAGAAAAAAAACTGTTGCTATATCTATTTGAATGTTGCAGAATATATAAATTAATTTCGGGAGAAATCACAAGTTTATGATGTTAAGTATTTCCATCCATAGACAAGATATATCTTTCCCTTTCTTTATTTCTCTCTTTTTTTTAAAGTTCTACTTACGTATTTTAGAAGTTTTTAGGTCGTATTTTCAAATAAATTTGACACACTTAATTTTAGGTTTATTCCTAGCAATGTATTTTGGTATTGGAAATGAGGGTTTTTTTATTTTATATTTTCTACATCATTATTACTTGCTTTCATGAAGACTCTTGATTATAGTACTTTAAATATATATCTTGCTGTCTTTCTGAATTCTCATTTTGTTTGCAGTATTTTTGATTCTCTAGGAATTCTATCAATTCTTTGCAAATGACTATAATTTTTTCTCTCTCTTTTCAACTACCATGCCTCTCTGTGTAGTGACAATAGTGTTTCTCCATTAGAAAAAGTGCTAGCTTTTAGAAACACACACACACAGAGTATAGACTGTAAATCATACTAAAATTGTATCCATGGATTTCTATTTTAATTAACATTTTTTATGAGGAATGGGTGCTGCATTATGTCAAATAGCTTGATAAGTATTTTCTCCTTAGATTTAATGATACAGTTTATGTAATGGATTTCCTCATAGTAAACTATGCTTACATTCACTGACCAAACCCTTCTTGATCACTATATATTATTATTTTAATGTACTTTTATATTTGGTTTGATAGTATTATCTTTAGGTTTTATTTTTCATCAATAATTATAAATAAGATGTTGCTATGGTAAATGGCATTTTTTAAAATGTGCCATAATTTTGCAGTCTTGTTTCCTCTGATTCTTTCTTAATGTCTTATTTCAGCAAAATCTTTATCATCAGCCTCCCTTCCTTTCCCTACCTGCTGTGGCTGGCTTCAAGAGGAATAGTCATCTTCAAGCGTATGGCCTTCTGTCTCCTCCAAGAAGCAATGTCTTCCCAAGATTGCAACCTCTGATCCGGGCTCTCCCAAGCTCCTTCTTTCTGACCCTCTGTCGCCAGTGTTGTGAATCCGCTTTTCTGCCGTGTCTCAGACATACTCCCCTCAGCCCATGCCCAGGGTGGGGCTTCTCTTTTGGGGAAGACCCTGAGTGATGTTACGTCAGCTAACACTGCCGGTATTCTTTCATGGATATTTGCTTTTCCATAGATCCTGCCAATGTCTCTGTACCGTGAAGGATACAGCACCTTTTCACTGATCTTGGGTTAGTTTTTCACTTATAGATAACTTGGAGTTTATAGTTTTCTCTGTTATGTGTAAGTATAGATTATGGTTGATTTAGTTCTCTTCTATCAATAGTACACAGCTGAGCCAGGATTTAAAATCAGGACTGTCTGAATCCACCACCAAGATCCTCCCTGAAATTCACGTTGATTCTCCTAATTAGTGGTTGAATGTGACACTTCTGCTCGTATATATTTACGCTCAATTACAATATTTTTTACCGTATGATTTAAAGGTTTTTGAAGATTTGATTTAGCATATTTGTGGTTATTCATCTTCATTTTTCTAAGTGATGAACATCGAACTGAATGAAAACTTTGAGAGTAAGTTCTTCATTGCGTGATGCTGACTGCTCTTTAAGATAGTCACTGTCCGTTTCATATATTTAAGTTGTTTTTTATTGTACTATTTCTGCCTTTAAACCTGGAAATTCAGCAGGGATTTTAAGAATCCCTTTCTATCATCATCCTTTTATTGTTTATTGCGATATTTTTCAAGCTTTATCAATGAATCAACAAATCAAAATTCTTCCATTAATTGTTCTTCAAAGCAATGTCATCTGCATCAACATCTCACGCTAGAAACTTCATCATCAAGAGAATATAATATTCCTTAAAGGTTAGCAAGGGTCCTTGGTCCAAAGACTCAATAATAACATGGTGTCAGGAGGTGTAATAACGTTTTATTATTATTATACATAATATTTGTATTTATTATTTTTTAAATATTTAATAAGTGATGATAAATGATAGATCTTCAAATCATCATTTAGCAGCATTCTCATTACAGTGTTTTTATGACTTGAAAACCATGTAACAGGCACTCTTCAATATTCCATCTCATGGATCTTTTCATTTTCAGAGTGATTCATCAAAAAAAGTTTTATCAGAACTCACATTCATAATTCCTATCCGAAAGCATTGTTAGCTCATCTTTTGAATGCTTTAATGCCAAAGGTTTCTTGCTTCTTCTTCTAAGGTTTCTCATGCATAAAAAAATTAAGCCTGCTCTTTATGCTTATGTCACTATCCTTTCATGTATTTCAATTCGCTATCATTTGCCCCAATTTTTATTTCTAATACAAGGACTTTTCTAGGCTTGTAAGCCTCACTTATTTTTTTCCCAAGGGTTTTTTCATTATAGATGATGTTTTTGCTGAATAATGGGGAAGATAATGGTGATTATGCATACTTTATTTTGGTGAGGAAGATTGGCCCTGAACTAATATCTGTTACTAATCTTCCCCTTTTTGCTTGAGGAAGATTGTTGCTGAGCTAACATCTGTGGCAATCTTCCTCTGTCTTGCATGTGGGACACCACCGTAGTATGGCTTGATGAGCAGTCCATAGGTCTGTGCCCGGGATCTGAACCCACAAACCCCAGGTTGCTGAAGCAGAGCACATGGACTTAATCACTATACCACTGGGCCAGCCCCCTATGCATAACATTTTTAAACAATGTAATCCCATTCAGAGTACAGCAATTTTCTATTTGAATGGTGAATTTTTAGTAAAATTGAGGTGGTCATTATAATAAATATTAATTTCATGCAAATTAAGATAGTAAAGAATATCTTTATTATCTCCCTTATTAATCTTGACTAAAATTTCATTATTTTAAATTATTTAAGCTTTTTACATTTCATTTGATTTTGAAATTGTCCAGAATTTATTTGCTACATGACAAATTACCCCACAAATTAGCAGCTTAAAATTGCTAGAAAGTGTTTATTTTACTCATGATTTTGTGTACTAGGTATTTGAAAAGTTCTTAGCTGGGCAGTTCTGCTTAGAGTGTCTCATAGAGCTATCATCAGCTGTCATCTTCGACAGCGGTTATGTAAAGCTTCAGCTCAGCAAGAAGTTCAAGACGAGCCATTTGAATGCTGGCAGTTGGTGCTGGCTGTCTGCTGGAAGCTGAAGGGGCCGCTGGCTGACCAAATCCCTTACACACTGCCTTTCCATCATGGCAGCCCCAGGGCACAGCGAAAACGAAAGCTGCCCTGAAAGTATTGGGAGGAAGTAAGGCACCAGGGGTACATGGGATATTGATAGAATTATTTCAAGCCACAGAAACTGAATCTGTCAAACTTCTAACAAGAATATGCCAACAAATATGGAAAACAAACCAATGGCCTACGGACTAGAGATGTTTAATATATATCCCACTTCCCAAGAAAGGAGATGCCAAGGAGTGCGGTAACTACAGGACCACTGCTGTAATTTTGCATGCAAGTAAAATGATACTCAAGGTGCTGTAACAAAGGCTTTTACCTTTTACGGAGCAAGAAATGCCTGATGGCCAAGCTGGATTTCAAAAAAAGAGAGGCACATGAGATCGAATTGCAATTATTCATTGGCTACTGGAGTGCTCCAAAGCATTTCAGAAGAAGGTTAGTCTATGTTTTATAGCCTACAGTAAAGCCTTTGACTATGCATCATGAAAAGCTATGGGCTGCTCTGAAAGAAATGGGTGTGACTCAGCACTCAATTGTCCTGATAGGCAACCTGTATTGTGGACGAGAAGCCACTGTCAGGACAGAATATGGAGAGACAGAATGGTTTCCTATTGGCAAAGATGTCAAACAGGGTTACATGTTACCTCCCTATCTATTTAATCTTTACGCAGAACATAGCATACCAAAAAACTGGGTTGGACTCAGATGAAGAGGGAGTGAAAATTGGTGGCAGGAATATCAATAATCGAAGATATGTAGACGACACCATCTTACTAGCAGAAGGTAGCAATGACTTAAAACGAATTTTGATCAAAGTGAAAGAAGAAAGTGCCAAAGCAGAAGTGCATTTGAACATCAAGAAGACGAAACTCATGACTACAGAACTACACAACTTTACCACAGACAATGGAGACATTGAAATTGTTAAAATTTTATTTACCTTGGTTCAGTCGTCCATTTAAATGGAGACTGTAGGCAAGAAAACAAAAAAAGACTGAAACTGGAAGGGCAGCAATGAAAGAGTTAGGAAAGATCATCAAGTGTAAGGAAGTGTCGTTAGAGACCAAGGCCAAGATTATCCACACCCTCGTATTCCCAATTACCAGATATGGGTGTCAAAGATGGACAGTGAAGAAGACTGAAAGGAAAAAAATGGGTTAATTTGAAATATGGTGTGGGAGGAGAGCTCTAAAGATACCCTGGATGCCAGAAAGATGAACAAAGGGGTCCTATAGCAATTAAGCCTGAACTATTGCTAGATGAAAAATGATAAAACTGAGGCTGTCCTACTTTGGGCACATCAAGAGGACAGGATTTTTTGGAAAAGACAATAGCACTGGGAAATACAGAAGGCAGAAGGAAAAGAAGAAGACCAAATACGAGCTGGATTGACTCCATAAAGGAAGGCATAGGCATGAGTCTACAGAAGCTGAATAGGGCTGCTGAGAACAGGATACTGTAGACGTCACTTATCCATAGGGTCACCAGGAGTTGGAGTTGACTTGATGTCACATAACAAGTCTCAAGGTAATCAAATTGCTTGTATGTTGGCTGCCTTGCCAGAACAAATGTTTAATGAGAACCAGACAGAGCTGCCTGACTGTAAATGAGCTAATCTTAGAAGTCATATAGCATCACTTCTTCCATATGCCATCAGTGGAAAAATCAGCTAGATTTAAGAGAGGATCTAGACCCCAGGTTTCAGTGGGTTGAGTACAAAGTCTCATTGTTGATAAGCATGTGTAGGGGAGATATTATTTCACCATCTTTGGAAAGGACACTCAGACACATTAAGTTCCTGTTGATATATATTTAACAATATTATTAAACCAATTCCCAACTTTTTTAACATTAAAAGATGAAGACTAATACTTTTTTCTCTATAACTTGATCTACACGTTCATTAGGTCTGGGAAATGTGGGTATACTGCTTTGCTGCATCTCTTCATTGTTGCTTTGCTTAATTAGTCCACTTTTAACATGACCAAGATTTTCCCCCCACATTTTTGATGACTTGGAATACTATTGTATTTTTCTATCTCTTCCTGAAACTTGAACCTAACAGATAGGTAAATACATGTAGCTGTCGACATAAATGCAGATGATTAGGTTTCCTATAAAATAATGGCTTACTTATCAATATTACAAAGAACAGAGAGGATTTATATTCAATTCAGATAAGTGATTGCTGCCAGAGGAGGGATGAGATCAGACACAGGAAAAATGTTATCCAATCTCTTCTGTAAAGTACATTTTTTTATTTGAAAAGAAGACAAAGTAAATACGACAAAATGTCAACCACTGTAAATTCTGGACTGGACTATGAGAACACAATTTTAGTTTCATTTCTCTCTCTGCTTATATGTATTTACAAAAATTCTCAATGTAACATCGAATGTTTCCAATAGTTATAACTGCGTATGATAAATTTTTCTTTAATATGTACAATTTCACTTTTTAAACACAAGGTATAATTTAAAATATATCTTATTTTCATTTTGCTTGCTTTTTAAATAAATATATTGTATATTTTGTTTTATAGTAATAATTTCCATACATGTGAAATATAATTATGAAAATTTTAAACAATAATTTGTATTATATTTTAAATTTAATTCTGTAAAAATATACCTATACTTTGCAGACCATTTCTATCAAAATAACTGCAGGTAGAACAATATTATTTCTCAACTTTTATCATTTCAACCTCAGTGGTCATGGTTCCTTGTATTTGAATACAATTCTTCCCTCTAATCGTTAAGAATTCCGGAATCACAAGAGAGCCAGCCTAATGACAAGGACGAGACTCGTGTCTGGAAAGCACTGATAATGCTCCACGTGCATTAATGACATCTGTGTAACTGAAGCCTGGGGGACTTAAATGGATCTTGGAACCATAAAACTTCAGCGAGCAATTTCCCATTTTTCTGCAATGTGGAATGGTGCTGCTTTGCCATTTTTGCCTTCTATTAGCTTCTGAAATCAATATGCATGGAAAAACAGATCATTTTGAATAAGATCACTTTATTAGCTTAAGAGCTAAAATGTTATCCTAACTGAATACTGATTTGTTCTCAAATATAAATAACTTCCTCTAGAGTGGTCATTTTGATCAATATTGAGTCTGCCATAGGCTGTTTTTGTAGAGGTAATGGAATAATGGTGAAAGGTGCTGTGAGCCAAGAATTTTAACTGAGTTAACGGTGTCTAGTTCTCCAGAACCTTGAGGAAAACAGAAAATGACCTATCGCAAAGGCAGAGCAAAGTAGAGTTTAATTGAACAAACTGTCATAATTTATTAAATATTTTGTACCGTTACTTAGGATAAGCTTCCAAATATTTTTTAGCGTTTAACCATAAATGTTCAGCCAATTTTATTTTACAATCTTTGTATATCTTTCCAAATGAGTTATTTTGGTAATATAATCTTCTCATGTATAACTTAGTGCATATTTTAGATCAAATACTAAGAGCAATTCTCTAAACTAGAAAAGAGGGCTAGTTTTTGACATTGCATTGTCCAGGTCCTCCATCATCTAATAATAATGGTGGACATTACACTATGGAGTATGTATTATTTGCCCACATTGGATCCCCAGTTCAAAATATTATATACTCACTGTTTTCCCCCATTTTTTTTTAACAGACTAAGAAAGTGTAACATTTGGCAAAGTACACAGCTATTAACTTGTGCAGTGTAAATTCAGCTCAAGACCAAGTCTAAAGACTATGATCTTAAAAATGGCTTCACACCACCCCTCTGGCTTCTTCATTAATTCCCAAATTCCAGAACTGTATTTCCCACAACTAGGCATTTATCCCTCTGTCCTTCTTTTTCTATTCTTATTTCCGAAAGAGTTTACCCATGCCATTATGTTCAAATTCCACCCAAAGCCTTTTGACATCCTTATGTTCAATTCTAGTCCAGATCTCTCACCTTAGGTCCACTCTTAGATTCATGTGTCCAAATCGTATCATCACTTGCACAACTAGCCATTGTCTCAAAGTAAACCTACTGCAGATCAAACACACTTCCTTCCTTCTGTGGTACTTTTTTCCTATTCATTTCTTTTAATCTTTATCGACGGCACACAGTTTCAATAATCTCTACACTATTTCAAAATTGGTTAAGGTGGAAAGAGATATGATGAATGAGTACAGGGTTTCTTGCATGACTCTAGCCATGACTGAGTTCATGGTGTGTGCCAGGCAAAGTTCCTGCTCTCATGAAGCTTATTGTGCTATAATTGGAGAAATAGATTTTAAACATGTAAGTACACAAATATCTGCACAATTAAAACCTATAATTGTTATGGATGAAAATTTTACAATTTTGTTAAACAGCACAATAAGGGGACTTTAAATGAAAATAGTGCAACAAGAAAAAATATTAAGAGGGCTTGGTATGGGGAGGTATCATACAATACATCTCAAGGCAGTATCATCTCAACCGACACTTAAGTGTTGACTACAGATTCAATGAATTCTGTGGGTAACAGCATGTGTGTGTGTTTATTTGTGTGAGTCTTTAGTTGAATATGCTGGAAAGAGATCTGAAGAATGATTCTGTGCTATTTTCTTGCACAACTGACTTCATGGATGGTATTGTCTTTTACTCAGGACTGGAGAGGATAAGAATTTAGAATGAAATTGTGATATGAGCCAACAATAATTCTGTCTTTCTTGAAATGATTTTTTTCACATATATTCCTACTGTTAAAATTATTTTCCAAGGTCTCAGCTCATGTGTAAATGACTAAGCTGACATAGCCAACTCACCTTTCATTTTAATTTTTCCTCATCTGCCACTTCCATATCCTTAAACATACAGTCTGACATGGTTTGATCTCTAGAACCTATGATGAATACCTATTATTTTAGGGGAAGAATAAATGTTTCATTTCAATGTCCTTGATCAGTTGATTCTGCGTGAATTATGTCCTCAGGATCTTAGGTATTCTTTCTCCCCTTGATCATGAAGCTGCAATCAGCATAGTTTTCACTTCTTAGTATATACTAAGCTTATTCCCAGGCCCAGGAAGTGATGTGGACTTTTAATACCTTGGAAGCGCTACCCTCCTCTCACGCCTTGCCTCTTCTTTCCTTAGTGAAGGGCATGTTCAACCTTCAGGTCTCAGCTTGCATATCCTTGAGATACTTTACTTCACTAACCAATCTAATTATGCTCCCTTATTATACCTTGAATTTTCTATTATAGCAAACGTTATTATAATTTATAATTATTCATTTACTTGTGTATTTGTGTGTTTAAAGTATATTTTCCTCAACTAGAGTATAACTGAGTACCATGAGCAAAGGACCTCTGTCCACCTGTCATATTACAGGTGTCCAGTACATACTGGGTGCTCACGAGCAGATGAAGAAGTGTGAGAAGGGCATATTTTACGGCCACTTCATGCATTATGTGCTAATTCATGTTTCTGCAAGTTTGATTATATGAACCTTTTTGTCAGAAATATCCCCTCTTATCCCTTTACCCATTCTATAGTCTATCTATTCTTTAAAATTCAAGCCAAGTTTAGGTGCTTCATAATATCTAACAAGATGTCTCAAACACATTTTCTCCCTAGCAGTTTCTATGGTACTTGCAGTACACACCATACAATTAAATAAATATCTAATTGTTCCCTTGACAAAACTATGAACATGTGGTTGATGTTCTATGCATTATACTTTTGTGTATCTCTCAATATCTATAGAACTACCTGGGATAAATGGTACTTTATAATAATTTTTATTTTAATTTTAAAAAATTTACTTTACCTGCTGTGACATAAGATCTGAAGAGAGAGTAGAAATTAGCAGGCCCAGTGGTTATATCAATTAAGTTCTATATAAAAAAAATTTATATACTCAACAGAGTAATTGAGGAAAGTGTAATGAAGGGACAGATTACAAATGAAATCAACAAGGGGTGATGAAATATACCCCACGACCAACCTAAAGGTCAAAGAGAAGAAAGAGTTACCAATATCTGGAGGGAGAGTTTTACCTCTTGTTTCAGCAATGGGAGAGGGCCACCTGACAGGAGCTGTGCTCTACAGGAAAGGAATGGAGCCACTGACAACCTTAGCCCAGCAAGCAAGAGACCAAGGGAACAAAGACACCAGTCTCACTCTCCTTTCACCGCCAGTCTCCAGCTAGTGTTTCTCATTGACTGAATCCAACTAAGGCCAGAGAGAAAAATATCCTTTGTTGTCCGTAATGGTCAACTACCCAGGGAATGAGCAAAGTGGAGATGATCTGAAGGCACAAGGAGGATATCTAAGACATTGGTATTTTAGTTTGGTACCAATCTACTTACTGTAACACAGATGCCCCGATATACTACATTATTTCAAGTAAGACAAGACATTGTTTCTCTCCTATATAACTCTCCAAAAGATAGGCCAGCACTGGTGGGTTCCTCTTCCCTTCTAATCACAAAACTTCCACCTCTGGGTCCAAAGTGGCTGCTCCAGATCCTGCCACCATTCTTTATTCCAGGCAGTGGGAATGAGAAAAGGGCAAGCAAGCACATTGCTTTGAAGAGTTTGATGTGAAAGAGGCATCTATCACTTCTTACATTTCGTAGTCTCACACAAAGTCATCTGCTGCAATGAAGGTCCAGGTAAGTCTTGGGGATTTTACTATTAAAGGAAGAAGAGAGAACTAATGATGGTGGGAAACTCAAGGGTGCTCCGGGCAAAAGAAATGTCATAGATGAAGGCACTAAGACAGAAAGAAGCTTGTTTGAACACTTTTATGCCTAAGATTAACAGCATTTGTAAATAATCATGCACATAATCCTTTACTGAAGTTTATACATCCTATCATATATTGTGTGCAATAATTCTCCTAAAGTGCCTTGTTTTGAACAGCCAACTTTGCTACATGGCTAATAAAATGTGTGTACTAAACCTATATATTGAGTTTATTGCTGCAATCAAATAAAACTCCGTGCAAATTTAATTGGATATATTTCTAATGACATGCTTAATTGTCTATGTGCTACATGCTAATAACGTAGATATAAGTGAAATGCCATTTCCAAATAACACTAATTATAGTCATTTGGGTGGAAAATCAAGTTACATATTTAATTCTATGACATCTCTAATAGACATTTTCGCTAAGAGTGTTTAACTCTCTTCAACATCCTCGTGAGGCAAAGCAGATGCAGACACCAACAGCGGGATTTTACCACCTTTTGGGGTAGACTTATTAAATATTTAATCTGAGCTTCTCTGTATTCATTTCATATTGGTGATTATCTCTTGTACCTGTTCTAGCTCTAAAGAATCATTTCATTGTCCTGCCCTCTTATAAGGGTAAACAGTCGATATGGTGGAGAAAGGGCTCAGACTGAGAAAGCGGCAATAAGCAGGTAGGAGGTCAGTGCTCGCATCCTACACCGCTGCATTTCGCCTCTCCTCCGTCTCCAAGCTCTAGGAGTGCAGTCAGTCATCCTCCTTGGAGGATATCCACCGTAAGCACAGGTTAATCACAGGACCCTTTCTCAAAACTGTCTGCACTAATTGTGCTTGGCTTGAAATGTCAAATAATAGACTAAGTCATTCCCTAATTACAGATAAAATCCACAATATGCAAATTTCTGAAAAAAGTTAATAAATTATAAAGAGCTTAATTTACTATGTAATTGACAAAATCAGATGCCTTCCGGCAGCAGACAGGGCATCAGGGCGTGGTGAGTCACGGGCACTAGACTGGTGGGAGATTGCGCCCTCGAGGGGAAGGAGGAGCAAGAAAAGACCTAAATAAAAAACCCAGGGGCTGGCCTGTGGCTGAGTGGTCAAGTTCCTGCCGTCCACTTAGGCAGCCTGGGTTTCACTGGTTCAGATCCTGATCGGGGACATGGCACTGCTCATCAGGCCATGCTGAGGTGGCTTCCCACAGAGCACAACCAGAGGCACTCACAACTAGAATATACAACTATGTACTGGGGGGCTTTGAGGAGAAGAGGAAGAAGAAAAGAAAAAAAGAAAAAAGAAAAAAAGAAGATTGGCAACAGATGTTAGCTCAGTTGCCAATCTTTAAAAAAAAAAACCAAACATATATTTTATAATGGGTCCCTAAACTATTTTTGTTTGTTGTTATATGGACATAGGTGCCTAGCTGGGTATATACAAACTCATTTTATTTTTTTTATATTTCTTGAAATATTCTTTTAGAGTTCCAAATCTTTGAAATTCTAACTATATGGTGTCAAGTTGATTTTATTAAGAACCAATAAGTGCCAGGTACTATGCGTCTAGGAAGACAAGCCACAGAATTAACAGCTTGCTGTAATTTCTCTAACTTAATCTATAAGGCGCTTTGTCTGACGGTCATGATTCGATGCATACATTAACACTATTTTTCCACGTTTTCCTAGACACTGTCTGCTCCTCCAAGAACCAGATTTTTTTAAATTTCTGGTCAAAACTGGGGACTCATGGAATACAGTCACCTCAAATGTAAATCTTGGACTTTAGGGGGTATAAAAAGCACCTTCCGATGAGACAGCAGCTTCCCTGAGATTAATACATGTCATGCGTATAATGAATCATGTTCTTTGTGAGTATGAGAGGACACTGGAAGCTCTGCTTGGATATGTCTGACTGCTGCGATGTTTGCCAGTGCTTTCATCCTTCTACCGTGTTGAATTCTTTGCCTTTATTACAGCCTGTGTGAGTATACAGAAATAATTGTTACAACTAGTGTAATTGGCAGGATTATTGAAACAACTCTAGATTTAACTGAAATGCAGGGAAGGCTTTGTTTGGGAGGAAGAAAGAAAACAAAAGGGAGGATGAATCATCTCTAACGCCAGGTTGGCCCTTGAGTCGTTCTGATTTGAGGTTACCTAAGCATTATGATCAATAAAGGAAAATGTAATGTAGAAGTGATAAATGCAGTGTTAGGGGAAATAGCAAAATGGATAAAGAACAAGATACAAACCAATGGCAAATAATTAAAGAATTTGGTTCCTTGGCTACTTTTAGCTATATTAGTGAAAGTCAGATTGGAGATAGTTATCCAAAGTGATAGAATCTGCCTAATTGAGGCTAAATTATGACCCTAGTTAGGAATTAAAATGTTATTCTGATCGGAGATTGTAAAAGTATCAGGTCATAATAGATGTGACTGATTCCACCCCTCATTATTCAAAATCCTGTGAAGATAGATTCTGAACAGTTAACTCCTGAGACTAGGGGTTATTCTGTCAAGGAATTGACTGATTTTGTGGACAGATATAAACAGCTCCCAGAGCGCTTGTTACAATGTATTTTACGTATTTTCAACTGGGGCAAATTTCACTGGCTCTGCTCACTGCTGAAAGGAGAGGGAAGTTTGAGCTTACACAGGATTCTCAGCAGGTAACTGCATTCACCACCATCTGTGTATGATGGAAGACTCCCTTAGTCTTAGCCCCAATTTATTAATCTGTATTAAAGGAGTTAGAATAAAGTATAGGGAGAAGGAAAATTGCCTTGCTCTTCCTAAATATGTACATATCCTCAGAATATAAGGCACTTTGGATTGGTTATGTCAGTGATTCTCAAATGGAACTGACTTTGCTCCCTAGGGACATATGGCAAAATCTGGAGACTGATGTAAACACTATTTGAGTTGTTAAAAAAGTCTTTCAAATTAAAAAAGGAAGAAATGAATCAGAAAGATTAAACCCAGTGGAAATCTTCAGAAGGTTGATTGAAAATGAAATGAGAAAGGATGGCATCAATGATGTTGCTACTAACATGCTGATTGTCTGCTATCAGAAATTAGGTGCCAAAACAGTAAATCTCCTCCATCAGTTCTTCAGACTCCACAAGAGCCTTAATTGATCTGTTTGATATATAACAGCCTTGATGACAGTAAGAAATCCGAGAAAAATACAAATCAAAAATCTAGATTTTTTGAGGCAAAACCAGTGAAGATGGGTATAGGGTGATAAAGAGGGCTACCATTCTGAGTAGTGGGGTGTCAAGGTTTCTTGGTACAACTTCCGGGTAGGGGTCCAAGGCCATGTACATTAGTGTGGAAAAATGGCCCAGGTGTATAAAGAACCCTTATTGGCATTACTGGACATCAGAGCACAAGGTACGTTCCCTAAATGTGTAATGGTGTTCAAAGGTTAATGTGATGAAGTTTGAGAGTAATGATAATTTGACTGTGGAAGGCTTAAAGGGAAGGTATAGCTCAAAGTAGGGATTTGTGAAAGAAAGTTGTGCATGAGTTTTGTGGTACCTTTCACTGAACTCCTCATTGAAAGCATGCGACATCTGATTGGGGGTCTCTTCCCTTATACAAGTAACCAGGAAATGCATTATAATGCAAATCTGCTGTTTATATGCTTTTAGTTGGATATTTCTAATGGGAATCTTTGGAATTGCCAAAACCCACCCAATTAGACAATTTGAAACACTGTAGGTTACCTGGAGTGGGATGGGGAGGTTAAGGGTTTTCTACTGGTACTCAAGACATCTTCGAGCAGGCATACTAGAACTGAATATTTTACTTACTAGTCCAGCATCTCCTGTAAAAAAGAGTTGACAGATTTTAGAGATTAACAGTGGACTGCAGATGACCAAACATATTGGTGCTTCCAAAGATGTCAGCTATACTGGAAATGGTGCCAACAAGCCCAGCTATGTCACAGACTGAAGGACACTGGTATTCTGCTGGAATCTGTTTGGCTAAGGCTGTCTTTAGACTCCTACTTCAGAAGAAAGTCAAAGCAAATTTGCATTCATGTGGTGTGGCCAAGAATACATTTTTACTGTGCTCCCAAAAGATATTTATATTTCTCTGCTTGTTGTCATAACTTGGTAAAAAGAAAGCACTAGGATGATTTGATGATAAATTATGATATCTCAATCTTAAAATCAAGCCAAGACTGGTTTACCAAAGTGGAATAATCATATGACTATCTGGGGATGGTTGCTTAACCTGCTAAAATACAAGGTGTGGCACAGACAGTAAAATGCTTAGGAATAACCTGGGCATGGGTCACTAAGGGGACATTCCTCAAACAAAATAGTTACTTCTTTTAGCACCAAAATATTAAAAAGAGGTATAGACACTGATTGGGCTCTTTTGTTTTCGAAGAATGATATACCAAATTAGGGTTTCTACGCCCTCCATTTACAAAGTTACATGAAAGAATGTTGAATTTGAGTGGAGCTTTTTTATGAGTTGAATTCTGCCTCTACCCTCCCCCAAAATAAAATATATATGGGTCCTAACCCCCATTACTTCAGAGTGTGAGCTTATTTAAAAATAGAGTGATTGTAGATATAATTACTTAAGATGTGGCCATACTGAAGTAGAGTGGGCCCCTAATCCAATGTGACTGGTGTCCAGATAAAGGAACCCATTTTACTTATAAGATGGTCACGTGAAGACAGAGACACACAAGAAAGAACACCATGTGACAGCAGAGGCAGCGAGTGGAATTATGAAACTTCCATCCAAGGAATGTCACCAATTGCTGGCAAACCACGGAAGCTAGGAAGAGGAAAGCCAGGTTGCAGAGAGAGGATGGTCTTGCTGACACCTTAGTTTCCAACTTCCAGCCTCCAAAACTGTGAGACAAAACATTTATGTTGTTTCAAGTCATCCAGGCCGTGGTATTTTGTAACAGAAGGCCTATGAAACTAACGCAGGCCCCTGCCAACAACAGGCAACACTGGAGCTCCATTGCTCAGTTGACCTCTTCAGGTCCTCACAGTGGCAATGTGTGGATCATACTGTTGGATGTGTTAGCAATCTCCACCACATTGACTGAGCATGTGGCAAAAGTCCTTGACTGTCACACAGTCATAGCCACTGGCTTTTTGGACCAGGAAGTGACTTGGAACTGCTACTAAATATAATACTTTTTGAAAAACAGTAATTTTCCTGTTATTGGGCACTGATTCAAATCATTTCTACTATAGAAGAGTATAAATTTATTTTGAGTCTTAAAGTACTCATCATGACATAGATTATGTCTAAGCAACACTCTAACAGGGAGGGAAATACACAAATAAGTTGCCTCATCAAATATAGACGGTATATTTAATGGGGCTGGCCCCGTGGCCGAGTGGTTAAGTTCGCGCGCTCCGCTGCAGGCGGCCCAGTGTTTCATTGGTTCGAGTCCTGGGCGCGGACATGGCACTGCTCATCAGACCACGCTGAGGCAGTGTCCCACATGCCACAACTAGAAGAACCCACAACGAAGAATATACAATTATGTACCAGGGGGCTTTGGGGAGAAAAAAGGAAATAATAAAATCTTTAAAAAATATATATATATAGACGGTATATTTAAGAGTAGGAGTCATTGAAAAGGTAGTAGGTACCCATCACATAAATGAGCCAGTGGCTTTCATTCCTTTAGGCAATGTTTAGAACATCCTGAGGAGCTAATTCCATTGCCAAATGGGCATTCCCTTTGATCAATTGTTGCGGGATGCTTAAAATATAATCATATTTTACTTGTGATAGTTGACAGTTTGCTGGAAAACACTTGTTCTGGAAGCCTGCTGCATTATATCCAGCAGATGCTCACATTCTGACAAATTAAAAAAAAGGAAAGATAAATTCCCACAATGGGTAGAATTAATAGTGGTGCTCTTGCAGCATTAGAGGACATAAATTATAATAACAGGAATACTATAGTTTTGAATTATACTAATTATTTTTCAGTAGGCATTGGACTGGCCCTATGGTCTAGAAAATAGACCTAGAATGGTTAAAGGACAAAAGGCACATTTGTAGAAGATGCTATGGTGAGGAAACTGCTATGGACATAGAGGAAAAATTTAAGTAGGGCATACAAGGAGAAAAAGTCTCCTTCTGAGTGTAGAAGGATCTGATGGCAACAATTGGTGTCCTCATCTGCTCTTTGAAATAGCATTCTGGGTACATAAGATAAACACTCGGGGAGGAATGTAAGCAATGTACATGGACAGAAAAAATCACTTCCTCCTGTGTCTTTCGAAAGAAAGAAAATTGACTAAAATTATTCTGCTTCTCAACAGGAACATCAGACACTAAAATCCATCATGGGCCATACCATGAAGATCTGGACCAGTCCATGGTGTGGGCACGTGCATTACATTTGTCTGTTATCCACGGCTCTATGGGGATACCTATGGGTCTTACTGGAATAGGGACGCTTTCTGGATTTGGATTTGCATGCCCAGGAACAGAAGCAGACTTCTCTAACACTACAACACGTTTAAAAGAGAAAATGTTAATTTAATTTAGAATCCCTGTTTAAATATCATCAGATAAAGAAATACACTTTACTGCAGGTGCAGAGAAACGATAGGCTAAGAAGCATCCTGTACAAGGTATCACATACTTGCCACATACAAACTAGTGGACTGCTTGAAAGTTGGAAAGAGTTACTAAAACGAACTTGCAAAGTTGAGGGATCACAACTGTCTAAGGGGATGACAATGACAGCATGGATGGATGTTGAAAATTGATGAGCACAGAAGTAAGGGAGCATCGCTGTTGACTCTACTGTTGAGATACTGTCGGAAAAACAGCGAAAAGAGGGTGGGCGTTATCGTAGAACTTACATAAGCTTCTTCCCAACTTGTATAAATATTTCATTTTCTCTGGCTGATCCTACTGCAGTTCTGGGACCTGGCTGCATTTACGTGTTCCAGAGAAGGGACTGATTTCTGATAGGACACCATGACAATAACTTTAAAAATAACTGCCGAAATGCTTAACTGAAGTTTGAAATGGTTGTTTTTACTCCTCAACTCTACATTGATATAACACTTACAGCTTTTTCCCTGCCTAGTGGAGGAGATCATGTTATAGACTTGTGATAATCTAAATCTACTCCATGTGACTGGTAAGGGACAAAGATGGAAGGATCAGCAAGAATCCTATGAATGAGAGTTATATGGGGTGGGCCCCTTGGCTGAACCAGAGTCTTCGGGTAAAAGTTAATGATAAATGGAAAAATGAGAAGTAATTGCAGAAAAGAAGAGGGGTAAGGCAAACAAAAAAGTTGATGCGAAAAGTAAAAATGACCATTACTTTGGTATCTCCCAAAAGGTTGAGAGTTATATCCACAGATGCCTGGGGGTGAAACAGCTTACCTACTGAAGTCTATATTTGCAGCAGAAGGCTTAAGATGGGTTCCAGTGAAATTAAAACTTGTTCAGTGTGAATTTATTTGTGGAACACACTTTGACAATGCTAACAATACCTTGTGGATGGAAGTAGCAATCATTGGATTGGTATTCACAATTGCTCCTCTTCTTAGAGGCTCCATTTATTATACAGAATCCCTGTGCACAAGTAACATACAGAAACTCTTGCCTCCAGAATGAATAAAAAATACTTCATTCAATAACAGAACTACTAACAAATGTGTACCTATTAATCTCATTGATAATTTGTAAGGAATCTATCAGAAGTACAAGGAATGTGGCTTCTGATATAGCATATTGGCTTGAAGTATTGACTCAACAAATAATGACAAAGAACATGGAGCGGTTTGCCTTGCAAATGTTTAATGGATGAATTGCAACATTACTTAAAATATACTGTATCCAATCTTCCTACCAATCTGGAAAAATAAGGATGTTTAATCTCACTTTAGAAGGAATAGAATTGATATGTCCATAGATTTAATAGCTTGTCAAAAATAGCCAGTGAAAGAAATATAATCAAAACCCGAATTTACCTGAATGAAATATGTGTCTGTATGTGTGTGTTAGCACTGTGTCATTCAAATTTTTGAATAGGCAAGATAACCCTGGAACAAAGAATAACATTTTCCCTTGATTTACTGACCACATTTATTTTCACCTGTTTTTAACATTTATTTTCAGGATTAATATAGTTTGTTTATCTCTGGGCATGCCAAACAACCACTTTTTAGCAAAACAGTAAATTAATCACTAAAGTTTATTTTCTTATTTTTTTCTTTCCCAATAGCCATAGTTTTACTATTCCTTCAGAATCTCCTAAATTTTCTGGAGCCATCGAAACATTTGCTATGGTTTTGGATTAACTTCAGTATCCTTGTAAAGAGAACTTAATTAATTAAAGTATTTATAGGCAAATATTAATACCAACCATGTGTAACAAGATAGAGAAAGAATAGAAATTTTGTTCTTCCAACAGTGGTAGTGTGGCTTGGCAGACTCTTATATAATTGTGAAGTTCTTTCCCTTTCTCTTATGTCCTTTGCCAAGCACTCTTGCTTCAGGAGAGTAGCCTCATCTCTTTCTTTCTGAACTCTGGGGATTTTCCTGTTTTATTACAATTTCCTGGAGTTCAAAGAGGTTAATAAATTTCCTAATATGACAAAAAATTTAAACCAATGTTTCAATGTGGGGGAGGGTATGGATAGTGACCAGTTGGATATTCTCAATGGAAAAATGCATATAGAAACACACACACACACACTGTGTCTACAGTTTCAGAGGATTCATGAACTACCTAAGAATCAGTACTAACACTCAGATTTGGAATTGTGTTTTATGCAAGAGCCAACAGATGTGTCTGCCTCCAGAGCTCAAGCTTTGAAAACATATTACAGGGAAGTGGAGAACAACCTTTCTCTAAAAATGTGTAATTGCTATTCTCTAATACCACATGTTTAATTAAGTAAGATGAATTTGCTCGCTCGCTATCTGGTAAGTGAGAACATTGCCTATTTGTATCAACTTGTTACCATTAAGAATACTGTGGCCTGTTTGTATATGTCACTGGATATAGCTTATATACAGTATACAGCTTAAGACAATTTTATGAATGAGACCTTATTCTCAAAAACTCAACCTTTAAAAAAACTAATAGCCCATAAAAGTTTAAATTGTTTTCTGTTATTCACTTCAGTTCATAAAAGTTCACTTAGTTAGATCATGAATCAACTGAAATTCAACTTTTAGACCATGCTGATTGTGGATGTTGGGAAATGTGTCTGCTCCTTGCCATGGTTTTTGTAACTAAACAGTTACAGCCATGAGATGGCTCATGCTTCAGCAATTTTTTACGATGATATGCTGTCTGGGACCAAACCACTATGTTGTAAATAACTAGGCCAGAAGACGATATGCTACAGAGTTCTGAGTGCAAAAGTCAGGAATACGTGGATAGTATTTTGTCCATACAAAAATATGGACAGAGAACCCATGTTCCATCTCTACTGGGAAACTGAATAGAAACACTGAACAAGCGCCCCAAGAGGAACAAAATGAAACATCTGCTGTGACAGACACAGCTGGTTACCACAGAAGATCTGCTCTCCTCATTTCTAGTAATAGGACTCTGATTTTACTGGGCAAGAACGAACCAGCTAAACATTGAATTACCATGACTCAGCAATGCCACGCCTGGATATATACCCATAAGAATTGAAAACATATGTTCAAACAAAGACTTGTACATGAAGGCTAGCAGCAGCGCTATTCACAGTAACCAAAAGGTGGAAATAACCCAAATATCCATCGACAGATGAATGGATAAACAAGATGAATGGGTAAACAAAATGTGTTACATACGTGCAATTCAATATTATCCACCCATATAAAGGAGTGAAATACTGCTACATAGATGAACCTCGAAAACATTATGCCAACAAAAGAAGCCATAAATAAAAGGTGGCATACTATGTGATTCTATTTATCCAAAAAATCCAGGATTGGTAAATCTACAGAGATGGAAAGCAGATTAGTGGTTGACTGTCTGGTGTGGAAGGAGGGATAGGAGGAAACTAGTTAATGGGTGTGGTGATGAAAATGTTCTGGAACTACAAGGAGGTGATGATTGCACAACATTGTGAATGTACTAAATGCCACTGAGTTGCACACTTTACAAAGTTTATTTTATGCTTGTGAACTTTATCTCAATTTTAAAAAAGCTCTCTTGGGGCCTGGTCCCATGGTTGAGTGGTTAAAGTTCCCTATGCTCCACTTCGGCAGCCTGGGTTCACAGGTTCGAATCCCAGGAATGGACATACTCCACTCATTAGCCATGCTGTGGACGTGTCCCGCATACAAAATTGAGGAAGATTGGCACAGATGATAGCTCAAGGCTAATCTTCCTCAAGAAAAAGAAAAAGAAGGTGGATTGGCAATGGATGTTAGCTCGGGACGAATCTTCCTCAGCAAAAACAACAACAACAATAACAAAAACACTCTTGAAAATAAAGCTTGTCCTAAGAGTCAGGGCAAAAAAAAAGAAAAAAAGACTGACGCAACTAAAATATCACATCTTTAGTTTTCTTGTAACTGTGTGTGGTCACATGATTAAGTTCTAGACGTTAAAATGTCAGTAGAAATGTTATGAAAGATTCCAGAGAAGACGTTTAAAGGAACATAGCTCTGTAGTTAGTGTACTCTTTTTGTTTTTTACATAGTTTCTTCTCCTTACCTGCAAAATAGTTGTAATGGCTGGAGCACCAGCAACTGTGTTGGAATATGAGGTAACCTTGAGTTGAGAAGCCATATGGGAGCCTGTGTTCCATATGACCCAGGCAATGAGAAAGAAATAAATCACTATTTGGTTTAAGCCAATCTTCATCTTTTTTTCTTTTCCTCTTATATGCAGAATGACACAACACTAATAAAATATCTGCTTCCTGTGACATTAAAGTTTTGCCATCTGAAGGTGTAGCTGGAATGGACTCCTTTTATAAAGGTAGACATCTCTGAGTTCCCATTTAAGGGTACGTTCAAGCAGCTGTTAGTGAAGGGACTATTAGCTGCATGACAAAAGGAAATCTGGGTGCCTTTTAAAAGAACTGTGGAAAGTGATAATCAGAGATGCCACTAAATAATAATGCTTAAGTCACAGGTGTTAGTATGTGTTTTTGGAAGTACAGTTCCTTGCAGAATGCATTGTTTGGTACTTTACTATAAACTTTCCAGAGTATGTTGAAATTAAATAGGAACAAGTACACTTTCATTTTAATGTCATGTGGTGACAAGGTTTAATTTTAAATATAATAAGAATTTAAAACAATGTATTGTTAAAATTCTAGGGAAAAAAATGACAATAGTGGGAAAGCAAGCAGATCAAATTATTTATAGTGATGAGAAAACAGTTTCAATTTGCCTACTTTATCTAGATTAAATGACCGATACCCTTTGGCAAGAACAGGACTTTTCATATAGTTTGGTATGGGAGAATTACAGTGCTGGATGGTATTGTTATTTTTCTTTTAATATTAATCTATATTGGTAAAGGAATATGGATAAAAAGAGAAATAAGAAAAAAATATAGGCTAGACTCTAAATTGGCTCTTTTTAAAAAAGGATAATTAAACTTTTTGAAAAGCACTTGTTAAAATTTGATTTACTTCGGATATAGAGGAACATTTTTAAAACAAATATTTAATACACATATCATATGTGATATGATATATTTGATTTATCATGATATATTCAAGGCTTTGATAGTTACTATTTTTGTGTTTTAATGTAAATTTAAAGTTAAAAGTAATTGAATTTAGAGAACTGAACTCCCAAACTGAGATTCGTTCGGAGAAATTTTAGAATGGAAAACACGAAAGGAATAGAAGCAAATAATTGCCAACACTAATAAGACATATATGATGTACAAGGCATCGCTCTGAGGCTGAGAGATTGTTTCTCCAACCGCGGGACCCTGCTCAATTATTCCTTCTACTGTCCAGATGAGGAAATTGAAGCTTGGAGTATTTAAGTAAATAAAAATAATGTTATTCAACACTTGTTTTGTCAAATATCGGATGTAGAAAATATGGATGCTTGAGGTTAATGTAGGTAATAATGAACACGTTACATAAACATATACATAGATTTGCTCTAACATAAGCAGGCTCCAGATAAGAGGCAATGTCCCATTTTCCCCTGACATCTACAAGTCTTCTGCCCTCCTGTGATATAATATATTTTAGATGTGTACCTGATGCCACAAATACCTACCTACAAAACTTGGTCACACATGCATTTTTCAAATATCATAGTATATAAAAGTATATATGCTTTAGAAATATGGGTTTTTTTCTTCTTTCACGTGTTATATAGAAGTGTATTTAAACCCTTCAAATGCCTCTTCGAAATCAGTGTAGTTGACATTGCCAGGCACTTTTTATGTTACCTAATTCAGTTTCTCAGCATACAACAATGTCCCTTTTGTCTGAACTGTTTAAAATTGTGAACATTTTAAATCCAAATGTGGTAGTGTCATCAGATACTTTGTCAATCTTCCAGCATCTGTTCATAAGATAACATACCTTATGGTGGATATTTATTGTCTCTCCATCACAGACTTTTATGACATTGTCCTGTGTGTGCAGGTGTGTGTGTGGGTGTGATCTATAGAGGACTGAGGCAGTGATTTGCAGCATTTGCCAAATGGGAGACCATTATCTGGGAAATTCTAAATCTAAATCTGCTTAATATCTTCTTTTCCTTGTTTATCTTTTCTACCATGTAACTTTCATAAGCACCCCAAATTTTTTTAAAATTTCTTCTTTGGTTTGTATTTTTGTGGTTTGTTTTAACAGTGGTAATATATACATAACATGAAGTTTACCATTTTAGCCATTTTTAGTGCATAGTTCTATGGCTTTAAGTACGTTCACATTGTTGTGCAACCATCACCACCACCTATCTCCAGAGCTTTTTCATCTTTCCCTACTAAAATCCTATACCTGTTAAACACTAACTCCCCCTTCTCCTCTGCCCCCGTCCCGGGTAACCATCATTTTCCTTTATGTCTCTATAACTCTGACTACTCTAGGAACTTCACAGAAGAAGAATCATCCAATATTTATTCTTTTGTAACTGGCTTATTTCACTTAGCATAATGTCTTCAAGTTTCATCCATGTTGTAGCATGTGTCACAATATTCTTCCTTTTTAAGGTGGGATAATATTCCATTGTGTGTACATATCCCATTTGTTTATGCATTCATCTTCCAATGGACAATTGGGCTGCTTCCACCTTTTGGCTACTGTGTATAATGCTGCTATGAACACGGGTGTACAAATTTCTGTTGTAGTTCTTACTTTCAACTCTTTTGGTCATATACCCAGGAGTGAAAATGCTGGATCATGTGGTAATTCCATGCTTAGTTTTTTAAGAAATTGCATACCATTTCAAACTGGTTTTGATTGAGGTCTAATGACTTCATATTGAAGAGTTATGCCCAAATATGCTTTATTATTCCAAATAGTGCAGGTGGAAGGATGATACAAAATCTGCAATGACTGATTGATAAGATTACCCTTGTATGTGGATCCTTTAGAGGAAAAGAGAAAAATAGGTTTTATGTATAGTCCTATGCAATATTCAAACTTATTTGAAGTTGAGGACACAAGGACCTGCACTTGGAATTTATTTGTGTTTGGTGTTATTTAATGTATACTATAACTTCCTATATTATATAGATTCCTCTCTTTTGTTGTTCTTTATAGTAAACAATTTTTATTAAGGCAGGTTTAAAAAATGCTTTCAGGAACTGGCAAATAACTAGCCAGCAGAAGCATAATCACTATGCCCTTGAATATATGAATCTCATTAAATAAGTATGAAATATATTTCATTTCGAGAACATTGAATTGCTTTGCTTATCGAGATATATCAACACAAATTGGCTTTACCATTTGATTGCTTTGAAAAAGTACCTATTTAGCATCATATAACTTTGTAATAAACATTGCTTGAGGTGGCGTGCGGACTTCTATCTCATTGCAAAGGACAAAATTGCTCCTTATAGCAGACTTTTGTTTAACTTTATTTTTCTGTGTAAAAAAAAAAAACTTCATTGAAAGTTAAATTAGTTTTATTCTGGGAAGATTATAGGCTGAACTCCACAAGAAGTATAAAAGGAAGAACATAATTATTCTTTGGTGACTTTCAATCTCTTTTATAGTTATTGAATTCATGTTTTGAATTCTTCACCTTTTGAATTGTCTGTGTGTAAATGTGTCAATTTTGCCTTTTAACAAATTTAAACTTTACTAAGATTTTCTAATTTATTCATTTAGAAAATTTCAAGCCATTGCCTTGTGAAGTCTCATATTTGTTGGTAGATCTATTTTTTCTTCTTTTATATAGGTGTCTTTTTTTCTTGCTATATGTATGTAGATCCGTTGAGTATTTTTCCTTCAATATAACTCTTTGATTTATTCTAATTTATATTACTTTTTTCTCTTTTTAAAAGTAGTTCTGATTTTATGCTAACTATTTTCTTCATACTTTCCATGAAGTTTTATTACTTTTCATAGCATTGTGTATCTTCCACTTAAATGATGAAAACAAAACACCCTTGTGGTAGTTTTTATTACTGCTCACCATATCCATTTTTCCTTTCTGCTGCTGATTACATTATTCTGCCATTTAAAGTCAGGCTTGGTTATGTGGTTTTCATTGGCTAATGAAATGGGAGATGTGACGTGTTGCTTCTGGGCAGTAGATTTGAGAAGCCGATCATGATTTCCTCTTTGCTCTTTTTCCTCTGCTTTGAATACCAGAAATATGCCGTCATAGCCTAATCCCAGAATGGAGACAAATATTGTGTGGAGAAGAATCTCAGGCAAACAATGAGACACAGATGGTACGTTGACAAGTAAATCGTTTTGCTCGACATACTAAGGTTTGGTGGTATTTGTTACTGCGAAAAAAACTAGCGTATTTTGACTAAACAGTCCCTTATATTGTTAATGAGGTAAGGAAAGAAAAATTCATGTTTTAAAAATACATCGGTAAAGATAGGAATATTTTATTTCAAAGCTCAGGGGACCTAGTCTACAACCTCAGCCTTTTCACCCCAGTCTAACCATGAGAAAAACATCAGATGAGTTCTAGTACAGAGCATCTTACTGTACATCCAACCAGTACTCCTCAAAACTGTCAAGGTCATCAAATGCAAAAAGATCTGAGAAAATGTCACAGTCAACAAGAGCCTAAGGTGACATAACAGCTAAATTTAGTGTGGTACCCTGGATGGGATCCCAAGGCAGAAAAAGGACATTAAATATAAACTAAGGAACTATGAATAAATTTGGACAATAGTTACTCATACTTTAAAAAAAAAAGAACAAGAAATATCTGGAGTGAATTCAAAGAAATGTTCAGATGCTGATCCAGTCACTATTCTATCAACTGAGCACATCCTCACTAATATTTTCTAAGAAGAGCGCTGAGTGTATAATTTCTGAGTATATGCATACATGGGAATGCATTTCAGCAAACAGGCTTGCCATAGAATCTCAGATCCCAGTTGAAATTCTCTAAGAACTCTGAGCATTATTCAAGGATGCATATGAGCCATCCTGTGCTGATTATACTAGATCCAGATTCCATTACATGAAGCCAAAACTCCCAGTGCCGCCTTCTATTAGGTCATGTAAGCTCCTTGATATGGACATATATCATCTTGGAGAGGAGTAGGGGGTGGAGGGGAAATACGGGACAAGGACTGATCATCCAAAAGATGTAATCTTAAAAAGGAAGGGATTGAGAGCCAAATAATAGGTGATTATAATATTGGTACTGCTCCTCTTCCCCAATTCCCAGAAGGATGAAGGGAATAGTTCATGAGGAAGTTCAGATCAATTATGTAAAAAACAAGCAAATAACAACTACAATAACTTACCTATAATCCAACTTCTAACAAGTGAGAGAACTGCATCCTCTGCTAACAAATTGTGTGTGTTTCAAGCAATTTCTTATTAGGTATGATAGGAAACATTATTCTCAGTGTTCACCAGCTAGAATCGGGCTTGATGGCAGCACTTACTTTTTACTTTTTCCCCACTGTTTTACCCCCATGCCTTGAATAACACCTGGCACATGGTAAGCACTTAATAGATGCACGTGAAATGAAGGCATGAACTAAACCAGACATCTTAGAAAGGCAACCTTGAGCCCTCCTGAATTTGGGCTTTTCCCTTTAAATATCACAAGATTCAACAACGGAGTGAGAATAAGAATGGGAATGATTATTGCAATTTATTTGTTCATGAAAAATTCAGCTTACAGCTTGTTTCATAGAGACACCTTGATGGATAAACTAGAGCTGTTGCCTTTATATCCCTACCCGCTACACACAGTGACCACACAGCTTGTCCTTGACCAGGGTTTTTCCGTCTTCCGTTTTTTTTCACTCCATGCATTTTCAAAGCAACATCTATGCTTCATATCAATCTTTAACAGTCCAATCATTGAGGATAAAGCTTGTGAGATTTATTTGGAATACAGTATACAATTCTAGAGTGTGCTATTTTTGAAACATTTGTAAACAACTGGACTATTGAAATTTAGATGTATTTCTATGGTATGCTATTTTTAAAAATGAATAAACAAAATACAATATCTACACTAAATGCAAGCTGCCAAAAAAATGACATTGAAAATGTAGCTATCAACATGAGCTAAACATGAGATAAAAATGCAAAATAACCTAATGTTTAATTCATTACGACTCTAATTTTCTGTAACAGAAAGGTCAAGTATAGAATGACCTTTATCTCATTTCTAGTCAGGAGACACAATACTGCTGCCATCCGGATCTCCACATTCGTTTAAGCATGTAGAAGCTATTCCTTAGGAATTCATGGGTGAATCTTTCAGGAGGTGGGTTTCATATTCCAGTGTTTTCACTGCATATTTTTACACTGTATTTGAGAGTAATGGAATTCATGATTGTCACATATAGAGAGTTTATTTTGTCTTTAATTTCTTCCCTAAGTTTAGATGACAGATGCTGATAATGAAGTGGCATGTATTATATAAAACTATTTTCAGACAATTTTTAAAGGATAGTCGTTACTCTAAGTAATTGTCACTAAATACTTAAAGTACATATTGATCTGTAGTTTGCAGCTCAACACAGTTGGAGCTACTATTGGTGTCTGGCTCTCCACATAATTGCTGATATCACAGACTGAAATCATGTAACTATCCAGAGCAGCCAGCAGTGCTAGGCTTAGGTTAGTATGTTAAACCTTCCTTACAGGCAAAGATTGCTTTTCTCAGGAAGGCAGGTAAAGAGTTTACATTTTGGAGTCAGGTAGGTCTGGTTCCAAATTCTCTCCCTGCTGTTTGACCTTGGACTTGTTACTTTATCTCTATAGAGACTGCCCCACCGTTGTGCCTCCAAATAATGGTGGTGAGACTTTATTCTATAGGGTCTTTCTCATGGAGCAGGGGTCAAAATAAAGATGATAACATAAGCAAAGCATTTAGCAGAATGATTGTCTCTTCATAAACCTTCACAAATCGTAGCTCTGTAATCATTAGCATCAGTGTCTTTGAATAAAAATCTCCATGTAATTCAAGAATTGGCATGCAAAAGTGCCCACAGGCACATCTTCTCTTGCAAAGGAGGCTCCTGAATTCATTTTGGAGACAGCTGGATTAGATGGATTGTGGGTGCATTCTAAGTTGGTAGGAAGGTTTGGGCTGTGCAGAACTCAATAGATCTTATCCAAACACTAGGGGGTCACCATGGGCTTACAGTTGTGCTCAATATGGATCCTCAAGGCCCTGCCACATCAGCCAGTCTCCACAGCAAGACGCTTCCCAGCTGTGAGCAGCCTCTGTTATGCTCAATGTATATTATCTCTTTTTATGGGTGCTAGAGCCTGAAGAAGATATATGCAGTACAAACACACACTTTTTTTTTAACTTAAATTTTGCATTGTGGATAAAAAAATCAGGGATAAAATCTAAGTTTCCTTTTATTCACAAAATACAAAAGGTTGACAAAAATGCCGAGTGCCTATACCAAAACATTAAAAACATTGCCATTTTTGTTTTTATTTGAAGAGCGGATAATGCTCTAAGTTCAAATTATTTCCTTGGTCAAACCTCAGATTAAACACTATAACTAGTAAAGTAAAAGGAGGCAAATACAAAATTGGATTTTCTAAAACTAGTTGGAAAGTTTATCTGTTTGCATTTGGACCAAATGTTTAATTATAAAAGACTCATTAAGCATTTAAAAAATATTTTTCTTAGCCCCTTAAACTGCTTTGATTCTTTCTCCATTATTTTTCAGATTAAAAGTACTTTTTTTTTTTTTTTTTTGCTGAGGAAGATTAGCCCTGAGCTAACATCTGTGCTAATCTTCCTCTATTTTGTGTATGGGTCACCACCACAGCATGGCTTGATGAGTGGTGCAGGTCCATGCCTGGGATCCACACCCACAAACCTGGGCTACCGAAGTGGATTGTGCCAGACTTAACCACTACTCAATGAAGCTGGCCCTTAAATTTTTTTTCAAATAGACTTTATGTCTTCGAGAAATTTTGGATTTACAGAAAAATTAAGCACAAAGTACAGAGTTCCTAAATACACTGTCTCCCCCTGCATAGTTTCTCCTATTATTAATAACATGCATTAGTGTGGTGCATGTGTAACAATTGGTGAACCAATATTGATACATTATTTTTCATTAAAGTCCGTAATTTACATTAGAGTTCATTCTTTGTGTTGTATATTCCAGGGGTTTTGACAGCTATATAGTGACACCTATTCACCATTACAGTATCATGCAGAATAGTTTTGCTGCCCTAAAAATCCCCTGTGCTACACTTACTTATCTCTCCCCCAACCAAAGATCTGACAAACTCTGATCTTTTTACTGTCTGGATAATTTTACCTTTTCTAGAATATATATCCTTTCACGTTGACTTCTTTTATTAGCAATATACATTTAAGGGTCCTCCTTGTCTTTTCATGGCTTGTTGTATCATTTGTAAACACTGTATTTCTTTGAAAAGATCAACTCAATTGACAAACTTTTAGTAAGATTAGCAAAGAAAGAGAGAAGCTGTAAACAACTAAAATCAGAAATGAAATTGGGGATGGTACTTCCAACCTTATAGAAATAAAAGGGATTAAAAGAGAATACCATGAAAAATTGTACTATAACAAATTAGATAAAGCAGATGAAATGGAAAAACTTTTAAAAATAATCTAAACTGACTCAAGAAGATATAGAAAAACTAAATAGACTTATAACAATTAAAGAAATTGAATCAATAATCCAAAACATTCTAATGAAAATAAGTCCAAGATCAGAGGGCTTCACTGGTAAATTCTACCAAACATTTAAAAAATTAACATCAATCCTTCTCAAACTCTTCCAAGAAAGACAAGAAGAAGAAATACTTCCTAACTCATTCTATGAGGCCAGCATTATCCCAACAGCAAAGCCAGATAAAGACATGCCAAGACAAGAAAATTACGGACCAATATCCTTTATGAATATTAATGTATAAATCCTCAACAAAATACTACCAAACTAAATCTAACAGGATTTTAAAAATTATATGCAATGGTCAAGTGGACTTTATTTCAGCAATGCAAGAGTGGTTAAACATAAGAAAAACCAATCAATGTAATATGCCAGATTAATGAAGCAAAAAAAAAAAAGAAATGATTATCTCAACTGACATAGAAAATGCATTTGACCATTTGATTTAAAAAAAAAATCAGAAAACTAAGAAGAGAAAGGAGTTTTCTCAACGTGATAAGGCCATTGATGAAAACCCACAGCTAACATCATTCTGAATAGTGAAAGACTGAACGCTTTCCCTCTAAGACCAGGAAAATACAAGGATGCTTACGTTCATCACTGCTGTCTAACATTGTACTGCAATTTCTAGTCAGCATGTAAACAAGAAAAAGAAATAAAGGGCATCCAATTTTGAAAGGAAGAAACAAAAGTATCTATATTAGTAGATGGCATGATTCTATATATAGAATTCCAAAGAATCCACAAAGAAGCTACTAGATCATGATAAACTATTTTAGCAAAATTGCAGGGTACAAGATCAACACATAAAAATCAGTTTTCTTTCCCTACAGATAAAAATCAGTTTTGTTTCCCTACACCTGTATTAACAATATAAAAAAGGAATTCAGAAAGCAATTTCATTTACACTAGCATCTAAAAGAATAGAATACCTAGGAATACACTTAATCAAAGAGGTGGGAAGGTTTGTACATTGAAGATGTTTTGATGATTAAGAAGACAAATAAATGGAAAGACATCTTGTGTTTATAGGTTAGAAGACTTAATATTGTTAAAATGTTAGTGCCACCCAAAGTGACCTATGCATTCAATGCATCCCTATCAAAATTCCAACAGTTTCTTCTTTTCAGCAATGAAAAAGCTGGTCTTCAAATTCATATGAAGCTGCAAGGGTCCCTGAATAGCAAAAACAAACTTGAAAAGAAGAACGTTGGGCTCATACTTTCAATTTCAAAACTCAGTACAAAGTTACAGTAATCACAGCAGTATGGTACTGGCATAAGGGTAGGCATGTAGACTAATGAAATAGAATTGAGAGTCTAGAAATAAACCCCTATCTCCAGGGCCAGTTGGTTTTTGACAAGCATGCCAAGTCCACTCAATGGAGAAACAGCGATCTCCTCAACAAATGGTGCTGCGACAACTGGATTTCCACATGCAAAAGGACAAAGATGGAACACTATCTCAAACCATGTAAAAAAATTAATTCAAAATAGATCAACGACCTAAACATAAGAGCTAAAACCTTAAAACTCTCAGAAGAAAATATACACATAAATCTCCATTACACTGGATTTGGCAATAGATTCTTAGATATGACAGCAAAAGCACCAACAACAAAAGAAAAAAGAAGCAGATACAAATAAAAATTAAAGGCTTTTGTTTGTAAAAGAGCCTTAGCAAGAATATGAAAGAACAACCTATGGAATGGGAGAAAATATTTGCAAATCATAAATGATAAGGGTTTAATATCTAGAATATATAGAGAATATCTAAAACTCCACAAAATACATAAAAAACTCAGTTTAAAAGTGATCAAAGACTTGAATAGTCATGTCTCCAAAGAAGATATACAAATGGCCAATAAGTACATGAAAAGATATTCAACATCATTAGTCATTAGAGTAATGCAAATCATAACCACAATGAGATACAACTTCACACCTACTAGGATGGATATAGTAAAAAACGAAAAAAAAAAAGCAGAAGTAGCAAGTATTGGTGACGATATGGAGAAACCGGAACCCACATACATTTCTGGAGGAAATGTAAAATGATGCAGCTTTGTGAAAAACAGTTTGACAATTTCCTCAAAAAGCTAAACACAAAAATGCCATATGATCCAGCAATTCTCTTCCAACATATATACCCCAAAGAATTGAAAACAGGGATTCAAACAGATACTTGTATGCCAATATTCATTACAATATTATTCACAGTAGCCAAAAGGTGGAAACAACTCAAGCGTCCCTCAACAGATGAATGGATACACAAAATGTGGTTCTTTGGTGTTGAATTTTGTCCCTTCAAAATTTATGTGTTGAATTCACATCTTCCAGTACCGTGGAATGTGACCTTATTTAGAAATAGAGTGGTTGCAGAGTAAATAGCAAGATGAGCTCATACTGGAGTAGGCCAAGACATTTGTCCAATATGAATGGTGTCCTTATTGTCCTTACCTTAGAATAATGTTAAGTGAGGCAAGCCAGAAACAAAAGGACAAATATTATAAGATTCCACTTACATGAAATATCTAGAGTAGGCAAACTCACAGAGGCAGAAAGTAGAATAAACATTACCAGGAGTTGAGGGAATTGAGAAGAAAGCAATTGTTGCTTCCAAACAGAATTTCTGTTTGGAATGATGAAAAGTTTTGGAAATAACTTTTCGGTTATTTTCAACTAATATCACTGAATTGTAACTGAATAATTTTTTAAATGCAAATTTTATGTTTTAGACAAAAAATTCAATTATATGGGGCTGGCCCTGTGATGGGGTGGTTATGTTCAGCATGCTCCACTTTGGTGGCCAAGGTTTGCAGGTTTGGATCCCAGGCACAGACCTACACCACTTGTCAGTCACGCTGTGGTGGCGATTCACATATAAAGTGGAGGAAGATTGGCCCAGATGTTAGCTCAGAAAAAAAAATTTTAATTATATGAAAAAAGAAGTACGTTGGATTAAAAAAGCTTCAGAACTCATATTCCAAATGGGGGAGCTTAAAACAATCTTAGAGTCTCTGGGTTTAAGTATAAGAAGAGCTTTTGTTATTGAATAGAAGTGCTGCTTTGGCTTGGTGTGACTGGAGCGCCAGGCACAGACGGGTGGAGGTTAAGAGTCAGCAACCAGGTCAACAGGGACCAATATTCAATTCTGAGTAGCCATGAAATGTTCGCTGAATCTCAGTATGGCAGTTTGTGTGAATGGAACAGCCACTCAACATCTATTTATAATCTCTTGAGTTCCTTTTTTAAGTCTCTCCCACATTCCCATATTTTATGCTCTTTTTTTAAATCAAACTAAATTAAAAAAAAAAAAAGTAGTTGGGAAAGATTGAAGTAATCAGAGTATTTATTAACTGAATGATAGATGCCAAGCACTGTTCCTGGTTTTTATCTTAATGTCATCAACTCATTTAAGTTCATATTAGCAATTTAATTATTACATCAACCTCTGGAAGCAGGCATTGCTCTGTCAGTTTTAAGAGAGGGAGAAATTTGAGGCTTAGAGGGTGGAAAGTATGCACAATCAAGAAGAGCTGGAAATGGGATTAAGACCAAGTCTGTCGGCCCCTGACATTCGTGATTATTTCATTGTATTCTGCTGTGGTTTCCTGCCTAAGGAAACATACCGTAATGAGAAGGAGGCATAGGCCTGTGTTCAGAGTTTGTGCTCATAGAGAAGAATTTTTAATCCTCCCTGCTCCCCAGGGAATCGCTGTTACTAAAATTTTCTGTCGTTGTTTTTTGAAAAAAATAAACAATCACCTTATAAAGGTTAATTCTCAAGATAGCATATAACCAAGGGGTGTAAATCATTTCCTTCTGGGTAAAGGAAAAAAAATACCAGCTTCTTTTTTTAAGACAGAAGGCAAGTAACTTCATGAATTAATATTAAAATTAGGTAAAATAAAGACAGACAAATATACTTCAATTCTAGTAACTTAAAATAATGTAAATAGCGCTGTGGTAAGTACAGAAAATCAGAAATTTCCACACTAAAAGTAGAGTGGGGCCAGGAAAAGAGACATCAGCGCAGTGGAAAAAAGATGAGATAAAGAGGCACGAAGACCTGTGTTCAAGTAACAGTGAGGAGAAGAATGCAACAGTGACTGACGTGTGATTGGCTCTTGAAATGTACCAGTGGCTTCCTTCTTTCCTCCATCTTTCTGTCCTTCCTTCCTTTTTTCTTCTTTCCTCCCTCTCTCCCTTCCTCTCCTTCCTGCCTTCTTTCTTTCCTTCCTCCCTGCCTCCCCACTCCTCTCCTCTCCTTTCTTCATTCCTTCCTTCTTTCTCTCCTTCCTTCCTTCCTTCTTCCTTCTCTCCCTTCTTCCATCTCTTCCTCTCCTGCCCCCCTCCCTTGCTCTCCTTCCTTTCTTCCTTCCTCTCTCTCCCTCCTCCCTCCCTCCCTTTCCTTTTTCCTTCCTTCCTCCTTTTCTTCTCTCTGATGTCATAAAAATATGAAACTAAATCAACCTTTTATAACTTACAAAATAAAACAAGTAAAATTCTGTTAAGAGCATTTGGTATCCTGGTGTTGAGCTGTCAAGTGCCTTTTGAATATTCACTCAGTAGGGTATCTGCAATTTAAATACCTTGTTAGAGTTAATAAGAGTTGTCAAAGAAGCATATTAACTTGCCTTAGGGATTAATTCTGCGCTTTATAGACTTCATGTGTGTGAATAAGGCAAGCCTATAACATGAGTTGCACAATCCCCAGAGACCGTACTTACATATTTTATGCAACTATAGTTTGAACAATCAAATATTGTCTCAGATTGTATTTTAATAAAAATAATTATTCAAATACACAGTATTGAAGATGTTATTAAAAAGTACATTCTATATTTACATTTACAAATTAATAGCAATGTGTTTAAATGTCTATAATAATTTTTTTATTTAAAGCTAAAAAATATCTTGGTGTATAGTCAACAATGGATTAGAAATGGTCACTAATATGCTAATTTAGAAAAAAGTAAGAATTGTTTGATTTCAGCAAGTTTTGGATCTCATTGCTGCTTTAGAGAAAATCTTTAAGTTTTATAAAACTCTGTCCATATTGTCAGAAAAATGATGCTTTCTAAATTTGAACATTTGATATCAACTCCCAAAAGAGAGAAGTAGATGGAGAGAGGTAACACACGCATTGGAGACTAAATTTTTTCTGTGCATTTTCAGTAAATTTGAAAATAAGACAATCACACCACCTTTTACGTTACCTTTTTTGACATTTCTTTTCCTGTATGGCTGTCATTGAATGCGGGATTTCTTCTGTAGCTAATTGATATATTTGTTTCGATGAGGTCACAGCCATCCAATAGTCAGATGTTTAATTAGATTCCCACAAATGATAAAAGAAGGAGTAAGGAGAAGGAGAAAAGGAGGAAGAGAAGAAGCGAGGAGAGGAAGAACGAGAGGAGGAGGAGGAAGAGGAGGAAGAATGGCGCGTTCTTTGCTTCCTTAACTCTCAGGTCCCTGAACGAGCAAGCTGGGATCTACAACAGCAACAACATCATTATTGCACATTTATCCTTCTGACACATACAACTGTGTGATTCTTTTGCTAAATCACTTCAAAGACAGCCATTCTGCTGGTAGCACAGACAGAAAATTCTCCCGTGAGTGAATGGCATTGGAACATGCGGCTCTGTGTACTAACCTGATATCTAGGGGCATATCTTAGTAGGAGGACCCACCACTAAACAGACATGAGGAACAGAGGAAATTAGACACCAATTCTGTATAGAGGATGCTTCATTAAAGAAAATCAAAGGCTTTGCGGAAAAATAAATTCTGCAAAGACAAAGGGAATGACATCCGAAGGATGCAAATTGTCTGAAAATTATTCAATGCAGGATTCATACATAAACTTCAATGAATTGTTGGGAAGCTTCCACAAAAGGTACAAAAGATGACCTTTTGCAGAATAAAATCTTAAGTTGAAGGGACAACCCAATAACCTGAAAAGACAGTGAGATGAGCTCTAAATGGAGGAATGGTTTAAATAGTTTTGAATAAAATGGAGAACATCATTCATGGAATACAAGCCTGAGTTGGAAATAGTGCAAGCAGAATTGATAGTACAGAACCCGTGAAGCAGAGGACACTCGTGAGAAGCTGTCCCTGATTATACACACTAGGAAAAGAGAACAAGAAAAAGGGAGACATGTTAGGAGATACAGAAGACAACGTACACCCACAATAGGGAAAATAATCGTGCTCCTGAAAAAACAATAGATGTACAAGAATAGATCCCTACGTGAAAAAAAATGCATCCTACGTTTACATTTACAAATTAATAGCAATGTGTTTATATGTCTATAACAAATTTTTCTCTTTAAAGGTAAAAAATATTTTGGCATATAATCAACAATAGATTAGAATAAGTCACTATTAGGTTAACTTAGAAAAAATAGTAAGAATTGCTTGATTTAAGCAAGTGAAAAATACAATTTTTAAATTTATAAAATGTTTAAAATTTATAAAATATATGTAAATCTTTGAGCATTAAAGACCTACATTATGCAGACTCAGGGGACTAACCATATTTCACATCGAATCAATATAAAGTGATCCACACTAGACATAAACAGGCACAATTAAACATTACACTTACAAGTATACAATACTGGATGCAGCTAAATTAAAAAGATATTTGCTATGGTCTGAATGTTTGTGTCCATCCCAAATTCATATGGTGAAATTCTAATACTCCATAATATTACATTACACTCCAGTGTAATGGTATTAGAAAATGGGAGCTTTGCAAAGTGCTTAGGTTATGGGGGCGAGCCCTCATGAATGAGATTAATGCTTTTATAAAAGTAACCCCACAGAACTCCTTAGGACCTTCCATCACATGAGAACACAGCAAGAAGTCGCTTTATCAGAACTTGACCATGCTGTTGCCATGATCTTGGACTTTTAGCCTCCAGAACTGTGAGCAATAAATGGATTTGTTGTTTATGTCACCCTGTTTGTGGTATTTTGTTATAGAAGCTGAAAAGGACTAAGACAATGTTACTGTCTCCACTAGCATTAAACAAAGGGATCCCCAAGCCTCCTGCTTCAGGAGTAAGGGAGAGTCAAGAAACCAAGTGTTTGGGATTCCAGAAGGAGGAAGGAACCCTGTAAGCTCCAGAAAAGAAGACCATCCTTTGGCTATAGGGAGGAAAGAGTCATGCATTTCCTCGTGTTGATGTTAAAGATTCCTGCCCACTGCATTCCTCCTCTGCAGTGTCAAGAGAAACTCCCAGAGCACAGAGCACTCTGGGAAGCAGGTGCTCCATATGAGGTTGGCCCTCCCCAGGCTCCATATTGCTCTGCATGCTCCTGGCACTCTCCCACCTTGCCCACTACAGATGCTCAACCATCACCGACACTCTGACAGCTCATCAGCCCTTTTGCCTGAAGACTATTAGGACAAATTTCATTAGGTCTTTGAGCTCCATTTCATTCAGTTACTCCATGAAGCCCTGAGCTCCCAAGTCAGTTTTGATTTCTCAGTCTCTGATAGTATATAGCTTTGCACAACCCTCTTTTTGGCCTGTTTCTGAATTCTGAGACCCTTTCACTAAGTCCTTTAGAATTCACAAATCATCTATATTTTGAATTTGATCTCTAAACATTCTTTTCTGCTTCCTGCTTTAATTGAAAGCTTACTTTCTCATGAAGATATGCTTCACCTGTATCCCTCTTCAGTGGTGTTGGGTGTTGAGGGTATCTACACACTCTCCACATTATTTGACCTAACAATTTAATAAATGTCTTTCCTGTCCTCATCGCCGCTTCCAGACAATTGTCTCTCTCTCATTCTTATTCAATTAATTTATAATTGTAGTAATTTTGAATATTATATCACAGGACTAGACCACCCATTAATCTACTATACCATCTATCTCCCAAACTCCAGATCCCTTCTTATTTCTGGCAAAGTTCAACTACTTGTTCACTTAATCAAATATTCCTCTAGTCTTAATTCCTGATGGTTCAAATATCCATGTAGTCAATATTTACAATAAATGTATGATTGCTCAATTGCCCTTGTCATTGACCCTGACAATAACTACTCCTTTGCAGGATCAAGAATGATTCACTACTAATAACTAATACCTCTTAGCTTTATTTTTAATCTTTCTATTCTGTCACTATCACTTCCTATCTTCTTAGCTTATTTCTCCTGTACTCCATTTGCATATTTTAACTCCTCCAATTCATTGAGCCTCCCATATTTGTGCTGTTTCTCACACTCCCTTAAAATATGAATTCCAGGGTTCACCATATATTTATACACACACACGCACACACACACACACACACACACGTGTCTTGTCTTTCATTTTCTCTACTTACTAGGGAAACTCCAGGCCTACGTGAATACCAATTTATGCCTGCACTCTTGCAGCTGCAAGTAGCAGGAGAAAAACAGATAATCATGTTGGTGCTCTCATTTCAACCTTACAATAACTAACCTCAAGGGGGCAACCACACCTCCTCTTTGACCTTGATCTTTCACTTCCCTTGATTTCTATCACATGCCTTCTTTCTCTTGACTTCCTTCCAATAACTTTAGATATTCTCATTTCCAACCAATTATCTTGCTCCATAGTTCGCTGGTTTACTAGATTGCTAGTTTACCACATTCACCATCTGCCTACATGTATGTATGCCTAGATTCTCTGCTGAGGGAAAAAATAACATATCTTGACAATAAGTGCTATTAATATTTTTGTAAGTTTCTTTCAGCTTTAGATTTATTGCAGTGTTTCTGTTTTGTGTTCCATAGTTGCAATACCATTACATGTAGAATTTGCTTCCATGAAGGTAACTGATTTTCACAGAATACATAATTCTCTTTGCTTGAAAACTGACTGGCTCTCCAATATGGTTTTTTTATACCTTTATCTAGTTTATCATTCATTTTATATTATCTAAATTGTACAAATAACAAATAATATTGCCTCACTATTCAATTAATAATTTTCCCTGTGAGTTCTTTATATTTGACAATGAATAAGTATAAATAATTGTGTTCGGGGCTGACCCCGTGGCTGAGTGGTTAAGTTCGCATGCTCCGCTGCAGTGGCCCAGGGTTTCCCTGGTTCAGATCCTGGGAACAGACATGGCACCACTCATCAGGCCACGCTGAGGCGGCATCCCACGTGCCACAACTAGAGGGACCCACAACTAAAACATGCAACTATATATACTGGGGGGAATTGGGGAGAAAAAGCAGAAAGAAAAAAAGTAAAGAAGATTGGCAACAGTTGTTAGCTTAGGTGCCAATCTTTAAAAAAAATAAATAAATAAAAAGTAATTGTGTCCTATTAGAGGAAGCTTTTTAACTGTGTGTTTAAAAAAAATCTTAATTTAATTGCATTAATATTTCTCATCAAAATGGAAGCCCATATTCTTTTGAAAATGACAAAGGATATACAGAATTATATGTAACATTCTTAGCACACAGTTTTTTCAATAATTGTTAGTTTAGTGATCTGGTTTTGGATCTCTAATATATTATATTTTACAGGATGCATTTCTGCTACATTATTTTTGAAAATGCTAATAAAAGATCATATCCGTTTATCTCTGGGACTCACCTATACCCATCTCTAATGGCCACGGGCTGCTCACTTTAGCTTGTGAACTTTGACTTAGAGCAGTCATGCATGGATTGCCGCCGACAGAGCTCAGGGATCAGTCTATGAGCACTGGTCAAGCTGTCTCACTGAGCAGAGACAGAGCCTGTACCCATTATAATTATAATGTTCAAAAAGCAGCATTGCTGTTAACATTGCTGCTGCAGCTCACCGAGTGTTGATGCAGAGTTCCTTAAACACTTGGCCGTTGCAAAGTGTTCTGGTGGTTTTGAAGGTAAAATGCCTTCTCTTGTGTAAGGAATAAAAGTGATAAATCTTATAGACATCTTTGTCCTCTGTTTTTAAATACCTATATGCACATAAAATTATTTTTGAACATCACTTATGTAATGCTCAAAAGGTATGTCTACAGAAGACTGATGGACATCTGTTGCTTTGCCTTCTTGAACCTTATTCTGGTAACAAAAATACTTTTGTTTTCTTTGGTAATGCCCTTTTCCCTGCTCCGTCTATGGAATTTGAGTCCAACCCTACCTACCCATAACTAGGGATAATAATAACATACATTATTATGTGAATATATACTATTGATGAAAATAATAAGAATAATAAGTTTTCACATATTGAAGTATATGGGGAAGCTGTTCTGTTTTAAATCTGATTCGGCCTAAAACTTATTTTTCCCAGAGCAGCCTAACTTATTGCTCACCAAACGTACACTGGACGTGTGCTTCAAACATTTATGCAAAGCAAGGAAGGCATTCCTTAAAGATAGGGATGAGGTGTCTCCTTTTCTCTGATGCCAATACAATACTTCTTTGAAGATAATCTTTTCTTCCCAGAGAACCAAGGTCGAGTTGACCAGCTGTGTATGTGTGAAACTGCAACAAAGCATATCCTTGTGATTTTGGGAAAAGAAAATTGTATTCCTGTGGTGCTTGGGGTATGCTCTTTGTTCTGAAACAGTGTATAACCATGCTGTAAAACACGTTTCTCCAGAATCCTTTCTTCCTTGGGGAAGAGAGGGCCTCCGGGCTGGTCCTCACATTAGGCTCAGTAAGTATCACTCTTTCCTACCTATAGATTGCGTACAGATTATTTTCATTGAAACTATTGTATATTATATAATTATATTTATATTATTATATAATATATTATAATTATATACTACATAATTATGTATAATATAATAAGATATGTATGTATATTTACGTATACATTGTGAAAAGATTCCACATCGAATTGATTAACACATTCATCACCTCACTATTTTTTTTTAGAGATAACATTTAAAGTTCTAACCTCTTAGCAAGTTTCAGTTGTACAGTACAGTGTTATCAGCTATAGTTACTACGTTTTGCATTAGATCCTCAGACCTTATTCATCTTACAGCTGAAAATTTGTACCCTTCTATGAACCTCTTCCCTTTTAAACCATGCCCCCAGCCTCTGGCAACCACTTTTCCACTCAATTTCTATGAGATTTACTTGTTTTTGTTTTTGTTTTGATTCCACATATAAGTTATGTAATATTTGTCTTTCTCTATGCGGCTTGTTTTATTTAGCCTAATGCCTTCAAGATCCATCCACGTTGTCTCAAATGACAGGATTTCTTTCATTCTCATGGCTAAATAACATTCCATTATATATATATATACACACACACAGTTATATATAATATTCTATTATATACATACACACAACTATATACAATATTCCTTTATATATGATATATATATTATATTATATCACATCTTCTTTATCACTTCATCCATTGATAGACACTTAGGTTGTTTCCATATCTTGCCTATTGTGAATAATGCTGCAATGAACATTGAATTAATTTTGTATCAGTTAATATCTGAAAAATTTCTTGATTAAAATTGTTTTCTATTTTTCAATTAATCTGTTTTAAAAATGCAAAAGAAAATTTTGCTTAATGCACCAAATCATCCACAAATTGACTCAGTTTTAGTTTACACTAACTGTAGTAGTTTTGTATGAAAACTGTGGAGAAAACAATACATGTTTGGAATTAAGTCCCATAAGGCATAAGAGCAATTCAAGTCTTCCTCATCTTGCCTTTCGGTTTGTTCTTTTTCAGAGTCAAATAGCCATCATTTATTCCTACCTGGTCAGTGTGGGTAGTCTATCTAAATTGGCATTGAAAAGAGGTTGTTGAAGCACAATTTTATCCCAAAATAGAAAAGCAAAGCACATTTTTAATAATACTATGAATTAAAATGTAAATTTTATTCACTTGAAAATACATCATGGAATTAAGAATGACTATTGAAATGTAAGTACTTCCTTTTGTACAAATTTCCCATCAGAATCAGATTCAGAGAATAAACTAAACCAAAGAGTTTCATAAAATCAAACTTAATCTCCATTGGGAGGAAGATTCAAAATAACGGGAGAAAACACAACCATCGTATCCTGGAATCGTATACTATAGGATTCATGGAAAAAAATCAGTGATGAAGTAGCCTTTCATTTTTATGAGCAGGAAGCAGAGGAAAAGCAAAACGAAGAATGATAAATATATAAATTGTAGGAAATGATGTGTTAGAGTTTCTCATGTGAGGGTATAAACTGTAATGCAATTTGCACTGGTTATATTAAGGTATTTAATTTATAATAGAAAACAGAATCTACTTCCTTTCTATGGAAAGAAGACTAGCGCTGAACCATAGACATAGTGTGGAATCAAACATTACAGATTTTTAACTATGCAATGCTGGACATTTAGTCCTTACAATATTTGAGGGAACTTTACAAAAATAACCATATGCTTAAAAGAAGAAACATCCATCAAAATGAGAAGAAAAGCATTTCAGAAAACACCTTCTGCCTTCCAGCCTTCCAGTTTCCAGTTCCATTTACCACAGACGGCCTGTGAGTGCAAAATGGCATCTGCGCTTAAGCGGTATCTCTGAACTTTGGTTATTTGGCCATTTGTCTAAGCATTTTTCTTTCTGATAAAGTTATTTGTATATCAGGACCCATCCAGTGGAGGCTGCCCACCCCAATGGCCTGCTGCTGTCACAAATCAAAACCTAAGTCAGGAAACACCTATCAAAGGAACCTAACATACACCAGTCACGATCCTCCAACTCTGCTTTAGCTGGCTCACCTCACCTCAGAGAAGAGGACCTGTGAACCTTACAAGACAGAGTTCCACTGCTTGTGAAGCTCTGTACTTAGGTGCTCAGGTTGTTTGCCCTTGAATAAAGGACATCAAACTCGCTACTCATTGTTTTAGTTTTGTCATTTGATATTTCCTACTATGATTCTTTATGGTAAGTATCCAGTGTTCCTGGCTCACTGCATTGAACCTAGTTATTTAATATTTTTAAATGAATATATTCAAATAACTTAGTGTTTCTTTCACTATAAAACACATCCTTGGTTTAAACGTTTGTTTTTAAAATACTTTGTTAAATACCTTATAATTTTCATGGTGTTATCTGGGATATGGATTCTGTCTCTAGACTCATGTCGCTGCTAACTTTGTGAATTTGATCTAAGTGGCTTGGATTCTTTTTGATTTGACATACCTACAGAAATGTCACTGGGCACATGGAGCAACAGAAATGACTCATTCCTTTTTTTCAGCAGAGGATGAGAAGCGGGTGATCTGTAGACCCTTCTCCTCCATCAATAGAGTAACAATCAGCAGAAGTAACTTAGAGGCCCTTTTCCTAATATAATCGTTGTTTCTCTAAAAGCAGTTGTTGGAAAGTGACTAATTTTACGAATTAGTCTATTTCGCTATTTAAATAGAAACCAATCAGAAACAGCATATATCTCCCTATCTCAGACCAACAATTAATTTCTGTTATCAGAATTAACTTTCTCAAACACAGACATGATACAATGGAACAGAATATGCACATTTTAGAATGGGATGAGTGGCACTTTGCAACATGGACCAAGTTTGCTTTTCAATACTCAACCTAAGCCGCAAACCGTTTCCAGCTTTAGCCTAAGGCAGTGCTTGTCTAACCATCAAGAGCACTGCTTTACAGCAAAGAACTTAAACTTGTGCTGCGTCTACATTTGCTCATTCTTTTCTTATTGCCCAGCCTGACATCTTTCTGTCTTTTTCTTATGCCTCAACTGCAAAACTGAATACCGTTACTCTCATTTCATTACTTTCCATTAATCTTTAAGACAGCATAATTTGATTCTTTAACGTGCTAAAGAGGATTTACAAACATGGAGTTTCCCCCAAATGAACTGGAATGCAATGTAAGATTCACACAGCTTATGGGAAAAGTCATGCAATTAGTACACATTCAATTTTGTATATTCTCCCATCTCTCTCTCTGAAAAACAGCATCACATATTTCAATCTGAATTTATTTACTCAATTCACTAACAGCTATCCGCAATTCCAACAAATTCCACGTGGTTAATATATTTAATTATGACTTTTTCACTCTGTAGGGAAAGTTTCTGTGATGAATAAATATTTATCTAAAGTCTTTCATTTCCATGTCTATGTTTACTTCCACCTAATGACATAGTACTTTTTCCATCCCTTTTCAATTGTGCTTTCATGGAAGAATTATGCAGAAATATAAGTATACGTGTCATTGAATTGTCTCAGCTTGCCTACGTCTTAGTGACTACCCAGGTGAAGGCCTGAGATGTTACTAACACCCCACGTCTTTCTTGTGTTCGTCCCATTCACTGTCCTACTCTATCTTTCTAAATGGGACTATTATCCTGACTTCTAATACATGGGTCACCTACGCCTGTTAGGAATTTTATCTATATAAGTTCTTTGGCATTTTTAGTGTATGGCTCCTTTCAGTTAGCACTATGATTAGGAAGTTTAGCCATATTTTTGCATGTGGTTGTAGGTTTTCCCTTGTACACTGTCCCATTGTATGAATGTACTACACATTAACTATTTGTTTCACTATTGATAAAATTTGGGTTGTGGTTAATTTTGACACATAAATTAATGCTGCTATAAATATTCTTGTATAAGTCTTTAGTTGAGCATATTCATTCATTTCTTTTGGGTTTACAACAGTAGGTTTTATTGTAGGGTCATAGGGCTAAATTCTTTTTTGTTTCTCTTAGAATATTTTATACAGGGCTTTTTGAGATTAGAGTACAGTTTATGCACAGCCAAGATCCTCTGCCTATTTGTCTTGAAAATTTATACGGTTTTAATATTTACCTTAGTACAATTATGGAGCTATGGCCAGTGTCGGGTTTGACATGTCTGGAAATAGAGACACATCCTTGGAGTCGATCATCTGGACATTTGAAATGTGTCATGTCTAGTACAAGTGAGGAACTGAATTTCTAACCAATTTTAATTTTAATTAATTAAAATTTAAATTTAAATAACCATATATGGCTAATAGCTACCATATTGGGTAGCACAGGAAGAAAAATCCCAAATATCATTTTAATTGACTTTTCTTCCTTGTATGTCATAGAACACATTGCTGTTTATAATTAGGCACAAGTATCACTTTTTTATTGAATACAATTTATAGTATCACTTTTGTCTCCTTATGAATGTTAGCCACGCTTTACATAAAAAATAGTGATTTATTTTTGCTTTACGGAAATTTTCAAATTGATTAGTGATGATGCATCTACTTCTTGCTGTCTACGAGATATCTGCTGTCTAGTGAAAGTGTAAAATTTGTATCATTCATTCAGAAGTATTGCATTTACTCTCCAATTCATCTTAATTATGTAACTGATTTTACTTTCTCTTTTCTTTCCTAGTATGTTTTGATTTATTTTGTTTTGCTCTCTTGTTTGCATAATTCACTGATATCAAAGGGCCTATGTTGTGCTCACCATTGTATCATTAGCACAGGCACAGTGTCAACATATGCAAGTTACATAGTAAATATTTATTGACTAAAAGAATTAATTATCCCATAATTAAGCTGCTCTAAAATCCCCTTTAGAATAGAATATAATTAAATCAATAAATATTGAATAAGAGTCTAAGGAAATACGTAAACACTGTAAATGTTGAAATGCAACAAGCAATTTTTTATTAAGATTTATTTTTCTCTTAATCTCCCAAAAGCTATGGTTTGTCTTTTAGTAGATTATTTAAAATAGAAATACAAGTATCTCAAGACTTAAAAGGCAATCAAATTTACGTCTTTTATGTTTGCTCGTTTTCTGAAGGAATAGTTTCTGCACATGCTAATTGAATGGCTACAATTTGAACCACCTGCTGTAAAATGAATTCATTTAGCAACATTCTCCACGTAATAGACTAATCTCACTTGCAATTTCTCCTCTATTAGAACAATAATGAATGCACGCAGCGTTCTAAACAGTTTATTTTCATATTGCTGGCGAAGGCTAGCTGGTTGCAGAGTATGTGGAGAGGGAAGATGATAAGGTGGCGTTACTGCCTCGGCAAAAGTGTTGCCTCATAACTCCACAGAGATCAGGATCATAAGGAAGTTGGTTTCTAGAGGTGCCCTTTCTGAGAAATGCTCCTGTATTCTCTGTAAGATTTTGTGGAATACATCACGGAAAAACAAAACAAAACTTTGCTTTACTGGAAAAGGTCAGCCAAGCTAACAATAACAGCAAATTAGTCTTTGTTTGAGCTTCGTATGTGGTAACTCTGCAAGCTTATAATATTACATCTTATTGTCTTAAAATATGCAGAAACTCAAAAAGACAATACTTCAAATGATTTGAAAAAAAATCTAATTTGGCTTTCAGATTGTGGGAGGGCTAATGTTTCATGCTTCACGTATATTTGTCATTTATCACAAGATAATTTACTGAATGTAATGTATCATTTTCTAAATTTTCTGTAAATTATTTTGAATCTTCCTCTCTCTTTCTCTGTCCTTGTGTGTGTATATATATATATATACACACACATACGTATATATAGTAGCTAAATCCAACTCTTTGTCTGCTTTGCACCCCATCTGTACTTGTGCAGCTGAGCATGGCTGAAAACACACAAAACATACAACCATGCTGACCTATCAGAGTTTAGGGGAAAGGGTAAATAAAGAGAGTGCTAACTCTGAGTAAGGAGTGGAGCCTTGCATATATGTAATTCACGAAAAGTTGTCCCAGTAAATTAAGTTTCCTTATCACCAAATAGATAAATTGGAATCCTTCAGTTAGGGAAAATAAAACGTAGCTTTCAGGGGCTGGCCCAGTGGTGTAGTGGTTAAGTTCACACGCTCTGCTTTGGCGGTTGGGGTTCGTGGATTTGGATCCTGGGCATAGCCCTACACACCGTTCATCAAGCCACGCTGTTTGGAGGCATCCCACATACAAAATAGAGGAAGATTAGCATGGATATTAGCTCAGGGACAATCTTCCTTAAGCTAAAAACAAAAAAGAAAAAGAATAGCTTTCAGACTCTGTAAATGGCATGTCATTCTAATTGTTGAATGATTCAAACAAAGCAAGACTAAACATACTGTTACTAGTAAATAATCTTCCTCAGCAAAAAAGAAGAAGAAGAAGAGTAAATAGCAGGCATGAAAGAGTGGTGACCTCTACAGATTTTAAAGATATGAAAAAGGATATTATGAACAACTTTACGTCATCAATTATTAGATAAAATGGACATCTTAGAGGACTAACCTGGTGGCATAGTTGTTAGGTGCGCACACTCTACTTTGGCAGCCTGGAGTTCACAAGTTCAGATCCTGGGCATGGACCTATACACTGCTCATCAAGCCATGCTGTGGTGGCATCCCACATACAAAATAGAGGAAGACTGGCACAGATCTTAGCTCAGTGACAATCTTCCTCAAGCAAAAAAAAGAAAAAGAGGAAGATTGGCAACAGATGTCAGCTCAGGGCCTTCCTCATCCCTCCCCGCAAAAAAATGGACATCTTAGATTAAATGAACACATTTTTTAAAAAGTATGTCTTATCAAATTTGACACAAAGTAAAACAGAAAATCTGAGTAGCCCTAAACATTAAAAAACACTTTTCGAATTCTCTGCACAAAGAAAACTTCAGGTCCAGACATTTGAAGTAAATGTGGCACCAGTATTACACAAGCTCTTTCAGGAGATGAAGCAGGAGGAGGTGCTTCCTAAGTTGTTGACGAGCCTGTAACAACCCCCATACCGAACCTTGACAAAGTTGTCACAAAAAAGAGAGAGCTGAAAGGATACACAAGAATTTGACCAAATCAACAAAATGCGCACCTTTCCAGAAATATTTCAATGCCTTTTGAAACGAGCTTCCAGGGAACCTGCTTTGACGGTCCTATTTACGAAGGCTGCTTGCCGGAATCCAAGAGTGTTTCAAAGTTTAGTGAGTCTCAGCGTTTTAAAACATGGTACATTGGAAGGGGGAGAAGTCAAAGATTAACTTAGGTTTTGGGCCTATGTGACTGAAAAAGTGAGGCTTGAGAAAGTGAACGCAGGGGAGTAACGTATTTGTGGACACGGATCAGAATTTGTTTAATTTCCATATATATCCTATTGGTTTCTTTGAGAGGATGGGAAGATTACCTATAAGCATTAAAGTAATTTTTAAAGTGCTCAGAGATTTTTATAGGGGATTTTTATAGGGTGAAATATTCAAATTTGATAATCAGACCACGGTTGACCAGTAGAAACTTTGGTGTCAAAATTTTGTCTTTTAGTTTCCTTTGAGCAAATAATGCAGAGGCCTGAAATGCCTACCTGTGGTATTTCAAGATGGCCGTAAACATTGTCCAGTCTTCTCTAGTCATCTTTCTAACGTCAGCCTTGGTTTACCAGTTACATTTTCAAAACTTGTCAGTGCATCCTATTGCAGACTGTGGGTTAAGGAATAGAAGGTACAAGGTTTGATTTGAACACCTGTTTTCTATTCTTTTGGGTATACACCCGGGAGTGGAATTTCTGGGTAGCACGGTAATTCTATGTTTAACTTACCGAGGGACTGCCAAACTGTTTTCGACACAGATGGTGCCATCTTACATTTCTACCACCGATATACGAGAGATACAATTTCTCAACATCTTCACTAACATTTGGGTTTTCTTCCATTTCAAAAAAATTGGCCTTTCTAGTGGATGTATAGTGGCATCTCAGTGTGGATTTGATTTTTATTTTTCTACTAACTAATAGTGTTGAGCATCTTTCATGTGCTTGTTGAAAATTTGTGTATCTTCTTTGAAGAAATGTCCTTTCAAGCCTTTTGCTTGTTTTTTAACTGGGTTGTTTTTTTTTTTTTTTTTTTTTTGTCTTTTTGTTGTTGAGCTGTAAGATTTCTTTGTATATTTTGGAAACAAATCCCTTATCAGATATGTAATTTGCAAATATTTTGTCTTATTCTGTGTGTTCCCTGTTCAACTTTATTGTAGTGTCTTTTGAAACACAAAAGTCTTTAATTTTTATGAAGTCTAATTTACCTATTTTTCTCTTTTCTTGCTTGAGCTTTTTGTGTCATATCTAACCTGTCAACCTGGATGTTGCCCAATCCAGGGTCATGAAGATTTATCCCTCTGTTCTCTCTTAAGAGTTTTATAGTTTTATCCTTTATGTTTAGGTCATTGATCCATTAGAGCTATTTTTTGCATACACTATAAGACAGATGAATAACTTTAGTCCTTTCCATGCGGATATCCAGGGCCACAGTACTATTTATTGAAGAAAATATTCTTTCCTCATTGGATGGTCTTGCACCCTGGTCAAAATCAATTGACCACTGAGGTATGGGTTTATTTCGGGACTCGGAAGTCTATTCTCTTGGTTGACATGCCTATCCCCTTATGCCAGTACGACATTGTTTTGATTCTTGTAGCTTTGTAATAAGGTTTGAAATAGGGAATGGTGCTTTTTCCAAGTGTGCCCTTATTTTCAATGTTTTTCCGTTTTTTTCTACTCAGTATCTGTATTAGTCAGCATCCTCCAGAGAAACAGAACCAGTAGAATCAGTCTGAGGCCTAAGGCTTCAATCTGGGGATTCTCTTCAATCTGGGAATCTGGGGAGGCTCTGGTGTAAGTCCTGGATTCTGAAGGCCAGAGACCCAGGAGCCCCTACATCTGAGAGCAGGAGAAGACGGACGTCCCAACTCAAAGCAAAGACAGAAACTTCTTAAAGCATTTTAGAATCTAAAATGTAAAATTTCTTACCTCTGAAATATGCCTATGACATCATGTAAAACAGTTTCATATTACTACTTTTTCCTAGTTGGCATTTTTCTCCCTTCTTTTTAATGGCTTTGTCTTTGGAAAACAAAATGTCTGTTAAGCCTCATGTTCTATAGTTGTTGCTGTTTTTGATAATATTGCAAACAGAACAGTGAACAAGCCAAATAGCATTCCTGACTTAGGGATTTCTAGAAGGAAGTTTTTGAATAATTAATACTCTTCATGACCAATGAGAGGTTGGGCTCAGTGTTCTAAAAAGCAGTGCCCTGGAAAAAACAAAAGCAGCATCCGAGAAGACGGCTCACCGATCCAGAGCTCCGTCCAACATTAACTGGACTTTCTAATTCCAATGGCCACCTGCATGTCTGTATTCATTTAATACCCACACCTTGATTAGATAATTTTACCAAAACTCTAAATCTTCAAGTTTCTGATTATAAAAATAATATATATGCACAGAAAAAGGAAGTACTTTACCAGACAAAGAAGAAAATAAAAGTCCGCAGTAATTGTACTGTAGTGGATTGACGAATGCCCGCTCCCCTTAGTCAAATCCACCAGGACCCTCAGAATTTGACCTTATTAGGAAGTAGGGTGTTCGCAAACATAATTAAGGTAAGAATCTCCAGATGAAAGCATCCTAGATTAGGATGGGCCTTAAATGCAATGTCTTGTGTTTTTATAAGAAAAGGAGAAGACAAAGAAACAGAGAGAAGGCCGTGTGAAAAGGAGGCAGAGATTGGAGTTGTGTTGTCATAGGTTTAGGAATACCAGGAGCCACCACAAGCTGAAAGAGGTGCTCACTGACACCTTTGACCACCCGGCCTTCTGAACTGTGGAAGGAATACGTGTCTGTTGGTTTAAGCCCCCCAGCATGTGGTAATTTGTTGCAACAGATCTAGAAAACTAAAATACCCACTATCACAAGATATTTATTGTCATGTCTGAATCCTACTCTTTCACATTTTTTGAGTGAATATACTCATGTAAATATGTATGCATTGTGGTCTATATATGCTTATCTCATACATATACATACAAACATATATGTATATATATATATGACAAAGGCAGAGAGACAGAGAGAAAGAGAGAAGGGAACGGATAAAAAGAAAGAGAGTCAGTAAATACACATCTAACTTTTAAAAATAACCTTTTAAATTTACGATATTTTCATTAATTTAACTAAGCTGGCTTTGAAAAGGTCTGTGAAGTCAAGGTGTGTCCTTGGTGCAAACAGATGCTACACTGAAGAAAAAAAAGGAGAAAGGAAAAGAGATGAGCATAGAGGAAATACAAACTAGCACAGAGGAGTTCAGGCAAACAGCAACAACAAAAAGCAATGGGTTTAAATCCTTCCCAAGGAATAAGGTGGAAAGTTAAATTTTGAAATGGGTATCTAATATATTCTGTATAATGTTGACATGCTTGCAAATTGACCCCTGTTGCTCCCAAAATGTTTAGATATTTTGAAAGCTATTCTAGAAAGTTTTTCCCTTTTTTTATTTATATGTAATCTGTTGTGTTTTATGAATCGTTTGGTTTACCTGATGCGTTTTTCAAAAGCATTCAGAGTGTAACAGTTGTTATGTTTAAAAATGAGGAAAAGTGCTTTTGTAGAACACTGTGGAATCGTGAGGCTGTGAATTACACCTTACCACAAAATGTTTTCTAAAGTCTTGAAATTGGCGCTCTACAAATCCCCCGGGCATACAATCACAGCTTTTTCTCAGGTGTACGTGGGAGAGTGGGGACTTGAGGTGGGAAGAGAATTTGCATATGTGAATATGAGGGAGAATAGAGACTACAGGAAGGAACATCTAACACTGATTTAATTTTATCACAATTTTGAGAGCATTTGCTGTTTGATTTAGAGGGTACTGCTGAAGAATTTACCTTACACATTCCAACTCATTTAAGAGTGAATATACTAGGAATAAATCTCTCTAAAACACATGCTGTAAAACTCTCCTCTTCATTGCTTCTAGAGTGTAGAATATCTTCCCCTGTTACCTGAAATTACAGCGTTCCTATGAAACCTTCCGGAAGCAGAAATGCTGTAAAGCGAAGAAGCAATTCCGATTAATTTAAACAGGAAAAACTTTTGAGCATTCCCAAGCCCGAAAAATAACTTACTGATATAAATCAAGACAAAGCACAGATGCTCACAGACGCAGTTCAGAGCTTTGGCGGGTTGGTGCTCAGATGCTGAGGGTAGTTCCCGGGGAAGGAGCTTGGTGGCTCCCCTCCCGCTGCTCGGGGTGGGCACTGCCTCCGCGACGACTCCCACAAAGCAGGTACTGAACGCTATTTTCGCTTTTCACCTTTTTTCGTAAAAGCGAAAATCCTCTTTGATATATATATATATTTTTTTGGTTAGTAACAGGTAACAATTATTTTGGTTAGTAACAGGTAACAATTTATAGATCTTTGTAAAAGTGAAGTGGTGTGAAAACACTTCAGAGACTGGGGGAAACCTGTATTCGATTCTCAAATAGATACATATGTATGTAAAGAGCCTTAATGTTAGGAGCTACCTTGAAAATAGGACTCTTTTTGATTCCTATAGAAAATCGATAGGAATTTTTTAATTTGATAAGAAAATAAAGCTTATTTCTTTAAGTGAAATCATTATACCAACTTTAAAACCTAATGTTGTTTAAGAAATATATTTTCAATTGTATTCACTTGAAAATAACTTTTGATAAAGGCTTTATTGGAAACACCAGTGATTTATATTTCATGATAAGTAGAAATGTTTAGTTTTATTTGTGAAATTTGACAAAGAAAAAAAAGCAACGAAAAAGTAAAGAATGGAGCCTCTGAGAGATGATAAAATAAAGCCAGAGAACTATAACTCGCCTAAAAATCCCACAAGCCAGTGACTGGGAAATGCATGCATTACAAGCCTGGATAAGAAAGAATTTAAAATCTGACACATGGCATCAATCAGGGGCAGCAGCCACTGCTCAGTTTAATAACCTCTCCTACCCATGCTGATGACAACACAAAGAAATTCATGAGCCATACAATTCAAGAGTCTCTCCTCTGTCTGATAGCAATTACATGGGCTCCAGCTCTACAGCTCTAAGAGGTTTTAAGAGCCTCAATATCTGTGAAGAAAAAGGACTCCCTTCCCAATCTATGTGAGAGAAAGAGGTATAAACTGTCACCTACGGTTTTGGAAAGCTATAAAGTTGATTGCGTTCTTTAAAGGATATAAATAGAAAAAATGCATTCATGTAGTTTTAGATTATGTAATGTATACTTACATATAATTAAAGCCTTATTAATACCTGAACATGACATTTTTGCATATAAAATTTGGTTGAAAATATATTAACGTTTTAGTGCCTTATTACTGTAACATCTCAATTATATAAATCATATATAAGACTTCTCAGTTATAAGATTATCAAAATATTTTGAAGGTACTTTCTTAAATGTACAGTGTAGAAATTGTGGTTTTATGCTGGTGTTAGATTAAGATCATTAACTATTCTTAGTAGATAATATTGATCACTAAATGAGATCTGGCAAGCAAGACCAAAGATGATGTGTTAGTTCATTTGGGCTGCTATGACAAAATACCACACACTGAATGGCTTATAAACTCTAGAAATTTATTGCTCACAGTTCTAGAAGCTGGGAAGTCCAAGATCAGGGCACCAGCATGGTCAGGTTCTGGTAAAGTGAAGTCTCTCTCCTGGTCGCAGACTGTGGACTTCAACCCGTCCTCACAAGGCAGAAGGAGCAAGACATCTCTCTTGGGTGTCCAAGGGCCACAGTCCCATCCTGAGGGCTCTGCCCTCACAGCCTAACCCCCTCCCAAAGGTCTCACCTCCTAATACCATCGCCTTGGGCTTTAGGTTTTCAACACTAATTTTGGGGGACACCAGCATTCAGACCATAGCAGATGGTGTCTGTAGTTTTAATCAAAACTTCACCTTTAAAGCCAGCACTTCCTGCACGTAATTTATTTGAGCTGAAGGGAAAGGGCATTTGACTTTACAGTGAGTGATTTTGTGTTTTCCAGTGAAATAAAACCTAAGGTTTATGTGAACTTTGATAATTAGTTATTAAGTCATTAAGTACGTGGGCCAATTAAATTATGATGAACCTCACTCCATACTTACCCCACCCAGTGAAATGTTCTCTCTTTTTTTAAAAAAAAAATTTGGCAGCTTTTGAAACAGTTCATGTTTAAAACATTCTTATGACAGTGATATATAATGTGTCTTTTTCGGTGAGAAAAGCAAACGTTCACTCAGCTTGTTCTCACTTGTCAATATTCCATATCATACCATAGATGTCTTAAAATTAGCCTAAAGAGAGAATATTTGCTGTAGATTGGTTTCATTTATAAATCTTCAAGGAGTTGTTTATGTTGGAATATGAGGCATATAAATGTTTACAAGACATAGGTTTATAAGATATCTGAATTTTAAAAGGAATTTTTTTATAAAAGATTTTCATCCTACTAGTATTACAAGTGATTTAAATTTTCTTTGTGGGAAAAAACAGTTTTACACTTAAAACAGACATATTTTATATTGGAAACCGAAAGAGAATCACGAATAATAAGCAGCAAATCTATTAATTATGAAAATAAGTTTAAACTGCCTAGTTTAAATGTATTGTTGTCAGTGAACATTGGTGCGTGTGTTACAAGGAGAAAAAAAAAAACGAACAAAAACTTGAGAATAAAGTTCCATAGCAAATGTGTGGTATGTGTAGTGCTTAAAGTATCTCTGTATATTTATATATGTATGCACACACATATATTTATATGTATACCATATATATATACACATATACATACAGTAGTTGGTCCTACTGGTAAATAAAAAGCAAGATAAAATAGAAAATGTATTTGAATCAGTAGCATTGTATATATCAGTAAAATGTGCATAGGAAATGAATATGAATGGACTCCGTCATGATATTTTTGAGATTAATAGTATTGGTGGAATATTTTGCATTGCTGCCTTCAACTATTACATAGAAAATCATGGCAATAGAGCACCAACAGTAAATGCATACTTATTCTGTTAACATTTTTATAGTAATATTCAATGAAATTTGATATGCTAATTTTTTCTTAAATAATATCCTCATATTTATTTGTGAAGGCATAATCCAAGAAATAAATTGGGGCTGGGATATGTCTGATGTAAATGTGGCAGAGAGAGGCAATTTTCCTTCTGCTCTTAAACAACTTCCATTTAACATGTTTGATGATTTTTCTTTAAGGTTATGAGGTTATGATTTGTTCAATCTTACTTTCTTCAGTAATACTGAAAATAACATTTTTTTTTCAAATTTAAGGAACACCAGACACCAGGGCTCACCATAGAACTATTAGCAAAGTGACCTCCCTTTCCCTGCTTGTTACAAATGGAATGAGTGCAGGCCAGTAAACGAAAATGTGGGGATATAATTAGTTTTGTATAAATTAATGATCTTATATGCTAGAAAACATTGGAACTGTGTGCACTGGTAGATTTGAAAGGAAAACAGGAATGGCCAAGAAGGGTGCAATGTATGTTCTAATGCCAATAGAATGCAGACAGCTACCATTTTGAAACTCAAATCCAATTAATTGTTTCCTTAGGTAGTTCCAGGAAATGGATGTGGCAGTTTTTTCCTCACCCAATTTCCCTCGTTACTTGTGCACCTGGAAACTAATCAGTAATTTTCAGTAAATATGGATAGATTTTCACTGCAAGTAGCTCTGTCTTTCTGACACTTGCATCAGAAATACTTCTCCTATGTGGAGTCATTTATTATAATTTATTTACTCTGCTGCTTATAATGTTGGCATAATTATAAGGGGGGACTTACTCTATTTTCTCTTATTCAATTTTTTTTTATTCTCTCATCAGCTGAGAATAAAAAAAGAGAAATAATCTTATTGAGTAAACTAGCACATACAAGTAGGAAAGAACAAAATTCAAAATATTGATGATTCAATGTAAGTTACTTCATCTTGATGAAAATAAAACACCAGCTTTATCAAGACCATATATTTTTCCGAAATAAGGTATTTTTAAATTTTATTTACATACTCCAGAAAATTCTCTTTGTCACATTATGGAAAACTTTACAAAGATAGAATGTTCTTAGGCAGACCTGTAGGTAATTGATTAAAAAAATAGGCGAGCCCTAAATAACATATATACTTTCAAAACAAATGAGCATCATGAACAAATCTGATATTCACTGATTTGCATAATAATAGTTAACTGGTTTGTCTCTCTGTAACTTTCGTCTACTGTCTTGCGGGGGAAAAAAGCCCTCATTATATTCCAGTTCTTTGATGATTCTGCACATGCACCTGCACTGGGCAAGAGAAAAATAAGATCCAGAAACATGAATATCAAGTTGATCCTACTTGCTGAACTGGTATTGACACTATAATTCCCAATTGTGTTTGCTTTCTCATTTTCCTAAATGGTTACTTCGTATCTCTTCTCTCCTGGGTTGTCCCATATCTCTACCTTTCCTCACACTCAGTTGCTAACCTTACTTTTCATTTCACTAGGAAGATTCTAGTTATCATATTAAAACTTCCACAACCTTCCAAACCCACAACTCCCTACTTACCTGCATCAGTGTCCTCTTGTTATTAAGAAAAAGCATCTTCTTGAGAAAAAAAAATAGTACATAAAAGTACGAAGCATAACAATATTATTTAATGTAATAATATTGCATTACTCTATTTTAATGTAAAAGTAATTAACGTAATATAAAAGTAATCTAAATGTAACTGTCAATATTACTTAATGTAAAAGACTCCAGTTATTGAGCAAATTAAAACACACATTTATAGAGTCCACATGGCACTTTTCCCCCTGGACAGCTAAGCAGTTCTTTTCAATTCGTTTATGTATTCAGGACCTTCCTCTATAAGAAACATGTGTGCCACTTATGCACTATGTATTGTCCCTTTTCCCCCTGTCACTTGCATCCTCACGTCTCTCTCTTCTGGACCATTCTCATCAGCATTTAAATATGCTCTTTTCTCTTCCATGTAAAATGGAACCTTCTCGTGACCTCAACTCCCACTCTAGGTCCGTCTTTTTTCTAGGCTTCTCTTTATTCTGCTTCATGTGTGTCTCCCAGTTCTCCAGTAAACTATACATTCAGGCTTTCGCTGCCGCCCCTGTACTGAAACTGTTCTTGTAAAGACCTTGATGACTGATACATGACTACAGCTGAGGGTGAACTCGTTATTCCTCTTACACAGCCTCTCTGCATTATTGAACAGTTGATCATTTCCTTACGACACTTTTCTAGACAACGCTTTCTCGGTTTTCCTCCTATTTCACCACTGACCATTCTCATTCTCCTTTGCTGCTTCTTCTACTTTCTACTAATTTACTAACTTTGGAGGTTCCCAGGGCTTAGTCTTTGGTTCCTTCTTCTCTAAATCTACATGTGCCCCCATGAAGATCTCATCTAGAAGTACGTCTTCAAATATATCCCAGGTTTGTATGCCAGCCTGGACCAGTCCTGTTAACTCCAGTCTCCTATATCTGCTGCTTATGTGATGCCTCCACCAGTTCATCTAAAGGGCATCTCAGTCTTACCACATCTGATGCTAAATCCCTGGTCTTCTTGCTCTGACCTGATGTAGTTGCATACTTCCCTTTTCTCATAAGGAAAAGCAAAATGAAGTCGTTCTTGGCTTTTCTCTTTTGCATCCCTATTGATTTGATCAATAAATCCTCTTGGTTAATCTTTCTACGTATTTAGAATCTGACCACTTCGCAAGGTCCAAGAGCACAGTGTCTTTTTAAACCAGCAGCCAGCATGTTCTTATTAAAATGAAAGACAATGATGATGTCACTCCTTCCCTCTAACCCTTCAATGGCTTCCTATCCTTTTCACAGTAAAAGTTAAGTCACCTCTCCAACTTGTACTTCTGTCACTTCTCCCCACTCTACTCTGCCCAGGGCACAACAGGTGTGCTCTCTCCTCAATGCTCTGCACATGCCAGGCTGTCTGCTGGAAAATCTGTCTGCAGAACTCCAGATGGTTTTCTCACTCACCTCACTCCCGTCCTTGTTCAAACACTACCTGCCCAGTGAGACCAATGTGATTGCTTTCTTTAAAAGATGAACAACCGACCATCCCAACAGTTCCCATTTTCTTCACATTGCCTTGTTTTCCTCCTTAGATCTTATCATATTCCAAGATACTATGATTGCCTTATTATGTTTATTTTCTCTCTTTCTACATTAGAATGTAAACTCCATGAGAGGGTGATCTTTAACTGTTTTGTTTCCCACTATTGTCCCTGAACCTAGAACAATTTTTGGTACAAGGTAGGTGATCAAGAAATCTTTCTTCAATTATAAATGATTTAATGTGTTAAAGCAAATGAAATTTAGCCTAATATGATATTTTTCCACTGTACAAAGAAATTATTGTAAATATCTATTTAAGGAAAAAAATAGTCATCATAAGGTTCTGGAGTCAGATATATTTTGAATGAATTAGAGTTTTATAACTTCATCAAAGAAATAGATTTATTTTCAATTTTGGTAAAATGTAACAAATATAAATATATGCTTAGGGTAGTTTAATAGTGTTGGCACAAATAATGTAATTTTACTAGTTGCAACTCTGAAGTTTCGATATTCATGAGACATAGATTTATAATACTATTTACAAAAAGTTACTAATCCCCTTTTCATTGATTTCTAAGGCATTTTCAAATTTTTACACTACATCGTATGTACTTAGAGAAATATTCCAAAAAGTTATATTGGGAAGCCAAGTGCTTATTACAGTGGTTTTATTAGTGAATACATTAAAAATAAGTACATAAAACTATCCAAAGAAACACGTTTATTTTTGTGTGTGTGTTTGTTTCCCCAAAGAGCATGTGAATGTAGTATTTTCTATTCTATTTGCTTGAGCAGAGAGAGCAAAAGGGGGAGAAGAGGAGAGCAGAGAAGGGGAGATGACACGCAGAAACTCAGTAGATACATTTCAAAATAATGTGTCTACCTATCTCATTTTTTTTCTTGGTTTATGGTTTGTCTTTAAGACATTCCACAATTTTAATTCTAATTTTCAGTAGCTTGAAATATTTATATTTATAGCTAAATTAATGTAATATGGAAATATGGGCACTGAGAGCTCCCAAAGGAATAATAATTAATTTGGCTATAGAGTAATGTTTTAGATTTATCTTTCTATTTGCATGGAATTTAAATCATATTGTCCCTTGTGAGTATAAAATAGCTTACCTGCGATTCTAGCTCACTTTGAATCAATGAGTACAACTGATAACACTATTTCATGTTTCAGAGCACATCCGCTGATAAGTTTGTGAAATTAGTCATTGGCACAGCTGACTTTATGAAAGGTGTACATCTTTGTTAGGCCCTTTCTATAATCAATGGATTTAAAATTTCAGTTTATCTTAAATTGAGCTATCAGTAAAGAAAACTGATTGTAATTATTCTAGTATGTTAAAATAAGAGATCATTGGATTGAATATGAGAGAGAATGCATTCTCTTCTTTACACACTTTAGATATAATCCATAAACACATACTTGAACTACAGGTATTAAAGCACATTTTATTCTCCAAAAAGTCTGCTTTTCTTAAAGCTATTGATGGCTAATCTGCAAAAGATAAAATAGAGGAATAAGAGAAAAATCATTAAATGTATATTCCTGATCGTATTTTGTATGCCGAAAGGATCCAAAGGTATTGTTTTATTATTGATTTTTAAAGAAATTTATCATATCCAGAAATTAAAGCAGAAAAAAATGCAGAAGCTGTAAGCTATATAGAAAAATAAATGTTGTTATGAAAATAAATATGATGCTCTTTTAAGTTTTAATGCAAAAAAATTAGTGTTAAACTCTATGTTTTGCACATTTTCTAGTTTCTTTTAAAAAGAAGAATTTTCATAGTTAACACTGTAGTCAGCCATATCTTCAATGAACAATGCTAAAACGTGTGCTGCCCTTTGGGGATGGGTAGAAAAGAGAAAAATTACAATATTTTCTTTCATATTTGCTAGATCTAGATATATATTATCAGAGCAAGTTGCCAACATGCTTTCTATATTCTTCCGGAAATCACTGGTTTAAGTAACTGTTTATGTATTTTTCTTTGTGTATGCAAATGTATTACTTTTTTCAAAACTATTTAGGTTTATACATGCAAGAATATATTCAGTCATTTTAGAATGGGTAGGGGTAAAGTTCAAATTTAGGCATTGATATTTGAAAAATAATGATGCTCACATTCTCTATTTCCCTAAAAATGAGAAACAGCATATGAGCAGCCAGTTAATGCTATCACATCTTTTAAAGATAGTTGTTGCTATAACAAAAACTTAACTAAATTTATGTGTAAAAAGAAATATCTCACATCTCTATTTTAAAAATAAGAAAATTACTAATTCAATATTGATAATGTTGGATATTGCATAAGACTATAACATATTGTCTGTTGCAAAATATTCTGATAGTTAGAAGATAGAATACACACAACTATAATGATGAGTCTATACCTAGAGATGATCTCTCTGTCTTTCTCTTTCTCATCCATCTACCTATCTATCTATCTATCTATCTATCAATCTATCTGTTGGTAAGTCAAAGCACTTTTTTTCCTTGCTGGTAAATTAATATTATTAAACAAACAAAAAGTGCCTGAATCTGACAGGTACTTACTGAAATTATTGAAGAGAGAAAAACATTATTAAGGCTTCAATCTCAGGACATGGAAGGAGTTTTGTCTTTTTATACAAATCAGGGACTTGTATGAGAAATATGAAAAAAGAACCACTTTTAAGAAATGAAGAGTTGATATATGACAGATGATGTAGTATATAGTTTATCAACTGCCAACACATAGAATAGATAAAATGAGTCCTTGAATCATACCTTTGATGTTTTTGTTCCTTTTGTAATCTTTCAGAAAGAAGAGGTGTGGACAGCTTTTTCCTACCGTGATTCTGGAAAGGACAGCTTTCAACAAGTTGGGGTAATTCTTGCTTCACCTTTGACCTTATTAGAGAATATAGTTTTAGCTAGAAAATTGTGGTGAAAACTTTTCCCAGTAATAACATACACGGTTTTTAAATTAATCACTAAGTCTAGATAAGCATGTTTATTTTTAAAAATTGTTATTCTATTTTTAACGACTAGTAAATATTAAGAGAGTAAAATTTCTTCTATAATTTACTTTTAGATGGTTTTCACAAAAGTAAATGCTAGTTTATTTACTTAAAAGTGCATTAGTTGTGGAAATGAATTGTGTCATGAAATACAATGACTCTAATTTATCATGTCATCTATCCCTATTCCTAATTCACTGTCTAATAACAAATAATAGACGCTCATAAGTCACTTGAATGGATAGGTGAGTGAATTAATGACTGCAAATGTTAAGGAAGGTGGAAAGTTATTCAAATAATGACAAATTTAATTCTGGATTTACTGAAAATAGGAACTAGGCAATGGGTGTTCACTTTCAAAATTGATCAATGCACACTTTCTCATAAATAGAAAACTGTTTAAATGCATTTAAAATGCCATTTAGGTTCTCAAAATCTGATATGCATTAAACATTTTTCAGAAACATGTTTATTATACATTGTAAGGTAGCCAAAGTTTAAAAACCCCTACGGCTTTAGCAATTAGAAAAAAATCTGGAAATCAAGGTCATTGCTGGATTCTAATTTTTCAAAACACCTTCTCTCATATTTAGTCAGTGAGAGGCACCCCAAATCCATCACTATCCTAAGCTTCGGAATAACCCCCCAATGCACTCCTCTGTGAATCCAACGTGATTCTGAATTTAGGCGAGGCTTCAAATTGAAGTGTGGATTCTAAAAATTTCTTTAAATTAAAAGAACTATAACATAAGTCCACTGCTTCCCTACCTTTTGAAATAATTCAGAGTATGCTTAAAGGTAAGAGTACAACCCAAGAGATTAATGTCATTACTGGTACACTTACAGACCTGTCTCCTACCCCCACTGGGCATTGTGCTGTCATTTGAATTAAATTTAGCTTATAAAGACAGAGTCGTATTATATAGTCAAGATTAAAAATTAATCACTCCGGGCTAATTCTTGACCCTGCGCAGGAAACCTTGTTCAATGAGAATCAGCGCCACATGGAGAATGAAAAATTTTTGTGATGTATTCATGCAGGGAAAATATTTTCAGTTCCTAACTTGTAAAATAAATGCAAAAGCAGAACATCAGTTAGAAGGTTTGTGGGCGATGAAGAAGCGAGAGAAAAAGAGAGGGAAAGAAATTGAATGGTTTCTTACAAACAGAGACCAAAACATAATTCATCGTCATCCTCCCTGTGAATCTCAGACGAGAAGCACCATTAGTTCTAATGGTTGCGTGCACCCTGTTACTAAGCCATCCATCACAACCCCCAGACACCAATTAGAGAAGGCCAGGTGAGAAGTGCTCACCTGAGTCTCCTTGAAACCCAGATGGGACTCATTGTTAGTGTCAATGGAGAGTCCTCGGAATGTCTTTTCAAATGACTCATAAAAGGAAACCTGGTGTTCCTTCTACTTAGCCTTGGAACAGCACTTCAGATCCTCCTCCCAGCTGAGCAGGGCATTAGGGAGTGGAAATCAGTTCCAAACAAACGTTCTACCTGTTGGTATGGAACTATAACATTCATTGGGCCAGTACATTTCAAATGAAAAGTTTATAGTATAAAAATAAAGTGAAATGATTTTTACAATTCTGGTCAGGCACTGGTATTGCAATCTATGTAGGGAGATAAAAGGGAAATTGAAAACAGTAAACAAACTAGACCCTAATTTAAACTGAAATGAAAATGCACTGTCTTGTATCTACCTCCTCACATTCAAATTATTAGTTACAGACTTCGAAAAGGAGAGAGTGTATTTAGAAACAAAAACACAATTTATAAAGGTTTACATGCAGTGAATAGGAGTAGATACGGTCCTTATTCATGAAAATAAAATTAACAGCCGTTAGTATAATATTAAAGTTAGGATGGATATTACAGTCAGGGAACATAATTCAGAGCCATTACTTTTGTTAAAAGTTTTAAGTGTAAAACACTGGTTATTTGCAAATGCACCTTTTCCATCCCCGGAGTGAAAACATTTTACTTTATAGTTGTGATAAATTTATACTTAATATTTTTGAGTGCTAAGTGTGTCTCTGTTTGATGTTCATTGGGGAAGTAAACTGGTATTTCTTAGCCCTTCTTCAATTTATTTCAAGACTTGGATCATGGGCAAGGAAATATTCATGAGTATAAACCAGTTCCTCTTATGCAACTAATCCTGAATTTTTGACACTGTACATTATGACTACCATCCCCTGACCTTGGCAGAGTGCTGAAGCTTCAGCACCTCTCCTCAGAATTTCTTTGATAATTATCTTTAGGAACTTTTGCCAGGAGAAAGCGAGGACATCCTCCCTCTGGCTATGCTGCAGGTAGCTCATTTTACAGCACCACAGACTGGCATATTTCTGGAGGGACTCTGTGCCACATTTTCTCTACCAATTGGCATCACACTGACAGCGAAAACTATAGATATCCATACTCATGAAGTGGCCTTTCAGTTTATGCTTTTAACATTTTTAATCTGTGAAGTAGATTGATTATAAGCACAATATGGGGTCTCTTTTTGCTTAAGTCTCACTGGTGAGACAAGTATATATATATATATCTTTATGGTTTTGAGACAAAATTGCTAATAATATTGAGGCTTTCAATCATATATAATTTTGATTTGGGGAATATGAAAATCAGAGGTGCTCCCAGAAACATTTTGCTAGTCTGTGATAATAGCCCAGTTCTCCCTCAGGGAAAGGATGAGCTAACTGTAAAAGGTTATGTGTTGAATTACAAGGTCAACTCTAGGGAAATCTGAGGTTATCCAAGATTTGCCGGCTTCTTCTCTTTCTTAGCTTAATTAAGATGTGATTGCTATGCAAAAAATTGCACACATTTAATATATATGTCTCGATAAATTCGGACATATATGTACCCCCTTGATACTGTCACCACAACCAAAGTACTAAACATATATATAGCTATCACTTCCAGAAATTTCCTCGCCTCTTTTATGGGATTTTTTTTTGTAAGATTACTTAACATGAGATCTATCCTTTTAACACATCTTAAAGTGAACTATATTTTTTTTAAGTGCGCAAATTATAAGTTTGCTGTTAACTCTGAGTACTTTGTTGTGCGGCAGATCTCCAGAACTTATTCAACTTGTATAATAGAAACTTTATACTCTTGGAAAAACAGCTCCTCATTTCCCCCTCCCCCCAGCACCTGGCAACCACCATTCTACTGTATGATTCTACGAGTCTGACTGTTTTAGATACCTCATGTAAGTTGAATCATGCAGTGTTTGTCCTTCCTTGACTGTCGTATTACACTTGGCATAGTGTACAGGTTCATCCATGTTGCTGCAAATGGCAGGATTCCCTTCTTTTTTTAAGGCTAAATAATGTTCCGTTGTATGTCTATACTGCATTTTCTTTATCTATTCTTTCACAATTGTGGAATGCCCGAGCCTCATCCTAGCCAGGCGGTTGTAGTCACCAACAAATACATTTAATGAGGTGTCTTATTTTAAGTTAAAAATGTTAAAAGTAGGGCACCGTATCAATTTGGCCAGGCTAGATTATACTGTAGTAACAAATGACAAATTACCTCCAGCTTAGAAAACAGAACTCTATTTCTAGCTCGCTCTCTCCCCATCACACCTCAGCTGCATTTATGCTCCCATGTTTTAAGCATTCCAGAATCCACCTTGAAAAAGCAGACTGCAGCTGGAAGAGAGGGCAAAAATAATACATGGCAAACTGCACACCAACTCTTAAAGCTTCTGCTCAGAAGTGGCATCCATTGCTTTGCTCACGTTGGCTGAGATCACTGGGGCAGGGAAGTGTGACCCTTACTTTCTGGAAGGGCAGCACCTACTGGTCAATGGCAATACAATATATTGTCAATGTACATCAGCACAACCCACCTGAATATTGCATGTATTGGCCTTTATAAAAGGAAATCCAGATCTGCTTTTAAGGCACTTAATATCTGATCCTCAAAATTCTCAATTAATCTCTCTCTCATCCAGGTTCCAGAAGGATAGTCCCACAAGTCTTTGGGGCAAATGTGTAGGATTGTGTTTAGTTAGCATGATGTAGTTGTTAAGTGCATGGGCTCTGGGCTACGCTCCTTGGGTTCACCTATCAGCTTTATGCTAAGGAGTTGGGTCCATGGTCAACTTAGATATTCTCTCTTTGCATCAATTGCCGCTTTAGCAAACTGAATAATAATGCCTGTCTACCTCATGGGATTGTTGTGAAGATTAAATCGATAAGCCTAAAAAGTGTTTAGTGTTTATTATGCGATTTTAGTATCATGTACTTAAGGTTTTTAAACTTTAGTTAACACAAATATGAACCATACTAACACCTGTGTTTCTAACAAATGAATAGCCATAGATCTGTCAATTAGAAGATATTAGATGTATTTGAACAGACTAAATGATGATTCATACTATAACTTTTTGAAAAATACATTTACTACTTCAATTACCATAAAACAAGGATTTTTGTTCACTTTTGGTTTTATTTGGGGGCGGGTACATGTGTGTGTAATGATATTTATGGACACAGTATGACATGTTCAGTGAAATCTTAATTCCTTCCTCCTCAACATCCAGCAAGGCACTTTTTTGAAAGATTTTTAAATAATACTAATAATGAAAACCATAATAACAGGTGGCGTTGCTGAAAATGTACTAAGGTGTGAATCAGTCATACCAAGGAATTTATTGTACGACCTTATATAATCATTAACATAATTACAGGCATACCTCATTTTATTGCACTTTGCTTTATTGTACTTCACAGATATTGCATTTTTTAAAAATTGAAGGTTTATGGCAACCCTGCATCAAGCAAGTCTATCAGCAAAATTTTTCCAACAGCATTTGCTCACTTTGAGTCTCTGTGTCACATTTTGGTAATTCTTGCAACATTTTAAACTTTTTCATGATTATTATATTTGTTACAGTGATCTGTGATCAGCAATCTTTGATGTTACTATTACAATTGTTTTGGGGCACCACGAACCACGGCCATATAAGACAGCGAACTTAGCAACGTTGTGTGTTCTGACTGTTCTGCTGACCCAGCCTGCCCGTGTCTCTCTCCCTTTCGTCAGGCCCCCCTATTCTATTAGACAGAACAATATTGAAATCAGGCCAATTAACGACCCTACAATGGCCTCTAAGTGTTCAAGTCAAAGAAAGAGTCGCACATCTCTCACTTTAAATCACAAGCTAGAAATGATTTAACTTAGTGAGGAAGGCTTGTGGAAAACCAAAATAGGCCAAAAGCTAGGCTTCTTGTGCCAGTTAGCCAAGGTGTGAACGCAAAGGAAAAGTTCTTGAAGAAAATCCAAAGTGCTACTCCAGTGAACACAGGAATGATGAACAAGTGAAACAGCCTTATCGGTAATACAGAGAAAGTTTTAGTGGTCAGGATAGAAGATCAAGAAAGCCACAACATTCCCTTAAGGCAAAGCCTAGTCCAGAGCAAGGCCTTAACTGTCTTCAGTTTTACAAAGGCTGAGAGAGGTGAGGAAGCTGCAGAAGAGAAGTTTGAAGTTAACAGAGGCTGGCTCATGAGCTTTAAGCAAGGAAGTTGTGTCCATAACAGGAAAGTGCAAGGTGAAGCCACAAGTGCTGATGTAGAAGCTGCAGCAAGTTACCCAGAAGATCTAGCCAAGATCATTAATGAAGGTGGCTACACTAGACAACAGATTTTCAATGTAGATGAATGCTGTTTTCATGCCTGCTAACACAACATCTATTCTGCAGCCCACGGATCAAGGAGTAATTTTGATTTTCAAGTCTTATTACTTAAGAAATGCATTTCATGAGGCTCTAGCTGCCATAGATAGTGATTCCTCTGAAGGATCTGGGCAAAGTGAATTGAAAACTTTCTGGGAAGAATTCGCCATTCTGGATGCCATTAAAAACATGTGTGATTCGTAAGAAGAGACCAAAATATTGACATTAACAGCAGTTTGGAAGAAATTGATTCCAACACTCATGGATGACTTTGAGGGGTTCAAGACTTCCGTGGAGGAAGTAACTGCAGATGTGGTGAAAATAGCAAGAGGACTAGAATTAGAAGTGGAGCCTGAAGATATGCCTGAATTGCTGCAATCTCATGAGAAAAGCTTAACAGATAAGCAATTGATTCTTATAGATGAGCAAAGAAAGTAGTTTCTGGAGATGGAATCTACTCCTGGTGAAGATGCTGTGAAGATTTCTGAAATGACAAGAAAGGATTTAGAATATGACATAACTTTAGTTGATAAAGCAGCAGCAGGGTTTGAGAAGATTGGCTCTGATTTTGAAAGAAGTTCTACTGTGAGTAAAATGATATCAAACAGCATTGCATGGTACAGAGAAATCGTTCATGGAAGGAAGAGTCAATTGATGTGGCAAACTTCATTGTTGTCTTATTTTAAGAAATTGCCGCAGCCACCCCAGCCTTCAGCAACCACCACCCTGATCAGTCAACAGCCATCAACACCGAGGCAAGACCCTCCACCAGCAAAAAGATTATGACTCCCTGAAGACTCAGGTGATGGTTAGTATTTTTTAGCAATAAAATATTTTTAATTAAGATATGTACATTGTTTATTTAGACACAGTGCTGTTGCACACAATAGACTAAAGTATAGTGTATACATAACTTTTATATGCACTGGGAAACTAAAAAATTTGTGTACCTCTCTTTATTGTGACATTTGCTTTGTTGTGGTGGTCTGGACCCGAAACTGCATTATCTCCGAAGTATGGCTGCATATATTTTCAGTTCTAGATAGCATCACCCCTATTTTACAAAAAAGAATAATGAGATTTAGAAAGTGCAGTCATTCCTCTGACAATTTAGAGCAATGCCTGTGGCAGAAGAGGATTTATCCCAGACGGCGTGACCTGGAACTCATGCTGTATTCACTACATTGATTTTGGCATAGAATTTCATCATAGTTTAATGTTAAAACTTTAAAAATTCTAGAATTAAACATGAGAACAAGTATTTTTGAACTTAAGTGAGGCAGAGACTTCTTTAAAAAGACAAGGTCAAACTATAAAACTAAAAAATTAATAAATTAGACTCCATCAAAAGTTTTAAAGAATTATTACCACTCAATAATAAGAAAACAAACCAAAGAAAAACTTGGAAAAAGGGTTTGTGCAGATTCTTCATCAAAGAAGATGGACAAATTGCAATTAAGCACATGAAATGATGCTTACATTACAAAATTACACTCATTACAAAATGAAGTATAATGAATTATAAATTCATTACAAAAATGCAAATAAAATTTACACTGAAATACTGCTATATACCCACCAGAATGGCTAAATTAAAAACCCTGATAATACTAAGTGTAGACAAGAATGTAGAGCAACTGGAAATACCATAGATTGCTCATGGGAATTCAAAGTAGTATGACCACGTTAGAATTCATTTTGGCAGTGTCTTATGAAATTAGAATTCACTTACCATATGCCCAGTAATTATATTCCTAGATATTTGCCCTAGAGAAACAAAAGTACATTTCCCCAAAAACTTGTATGCAAATATTCACAGTATCTGTATTCATCACTGCCAAGAACTGGAAATAATCCAGATGTCTATTATATCAGCAAATAAACAAACTACGGCATCTCCGTATGATGAATTGCTGCTCAACCATAAACCAGAACGAATCACGGATACATGCAACAACATGAATGGATTGCAAAACATTATGCCAAGGAAAAGAAGCCAGACACAAAAGATGACATTCTGTTTGTTCCTTTTTTACCTACTCCAGAAAAAGCCAATGCTAGAGTGATAGAAATCAGATCAGTATTCCCCCTGGGCTGTGGATGGGGGAAGGAGTGGACTACAAAACTGCAAATGGGGATAGAAAACTTTTTGAAGTGATGGAAATGTTTCACATTTTAATTCTATTCTCATAAATACATATATATTGCCAAAATTTGACAAATTGTACACTTAAAATGGATTAATTAATTGTATGAACTAAAACAGTGATTTTTAAAAAAGTAAATTTGTATTGCTTTGGGACCGGCCCAGTGGCACAGCGGTTAAGTTTGCACATTCTGCTTTGGCGGTCTGGGGTTCGCCGGTTGGGATCCTGGGTGCAGACACGGCACCGCTTGGCATGCCATGCTGTGATAGGTGTCCCACATATAAAGTAGAGGAAGATAGGCATGGATGTTAGCTCAGGGCCAGTCTTCCTCAGCAAAAAGAGGAGGATTGGGAGCAGATATTAGCTCAGGGCTAATCGTCACCTGAAATAAAAAAAGGTAATTTGTATCGCTTTTAAACAAAGGTTACACATTTAAAAACTTACTTATCATATTATTTTGAAATAAAATGTAGATATTCATAAAAAAGCATTTTTGTCAGTTTCAGTAGCTACAAAGCTTGGGAAGATTCTTACCCTGGTTGACGTAAGAAGTAACTATCACAACAGGTGATGCATATGTATGCTGCCCATGGGAGGGGGGGAAAACTGACCTAATGAGGGCTGCAGTCATATGCAACTTACACTTTAGCAAAAATTGTGGAGTATGTGTTTATACTTATCAGTTTAGGGTTAGATTCATGCATTAACTGTAAGTCAAGTTCATTTGTTCTTGTTTGTCTATTATGTGGCATCTCAAAATGAGAAGTGGACACCTTGGAAAATAAAAAGTGCAGTAAATAGGCCAATGTTTCTGGCATGACCAGTCTGAAACCCAAAATTTCACAGGGAGAACCATACAGCATTCACCTAACACAGATATCAATCATCACAAGTGATTTTTCAAGTTATTCTTCTCATTTGGAAGTTTGTGAAGAAGCAAATTCTTGCTCAAATTTCCACTACCAATACAGTTAAATGCCTGCTACTCTAGTTGAATTGCAGTGGAGGCCTGAACACCTGATGTTTTTGTCCTTCTCTCCATCCCTCCAGGAGCTGGCCCCTTGGCCTCTGCCTCACAGTCTGAGCACCCCTGATCTAAAACAGTCTCAACAGGAGATCTGATTTCCACTTTGGGACTTTATGAAACCAACAAAAGGATTAATTGAGGATGATTTAACTCAAACTATAAAATGCAAAATACATACAGTTTTTTCATTTAGGTAATTTTGTATGTGACAGTCCATTATTGGCAATCTGTGGTGTTTGGGTAATTTCCAATTCTTATTTCATATGAATTAATAAGAAAAAATGTTTCAGTTAGCTATGATTAAGGACATTACCCCTGGTCTTCCTTGTTCTGGATCTATCTTTTTCTCTCATTACCCATGATTTGTGAAATTTTGAAGAGGGTTTGCTACCTTGTTGTATTTGTTATAGATCAAATCTGTCATTATTATTCATCCCAGGACATTCTCAGTTCTTCTAAGTAGGTAATAATTTTTTCCAAGGTCCTCAGCTAAATGCTTGCTGTCTATCATTGAAATTTCAGAACTCTCTACTGCTCAATTTGCCTAGTTCTGTGACTTTCTGACTCTGAACACTCTCCTTGTATGAAGCCCAGCTGTCACCACATTCTGTTTGCACTGCAGGACTGTGGAGTTTTCTACTGACTTCTTTTCTTAAGAAGAGAATCTTTCATAGTGAGCCTGTCCTTCAAAAGGATATCCCTCACTCAGTAGAGTCGTGAATATCACGACACTTTCTACATAATATTAAACAGGCACCTGCAGTACTGTTTATTTCACATTTGTTGTCATATTTTAAAGTTCTCTTATATGTCTGTTTATACTCTGTTGCTGTTAGAATGAATACTTTTTCTAAGCTTACATACCCCAAATAAATGTGTGCTTGTATATTTTATTTTGCACTTAATTTTTACTGTATTTTTTTTTTTAAGATTGACACCTGAACTAACATCTGTTGCCAATCTTTTTTTTCATTCTTCTTCTCCCCAAAGCCCCCCAAGTACATAGTTGTATATGCTCATCGTAGATCCTTCTGGCTCTGCTCTGTGCGACGCAGCCTCAGCACGGCTTGATGAGTGGTGCTAGGTCTGCGCCCGGGATCCAAACCTGCAAAATCCTGGGCCACGGAAGTAGAGCACACAAACTTAACCACTGGGCCATGGGGCCGACCCCTACTGCATCTTCTTAAAACTTGTGCTATATATCTCAGGTATCACTGGTTTCATAAATAATTCACCCTTCTTTACCTTTGTTTCATAATAGTATCATGTTGCATAAATTTTATAGCATTGCCCAATATTAAGATGATTAAGGCCGCTTTTACCTATCTGAGTTTTCTAACAATTGAACCCTACATTGACAATAGATTTATCCTATTAAACATGGCTTATTAATAATGAATAATTTTTTGCTCTTTTAACACTTTAAAATCTCAAAAATAATTGTATAGAATTCCTTATTAAATAGATAAACATACATGCTCTCAGAATCATTCATTTAAGGTTTAATTTAAAATCTTTTTTATAGTGAGATGTCTATCAGATTCAACCATGCAATCAAATATGTGCATATCTACTGAGGAGTATAAAGGAATGTCAGTCATAGCATGAAGTAAACTCTGGTAAATTAATGATAGTGTAATATAGATACAGAGTCTTTCAAATTAGTATAAGTAGTCATAGCTTTAGATAAATAAAACAGTCTCTTTTTGATGATCTCTTATTAATTATGAAGATCTATAATCATCATAACACAATTTTAAAAGGATTTAAGCCATAAGACTGTGTCCCAACCTTTAGTTATTCTTTATTAATTTGTCTTCATACTACTCAAGGTCCCAAAAATATTCCTGAAGCCTCGTTTATATTTCAGTGATCATAACATGCAAGTGTTGGGTTACCATTCTATTCTCCCTAATTTTGAATAAAGCAACTGAATTATATTTAGCTCAGAGTACATAGCTGTAATACTAAATATTAATGTAAACTCAAAGATTTCCACTAAGACAAAGACTCTCCTTTCACTACTCCTTTTAAACATTGTGCCAGAAGTCCTTGCTAATGCAATAAGGCAAGAAAAGGAAATAAAAAGTATTCAAGTTGAGAATAAAGATATAAAACTATCTTCATTTGCAAATGGTATATCTGTCTTGAATATCAACAAAAAAATTCTTAGAACTAATAAAAGATTATAGCAAAGTTGCAAGATATAGGTTAATATACAAAAGTCAATTGCTTTCCTATATACTAACAATGAACAAAGGGAATTTGAAATCAAAAGCACAATACCGTTTACAGTAGCAACACCCAGAAAGAAATACTTAGGTGTAAACTTAAACCTTGTCTCATGGACCCCTTCCTCCATTTTCAAATCTTGCAACTATGGGTTGAGTCCTTCTCTAGTCATTTCCCTCTAAGCCATTTAACTGCCTCCCTCTACTGCTTTTAAGAACTCATATGCTTAGATTGGGCCCAGCTGGAGAATTCAGGATGCTCTCCCTCTCTCAAGTCTGAAACGTTAATTGCATCTTCAAGGTCTTTTCTTCTGTGTAAGATAATGTAGTCACAGTTCCTGGGCTGAGGATGGGAGCATTCTGGAAGGGGGGCATTATTCTGCTTACCAAAGCCTATCTAATTAAGGTGATAATAAAAGAGAAATGTGAAATAATAAAAAATATGTGGTTGATCTCGGAAAAAGTATTTTGAAGGAGAAATAAAAGGTAGTAAAGGACAAAATGGGACAAATAGAAAATAAACTGAAGGGAGATGACCTGAGCTCAATAAAAATGAAAAATGTTTTAAATATGAATAGCATATACATATTACATCATTTAATTTAATATTTTCCTGCTTGCAGTTGAAAGGATCCTGTCTCAAGATGATATCACTAATGAATTTTTCTAACGTTTTAAAGAAAAAAAATAATTCCAAACTTGACTAAAAATTTTCAGAGACTAGGCAAAGAGAAAAGAATTTTCTGCTTATTTTATAAGGTAGGTATCATGATATTGATAGCAAAAGTCTGCCAAGGAAATTACAGTTGAGAAAACTGTTAAGAACAGCATCTTCCGCTGAGTGCAGCTGAGAAGATTCAAGGAAATAATGCAGGTAAAGCCTTTAGCCCTGGATAAGTGGAAAAGAAAACAATAGGTCAATACTTTTAAAAGTTTAAAACCAAAAATTCTAAGGGAAAAAAATTACAGCCTGGGCATATAAAATGGATCTATCATGGTCAATGAGGTTTATTTCAGGGACGTAATGTTGCTTTTACAGAGAAAATCAGCCAATATAAATCAGCAATTAATAGAATGTAGGAAAAAAATATGATCATCTCAGTAAAAGCAGGAAAAGAATTTACCAATATTCAACACTTGTTTATACTAACATTTTTCATCTCATACTGAATGGAATTAAACTTTATTAAACTGAGATAGGCTATCCACAAAACTATAGTCCAGAGTTATAATCAATGCTAAAATATTGAATATTTTTCCTTTGTTAGGACAACTTTGATGACCACAATCACCTTTTCTATTTGGCCTGGTGCTGGAGGTAATAGACAAAACAAGAAGTCAAGGAAAGAAATAAAAAGAATACACTCAAGTGGCCAAGTGGTTAAGTTTGCATGGTCCACTTTGGTGGCCCTGGGTTTCCCTGGTTAGGATCCTGGGTGCAGACCTAGCGCCTCTCATCAAGCTGTGCTGAGATGATGTCCCACATAGCAGAGCCAGAAGGATCTACAACTAGAATATACAACTACGCACTGGAGGGTTTTGGGGAGAAAAAGAAAAAAAAACGAAGGTTGGCAACAGATGTTAACTCAGGTTCCAATCTGCAAAAAAAGAAAAAGAATACACTGATATAATTGAATATTACACTGAAATGAAAAATAATGTAACATAGATGAATCTCAATGACATACTACTGGGCTACAGAAGTCAGGAACAGAACAGAACATGCACTATTATTTCATTTATATGATGTTCAAATATAAGCAATTCTACTATATAGTGGTAGATATCAGAATGGTGTTGGCATTTCAAAGGAGAGTATTAACTGGGAGAGCACAGAAATTAGTCTTCTGTGATGATGGTAATGTTCTGTATATTTACTTTTTTGATGATTATATGGTTGAAATTAGATGTAAAACTTTTCTCTAATAAATTCATATTTTTATATGTTTACCTGCTCAATTCAGTTTTTGCATTGATGTGTCATAACAGCAGCATGTGTTTTCAAGCACTTTTAGTTTTAAAGTGATAATGCATAGCTTCCCTTAAGCAAAATGGGAAATAGGAATACGGAGGTTAAGAGGAAAACCCTGCGGCCGTAGCTAGTGGTCTCAAAAGAAGAGGTACTGAGGAGATTGTGACTGATAAACTACAGTATAACAAAATAGTTAATGTTTTGCAGTGCAATTTTAAATGTCCAATTTTTAAAAAAATTATAGTTAGGTGTATGAGAATCATTAATGCCACCTAATTTTGTTAGGTACTCAGGCTAAAGATTTTACAATCTCATCTAGAGATGTGCTATATATGCATCATTTATATACTAAAATATATTTATTCTCTATCTTATGCCCAAAGACTCCTGAGGCTGTATAAGGTATTCAAATGATTTCTCTAAAGGGCAAACTGGATGGTTAAATAAGATAAAGCATTATTTTGGAACAAATTCTTTTTGTAGTTACATAACTATGAGGGTTTTTACTCTTTATTTAGTTGTAAGCATTGCTGAGAATAGACAATAAGAAAACACTTTGCCTTCAGAACAGTTTTTGTGTAATAGAATCAGGAAGCGGGAATTGAGATCTATTGTTGAGAGATTTTTTAGCACAACTTAAATATCCAGGAGGCTTAGTAAAATGACAAATAAGTAAACCATTATCATTCAAGATGAAAAATCCGAGCTGAATTAAACTTCCTACCTGTTTAGCTACTCTTATTAGTAAGGAACCCTTAGGGCTTTAAAAACACACACACACACACACACACACGCACACGCATGTTGGTATTATTTTGAATAACCTTGTAAAGTTGATTTGTGTATTTTCTTATTATATAAGCAACATGTATTTAGATTACTTAAATCAAATGTACACGTTAATTTGAATTAAATCTAACCAGCAAGAAATAAGATATTTGTCAGCATGCCTGGTTTGGAGAGTTGCAAGGTTAGTGAGACAGAGCTGATAAATATATGATAGAATACAAAGCATCTATTATACATCTATTACACCAAGACAGATTATTTTAGGCCTAAGGAAGAGCTTAAATGCATTCTAGCCCAGTTGGATGACAATGAGCATGTCTCAGAGCTCTGAAAAGTCTTGGTGAGCTGGACTCACATGGATGCCGTGGTGCGAGCCAGGTGCATGTCCGAGTTGCACCTGCACCAGTAATTGTTCTGTGCTGCGAATTCACTCCCCGACTTATTGCTATTTTTAGAGCATTGTTCCAGCATGGTGAAGGGATATTTTGGACTGGGTGTTTCAGTCTCAAATACATTTTTCTCCAATTTAAATGGATACGGATGATACCAGAGGAATAAGAACAAGGTTTGATCTTTGTTTGGAAATCTGAAATCTAAATTTCCTCATAGATTCTTGAAGGGACCACATGAAAGCAGAACTTCAACTTCTGTCTCAGTTTCCAGAGACATAGAATAGTGACAACAGTGTTTTTCTATGACTTGTCTAGAAATAGTTTTGTGATTGTTCATGATTTGTTTTTAACCATTTCAGCCCCACCAGGATCCTGAGGAGGCTCAAGTCAGTGTTCCAGGGCTCCAGCCTCCCACCGTCCTGAGGCAGAGTAGGGTCTCTGGTGAACTTCAATGAGGATGTCAGTGCCCTTGAACAAGTAAGGTGCCCAGTCGACCTTGAGATGTGAGATTAAGAAAACTGGAACACAATGAGAATGCTCATTCTGCTTATTTTATTGATCTTTTATGAAGCCAAACCGCATGTATACCATATAAGATTAAATCTGTGTGTGTGTATGTGTATGTGTGTGTGGTTCCTCATGGATGAAATTGCTTACCCTGGGAAGGCACTGTAAAAGCACAATAGAAAGGCCATGGCATCCGACTCAGTGACCTTCTAAAACCTGTGTCGCTACTTGTAAGTTACTTCAATTCTCTTAGTTAAAATTTCCTCAATTGTAAAATGAGAGAATAAAACTCCCTAATGCATCTTGTTGTTATGAGGGTCAGTGAAGGTATTATCTGGCACACGCTTACCCAAGTGCTTTGAATATGGTAGTGTTCAGCAACTGAATCATTTTACTGGACAGGCTTACTAAACAACATGAAATTTGTAAAGAGGATTAAGAGTCTTTCAGATATATTCAGCTCATCTCCATTAAAAGAAGCACAGAACTTATAGCAGAAACATTCTTTCAGTTCTGTCATTGCTGATTCCTTATTCACAGTCTCATCAACCTTAAATATTTGGACCAAATTCTGTTCTACCTACTATCTTATTTGAATGGGTCCAGATAAGATGGTGTTGGGCAAAGTACATTTAAGCAAACCCTGAAAGGAGGGACTTTACTCCTCAAATTACTAGTATGGGTCATGTCAGTGTCTGACGAATTACTGGCCAAGGAATGAGTAGTCACAAAACATATGTTCTAACATCTTTAGGATCCGAACTGATAGATCAGAGAGAATAACATGTCTAATACTGGTTTATGTTCCTCCAAGTGAAGATGAAAAGATATTATCAAAAAAAGTTATTTGCCAGAATCTTTCAGATGTACAGAGCATTTTTAAACTAGAACATTCCATTCTCAAAGACATAAAATATCTTTATAACTATCTATAAATAGTATTGGTAGAAAAATACAAGTATTGATTATTTCCAATTAAAAAATATTCCTAATATGTGGTTAGATCATTTTCTTATTCGTTCTCTGTTGAAACATGCCTGCAGATGTACTAAACACAAATTCACTCATGATTTTCTACATGAAAGGGGCAAATCTGCTTTCCAGAGGTAAGTAGAAAAGAAAAGAAAAACGTGAATCCAAATTCCTAGATTTTTTTCCTCTGGAATATGTCACTTGGATTCTATAATTTTCTTTCATTTCCTTTCATTTCACAAATATTTACATACCTATCTTGAATATTAATAATATTAGATGAAATATATAATACAAAAACGCGTGAATTACCAATATCAAAGTGATTGCAATTAAATTAATTATAATCTGAAATATAATACACAATATGTTAAAATATTATGTTATATCACAACATACTACATACTACATAATTCTCTACTAAAATAGTGCAATATGTACAAGTAGTATTTAGAATGAAATTACACTAATAAACTACTTTATTAACTGATAAGTATAATACACTATTTTAAATCTGATCATAAGAGGAAACAAAAATTTAATGACCATTATACTTTGATATCAAGTACATTTTTGACCTTATATTCTCAAGGGTATATTTTTTGTCTTGAATATTAGAAAAAGAATAATGAATATGAAACACATGTTAGAAGGGACCAATAAATTTTATTTTTAAATTTATTTTATTTATTTATTCTTTTGCTTGAGGAAGATGAGCCCTGAGCTAATGCCTGTGCCAATATTCCTCTATTCTGTATGTGGGATGCCTCCACAGCATGGCTGATGAGTGGAGTAGATCTGGGCCTGGGATCTGAACCCATGAACCAGGGCTGCCAAAGAGGAATGTGCCGAACTTTAACCACTTGGTCATGGGGCCAGCCCCAGATTTTATTTTTAATGAAAATAATATTTAATATTTCTGTTGAAAAATAAATAGGCTATTAGTTCTGTTCTTAATCTCATAAATTTAGAATCTTGAAGAAGAAAAGTTTTTATGTACATTGAGACCCAGTATTTAATTGTGATTAACATTCTCTTCTTAGTCTCAGTCCTGTAAATGCCACTGCTTTCTGCAAGAGTAGCTTCTAATCTTATGAGACAGTTTCCAGAATCATATCTAGTAGGAAAGGTAAAATTTTTCTCTTTGCTTGCTCTGGGGAATCTATGTGTGTATATAAGAGCGTATCCAAGTGAACAATGACATGAATTAAAATTGACCAAATCAATAAACCTCAAACTTTTTCTTTTCCCTGTAAACTTTTGAGTAAAAAAAATAACTTTTGAGGAACAGATATCTGATGTGAGTCTCTCAATGATATCAGAACTTGAGCCTGTTACAGATGCAGAACTTATCCAATCTGGCTTTATAAATTTATTTTTTGTTAGATTATTCTCATTTTATTTGGATCTTTAGGGAGGATCGAAATTAAATTCAAATATTTAATTGGTCGTATATTAGAAACATGTATTTTGAATTAATTTTTACTCTCTTTTCTGTCTTTTACTTATAATCAAAGCTGGTAGTTGTCCTTGCCACTAACAATGTGCTCTGTGTACTAAGCTCAACACCCTGAGTCCACTCTGCTCAGAGAGTGCTGATGTGAGGAAGGAGACACCCACCTGAATCTAATCGAACAGGCCTTTTGTAGCCATGGATGAGGTAGATTTCCACAAGAGTTTCACAATGAAAAATATTAAATTATTCCCAATATTTTAGAGGAATATTTTCCAAATACTACTTCTTTTTCAAAGAATTCTCATTTCAGTGAGTTCAAATTTTGCCATTTTTTCTCACCGCGATAATACGGCTCAAATGCTGTCTTTTGGCTAATGTTTACTCATGAAAAATTATGAGGAGATGATTGAACTAGGGCTATAGATGCTGAAAATCCAAAAATTAAAAAAGAAAAGGCTATTTAACACGCGGAGCCCATGCTTCAAGCGGCGCTGCTCCTTCTAGAAAGGGTTAGACCGTCAAGGACAACAGGAGTGAAGAGCAGAAGCGACAGGAGAGCTAATCTCTGGTCCGATAGTGCGGACTTCTGGGCGCTAACGCCTACCACAGTTAAAGCATAACTGATTTATCTGTTCTGAATCAAACTCTCATTTCATTAAATATTTCAGGAAAGGATGATACGGAAGGTAATAAGAAAGCTTTTCGTGATCAGATGGAAATTTGAGCAATTAAACAAAATATAAAAGTGAGGGCCCTTTATGGTGCAATACACACATATATATGCACATATCTATCTATCTATGCATAAACATACTTTGATATATGTATACATCTATACAAATGTATTACATTACAAAGTCAATACTAATGGTTGGTTAAAGATTGAATTTTTGAGAATAACGTTAAAAAAGGCAGATGCGTTTATTTAGAAAACAATATAATTTCAAGATGGTTTAACAATTTAAACGTTAAAAATAAAATTACAAAAAAAATTATACAGGTGAGCCATTATATAAGTGAAATGCCTAAAGCAGAAACCATCCAGGATTGAAAGGCTATTCGGTGAATTGTTGATAGTCTCTCTCCCCTTCTATATCAAGAGAGATGTACCCACCATAGACCCAGATTCAGATATTCAAAGGTTGCCTCTTTCTTGAGTCTTCCAGGTTTCCCACACCATATGTCACTCTTGATACATTAAGCTAGCTTTCAAAGGGATTCACATTTGTTCACCTGCTGTATCTGGAAATATCTTTCTTCTCTTGACCTTTACGTTTCTGAGTTCAAAGAGCACAGATTCCTTCTTTCTCCCCTAAGCTTATACAAATTTTCTGTTTTGGAATAAATAGCAATTATTCAGGGGAAAATCATATATAGTTTTACAGTCTTTGAAGAATTAGTAGGAGATAGTTGATAAATGGTTGAAAATATGGTTCTGAAGGACCACCCTCGAAAGATATATTGAGTCATTATCTTAATTGAAATCATTGACATAGTTGAATTTATTTTGGGAAGTAGTTTAGGAGAGTGTGTAGATAAAAAACTAAAGAGAAGTTAGGATGCAACCCTGAAGGGCATCTTTAGACAAAGGGCAAGAGAAGGAACAGGAGCTTGTGGGGAAAAAAAAAGAAAGAAAGAAATTATAGCGGTAGGAAGACCAAGAGAGTGGCGTTGTCAGAATGATGAGGAAGCAAAAATTTAAGGGTAAATAACCTTGTCATTGCCTCAGGAAAAGCAAGGCAACATAACCATTGTTGCACTGGAGAGAAACCCATTGGATTTGTATTAGACAGGGACACTAACGACACAAACAGAAACACTTTCAGTGAAGTGGCAGACGGCAGAGGATAAATTAAAGTTACGGGAGAGGAAAGAGTTCTTGACCACTTCAGACTAGAGCTGAAGTGTTCTATTTTTGTTTGTTCAGAGAACTGCATTTTAAGAGGTGCTTATTGAGCACAGCTAGAGGAGAATAATCATGATTTGAAATGATTCAAAACTTTTACATGAAAAAGAACATATGAAGAAACTGGGAATATTTTGGTTAGAGAAAAAGGACACTAGAGATGGTGAATAGTTATGTAAAAATATTTATAATACTTTTACATGTAAGAAGAATTGGATGTGTTTCCAGTGCCTCCAGAAGAAATCAATAGACCCATTATTTTGAAATTAAAAGACACATATTTGACTAAATTAAAAAGTATATGATAAAGATGGAGTAGAAAATTCACATTAGCTTCTCATTTCAATGGGGAGCACTGGTGCATTCCCAAAATAAATCATAAGGAAAATAGTACATTTGTTTATGATGATAAGCTTGATTAACACCTCCATCACCTCACATAATTATCTCTTTTTTTCTTTTTTTTTTTTTTTAAAGATTTTCTTTTTTTCCCTTTTTCTCCCCAAAGCCCCCCGGTACATAGTTGTATATTCTTCGCTGTGGGTCCTTCTAGTTGTGGCATGTGGGACGCTGCCTCAGCGTAGCTTGATGAGCAGTGCCATGTCCGCGCCCAGGATTCGAAGCAACGAAACACTGGGCCTCCTGCAGCGGAGGGCGCAAACTTAACCATTCTGCCACGGGGCCAGCCCCTAATTATCCTTTTTTGTGTGTGATCATAACATTTAAGATCTACTCTCTTAGCAACTTTCAAATATATAATACAGTGTTGTTAACTATAATCACCATGCTGTACATTAGATCATTTTGTAATGTATGTGTATCAAATCATCATGTTGTACACCTTAAATGTACATATGTTATACATCAATTATATCTCAAGAAAACTGGAAAAAGAAGACAATTGTATATTTGGAAATTTACATAGGAATACTCAAAAACAGTAGAAATTGTTCTGTACAGGCTCTGTTCTCTTGTGCTTTTTGGGTAGGGAAAAAATTTGCCATCATATATTGAGGAAATGAACACTTCTCATGTGCAAGCATCTATGGTATAATGACTGCACATTGTACCTGAAAACATTCCAATGCAACAGATACAGCTTTGGTTTATTAAGGATTTTATGTTTACTGATTTCCTGAGGATGTTTAATTTAATATCTCTGAGGTAATACTACATTGATAGACCCTGGATATGTACATGTACATATGTATATGTGCATGCATACTGGTAAGACATTTTCTCTATCTTTATTATATGCTTCATACTTTTATTATGTTATTACATATAACATTGTCTCTTTTCTTGACAGAAGTTAGACAAACATATAAATAAAAGAATATAATGTAGTGCTAGTTATACATACAAAAAAAAGGACAGATGCAGTGTGATAGGTGTTTTCTTATCTGTAGGATTACAGAGCATTTCTAAACAATGAAAGTTTGATTAATTTTCCTAGAAAGGGATGTGTTGATCTGGAAGGGATCAGAAAGGAAGTAGTATTTGAACTGTAATTTAAGATGATGGAGGAAATTTTTAACAACTGGGGAGGAAATATAAACATGAGCAAAGAGAATATTTTTAAAAAATATAGCATACTCAAAGAATCAAAGTGATTTGGAATGTCAAGAGCAAAGACTGTGTTAAGGAAAATAGGTAAAATGAGGCTGAAAAGTTAGGGGATATCAGATTGTGACACCACAAAAGTCCCATAGGCTGGCCTATAGAGTGTAAATCTTAGAGAAATATGAATTTTAAGAATAAATGGATAATTACAATAAAATGTGATAATATATAGATTCTCAATAAGAGATATTGGAAAGTAATGACTATACATAAACAAATACCTAACGATAATTATATTTCCTTTGTGTCCCCAAATTATTGCAAGCCATACAATTAAATTTCAGCAAAGTAATTTTGTATCTTTTAAAATTTGGTTCAGGGGCTGGCCTGGTGCCATAATAATTAAGTTCATGTGCTCCACTTCAGTGGCCTGGGGTTTGCAGGTTCAGATCCTGGGCACCGACCTACACACTGCTCATCAAACCATGCTGTGGTGGTGTCCCACATACAAAATTAGAGGAAGATTGGCACAGATGTTAGCTCAGGGGCAATCTTCCTCAAGCAAAAAAATTTCATTAGTTGGACTTACATTGCAATAGTTTTATAAGGTCTGTTTTTTTCTTTTCTTTTCTTTTCTTTTTTTTTGAGGAAGATTAGCCCTGAGCTAACTACTGCGAATCCTCCTCTTTTTGCTGAGGAAGACTGACCCTGAGCTAACATCTGTGCCCATTTTCCTCTGCTATATACGTGGGACACCTACCACAGCATGGCTTTTGCCAAGCGGTGCTGTGTCCACACCAGGGATCCAAACTGGCAAACCCCGGGCCACTGAGAAGTGGAATGTGTGCTCTTAACCCCTGCACCACCAGGCTGACCCTAAGATCTCTTTTTTCATTAAGAAACAATGAGTGGAAAGAAAAATGTAGCACAACACCATGTGAAACTGACATTTGTCGTTAAGATTAAACACAAGTGACTCACCAAAATAAATATAATGTATAATTCATCAGTGGTACAATAATCATATTAATTACTCATATCTGAAGTAAAAAGATTGTAGGTATATTACAGAGGTATTAACTTGTAAATGGCTGCCAGTTTATGGATTATCTAAGCAGATCGAATGCAATCTTATTAAATGTGTTAATCTTGTCTAAGTGGATAGGGAAAATAGAAAAGTTCATTGTGAAACATTAAGCTTTGATAACACAGATTTCCTTCAGCATAAAGAAATAAACTCATGTAATTTTCAGTAGACAACAGTATATTCTTGTAAAGTCAAAGCAAAGAAAATATGTTTTCTGTACGACAATCTTTTAACATTGTTCAGGCCCTCACATATAAAAAAGAATTAGCACAGTTCATGTGATGTACATGTAATATAAAATAATATTATAACTAGAAAAATCCATAAACATTTTAATATGTAGTATAATGTACATATATTCTGTTTAACTATATAAAGGTGTATATTGCAAATGAAATTATCTAAAGTAAACTTTAAATTTAAACAAATCATCGTATCATGTGGTTGGTAAAACCACGAAAGGCAATTATTTTCATGTAATTTATATAGAAAAAATGGTTGTATTTTTATTTTATTTAAATCGTGATTCTTAAATATGTAATTTTACACACTGTGAATGAATTATTTCATAAATAATCAAGAAAAGATGACAGACATGAATGTTCACATAAGGAGAAAATAACCAGGGAAGAGAGTGTACCTGAAAAGAGCAAGCTGAAAGAGTAGCATTAAATATTAACACCCAAGTACATACACATACTGAAAACCATTTCTGAAATAATATCTGCAGAAAGACTTGCAAATACACCTCTAACCCTCAGGAATCTGATCTTTTTTGATCACTGCTTAAAAATATATTTCCATGGGGGGCTGGTCCAGTGGCACAGCAGTGAAGTTTGCACCTCTCCACTTCAGCAGGCCAGGGTTCACTGGTTCGGATCCCAGGCGCAGATATACGCACCGCTCACCAAGCTGCGCTTTGGCAGTGTCCCACATATAAAGTAGAGGAAGGTGGGCACAGATGTGAGCTCAGGGCCAGTCTTCCTCAAAAACTGTGTGTATATATATATTTGTATATTTCCATGGTATATTCATTTCATTCTGGATAATATTCTATCTCTTTCTCAGGGCAAATAACCAAATTATTTAGATTAAAAGATATTCTATCCTTAAATCTCTATATTGCTAATGTCTATACACATAGTGCAGATTCTTGAATTAGTCTGCTTTATTCATATGAAATTAAATGATTGGTTCATAGGCTCCAGGAATAAGTTAAAGAAATTTTGTGAATTTTTATGGAAGAGTAAAGACAATGAGACTATTTTGTTATTCAAAATTTGATGGCAACTTGTCAAAGCTGCTTTTTATTCTAAGCTTACCTTGTAAAAAGTTTTCACTGTACCTTTAAAAAGATTCTCTGAAAACTATTGTGCTTCCTTTATTTTTTCCATATCTCAATTCTGTGAATGCAAATTAATCTACATTTGTGGAATTTTTTCCCCCAGCTGAACAAATAAATGTGCTAATTCTTTCTTGACAGACCTATGATATTGTCTGTAATATTTCTATTTAATTACCACTTTATTCAAATAGCATATTGAATTATAGCTTCAATAATTACTTTTGTCTATATTTCATTTATACCATTGATTTTTCACTAAAGAATTTATCCGCCTTCCAGAAATCTGCATGGCATAACATCATTTATATGTATACACACATATTTTAAATTTGTTTCCCAAACTTTTTCCTCTAGAAATTTGCATCCCAATAAGCAGTCACGATAAACACATAATGTTTTTGTGACAAATAATATGGGATAAACAATGCAAATATAAATGGTTAACATACTTTAAAAAGTCATTTTAAATGAAGTGTTAAATTATTCTAGATGTTGAATCTATAAATGCACTAGTATTTTTAAGGAAATGTTGCACTGTTTCCATATCGGGCAATACCATGCTTAGCACTCAAATTATGTGTAGAATAAGTGAATGTGTAAATAGAAAAAGCAAATGTTTCTAAAAAAGTCGAGCATGTATTGTTCTTGCAAAATCCAGAGAAAATCCCACTCATTATTCAATCCAAGTTCCATAAACAACATAAAGTGGCATCTTGAAGCCACAGAGGGGTGAGGAATACTATTCCAGCACATCTGCATTTTTAATATGTTTCTTTATTTTTGACATTAACATTCATTTGCTTTATCCTGGCAGATGAAAGCCCAGAGGGTGCCCACGCCTCATTGCTTTAACATGTGCTGTTTCAGTTGCTGAGAAGAATATGAGGCAACAGATTTTGGGGGAAAACACAATTTCTGTCCAGCTGTAACAAAAGCATTAACATGAAGGATCATGTCCAGGTAAAGTATTCCAAACCCATGTATCAGGATGAGATGAGCTCATTTTTAAAATGATCTCAACTCTGTTGATTGAATGCCCCTGTTATAGCCATTCTTACAAATACTTTCAGACTTTATGGTAAAGAAAAATTTGAAGCAGGCTGTTATAATGTAGTGAATTGTTACTTTTCCCTGGCTAAATATTTTAATAAAGGATGCAAATAACTAGAAGAAACTCTTACATAGCAAAGGCCAAAATTACTTTAAAATAATGGAGAGGAAAATCTGAACTTTAAAAAAATAGTTTTTTTTTCTTGTTTTCAAGGACCAGTCCAGTGGCGTAGTGGTTAAGTTCACACGCTCCACTTTGACAGCCTGGGGTTCATGGGTACAGACTGACAAATCACTCATCAAGCCATGCTGTGGCAGTATCCCACATACAAAATAGAGGAAGATTGGCACAGATGTTAACTCAGGGCCAATCTTTCTCACCAAAAAAAAAAAAAAAAAGTGTTTTTTTTATATTATTTTTCCAGGCCTCAGTAAAGATAATTTTCACTTTAATCAGTGAAGCAAATCAAACTGACAAAACTTTATGTATGAGAATACCATTCTATCATTCAGATCAGTTATCCTGATTAAAAAATCCAGGTAAGCCAACAAAATATTATGGAAAAAAAATTGTGAAACAAGACTGAGCTAGGCAAGCTGTGATGATATGAGGGGCCAAGATTCAGAGGTGAAGGAAGGATCAGACACATGAGTGCCATGTTTAATGCTGCTTTTCCTACGGAAGGACCTGGTTCATCCAAAAACTGTTAGAGGGAAGGCTGAAAAGAGTGATTAAAGTATTTGACAATCAATCTCCTATGTCCGTCATTACTAAAGATGGAATTGAGGACCCATTGAGGAAGAAAGAAACTTGTGAAATATTCTAGAATTAAAGTTGGGATCCTTGAAGGACTGCATATTTACAGTAAGGATGAAGCAAAAACAGAACAGCCACTACAAAGAATTAAGCTCAACAGTCGGCTGTACATGTGCATGGGGCCGGCCCTGGGGATCTAGCGGCTAAAATTCCGCTCTCTCACCCCCGGCCTGAGTTCATTTCCCTGTCTGACACAGCACCGGAAGGTTACAGGATATAGTGAGTCGACTTGAGGGCACCAACAGCAAAGCTAATGACATAACCTTAAAATATGTTAGACCAGAATCCTTTAAAAGGGAAAATAGAGAAAACCATAATACACATATGTGGAACATTGTACATGTATATCTCATAAGTTGCTAGAAGTTTCCAGAATATATCATTTGTGGATACCAGAAATTTCTCATTTTCAACAGATTTCAATGAATCAAATCTGTACATGTTGGGTTATCTGATAACATATTAAAATGTATGGGTGCAGCTTTAGCCATGGTACGAAGGAAATAGGCTACCTTGAATACAGATGACAGAGGGGGAAGAAAGGCTGCAAATTAGTGATGAAACCACAATCTTGAGGAGACAGGAAGGAAGACCAACTGAAACACAATGGTTAAACTAACGAAATAGAAAGCGGTATCCAACAGGGGATCAACAAAGCCAAACTATGGTACTCTGGCAAGATTAGCAAAATTAATAGCATTAAGATTAAGATTAAGACTAAGATAAAATAAGATTAAGATTAAGGAATAAATAAATGGAAGAAGGTAGAAATTACAAGCATTATAAATGGAAAAATCGCTATTAGTAGTAATCCTAGAGATGGTAAAAGATAAAGACAGGACAATCTGACAAATTGACACCAATATGGTTGAAGTTTGATGAACTTGAAAAATTCCTTGAAAAATATGATACCCAATCTGACTCAAGAATACAACAGTTGTGATATATCTTAAAGAAATTGAATTCATATTTAATAAACTTTCCCACAGCGAAAATGTAAGGGTCAAAGAATTTCTTGATGAATTTTTCCGAACATGGAAAGAAGACATAGTATGTATCTTACAAACACCTCCAGAAAATAAAAAAAAATCGTAAAATGTCCAGCTAGCTTTATGAAGCCAGCATAACGTTAATACCAAAACCATCTAAGGACGTTACTAGACAGGAAAATTGAAAGTCAATATTTACTATAAATATTTATTTAAAACTCATTATTAATTCTAGTAATTTACCTTCTGACATGTGTCAGCTAAGGATATTTAATCAAATAGGGGGCCAAGCTGTTTTCTCCTCACATAACAAGCACACTGGAGGTTGGCAGCAGGTGGTGGCCTCTGTGTGATGTGTGATATCTGTGTAGCATATCTCTCGTGGCATTTTCCATGTGTTCCAAGTTGGCTGTCATAGCATTCCACATCAAGATAGGAAGAAGGAGAGAAAGCAACCTTTTTATTTATGATCATTTCTATTTTCCCCTTTTCCTTCCTTTCCTCTTGCATAAACCACTCAACATTATAAAAATCCTTACGAAAAAGATTATATTAAAAATCTTTGTATATTTTTCTCCATGATAATATAAAAATATATGTAAAAATATATGTATGATTGTTTTCATTGTTTTATAAAAATGGATCCCACTATTACAATCTGTTACTCCATGATGCCACATGAAAATACTTACAAGACAACTGTGGAGATGAAATTGATTTTTGAATAGCTTAACACAGGTTTATAATTATTTATCCTCTTCTCAGTTCATGGATATTAAATTTTGTTTCCAGTTTTTGTCCCAGCCAAAAGCTCAACAAACACCCTTTCATATATGTTCTAATATATAGACATTTTCATTTTTTAGTGAAAAGTGAAATTACTAAAACAAATGGTGAGTAAATATTTACTATTAATATAACTTACAGATTGTTTTCCACAAAAACTCTATTTCACAAGCAATGAATAATTAGAATTTCCCTGAAACACTGTCAGGTATTATTGTACTTATTTTTGCCAATATGATGGGCAAAAAGTGATAGTAGCTGTGGTTATTTAATTTGCATCTCTTGAATATTAATTATTATGATTACTTTCCACATATTAAGTGTCTTTTTTATTATTTTGAAATTTTGATTAGTATTATTCATGCATTTTTGTGTTTTCTAAAACTCTTTATATATTAAAAATATTAACCATCAAATATTTTCTCCCAAGTCAGCTATTTTTATAATGATTTTTTATGGTCACTTTTGTTTTATGAAACAATTTAATGAACTTTAGTTAAGGAGATCTTCCCAATGCCTAACTTTAGTTTCAGTTCCTTAAGTTTGCATCTAAGACTTTGTTGTTTTTTTTTTTTAAAAGATTTTATTTTATTTCCTTTTTTCTCCCCAAAGCCCCCAGTACATAGTTGTATATTCTTTGTTGTGGGTCCTTCTAGTTGCGGCATGCGGGACGCTGCCTCAGCGTGGTCCGATGAGCAGTGCCATGTCCGCGCCTAGGATTCGAACCAACGAAACACTGGGTCGCCTGCAGCAGAGCACGCGAACTTAACCACTCGGCCACGGGGCCAGCCCCAGACTTTGTTATTTTTTATGATAGAATTCTTATTTGTCTTTAATATGTTAGAATTTAAGTTTATGTGAGATAAACTCCCAGTTTTACTCTTAGGTTACTTTTATTTTCTATTGTGCATTGATTGATAATTGTTATCATTACTATTATTATTATTTTGAGAATATTAATTGATTTTTAATGTTTATTTCATGTTCATTTTTCTCACTGCTATTTTATCAAATTTTGCTTTTTAAAAAGTCATTTTTAATTATACAAACACAACATCAGCAAAATAGATTTGTCTATTCTTCTCCAAAATTTTCATTTATTTTTTCTAAATAGTTCTAATTGTTAAATGTATTTCCATTTGGTCAATCACTGACATCCTTATCTTGCTTATGATTTTAATTAAAATGGTATTAGAGTTCTTTCAATCTCAATGAAATTTACTCTTCCAATATTCTTTGTCAGATGTGAGTAGTTGCTTTCCAAGCTACTATTTACTTAGATATTTCATTAGGAAAGTCTGCTGAATATCATTAAATCTCATTTCAGTATATATGGAAGAAAATTAAATAAAATAATTCTTCTAGTAAATGAAAGGAATCTGGTATAACTGTAACTTTATCTCCATTGAAAAACAACGCCCCATTTCTCCCTCCCTTCACCGCCTGATGACCACCATTCTAGTTTCTGCATCTATAAGTGACTGTTATATATTCCTCAAATAAGTGGAATCATGCAGAATTTGTTCTTCTGTGACTGGCTTATTTCACTTAGTGTGACGTCCTCCAGGTTCATGCATGTTGTCACAAATGGTAGGATTTCCTTCTTTATTAAGCCTGAACCATCTGTACAACATGGTGCCTAGAGTTCACAATACAGTATTGTGCACTTCAGAATTTAAGAGGGCAGATCTCATGTTAAGTGTTCTTACTACACACACACGCACACACAAAAGGGACACAAGGAAACTTTGGAGATGATAGTTATGTTTATTACCTTGATTGTGATTATGATATCTCTGTCATATGAATATGTCCAAACCCAAATTGTATTCATTAAATATGTGCAGTTTTTTTGTATATTAAAAATTAAAAATAAAAAATAGAATTAGAAAAATGAAGAGAATTAGCTAGATTATCTGCAAGGATCTCCATAAGAACTCTAACATTTTATGATTTTCGGTAAAGCAGTGTCTAGGTCCAGGAAGAAGGTAGGACAGGACTACAGAATATGACACTGAGTGTGAGACAAAAGTTGGAGTACATGTCACAGAACAAAAGAAAGGATGTAAAGAAAGGGATTTGGCAATGCAGCAACAAACCAGCAACAGCAACCACATGGTGCAAGTTATAAATGCTGAAGCCTCAAACCATCCCCACTTTCTAATTCACACCTCGTTATAGGACCTGCCACATTGGACAACTGTGGTTTCTAGCATAAAGCAGATATTCAATTAAATATCTTTGAACCATTGAATGAATGAACTGTCTTATCTGATTCAGTCGTTTTTAGTCTTAAAGACTAGGCGGGGCTGCACGTGTTTCCCCCATCCCCTCCTTTTCCTTGTCCGTGGTCTTATACAAGGGAACTACTTGCATTCAGTGACCTCAGAAGAGCCTGAGACACAGAGGACCCGGTGCTCTCTGCACCTGTCCTGGTTCCTCATTTCCTTCCTAATCTTTTCTATTCTATAACCTTTATCAGCTTCATAACAAATATGTGTATCCATGTTTATTTTTCCTACCAGATTATGACCTACTGGAGGGCATAATTTCAAATAATTTCAAACTAAGGACTCAAGAAACATTTTTAATCAACAACTGAGCACTTTATATCCATCCAAGTCAAGGAGCGGACAGTATGTAAAATGGCACACTGTATGGTCTGATTGAAGAATTGCTCTCTGCAGTCAAAATGCCAGTGAATTCTGCGTAGTTTTGGTTTATGCAAACATATTATATATTATTATGGTGTCCCATGAGCATGGAAAGCACAAAGTATGGTTATTACATTAGCTATACCTTGACAACTCTCACAGCAAAAATGGCCTATTTTTGTAGCTTGGTTTTCAGGAATCTGTTCCTTGCCACTCTGCCTGTATCAGGGGACCAAAGCACTGGCCCTCTAATTTGGTACAGGGAGGGTTCCAGAAGGCCAAGAGGAAGTTTGTCTTCCCTCCTTATCACTGAAGACATTAAGCATGGACTGGTCCCTTTACGCAAATGAGATCAATACTCATCACAGAGCTGGATCTTAGCGTTGAGGGGCAGTGATTAATAAAGCACTGAAAAACAATCAACAGTAATTTGGTCTATCAGCTCTGCTGGATTCAGTCAGTTAATTGCCGAGAACTGAAACACCCTATTGAGAAAAGGAGACTGTGTTTTGTTTGTGATCCAACATACCCAGGTGTACCGTGGGGAAGCCGGACCAGCACAATTCAACCTGTCAAAGCTGGGTCCTGGCAAGCGTATAAGGTAATGATCTCGATCTATTTTCGCTTCAGAATGTGAAAAATGCGCTATGGAGTGTTCTTTCTTGTTAAGATAAATAGGTAGAAACATCTCTTTTCCAAGAAGCAGGAGTAACTAAATTTAATCATACCATGGACCCTTAATGCCTTAATACAGGCAGTCTCTCCTTTCACTTTCTTATTTTCTCTTAGGTATCAAAAGATGATGATAATGTAAAATTCTCCACTAGATCCTCTCACAGTTTATAAATAAGATCTTTATTTAAAAATATTTTCTTCCTTTGAAGCCTAAAAATTAAAGTGGGAATTTTATATCAAGATTATTCTTCAGAAATACTTTCTCCTGGAAGTAGTTTAAATATTGCCTGTCTAATTTCAAAAAGCATTAGCATCTTTTCATTTTCTACACCTTGTTCTTTCTGACATCTCATTTTGCCCTCAGGTTATCCAGCTTTTTGCGAATATGAACAAATTACATATTGATATTTTCCATCTTTTTGAGTACTAAAATCCACAGAAAAGAACAAGATTTTCTTCCATGCACTCTCATACCAACAGTTCTTTTTCACAGTAAGTATTAAAAAATAGTCTTGCTATACATAAAATGGTTTTATGCTTTTATATTCACATATGGCGTTCTTTATTCTCATCCTTTCTTTTACAATGAACTGAAATTTCTATTCACCTTTCTAAGCACACTTTCTTCAAAGTCGAAAATGTCCTTAATTTCTGAGAATAATCTTTGTACAACCCAATACCCACTAGATACCAATACATACACGTGTGAGTGTGTATGTGCATGTGTGTGTGTGCATCCCATTTTGGTGCTGAGACCTCACCACTTTGTTTTTATGGCATCATTAGGATTTAAAGAAAAAAGGTTCACAAGTTATTTGGAAAGTATGCTGTAAGCCTATCTTCAATTATTTTGGACTAACGCCTGTATATGTGGCAAGTGCAGTTGCCATACTTCACTCATTTGAGCACATATCCTGCAACTGTAAAAAAAACAGAAATCAGAACATGGAGTAAGATGCTAAATGTGCCCAGAAGCTTCTCTGTTGTGCACATATGCACATTTACTGTAGAATAATAACACCTCTAATGAATTGAACCTCTCCTAAATGCTTATTGTACTTTCCTAAACCATATAGTTATGGGATTTCCAGAGGTTCTATCTGGCAAAGTTGGCCCAGAGTAAATGCTGAATCATTTGGCAGGAGCAAAGATTGAATTTATGGAAATACTGCAAGCTGTTTTTTTTAAAACAAAAATTTTAAAGTACTCCTTGAGAAGCAGAGGCAGAAAAAGCAGTCTAAATCATTCCTCTTGGTGATTTTGTTCACTTAAAATTCAATATTTTTCCACTTCTAAAAAAGTGCCTAATAACTTGATAACCGAGGAAATTAATATTTTGACAAAAGTATTCCTATTACTAGTGTCAGAGAGTGATACACCTTCATTCATATTTGCAAGTCTAGTAATGGGCATATTACATCATTTTAAATTTCATGACCTTAACAACAAATGAGAAAATCAAAATGAGAAAAAACCGAAAATTGCAAGAAAATAGGTGGCAATCTGTTTATTACATACAATGTGGATAGATCATTTCTACGGAATTTAACATACAAATTACGATATTAGTTGCTAGGGCTGCCATACAAAATACAACAGAATGGTGGACTTAAACAACAAATAAATAGTATCTCACAGTTGTGGTGGCTGGAAGTGAAAGATCAAAGTGTTTGCAGGGTTGCTTTCTCCTGAGGCTTCTGTCCTTGGCTTACAGATGGCCAGCTTGGCACTGTGACCTCACGTGGCCTTTTCTCTGTGCACACACATCCCTGGTGTTTCTGCCTCTTCTTAGTAGGACATCAGTCCTACAGGATTATGGCCACACCCTATGACCTCATTTAACCTCAATTACTTCTGTAAAGCCCTGTTTCCAAATTCAGTCACATTGGGAATTAGGACTTCAACATATGTATTCTAGGGGGATACAATTCAGTTTATAGTTATTTACTAAAACTCGTTGGGATATTCTTCAAGCTTATAGTAGGGAAAAAAATCTTTATTTGATTGACTCTCTTTAATAAAAAGAAATCTACTTTATTTTTAGTATCTAATTAACAAAGCCGCCTGTGATTCAGACCATCAGTGTTTTAGTGATGTTCTGGCTTCGAAACTTCCTTGTTCTCTACATCAACCAGTCTAGTGTGAAAAGATATGTCATTGTTCTCTAAGTAAAATAGACTGGTTTTTTGATTTGAAGTAAAAAGTAATAATTACTTTTTAGGTGGTCCTTTACAGTAGAATATCATTAGTAAACTGAAATTTTGTGTGTGTAAATGAATGCCTTACTTCCTTCAAGTTTTTAGGGCTTTTTTCCTGATCCTTGAGGTCATAGAATATTCATTCACAATAGCACTGGATGATAGGCTTGTTGTTTTCACACAAACTTCAGTGGGTGGGGGCACAGCAATATACAAATTAGAATAAACTACAGGATCTTTTAAATGAAAGATCCAATTTAATATTCGGATTTTCAATTGAAAAATATTACCAGGAGTACAATAACTCCATAGAAACCTTGGAAGCATTCCTATCAAATATAACTTCAAATGTCCCGTTTTCTCTCTTTGATTCCCAGCAGGATCAATCTTTTCCTAAGATCAGAGAACTCTAGAGTTGGACTAGACGTCTGAACATCTTTCATAGGAAAAGTATCCAATTTTGGCGATGAGTCAGTGTGGAAATATAGCTTGAGATCAAGAACATATGCTTTGACTCTGCTCTTTTGTCTTTTATCTTCATGTAATTTATAATATTTCTGCTGTAAAGGGAGGACATGGACAGAAATCTAAAACTTGACGCCCTATTGAGCCCTTCTAAATGATCCAGGAGGGCATTTTAGTTATTGTTATTTGTTTTCAGGATGGCTTAAGACTTTCCCTGACTGGAGAGCTATAACGGTATTGGTGACAATATATTTACTTGATTTAGAATGACTGAATTAGGGAATCACAGAAACAAGGACGCAAATTGTCCTGGTACTATTTTCAAATATCTCTCTAAAGCTGGGTCTATATTTAGAAAATCTACCAACCTTATCAGCCATAAATGTTACAAAAAGTAAAGATAGCTAATAAAATAAAGTACAATTAAATGCAAAATTTTCAGAAAACCTTGTGCTTCCCTGTCCTAAACTAGTGTCGTTACATTCAATTACGTTAAGCTCAATCTCATTTAGGATTTACAAGTTATCTTCTTATAAGTTAATAAGAGGATGCCCCATGCATTTGGAAATCTTATTCCCTGAATTCTAGGTTCTATCTTAATTGGGCTAATGTGACCTAATACCTCAAGAAACAAATATCATAATATCACTAACAGGTTCAAGCTGCATTTCTTAAAGACTTACGTAAACTGACACTGGGATATTGTGACTTCCAGAAATGACTTCATAGAGAAACTCTCCTTCAATGAATATCATTGAAAAAGGCCTTATCAGGTACAGTAAAACTCCAAGAAGTTGATTCATAGAGTCATATTTCCCAAGTGTAACTTTCACCTGACTGCTGGACATTCATTTCATCAAGATATTTCAAGCAGATGATTCTTAGGAATATTCCAGAAGCTATGGTTTCAGATGTTATTAAAACACTGCCAGCAAAATTTAGCCCATCAGGAATCAGAGCTGTATTAGGGCTATTCTCTCTACGGTAAAATTTGTTCTACTCAAAGACACTCCAGCCTGCTTTACAGTAAATATATATCTTCACTCAAACATGTTTCTCACCTTAAGGGCCTTACTTCAGTTGAGATAAATTATGCTTGCATTTCCAATGGATCCTGTGTCCTTGTAAGCCTCTACTTCATATGAAAATACAACTTCCAAAGCCCAACTGATGAGTTGGTCTCAAAACTTCATAAAAGCCTTGGTTTCCTCTCAGCTAGCCACAGGGGAATTTGAGCTATAGCAGTATTTCTTGTTCTAACTTACAAGTACTATAATTAAAGTGGAACAGCTCATGAACAAGATAAACAAAATAAAACAAAAACAAACCAACCAACAAATAGACTCTGGTTCTTTTAAAAAGACCCAGCTGGAATTTGGGACATTTTTATTGCATGCATTAGGTAATCTAAGCTCCTAGCTTTGGGGTCTATGTCATAGATTAATAACCATTTTGTTTCTGGTAATCACTGTGTTAGAGTCAGCTGATTTATCTTTTCCAAAATCTTAAATGGTCTTGCACAGGGATTGTCCTGTCAGATGATCCAATAATTCATTTTCCAAAAAAAAAAAAAGAAGAAGAAAGACGTTGTTTTCATCCTACTATAAGAAGCATTCTCTGGACAATCTCCTGATCAGCAAAATCTTTCAAAATTTTATAATGGATGAAGGCTCTCCAGCCTGACTTTATCTGCTCTTGGCCTAAAGGACAATATGAAAAGAAAGCCTTTCAACCAGGAGCTGGTCTCACACTTAGAACTAGACTTTGGTGTTCTTCTGTTGAATATAATTTCACAAAATACAGTGTCAGCATCAGACAAGGCAACTACGTGAACACGGAGCAAAACAGAGATTTCACAACCAAGTTTGAGCACAGGCATTAATAAGAATTTTCCCAAATGACAAAAATGACTAAACATCCCCAGTTCCTTGCTAATGAGTAACAGTGGCTTCTTTTAACAATCACAGCTTTCATCCTTTTTTCTTCTTTCAACCATTAAGAGGAAATTATTAAGACTTCCAATCATAGAATTAACCCCAATTCCTGACAGCACAAAAGTCTCGCATCCTGGAACACTTCCTAGGATGACCAATGATACACTCAAATCCTGTAGTACGTTTTTCTAACACCTTCTGACCAAGACACCCCACATTTGCTCCAGAGCACAGTTCCCTTCATTGCAACAAGTCAATAAACTCAAATGTGTTTGACAGCTCATCTGCGTGGTAATCATTGGCTGCAGGATGTTGATGGTGGTTTATATTTGAAAGTCCATAGTGAGATTGCTCTCCAGAAAGTTCATGAGAGTTAGTCCTTCAAACTGTAGAATATTAACAGAAAAAAATTAAAAATAAAGGTTCCATCACAGGATCATCCTGCCAACTGCGATCTGATATTCTGTCTCACCCACTGTCTCTCTGTCTCTTTTGCCAAAAGAGAAATATTATGTAAAATATGATGTTTAAATATAATTTATGAATAATTTTAGAGAGAAAATATTAGCAATGTGAAATATTTCATGCATAAAATTACTTCAAAGCAATTCAGTAAGAGCTTCTCACACAACTCTGAGAAGCTCTCCCGGTACAAGGTCACACAGCTAATGAGTAGTGGAGAAAAATTGAATCAGATTTTCTGGCTGCAAATCTGCTCATTTCACAACCCATGCTGCCTGCCAGCATGTGAGATGAAATTCATGTCCTTTTCTGATAAGGCATCATGTTTTAAGATCAAGGAAATATCTCAGTCCAAACACTCTGTTCACTTTGCACCACGCTAGCTCTGCAAAAAGTATAGAAGAAAGTGATCAGAGTGGTAAGAGGATGTAAAACAGTGAAAAATGAGTGAAACCAAAGAAACTAAATTTGTTACAATTGGAAAAATACTTTTTCAGGTACTTACACTACTCTTACGATGAAAAGAAATAAGACTTTTTAAGTGATGCTTCAAGTATAGAACAAGGGTATCGGTATGGGATGTTTACAGGGAAATATTTCAATTTAACATAACCGCAGTCAACTGTAACAACTGTTTAAGACAGAGAGAGCTGTCTCAGAACAGAATTTTCTGTCCTGTTCAAGAGAAGCTGGGAAGCTATTTAGCAGGAAAACGGTAGATGTAAGTTCACTGATTGAAAGGGTATTTAGAGTAATTGATGTTTTTCAAACGTGTGCATTTATATAATTTTAGGGTTTGGGTAATAAGATTGAGGACACATATCACTAAGTTACACAGCATAACTGCTAAGTTACATGGACCTAAAATTTTTGAGCTATAGAAACAAAGTAGAAAAGAAGAGTAGCTTGAGGTACCCACAGTAGGTAAGTGGGTTATATAGCTCTATTGCTAATGATATGATCTTTGTAGTCAAAGAGTTATGGATTCAAATGTTGGATGTTCTACTGTCTAGCTGTATAATCCTGGACAAGTATCACAAATGATGTAAGTTATTTGTACAATAGACATATAAAATAGTACATACTTTAGGTTAGGTTTCGTGTGAGTATAAAAAGAAATAGTCAATATAAAGTACTGTGTAGCATGGCTGACATTTAGCATGCATTAGTAAATATTAATTATCATTTTTTATTATTAAAAATGCTGGGTTGTATGGCTGAGATCACACTATGGACTTAGAATAACACTTTTAATGTATAGAAATTTAAAATTAATTATACGTTTTCCCTGAATGAGTGGACAGGCTTAGTCTTGATTCAAACTTTCAATTCTCCTGAAATCATTAAAGATGGATAAGAAACACTTTGCCACTACAGACGAGAGAATGCCTTTCTTCTGCACTGATTTAATTTTTTCTTCTTGCCCATCTTGCCAGTCCTTTCAGTTGCATTTGCCACAGATAACTTCAAAAAGGGCTTTGTGACCACACTTCAAATTCTTTAAAAACCACCATAAATGCAACTTGACAAATTGATACTGACAATTTTAGATTTCCTAGAAGTCAATCCACATCTTCTGAAATGTATCACAGTCGTCTAATTTACTTCTCATGAAAGTGCTTTTATTATAAATGTTTGTCATTTATGCATTCTCCTTTCTTAGTTAGATGCCAAGTGAAAGCTTTTCTAACATCATATAATGGCATTGCCTTTTATTTATGGTTAGAATTGCTTATCCAATTTATTTCATTAAAACTTAAAAGGGAATAAAACTGTAAATGTGTAACTGTACTGTTTCGAAATCAAGGCATAGGACCTTCTCTGTAAAATTCTTTCTAAAAATAATTTGGGACCATTTCTCCAGAAAATGTTAATGGTAAATTTCTTTATTAATTAGAAAATAATGGCTTCCTCAGTCTATCATCACAACACATTCTATATAGTTCTGTCTGTATGGATACTGGTATTTAATTGTACTAACAGAATTTCAGTGATTATCGTGACTGACAATGTCACCATCACTTTGATGAACGTATCAAATTAGCCAGTTTGGGTTCCTTGGAAACACTGTACCGACGCTGGATTTGGTTGGGTTGTATAGTGTAAAGGAAATGCCATAGATTTTGTTCTTGTCTCAACTCGAACAGTTATGTTAGACAAGTCATCTCTCCTTCTTGAACCTCGGGTATCTTCACTACAAAATGTGATAATAATCCTACTTGGTGTATCCGTATTGTGAGAATTATGAGCAGTGATGCAAACAGTAAGAGAGTCTTCAACATTGGACAGCAGTAGGAAGCTTACATTTCTAGGCACACAAATAGAGTTTGGAAGTGATTGAAGAAAATATTTTTCTATATAATTGAATTGTTTGAAGCACTCAGATCACTAGTTTAAAAAAGATATGCAAGAGATACTAAAATTAGAACATGAAATATCAATGTTAAGGCATTTTGGAATATATAAACCTCTATAAGACTGTGAACTATTACTTTCATTTTTATTTTACACCTGTTTATTATATTGAGAGCAAATGCAAAATTCAGAAGTAGAATACAAGAAATTTGATTTTTTTTCTCCTTCCAGTAAAAATTTAAGGCAATATCAGTTTATAGCAACAACTACTACCTTTTAATGCTCAGGTGATATGTTCAAGTGATTGTATTACTATAACCCACTGCTTGTGTGTATTTCAGTGGAACCCTATTACTGTTTAACCGTGCTTTGCTGAAATCAAGAGCTGAGGTATAAAGAGACAGAGTATAGATGAGGTGTTTTGGCCAGGCAGTGTAAGGCAACACACCGTTTATTTGGTTCAGTTCACACAGTCTATCATTGTTATGAACACTAAACCCAATCATATTTTAAAGCATTTTATGCTGCAGTATCAAACAGCACTTATTACATACCATGCACTGTTTTCATCTATGACCGATGACAGTCGCTGGGGAAACAGCCTTTTACAGGAGTTTAAAAAATTACTTTACATGAAACTGATGTATTATATCAGAGACAGATCTAATAGACCAAGGACACATGACAAATGGCACCTATGGACCTAGTCGATCCCATTTGTTCAGTGAATTCTTGATTCTCGTGAGCATATTTGGACTTCCTAAAACCGTGACATTTCTACAAGGAAATAAAACAGAGTCATACCCAAGTCTTACAGTGTTCTTGGTGTAACTAGAACTCAGCTTGCTTACAGAGGATCTTAGCTCAGCGATTTATCTTTTGGACATCTAGCGGGATACTGACAGTTTTTTTACTTGTCCCCTGGCTGTGATTTCTCATTGTTTATTTTATTTTACCTTTCTCAGAGAAAATGAGAATGTGGTTGGAGTAGTGCCTAGCTGTGTTTAAACTCTTAATAAATTCTATGATATACCATTCCATATATGAAATTTAATGAAAATTAATTCTCCCACCATATCCTCCAGTATTGACATTGTCATCAACAAAAATATAGCAGTTATTCCAAGGACAGTGACTTTCTTACTAACATTTTATTCATGGTTCGATTAAAATGATGGATACAAAAGTAAAGATTGGTTTGAATTCCTAAACATTTATAAGCCATAAGCCTTGAATGTGGTCAGAAATGTGTTGACTAAGTGAATTTAAATAAATTTCTTTCAATTTGGTGCATGATACGTACAAAAAGCAAACACTAAACAACCTAGAATTGAGGTTTTGAAATATACGCCTTAGTAACAAACTAATCAGTTGCATGCATACCCCTTTCTATGCATGCAGTCTCAGTAGCTCATCTATTGATGTGAGCATCTTCCCATCGGGCTGGGGTCTCATGAATCCTACCTGGTCCTCAAAACAGGTCTATCTTTCAGGGTAGCTGTGTTTGAGCCATACTTTGCCAAGATTCTTAATTTTTTGCTTTTATTGCCATTGGGCACTTTGCAATTGAGAGTCATCTCCCAAATAATATATAGATTTAAATAGCGAAGGCTGTAAATGCACCAAGTAATGTTTGTTCATTTATTTCCTTTACATAACTTTATATATATTCTTTATTCTATCTGCCATTAGACCATAAACTTTTTGAAGGAAAGACTTGCCTTTTTTTCTCCCAATGGCATCACCTGTACTATATCTCTGTGTGTCACAGAGTGAATGCTATATAAACTTTCTTGAATAAGAGAATGAGTGAAGGAACTCCATCTTCACTCATACTTAATACCTTGTATTCCCCTGTCTTCATTTATTTCCCCCAAATCCAACTTCCAAAATTTTTATAAACAATGTTTGCAACTTAGTTTAAGGATTTTAAAACTGTGTTAAAATTGTGTCACAACTATATTAACGCTGCATTCTCTTCCAAGGATACTTGCCCTTTCACATTTTCCGATCAACTAAAGAACTTAGAAAATTACCACTCATACACAAGAGAATAATGTTTATTAGCTAGTAAGTGGATGCCTTTTGTGTAGTTTCTGTGTTTATCTATGTGTTTTCATGGCTTACAGAATGCAGAAGAAAATAGATTATTGGATAGTAGGAATAATTAAGGAAAGAGAATAGTTAAAATTCTCCAAAGATATGACGTAAAAGACTATTGCAGGTGTATCTTTGAGCAATTTTACGTATGGTGAATGATTTTTTTAAAATTATAATTATTACAGCAAAATATCTTTATTTGAAAGTATGTACTTACCAAAATAGAGATAGGCAATTATATGACTCTTTACATGGAATATACTCAAATATTGAATATTAAATCTCTTAGTTATGTTCACCCATCATTTGCATTGCAACTATATGTTAACTCTTATTTGATAGTTTAAAAAAGAGTGCATTTTTCTGAACATTTCTTGATCTTTGTCTTTAGTGTTTCACTAAATTATTGCATGCTTTATCTAAAAAATTGGAGACTTGCCAATATTTATTGTATGCCTCAAAAAACACTGAGAAAATTAACAATTCATGAATTTTTATAAAACAAATTTTAAAACTGCTTTTAAAATACTTTCATTCTCCAGAAAGATTTCATATTCAATTTCAATATTGGGAAAATATCTGATGCTTAACTACGGCTCATAATTTTGGGTTTTTAAAAATAATTTGTTATTCCTGATGTTACTCTATCTTGGCAACAGGTCTATGAAAGATAAGTTTATCTGTATTTGTATTAGAAATCAGAGCATTTAAGAATTTTAGCATCTTTATCAGGATAGTGTCATCCGGTGTAGGTAACTTTCATTTAATAAAATGTAAAGCCTAGGAACTAGGATTTATTGTCTTTGTAAGGCACTGAAAGTAAAATTAAAGACAAAACCTAACACTGCATAGTCCTAAACCTTTTACAGGAAGTTGAATCTAATATTAGTCCTTTGAGGAAATTTGTTTTAAAACTCACATGCTCCTGACAGGTAAATTTTTTTCTCATTGATCTTTTTGGGCATATATAAAGGTTAAAGCAACGTTTGTATATTTAAACACACACAACAAGCCACAGAAAATATAAAATGAGTCATCAGTACAGAACATGAATATTTCTTCATCACTGATGAATGTGCACTTCAAGTTGCGATTGAGCATCAAACCAATCACTTTCAAGCAATGAGCAGAACAGCTCCCCTCTCCCACCGGAGATAACCCAGTGCTTTCTAGGTAACCTGTGCCTGCCCATTTCCTGATGTTTGATCTCCCTTATTCCACTGGATTAAATTAATGAGTTCTTGTTTTCAGTTAAATCAATGGCTCTCAGAAGCAGTAAGTTAAATTATTAGGGAGAGAAACAAAAAAGCATACTCAATACTTTTTTGAAAGGCAATAAAAATAGGCACTTAGAAAAATCTTGATTTTAAGTCATTCTTGGGCACTTTAACATATTGCCTAGAGAGACAGCCACTTACAGATGGAAATTTGCTATTTTTGCCTCTTTTGTTTTCTGTGAAAACATTAGGTTTTCAAATAACAACGTTAAATTTTTTTCCTCTTTTCAACTTTTGTTCCAAGGTCTTATTTTATATCACGTTTATTGCTGCAAATACATTTACTCTAATGCCTTCTGACAGCACTCTGCTGGCATGGTGACCTCTGCAGCTGGAGTGGGAATTGATTGGCAGATGGGCCGGTGTGTCTAATGCAGGACAAGTGTCTTCCCATGGGCTGGCCCTACAAAGCTGGCCTTGGCCCTCCATAGTGAAGCCCTTTTCCAAGTCAGTTTTGCGATTAAACCCGGAGGAAAAGGAAGATAGATGAAGAGAGAAATTGGAAAGAGGACAGAAGGAAAAAGATAGGACTTGTGTAAGAATGGAACTATGAGTGTAAGAAGGCAAAGGTCACACTAAAAACAAGTGAGCAGATTCCTGACCCCAAAGAAAATGTGAGCAAGCAAGGACCAAGCCTCTGATTTAGTCTGTCACTCTGTTCATCTATTAATAGTAAAAGGAATGATAATTGCTTATTTCTGATAATTACTTCAAAAAGATAGTCTGTTTACAACTTTGATTTCCAGAAAGCCTCAGACACCGGTGAGCGCAATTCTGAGCATGCATTCTAAGGCTGAAATTTAATAATTTCATTTTTTACTTTTAGAAAATAACTGAGAAAGTTATTTCTTTGAAAGAAAATTTTAAGAATCCTAAATTTAAAAAATATCTTTTTATTGCCATCTTGATGATATCACCAAGTACGCCGCCTAAAGGATAAAATTATTTGCATTATTTTACTGATGACGCTAAATCTGATTTGTTTTTGAAATACTCAAAAGACCTCCAACACTGGGCAACTTCAAGAGGGATTAGCATTTTAGAATGGCTGAGAAAATAGCAACAAAAAAATGAAGTAACTAGAAAACTACTGACAAAGCATGGTTGGCAAGAAGTCACTGACTGTATGTTAATGTAAATATCTTTGAAAGCAACTTTTTCTATTGCTGTTCTCACGAGATGTCATAAGACAAATAAAAAAGATTGGTCAATTGTTCTCATGTGGGTATATTCTATACTGTCAGCCAAGCATTGTTTGAAATGCTATTATCCCTGTACGAAGTCTAATTTTCATGTGTGCCCATGGATATGTTTATATTGAAAAAGGAATCTTTTTACTTTAATTCTTAGTATGCTGTCTTTTCAAATTTAATGTGCAATAGAGAGTTATCTGTACTGAATAGCTTCAAAATTGAGGATTCTACTTGACCATATTAGCAGCAAGATGAGGTGAGCACCAGCTCAATAATCCTAGTGTATTGTATAACACATGTAAGCTGATTTTAATCTTCAAGAGCACTTGTAATAAATTAGAATAACAGAACTGTTTTATAAAAATAATGCTAAATTGCATACAACTGAAGTGCAGCAATTCAAGTAATTCCAGAAATTTTTGCAAATTATATAACTATAGATACATTTGATTACAAGAAAACTCTGTCCATTTGCTAAATCCATCTTACCATACTTTTATATATGAAGGGAACTGCATTGGGGGTGTCATATCTGGATGCAACTAGAGTTGGCACCAATTTTGGGGAGTTTCCTGGAGGCGTTCACTCTCAGTAATCTTCCAGCTCTCATAGGCTCTCTTGAGTCACCTCAGAGCATCCTGTGAAGCAGGAATTCACCAGCAGTTGTGGGGGTGGGAGCGTAGGCAATGTACCTAGGAGGCCTGTGGGAGGCGTGGTGAGTAGTTGACACATGATGATTACTTACTCTGACTTTCTGGCGGACCTATGTAGTCACAGCTCTTACTGTTTTTTTTGGTCGTATTTTTGCTTTGAATTAACTTCTTCCTTTTTGCTTTTGATTACAGCTTCTTTTTAAATACAGAGTTTCTAAATCACTTAATGTGACAGATCCCCTCTCTTGTTATATCTTAAGACATTTGGAATTTGCAGTTAAAATAACAACCAAAAATAAATAAATAACTAGTTAAAATTCCAAGTCAATGATGTATTCATTTCTCAGATATGTGTCCACAATCTTCTAACTACTTACTGTCATGCAGACACATTTTAAGGTATTCAGAGTAGTGCTTTGTCTTTCTCTTGTATAAGAATTCCTTGATCTCTTTTCATATACACCTGTGTCTGCGAGGTAATCTGGATTTTCAGAGATGATCATATTCACTGGTGTACATGTCCTTTGTACTTCTCCCCCTGAAGCTCCTCTCTTATATGGAATTTCAGGACATTAGATCATCTATCGCTTAATGTTGTCCCCTTCAAATGAAATAGTTTCCCTGTGAATAATGAACTGAAAAGTGGTGTGTACGTCCATATTATTTTGAGATTGGAGTGATTTTGAAATCAATTTAATAGATATGTCACAATCCCTTTATAACCTAACTGAGTCATAATTATGTACATGAATAATAGCTGTATACTTCTATTTACAAGATATTTATTCTTGAACAAAAGTTAAAGGTGTATGTATAAACTTATTTCCTCTTGGAATTTTTCTTTTGGAAAGGTTATGTAAAATAATTTTACATTAATAAGTGTAAATGGATGAATTTGGTAAACTTTTAAAATTCCGAGTTAAAAACGTCCTCACAATTGGATTGATCTGAGTTACTCTGAGAGTGAACATCTGGGGGTACAGCAGATGGAAGAGATGGGTCATTAGAGTTTTGTGCTTGAAGAATTTTTATCTAACAGCAACAAAAAAACCCTTTAATTATTGATTTTGAAAGCCAAAAATGTGAATAAAAATGCAACTGAGCAGCTGCAAACAGACAGATGGGGTTGGGGAAAAAGCAAAGCTGCCAAACGTTTGAGGAGAAAACAATGACAGACTGTATCCTATGTTTTTAGCACAAAGGTGGGGACAAGCTCTGTGATATGTTATATAATGTCTCAGAGAGACTAAAAGTGGCATGAACAACATAAATATGAGTGGAGATCTTTTTGTTTCCTCTACTGTCAGAACCACTGTAGGAATAAGAAAATGGTATAATGAGAAATAGCGAAAAATAGAAAGATCTTGAAACATTGTTTAAGATATTTCTGAGATTACATTGGAAAGCTCAATAGGTTCTGGTTTGTACATAAGAAAGTGATTCTGAAAGTAACCTGGAGATATGAGATTTGTTTCCAAGTAAATCCTTAGTGCTGCATTTAGTCTTTACTATGGTAAAATATGGTTTGTCCATGTCACTGGTAAGTTAATGGGGAGTGAATGTAACAGGAGAGCAATTTGCACAATACAAAGATAGAATGTAAAACTCTTTTTGTTGATAGGCTTGTATCGCTGTACAATAGCTGTAAAAAAGTTAGCTTGATCAGATAGGAATCAGATAAGATGTTGCCATGGTAATGAGTGAGTATTGGAAACGAACACATATATGATGCATTCTTTGGAATCTTGAAAAGTAAAAACACACTGAAAAGGGTAAATATATATGCATATCTACATACCCATATATATGTGTGTACATAGCGGTATTGTACTATTTATATAATACATATATTATACACGTTAATGAAAAAGTCAAATTAATTTGCTCCTTGTTTTCTGTAAAAGAAAATTTATATTTATATGAGAAGGTCTTAAGGGGTTACTCAGCTGCTAAAATGTCAGTGTCTGGCCCTAAACAAGAAACTGAAGGACACATGAGGCAATCATTGAGATATGGAACAAGGAAACACATAAAGGCCCAGAAAATCTACCAGCCCTCATAATGAGGAGAATGGAGGAAATAGCTACTGAGGATAAAACTTCTTGCTGGTTCCCCTTGGCACAGTCACAATTTATCACACAGTGACAATGACTTAAAGAACACAGGTGCACTGGAGGGAAAAGGTTGTTTTCCTAATGTTATCCATGTCTGGAGAGGAAGAAAATAGGAATAGGGTGCATGTGACCTTAAAGAAAGACATACTTAGGAGATTAAGATAAAATGATCGGGGAAAGGCAAAGGCAGAAGCAGTAACGGGGTGGGTGACATATTCACTACAGCGAGTTATATCATATTTGTTTATGAGAGTAGATGTGATTTTCCCTAAGATCATGGATAAGACTATCTCAGAGTTCTGTGAATGGTTTCCTAGCTTTGAACTCTGATATTCGTTCTGCCTTCAGTCTGATACATATGTGATTTCCAAGTTTCCCATAGCATTATTATGATTGATAACAAGAGACCGTTCCGATATTTCAGAATACTAAATCTACATTAAATGTATCATGTGGGACCAAAAGCAGAAGAATGTCATCACGAAAGGCTGACCAAAGGTGACTAGTTCATATAGTTTTATTAGACTGAGAGAGGAAGAAAAAGAGCGAAGGGCTAAAATCCTTCCACCGTGTATTTGAATGGGACAAATATACTGGGAGCAGCCCACTAGCTGGGCAATGCGCTGAACCTTCCGTGCCTATTTTCACTATGTGGGTGCTGGACTACTCTTTGAAGTGTCTTGAATAAGCCTTCAACAGATCTTAAAATATGACATTACTGGGGCTGGCCCCATGGCCGCCTGGTTAAGTTCGAGCACTCCGGTGCTTGTGGTCCAGTGTTTCCTCAGTTCGAACCCTGGGTGCGGACATGGCACTGCTCATCAAGCCACACTGAGGTGGCGTCCTACATGCCACAACTAGAAGGACCCACAACTAAGAATGTACAACTATGTACTGGGGGGCTTTGGGGAGAAAAAGTAAAAAAATAAAATCCTTAAAAAAAATATGACATTACTTTATAGTTATGTAAATCTGCAAAAGGGCTAATTGTACTCAATTTTGCCTCCATATGCATTCTCTAAAAAAAGTAAAGATTTATCATCAATGTTATCAATATCATATATATGATAATGAAAGCGTATTATGGTTGATTTGAGGAAGGATCTATACTGTTTATTTTTAGGGAAACATGACTTTATTTCTACTATTAAAACCTTCTTTAAAGATCCTCCATGATAAATGCCCATAGAATATAGAAATAATCCCAAGCCAAAACAGGAGGAATACTCTCACATCAAAATCCACAGTTTTCTAGACTCTAAAGATTTCCAGTAAACAAAACAAAACAAACCAAACCACTCACTTTTCAAAAGCTGCATATTTTGTTATTGCTGGAAATACTTATTAAAATGCATTTAATTGTATCTAGATAAAATTTATCTCCCTGAGAACTACAGGCCTTGATCAAAATTAAGTTATTCTGCCGATGTTCCAACCAAATCTGTCACTTGTTCCAAAATGGAGTTTTTGCAGTATTTGGTTAATTCTCTGACAATTCATACCCTGTGAAATTTAAAAAGACTTTGATAAGGAATTTGATCGTATACCATCACTTGTCTTTCAACATATCTATCAGTCTTCTTAGTGTATCTTCACATCAAAGCCAGGCACCACTAGCTTATTTGTCTACTCTGAGGCTTCCCTACCTTGTTACTGAATTTTGAGGCGCACAACTGAACTTGTTTGATTTCTTTGAGTAGCATTGTCTTATTGAAAGTTAAATTATGTCAAGCTAACTATTTAAGATAAACACTGGAAGAGATTATCATTTGGGAAAATTAATATATTTTTAAAAGCAGATGATTAACTACTGCTTAAAGACTATGGGTTTCTAATTCAGAAAAAAAAATTGTTATGAAACAAATTTTAATATTGAGAAATTGTAACTGCCTAGCTTTCCTATGAAAAGATTGTTTATATTAATAGGAAAAATCCAGTGTAATTTTTGGCCTCTGGTTTCATGCCTTTGTAAAATCTGGAATTATGCTGAAAGTGCCCAGAAATGCATTTCCCATTATGATTTATTGCTTTATTAGTGTTGCCTTAAATTTTTAATTATGCTTTAGATTGCTACAATTTTATAATATAATGTAATATAAAAATATTACTTTTGAGAAATTTTGCACAGAGATTGTGGTAAACATCATCGGTATCACTTGGAAAAGGCTAGAAATTGGAAGTCCATGCGTCAGCTGGTGTATGAATGCCTCCTTTCTCAGGCTTCTGTACAGAGGTGTGCTTGTGTTAGTGCTTAGATGGATAAATTACAGGGCTGTGTCTTAACAGGGTAACTCCTTCCTCTGATAGTAACACTTTAAGCATAAGAGTGACACTGTAGCTCAGAGAAAAATAGGCAGCACCTTGAACATGACTTTACCTTAATGACTAACAATTAGATAAGTAATGAAAACCCTACTGCCCAATTCCTGGGGAATAAGAGTCTATGTTGCCGTGGAAGTCAGTTCAGGCATAGTCCCTCTCACTGGAGGGAATACCAAGCACCTTAGAAGGCGTAGTTCTTCACATTTGGGAAGGATGAAAATACTGATCCCAATCAGCTTGTCGTCTGGCTCAAAGAGAGCTCCCAGAATCCATCACAAGGTGTTCCTCGTGGTCTCCACATAGAACTTATAGTCCCACTGGAAATATGGTGGTGACTTAGTTGTGATCCTCCTCAGTTCTCATGATACCATTCTAATGAGAAGAACAAAAAGCAACGAGAACAGTAACAACAAAAAGAAAAATCTACAGCCTATATCTTCACCTAAATTAGAAGCGAAAAAACTCTTCAAATTTGCATCTTTTAATTTGCTAAATCAACTGAGAATGACTAATAGAGAGTCACAGAGGATTGTAAAATATGGAGACGACCTTGCAGGGCTAGGTGTCAGGAATCAGAAGCTAACTTTTAGTCCAGAAGCAGCCCGCACTGACTGGGAACTGCCATGAAAAAGATTGACTGATAAAGGGCAAAATCCACTACCAATGCAGAGAAAAAGCATACAAAGTTCCTGAGGGTTGTAGAAATGCTAAATCTCAGAAGAAAGAGAAACGAAGTACAATTTAAATGCGAGGTCTTCACTTTCTAGTAGCTACATCTACTGAAGGAACCAGGCTGGTGGTTTTTGCTTTCAATATTTTAAATATTTTCACTCTACCCTCTTTTTGCTTGTATGGTTTGTGAAGAGAAGTCCTATGTAATTCTTGTCCTTGTTTCTCTTTAGGTAAGATGGAGTCTTTTGTTTTGATTTTTGTCCTCAGTCTTCTTTCAAGATCTTCTTTTTGTCTTTGATCTTCTGCAGTTTGAATATGTTATGCCTAGGCGTAGATTGTTTGGTATTAAGCCTACTTGGTATTCTCTGATTTCCTGGAAATGGAGCTTTGCGTTTGTCACTAATTTTGCAAACCACTCAGCCATTATTACTACAAATATTTCTTCTGCTCCAGTCTCTCTTACTTCTCCTTCTGGTGTTCCAATTACAAGTATGGAATACCTTCTGAAATTCTTACACGGTTCTTGGATATTATGTTCTGTTTTTGCTTCTGCTTTTAATTTTGTTTTCTGTTTGCATTTCAGTTTAGGGAGTTTCCATTGAGATATTTTCAAGCTTATTGGTTCTTTTTTTATTGTGGTAAATATACAAAACATAATCTTTATCATTTTAACCATTTGTCAGTGCATAACTCAGTGGCAGTCAATATATTCACAAGGTGATGTAACCAACCCCACTATTTGTTCCCAAAACTTTTTTTATCATCTCTAACATAAACTCTGTACTATTAAATAATAATCCCCCATATCCCCCTGCCTCCAGTTCCCGTTAACCTCCATTCTACTTTGTGTCTTTATGAATTGGCCTATTCCAAGTGTCTCATCTAAGTGGACTCATGTGATATTTGTTTTTCTGTGTCTGGCTTATTTTGTTTAGCATGATGTTTTTGATGCCCGTCTATGTTGTAACATATATCAAAATTTTATTCTTTTTATGGCTGAATAATATTCCATTGTATATATATATACACCACATTTTGCTTAAACTTCCATTTATCGATGGACATTTGGGTTGTTTCCATCTTTTGGCTACAGTGAATAATGTTGTTATCAACATTGGCATACAAGCTCACTGATTCTTTACTATGATGTGTCCAATCTACTGGTGAGCTCATCAAAGGCATTCTACTTTTCTGTCACAGTCTGTTTTATTTCTATCATTTCTTTTTGAGTTTTAGAGTCTCCATCTCTCTACTTACATTACCCATCTGTTTTCATATTATGTACATTTTTCATTAGAGATATTAACCTATTTTTAATTTTTATCAATATTTTATTATTCAATTATTTTTATTTAAATTTTATTTTATTTTAAATTCTTTGATAATTCCAAGATCTGTGTCTGGTGCTGATGTTTGCTTTGTTTCTTCACACCATGTTTTCTCTAGCCTTTTAACATGACTTGTAATTTTGGGTTAAAATCTGGATATGAAATAGCAGGTAATATGAACCAAAGTAAAAGAACTTTTTTGTGGGTTTTATGTTTATCTGACTAGGAATTTGGCTATATTTAATATTTTCCATAGCTGTAGGTGCCAGAGGCTTCAAATTCCTCTGGTGTTCTTGTTTTTATCTCCCCTATTGTCTCTGAGCTTCTCTAAAAACTCTTTCCCAATTAGAATCTGAGCCTTGTATCACTTTAAGTTGTAACCCACTTTTATAATTCTGAATCCATGTTAATGTGATGGTATAGTGGTGGGGAAGGGAAGCATTCTATAATCCTTTGATTAAATCTGCTTTTAGTGGGTCTGTGCCGCTGAGTTGTGACTTACAAGTGTTTCTTAGCTCCCAATTCCCCTCTTATGTGAGACAGGTAGCCTAGAGGGTGTGGAGCTGAGTAAATGCCCTGCCCTCTGGGTGGGATAAGACTCTACTACAGTTTTTCCCCTGGAGAGTAGGACTTTGTTATGGAGAATACTCAGGGCGTATTTCAAAATGGTTACTTTTCCCTTCCCCCTGTGAGGAGGTGCATATTTTTAAACAATTTCATAATTATTAACATCACTCCTCACTTTACAAAAGGGTCTTATAAGGACATGGAATAGTAAAAGGAGTTTAATATTTCTAAAATTTCTTTTGGAGATCTACAAACCATTTTTTGGTGAGTAATGTTTTAGAACCGACACTATGGAGGAGAAGGGAGCTGGTTATATTTTTAAGAGTTGTGTTTATTGACATTTATTTCTTTTGGGTAGTGGATTTTGAAAAATTGTCACCAATCACAGAAATTAGAGTTAAATCTTCTTTCCTAGGTCTGCCTTTGAATTAGGCAAGTTAAAAAGCCTGAATGGCATCCTCTGTGTTATTTGCCATATTTTGCACTCTAATAGTGTATATCTACAGCAAGAAGAAAACAATATAATTCATTTTTTGTAGCATAGACCTTTCTGTGCTCCCGCTGATTTTTAATGATGTTGAAAAGATACCTAGATAAAAATAATACTCTATGCACAGAATGACAACTTTTTAGATATGAATTTGTCCATTCTTTCTTAATAGATATGCATCTCAAAAGAATCAGGTCTTACACTGATTACAATACATATTTTTTCTGAAAATTTATTATAAAGAAAAAATTGTTTTTTCTATGTCACACCTGAGTCTCATTAAAAATGCTACACTTTGTTGGATGGAAAGGTTTAGAAGAAATCTGCCGTTGTTTCATGTTAATCCCTCTGGCCCAATTGGTAAGAATCATGCATTTGGAAGGAAGCAGGACTCCCTGGGGTTACAAGATAAAGAAAAAGTAAGTCGATAAACAATCAATATTATTGCCTCATGTATCACAGCACTGAATCTTTGTTAGTTTAATATAGATTCAAGAACGGTAACCAGTGTGAAATTATAGCATACTTACAAATTCTGGCAGGACAATACCAATGAAATATTCCATTAATTTGACCCATATCTAACAAATTACATGAAACATAAATCCTAGCATAAAATCTAAGCCCCTTTTTTGCTTCAGTTTTAAACTACATGGTTTTTATGTTGCCTGTATAAATCAAACACATGGTTATTTTACAAGAGTTTCAAAAGTGAAAAGTTAACCTAGTTTCTATGTAGAACAAGAAAAAAAAACTTGCTTACTAGTAAAATTAAGCAAAAGCAGCAACCCTTTTTTCCATTGTTTTAACACATTTTTGGAGTCACAGTTCTGACCCAAAATAAGCTCACATCTATTGGAAGTAATGATATATTACTGTAATTTGAGATCATGTTGAGGCAGAAAAAATCAAAACTGGCAGTGGAAGTGTCGACGAAAATAATCCATAACCGATCTATAAATGAGAATTTGGGTGAGTTTATTCTGAGCTTAAATCTTAGGATTATAACCCGGGGGAGTCTTTCCACAAAGGAACAAAGCACTCCAAAGAAGTGGGGGTACACAGGGTGGTTATATACCCTCAAAGAGGGTGTTTCACATATGATTGAAATGTCCCTCCCACAATAGTCACAAGATCGCCCTGTCAGCCCAGCACTTGATGGACACAGCAGGTAGTGGGCCTGCTATCTCGGTGGGCGTAGCAGGAGGCAAGTCTATTGTCTCAAGCTGGGCAGTCACAGGTGAGCACAGCAATCAGTTTCTATTCTAAGGAAAGATACTTAATCCTTAAGGAGATGCCAACGTTGGGAGGGGGAGAGAAGTTTCACCTTTATCTCAAGGGCCTTTGTTCTTGCCATAGGGAATCTCTAAAGCAGATATAGGATGCATTCTCAACAGCCTCGTCAGGCCCTTTTGGAAAGACAAGGTCAAGCCGAATTAGGTTTGTACCAAGTGGCTTCCTCATATACTCCAATATATCCTATTGCTTGCCATTTTTATTTGTCATTTTCCCCTTTTGATCTCTAATCTTTTGATAGAAAGCATTGATGATCAAAATATTGTCCTTTGGCGCCAGGATGGTTGCTGCCTGCCCTGAGTCCATCATGTCCCTCAGTGCTAGGCTTTTATTTCATTTATTTGCCTAGTCGTCCATGTTGGGGGGAAATAGTGGACAAGCATAGAGTTATATATATATATATTAACAGAGGAAGCATTTCATATGTCATGTAATTTCCAATTAATTTTAGATTGTTGTGCAAACATTGTATATGTGCTTTTCTATGACACTTCACATTTACATTGTATGATTCTAGAACAAGTACAGTAACAATAGTAACTCAGCATTTTTAAAAGGATTAGTCTGAAATGAATTCTTAGTCATAGTCCCTATCAGAAAAGGAAATTTGTCCAGGGTTATAAGACAGATCAACCGTCTCAAGCCATTGAGCAATCATTACTCTAGTTTGTATGCTACTCTTACAATACTGAGTAAAGAAAACAACAATTAGTTTGAATATTATGACCAGTACAAGGATTCCAATAAGTAATAGAAATGGGAATTCCAATCCGGATTGAAAAAGGGAACAGGTACTGAAAGGGATCTAACCAAACAATTCAAGACTGGGTGTTGGATCGCATAAGGCATCCACTTGCTTCTTCATGTATTTTAGCAGAGATGACACATTGGAAGATTCATCACGTATAAAAGCACAGCACCCAGTCTCAATGATTGTATATGGACCACCTTGGGATGCAGTAAGAATATCTAAAGCCATTCTGTTTTGAAGGACAGCCCTTCACATTAAAGACATTTCAGTATTTAATAAGGCTATTCCTGCTTGACTATCATTAAGGGCTTCTTGAGTAAACTTAGTCAGATCTTCCATATGTAATAATGGCATCTTTTAGCCCCAAAGAAGCAGCACATATAGTTGCAAATATAGCCATACCAGTGGAGCACTGAACAAGCCCATCCGGCCTTAAAGAGAGGGAGATTGGCAAGAAGTTTTAACTCAGCCTGACTTCTTCCCTGCTTTTAAAGGAAACTCAGGGTGCAGTGTTTTAGCCATCCAGGCAGTAGCCAAGGCCAAAGATTTGTTCCACATAACCACTGAGTTCCATTAGGAGTCACTCAGTAAATTCCTGGACTTCAAGATCAGTCTGTCCAAATTAATCCCTTTCTTTAGGTATGATAGTATTCCAAACAAATTATAACAAAGGTTTACAGTGTAAGCATAGCAAATGTTTAAATGAGGAGATAGAAGGTTGGGAATACAGGCCTGGTCCGGAGTCTTGGGACAGCCGTCTACAACAGATGTCGTCGTCTTCTCCTCCTGGTATGGTCCTTTCCAACTGGGCTGTATAGAGTCTTATTTGACATATCTTTCACTAAATAAATTCTTCAGGTTATAGCCCATGATTCTTAAGTTCTGGGATCTCTGTGAAAGAATCAGCTACCAATCTTTCATTTTACTTTAAGTACCTCAATAAGACCATGACAACAATGTAATATATCCCTTAAGAAAAGCTGGTTCATATATTTCTTCATCTAATTGCATAGGCTGTTTTATTATTATTTCAAAATGAGACAGCTGATATTTACAAAAAGTATAGATCTAAGATTAAGAAGCACTAGCACAAGAGCTTTTGGCTGTGAGAGAGTAAATGCTTCTGAAAGCTTGCCAATTAAGTTCTAGTTGTGCCATTAGTTTTACTAGTCCTGAGGATTGAGGATGGTAAGCGCAGTGGAAATGCTGCAATATTGGCCAAACATTACAAACAGATTTGAGTTCCCCAGTCATTATGTAACTCAGTAGGAATTCCCCAAACAGGAATTATTCTCTCTAATAGTAATTTACCTACTGTTAAAGCCATTGCTCTTCTGCAAGGAAAGGCCTCAAAACAACGTGAGAACACACAGATCATTACAAGGTATATTTATCCTTGAGATGGTGGCATTTGGACAAAGTCCAATTGTACCTCAAAGTGTCCCTTAGGAAGGGGAAAGTGGCTTTGTGACCCATGAAGTGGGTTTCTTATTGGGCCCGAACCACATCTGCGAGGGGGTGTCAAAAATTCCACCTTTTGACTGCCATATCTGTTTCTCTTGTTCCGTGGCAATTTCTTGAGCCTGTAAAAGGAAATCTTTTACTGGGTTAGCAGAGTTAACAGAAAGCAGCAGGCATTCTTGAGGCTAGACAGTGTAACATCCTCACTTATCATTTAAGTAAGACTCATTTGTAAACCAAATTAGACAATAGAATGCAGTCGTGGTCTTCTCTCCCTTGTGATGTTGGAAGCAACGTAACAAGGTTAATGGTTGGAACAAATTATAAATTAGTTCCTGTGTCCAGGGGGGGCAGGCAGTCAAGAAGACTTCTGGATGTCAGAGTCAAAGCATCTTTTTGCAGCTTGAAAGGTCTCTGATGATGTCATCGGGCATTCAGGTATCTTTCTGAGTGGCTTACAGCTTACACAGCAACAGACAGGAATCTCTCTTAAGTTTCTATCAAGTCGTTCAGCTTCAGTTTGCAAGGTTTCAGGAAAAAGAGCATGATCAATTCTCAATGATTCCAAGTGAAAATGAGGTAAAAAATTTAAAACATTAGTTTGGAGGTTTGTAACCAGATATTTCAGTAGAAGAATTCAGGATCCAGTTCAGTTCACAGGTAGAAAAAGCCTCAAAGATAATTAACAGAACTAGGATCTAATATCCTATTAATAATTAACAGAACTGTGGATCTAATATCCACAAATGCGTATTATAGTTTTTCACTGAAACATAATTCTTCTCTCTAAAATCACCTTCATTTTACCAAAGATAGTCAAATTAAGACTAATTGGTTTGCAAAATAAGTTTAGTTTCAAGAAACTTGGCCCAATTATTGACATAAGTGCAGCAAGAATAGCAATTGATCATATAGGCTCTTAAATCTGCTTTTGCTGGAATCTCAGATTGAACTTTAAAGACTTCTTGAGGCCAGAAAAGCCAAGCCAAGGATTTGTGCCATCAGGCCTTGTCTGCAATACCTTAGATTTGGGTGAATTTCTCTCCTTTCTTGAGATTCCCCAAAATATTGAGGTTCATTGCACCTGCCAGATAAGCAAGCTTCCTTACTTACCAGGTAAGATTGCTGGAATCTCTCTCTGTAAAGCAAGGTACCAGGCCCATTTTTCCAAGTGGCTTTATTTCCAGAAAGTCAACCTTATTCCTCAAAGGCAGTATTGTCATATCTTAGTCTGTATGTTTCTCTCAAATATGACATTCCAGTCAAAGTTTTGGTAAGATAACAAATGTGCTGTTATAAGGAGAACAGATTCTTATTGAACTTATGCAAATAACTATATTGCCACGAAATAACCATACTCACTCACAAAGAGTTTCCAAATTCTGGAGGGATCAGGCAGGGAGAAAAAGATAAATGTTTCAGTTTTGCTCATAAAGGTATAATTTCACTAATTGCTGGAAGTCATAGTTAGCATAAGAGAAAAGATTTCCTTAAATCTAAGAAAACAAAACAACACATCAAAAACAATATTTCAAACAATAGTCATAAAAAAAATTATAATCATTCTCAGTTGATTCAGTCCTGTATAACCAGTTCTTGATCTTAATCTTCTGTTAGCAATTTTATGAGGTCATCAGTTTTTCCATTATATTTCTGTAATTTCTTACCCAGTTCAGTTCTATGATCTGAAAGTTTGTCAGAAACCTGTATTCCAGAGTAAGCGTCAGAGTCCTTTCCATGAATTCCTCTGAAGATGAGACATATTTGCAAAAGCAAAAAGCATCAGAGTAAAACAACTGACTGTAAACAACAAAAGACTTAAAAATGGCAATTGACAGAGAAATTTATTATTCCTGTGATATACAACACCTTAAACTAATAATTAGAATTATGACTGATAACCAGGACAGATCAGAATTTTAGGAATGTTATATAATTTTCAAAACACTTATATCAGTAACATTTACCCACAATACCAACTAAGAAATATAATACCAACTAAGAAAGATTATCATCACTTATCTGACAATGCTTCCAATGTAATTTAACAGACAAAATAAGCCTAATTAGTTTAGAATCTTCCACCTTATAGGAAGAGAGAGCAAATTTCTCTGTGAAGTCTCAGGGGCCCTCTGAAAATCCTCAGAGCAATTCTCTTCCTTCATTCAGGTCAAAGGAAAACCTTTATTTAGGACTTGAGTATTTTTTTATTTTGAGAGAATAGCTTGTCAAAAATATCAAAAGGTTTTTAAAAAACTTATTTAAACAACGCTCACTGTGAAACAATGCTTAGGTATCAAGAGCAAAAAAACCTTAATAGAGAGACCTCTGTCTTTTTGCACCTAGGAAACATAAACATAGATACAACAAAACGTAGATCTTTTGTAAACTTACTCAGAAGGAAAAACCTTTTATAATCTCTTTATCAAGAGCAGACTAAGAGTTTAAGAAAACTATCCTTTTAAGAGCGAGCCAAATTCTAATTTTTGTACCAGTTTACTTTTTCATATTAAAACCCATTTACTTAATTAATTTCAATCTGAACCAACTTGACCAGGTACAAAACTCTTTTCAGAATTTCTTTCACAAACCTTCTACAACTTTCTTTTTGCCTTCAGAATTTGTCCCATGCTTTTTTTCCTTTTTCCCTTTCTAGTACATTAGGACAAATTTATCTTTCTTAACCGAACAAACAAAAATATTTCCATTCTTTATACCTTCTTTACTGAAAACACACATTTTAACTTTCCTTGAATACAGAGCTATTTTCCTTATTAATTCCCAGTAGCTTTAATTATATATGTTAATTAGAACTTTTAACCATTAACAGACCCTAGCAAACACTAAAAAGGTAAGCAATTATGAATTATCTTTTATATCAGCATTCTAAACACTTCATAATTTCTAGGAACACATCACTTTACAGTAAAAGATCCAAAGACTTTTAGCATCTCTGCGATGAAAACCAAAAGTAGCTAAACTTAGATGTTTAGAAATGTTTGTGTTCTATCCAATCCAAAAATTACCCAGATACTCAGATTTTTATCACTTAACTTAGCAGAACTCAAGATTGCTACCAAAAAGAATTTGGAAGCTGTTTTTTTTCTCCCCTCCTTTTCTCTTTTTTTTCAGTCTTAGGAATTAGTGATGGGCTAGGTAGTAGTTCCTGGAGAGGGGAGATGATAATCCTTTTCGAGATAAAGGCACTTGGTGGAATGTGAACTGCCTCTAGAGCTGTATTTCCAGTCTTGCAAGGATTTTCTAAGGACAGTTGCTATTGATTTCCCAGAAACTGGATTGTAACTTGAATGACATTCTAGGTTGATGTACATGTCCAATTGCATCATAAAGGCACAGAGAAACTCCTCAAGTTTTTGATTTTACAGAAGGTCCAGGTTCTGGTCAGGTCCAGCCTGAACTTAACCTCGACTTGGTAACAACAGAACAGATGATGAGCAAAACAGACAAAGAAAAGAAAAGAAGAGATCAGACCTCGCCCTCATGACCTCTTCCAGAGGGTTATCAAGATAAGAGTCACACAGCAGTTCCTATGCTGGGCACATAACCCCAGCAGGACAGTTCACAGAATAAATCACAGGTCTCCTACCCTTATAACTGACTCAATACGTGACTAAAATACTCAATGAGTCAACTGTCAAGAGAGGGCACCCCACTTAGGGTTGCTGGGGTGATCAGGCCCAGAAACCCAAAGTTGGGGCTCCCAGGGGTGGAGCCTTTGACTCTTTAAAGATTTCCTTGTTTCCCGGTTGCAAAGCTCAAAAGGAGACGAAAATGGCCATTGTAACTCTAAGAGAGATGAAGACATTTGGGTTAGTTCTATTCAGAAAAACCTTTTGTAAGCGCTTACTTTAAGTCAATGGAATAGAGCTCTTTAGAAAAGAAGAAGGAGATGAGCTCTGAGATTCCAAAGGCAGCTGCAGAGGAGATGGAAGGGATAAGCGGGCTGGGACGGTTTCTGACTTCTTATCCTTTTTTTTTTTAATTCAGATACAGTCTCTGCCAATTTACGGTTAGTCTCCTGTAAAGAATTCACTTTATCATTATTACGTTTTGAAGCCTCTAAATGCCAATCATAATAAGCTTCCCATTCTTTTGCTTTAGTTTTAGAGCCGGCTCTTTCTACTTGTGCGTGCAAATACAGTAGCTTTGAGATATCGAACGTTCCCCACTTTGGCCACTTAAGTCATTCTTAGTTAATCCTTCCCATTTTGTTAGATACTTGCAAGCATTGTTTCCATCCAGGAAACCAGCTGGAGTCCTATTGGGAGGTTGTCCATCCGGGAGCTGGCCGGCTTTAAAAGCACGGTTTTCCCATTTTCTTTTTGCTTGTCTGTTTTTTTCTTTAAATAAAGTCTGAACAACTTCTAAGGACAGTGTAGTGGGTCAGAAGTGTGCTGCTTGTGAGTGTTACTCCCTATAGAAAGGTCGTAAACACTCTCTTACGTGCCTCGGTTTTTCCCTCTGGCTGCCTAACACCGCCGTGGGAGCTCGAAGCGCGGGGGTGACCAGCCCTTATGTGCACGTCCCGGGACGAGCCTGTAATTAATTACCGTGTATGAGAGTGGAGTTCCCTATGGGACCGCTGCAGGTCACGAGGATTGATCCTCTGACACTCCTGCTGAGGTCCTTAGTCACCTAACGGCGCCTTTTGGTAAAAGCCGGGAGGAGCAAGTGTCCCTTTTCTTTGGAACTGAACACGTTCAGTCTCTCATTTCTCTATCAAGCAGTTTGTTCAGACTTTATAAACACAATTTTTTCCAATTTAAAGCCAAATTAAAAGGACAACCAACCCAGCTCACTCCAAGCTCCTCTAAGCTCCTGCAGCTTAGGAATTCTCTCTCTGTTTTTCTCCACCTAGGAACTGTACCAGTACCCCTCAAAACCTCTAGTCTTAAGACCTTACCCAGCTCATATAAACTCTTGGACCATCAACTTAAAATAAGGAGGTCCGGGTTTCAGGAGAACTCACCAAGGTCACCTGAAGAATGCAGTGATCCGGGGGGCTCAATGGGCCCTTATGCCCTAAATGCCGGTTCAGTGTAGATTCCAGGTGGCCTCCGGTGGGTTTCTCTGAAATCGTGCTGACTACTCCAAGAACTGTCAACGAAAATAATCCGTAACCAATCTATAAATGAAAATTTGGGTGAGTGTATTCTGAGCTTAAATCTTAGGATTATAACCCGGGGGAGTCTTTCCACAAAGGAACAAAGCACTCCAAAGAAGTGGGGGTACACAGGGTGGTTATATACCCTTGAAGAGGGTGTTTCACATATGATTGAAATGTCCCTCCCACAATAGTCACAAGATCGCCCTGTCAGCACAGCGCTTGATGAACACAGCAGGTAGTGGGCCTGCTATCTCAGTGGGCGTAGCAGGAGTCAAGTCTATTGTCTCAAGCTGGGCAGTCACAGGTGAGCACAGCAATCAGTTTCTAGCCTAAGGAAAGATGCTTAATCCTTAAGGAGATGCCAACGTTGGGAGGGGGAGAGAAGTTTCACCTTTATCTCAAGGGCCTTTGCTCTTGCCATGGGGAATCTCTAAAGCAGATATACAATGCATGCTCAATGGCCTTGGTCAGGCCCTTTTGGAAGACAAGGTCAAGCCGAATTAGGTTTGTACCAAATGGCTTCCTCATATTCTCCAATATATCCTATTGCTTGCCATTTTTATTCGGCAGAAGTAAGACCAATGAAGGAATTTCTGTGAAACAAAAAGAAAAAAGGACTTTTAGCAGAAAAATATCCCTAATATATTTAAAGAAGTTATTAATTTTGGGAAAAAAATAATAAAGTAAGCTCAGCATTAAATACAAATACCAGAAACTATCTCACTGCAAACAGTGAACTGTGACAATTGTGAAGAGATAAACTAAGGCATATTAAAAATTTTAAGAGTTTATTTGAGCAAAACTTGATTTCAATCTGGCAGCGCCCGAACAGAAGGAGGAGGAATGCTCCACTGACAGCATCCTGGGGAGATTTAGACCTATAGATGAAGTGCAGAAGCAAAGAAAGGAAATGATTTGATTGGCTAGTGCTTAAAGCCTAGTGGCTTTGTGATTGGATGTCCTTAGTGTTTTGATTTTGTAACCTTGAGGCATTTACCAGCTTAGATTTGAGTTTGCTTATGTAGACCACTGTAGCATTAGAGCCACATCAGTCCAATGGTGTCCTTGTTTAATTAATTTAACATAAAATTGAGCTATACCTGATTTCTGTACTTCCAGAGAGCAACAAGTATTTAGAAACATCCCCAGTTTGTTTTTTCCAAAATATCACATCCTTTTGTTCTCTGGGAAATGGCTTATTGAAAAAAAAGACCCTTCTCAATGTGGCTTAGATAAGACTCTTGTCCACTCTCTCTCATGACTCCCCTAAGACAAGCTTTGACTCCTTTGTTTACCTGTGAGAAGTCTCAGACCGTCCTCTTTTGCCTGAACCTGCTGTCAAGACCAGACACAGACTCTACAACTCCCCATTGTGGGTAATCGGAAAATTCCCTCCTTCCTCACTTGGTTCTTATGGCTGGTTGCAGAATTAAAGTGACATGAGGCAGGTTAACAGGAGATAAATCAAACAAAGCTTAATATGTGCACACAGGGAATTCACATAAGCAAAAAAATTCCAAAGACAGGTAAAATGAATTCTATATGTCTTTCTAGACTAAGGAGAAGGAGGTAGGTGTCTGGGCTTTCAAAGAGAATAAGGCTATTTACAGGATGATGAAAGAGTTAATGTTTGGTAAACAAACATTGTTGGATTGTCTAGAGACAATAGGACACAGGGAACTTAGATCTAACAGGTCTCTCTAGATCTCTCTCTGCTTACCACACCTAGATCATATTGTACCATAGTTATCCAAGGTGATAGCTCCTTCCTGGCACATGCCTTCTATCTTTAATTCTTTTAGGTTGTTAGGGGGAGGGTCAAAGTTTATTCTTGAGTCTTTTGTTCTTAAAAATAATCAATCTAAAATAATCAATATCCCAAAGAAGCATATTTTGGGGTAGAAAATTTTATTACGCTCACCCATTCTTTGTCTCATGAGCGATGAGCTGTGATTAGAATCACTTATTCCCCTGAAACTAGGTAACCACAGAGGAAAACATTTGCTGTTCAGATAACCGACTGAGACTCTCCCTGCTTGAAAAGCAATCCAAATGTAAGTCAATCCATCTGCAACATGTTTACTGGCGAAGTCAGACTGCTGAGACCCTCCAATCTTTAGATCTGGGGTACTCTGCCTATTTCAACTGCCTTATAAACTCAATATCCTTGATCTTCTCACTTGTTCTTTTTTTTTTGTCTCTGACAGCTGTTTACACTAATTATGTTTTCTTTTCATTTCCATGAAGCTATTCTACAGTTATTTAGCATTAGTTATGAAATGCATGACTGCAGAAACACTGCTTATTGGGAATGTACAAGTTCACAGGTAAAGTGACACAGTTGTAAACCAGACTCTGTACTTGGCTCTGAGAATAAAAATGTTTATAATACCCTAAGAATCTTATCATGTAGTATGAAAGATACATTTTAATAAAGACTACTTCAGGATTATTGTGTAAAGACTATGATACACGTATGGAAAGATTCATCTTAGGTCACAGAGAAAGAACACTTAGGACAGCAGACAGCTTCGTAGACATGTTGAAGAGGTGATCAATGACCTTGAGACTTAAAGGGGAGAAGGAGTTAGCTGAACCAAAAGAAAGAACGATGGAAGTCTGGGCCACACAGCGGGAGGTGCATGAGCACAGAACGTTGCCTTGTCTTTCACTTTTCTTAGCAATGAATAACCTAACCTTTCTGACCAACTTTTAGGAATCCAGACAGCCAATTTAGATACTGCTGATCCCTTCACCTAACCCAAGTATGAAATTTGACCCTGAAAGCATTTTAATCTTCAAGGAAATACAAGAACATACAAGTAAATGCTGGCTTGTATAAAGTTATGCTTACCATTGTATAATGTCATTTAATAATATAAATATGTACTAAATAATTGATAAGCTATATATATATTGGAGAACATAATCGTTAAGTTTTCATTGCATTAAGACTCATTCCAATAAAAATTTGATCATTATTCTAAAGGTTTATTCCATAGAGGTTGCCCCATAGAGATTTTACTCTGGCATTATTGACATCATGGTTCTCAAAATACTTTGTTCCATTGTCTGCCTCTCCATTTGCATTGGTTTTCTCCTGCACGAGAGTCTTTCTCTAACTTTCCTTTAGTGAATCTTTATTTGAATGACCTTACTGCAATCTAGTTACTCAAGCCCTTGCTGTACCTCTGTGTAGACACCTTCATTTCAGAAATTATCACAGTGAACAGAATTTAGTTGTCCACATACTTCATCCGTCCCTAGGAAAACAAAGTTCCTTGAGAGTAGTAGCTTTAGCTTGTTTATCTCTAATTCCTGGTGTCTAGCTCAGTATCTGGAAGACAGCAGACCCTAAAAATAGTATAGAGTGAATAATTCATCTTAAGTTAAAAAACAAACCTATAAGAGAGGAAAAAAAGAAAATTTCTCAAGTCTGAAGAGAATAGAATGACCCAACAGGTAATAACTGTATGGCATGAATTGAAGATTTTGCCAAAGATTCTTGAGCATTCTAAGTCATATTTGTTTAAGGAGGTGAAAATGAGCCAGTGGAATAATTTTAGGAAGGGGCATATCTGGACTGAATAAGATACTAAGTTTATTATTAATATTATTTCCAAAGATAAGGATTGACATATTTTAATGCAGTCCACGTGAATTCCTACATTCTTGGATGAAGAGTTGGGAGGTAAAAAAAAGAGAAAAAAAACTGGATTCAGAAATAGAATACAATACATTTTAGTACATGATTCCACAATGTGAACATAGGACTGGGAAGGGTGAAAAATGATTCATAGCCTCTGAGATTTGGGGATTATCAGAATTCTTTTAAAAATTATTGGAAAGAAGAGGGAAATGGGAAGGAAGGCAAAAATTTGGTCCCATTTATGATCAAGAAAGGTCCAGCAGGTATGTAACCTGTGAGGATAGAGAGCGCAAAGGATCAGGTCTAGAAGCATAAATCAAAGTCATCCTGGCACCCTTGATATTTGAAATCACATGAATAGATGACCGAGAAAACTAACAGCACCACGTTTCAACCCTCAGGAGCATTATTTGTTATTGGTTAACAGGTATTGCACAGGTGTAGAAAAACACAGAAGTGATTTCATTTGAGAAAATGATGTATTTCCAGGCTTTCAATATGACAGGGATCGAGTGACAAAACAGCACTTCAAAAAGAAGATGGATGGAGCAGGAATTTCTTGAAAATGCAGTTTATTCATACATGCTTAAAGACAAAGGAGAATGTTGTGTTTGCAAGATAGTGTTTAATTATCTGAAAAAGGAAAGTGGAATGTGAGGGAAAGTATCCTCAGTCAGTATAACACTTTTTAATAACTGCTACCTTGTCTTGAGTAAACTACTTTAGTAAAATAAATCACTCATGGAAGACTAACCCTTTCCAAAGGCAGCATTTAGGAACATCTTTCTTCTTATATGTGTTAGTACATCTTTCGTTAGTTCAGCAATGCTTCAGACGGACATATTACACCTGCCATAATCTGTGAATAGAAAGTAGGAACAGATATTTTTATTGCAATATTCTTGGAGTGGGGAGTTACAGGAATTCTAGGAATATGTTATTATTCTGGTTGGTTTGAAATGTAGAAAATTTCAATGCTTGTGAATACGGTGCATTTACCTGTGGCTTGATGGTTTGCTGAAGAGAGAGTGCAGAATCCCCAGTTCTCCATTTAACATTTATTTTTCAGGTTTGAATTAATTCAGTGTACTGAGAATCTAAGAATCAGTATCTTGGCAAGAATTCTCGGACTTGGAGTTGGCACAAATAGGTCCCTTACTTTTGATGCAAAAGTTTGAATTTATAAACTGTAGTTTTAAATTTGCATTTATTTTTAATAAATTAATTCAGTATTCAAATCATGCCAGGTTGAATCTGAGAAATGAGCCTTAGGGAACAGTTATAGTACAAATCTAGATACTTATTATTACTTAACTGATTTTAAACCACGAAAGCTAATCAACCACATGAAAGCTTTGTATGTTTTTAATTAAACTCTCAAATTAAAAGTCAAGCATTCTACTTCCACAAATTTTTACATTCCAGTAGTTTGTTTGATTAAGCTTTCTCTTATGAATATTCTCCAGTGATAGATTTTTCTTTACATAAGTAATAATCATACTATTTAACACTTATTGAAGTTTTACCGTATTTCAATAACTTTCTAAATTCTTTTTATTGTTTAGCTGATTTAATCTTAAAACTATTTCAAAAAGTTATCAACTGTATCTTACATACTAAAAAAATATGCACAAATAGATTAAAGAGTTTGAGGAAGATCAGAAGTTCATGGATGTGAAAATGCATTTACACACTTATGAATATTATGTTTTATAAGATAAAGTCATATAGTCAAAACTTCTGTAATGTCTTTTCTCCAAATAAAACAATGTCACCAAATTTCCATATGTCAGCTCTATCGGCAAAATGTGACAGTTGCAATACAAATCCGGAAATCTTAAAAGAGGTTTCTACAAATTCTTCCATGATGCTTGTTACCATCATAGGTATTTTATCAAACAAAGAAATTTGGCTGCATAGGTCATATCCATGTGGTCACAGGCCAACACATTTAGTAAAATATTTCCTATTGATTCCTTAAATTACCTTGCTTCATTCTGCTACAAATGTTTAAGGAATGGCTTTTTAATTACCTGAGACTACTGCAACTCTTCCATTTATGAATATCAGCAGTTGAGACCCATCTGAATGCACATAGAAACTGTTTATTCTTCCTTCTCTATTTAGTAAACAATAATAGCTTGCTGGGTGTCAAAATATGTACTAAGTAATGGAGATACAATGGTAATGTTGCATAATCTCAGTAAACCCACAGACTACTGAAAAAATAAAACAGATAAACCTCTGTAATAATAGATTAGCAAAAGTTTGAAGTAACAAAGGGACACAACTAAACATCTTTTGGAGGTGAGAAGGACGAAGGAGATGTTTTCTGAAATTATGGGATGTCTGCTGGTGTGGTCGAGAAGGGTTTGGGGATGGGCATGGATCGCATCTCCATAGAAGAGATAACCTTATCAAAGTCTTTCAGAATTTTTTTCCTAACAAGTATAACATTTTTTTATTAGCACGTTTTTTTCTTTCCTAATATCATATGAGATAAATTTTATTGGCAATAAATCTCAAGAGCATGTCCAATGCAATGACTGAAACAGATGGTTTAGTTTTGTTTAATCCAACAAATCTGAGCCAATAAGCTCCTGCACTGGCCTTTGCTTAGCTGTGCTTTGCTGTAGGTAGCAGGTGAATTTTAACTGCTTCCTGGCTGAGTGGACAGCAGACATGTGACTAAACTGTTCCTCTGTAGCTTGCCTGCTTAGAGACCTTGAGAAAATGATTCAATTTTCCTGAAAATATTTCAACCTGACATTTATAGTACTGCTTAGCCCATAGAATTGATAATCCTATTTAAATGAAATATTTAAATCATCTGGGACTGAGTAAGGTATAGTAAGTACTCAATAATTACATACAAATGTTGGTATTATTATTCTCTCAATCTCAAGTCTAGAGAAATACAGTTTACCTATGGCAGACATTGGCATGTATGTAAATTGTATCACTTTTACTTCAGCACCAGCTATTTAAGTCAATGTTAGCTAATTTAAGAGTTAATCAAATCCTCTTGTATAACTCAGATAATTGCTTTTTCTTTAAATTCCCTCCAGAAAATTATATGTTATGAGCAGAAATTCATTTTAACTTTGAAAATTATACCGTAGCTGATTGTTCTTTGTGCGTTTTGCAATCATCTTTGTGCCAAGACAATAAAATAAGACATATATATAAACAAATTTGTTTTGCTCCTAGTTAGTTTTTTGCCTTTTTGTTTTTGAAATATTTTTCAACATATGTTCAGCAAATGTGAGCATTCAGCTCGAATTATGGGAACTTAAACATCAAAGCTACAATAGTTAAAAATACAGTATCCACTCATCCACCCACCACCCATCCTTTTAGTCATTCAGTACACCATTTACTGATTACCTATGATATGGCAGGTAAATATCACTAACACATTATGATATATTGTGGTATATCAATATCATATATTATGTGGTGTTAGCATCAGGGAATACAGAGATGAAGACATTCAGTTCCCAGTCTAGAGGGAGAGTGTGTGCATGTTTTGTTTGGCCGGGATTTTCAGAGTTCAGAGACAGGGAGAGAAGATATATTAATGATTTAACATAATGTGATACATATCGTTACTAGAGAAGTAATAACAAAGTGCTGTACAGAAGAGATGAGGCAGGAATGCTGCTGCAGATGGAAACCATGCAGAGGAGTTTGCATTTTAATTGGACTTTCAAGAAAGAGTATTTGTGTAGTCCATATATATTGCCCAGGTGCAGGCAAAAGTTTAGCTGGAAATTTAGGTACACTGGCTCAAATTCCTGTTCAATACACTGTACACGTCCAAAGCCCTACCTGTGATTTCTGCAAATTCCTGGGGATTTAGACTTTTAGAGACATTTCTGCCTTTAGGCTCAGACTTTTTTACCTGACTTCATGGCACCAAGCACTTCAGGTACCACTGGAAACAAACGAGCAAACCAAATAACTTAAAGAATATTTATGGCTATGTTTCAGAGAGCAGAATGTGATCTATGATTTTTTTTCTGAACCTATCAACATTTTTTTATGGGGTTCCATTGTGACACATTCCATTTAAATGTAAAGAAAGTCATGAATCCGAGTGAAATCTGCTTACATTTTTCAATAAATCTTAGCCTTTCTCTTTCATCCACACTTGTATGACTAATATAGCTCATTGAAAGAAAGCTGGATTTCCTGCACAGTTAATTGATACAGAATATTTATTACAGATCTCAAAGAACACAGATGGATTTTCAGAGCCCTTGGTTAACTTGGCAGTGATGGCCATTAGAGATTTTTTATTTTTCCCATGAAGGGTATACTCAGTCAACTTAATGTGCATGTCAGAATAAATCCTCATACAATACCTAATTCCACAAGGCCATCATATAAGTTTATGTTCAATAAATCTGTTGTTTAAAAAGAAAAAAGAAAGATAATGGATCACTATCTCCATGAAATGAGAAAAAAGAATATCCCAGTCCACTTTTCTTATTTTCTAAATATAAGTAAATATATAAATAGAGCAAAAATTAATTTAAAAAGTTTTGGTCTGATGTACTATGCAATTGCTCTATGATTTAAACTGTAGCCTTTGTTTTAATGACCTTATATCCCCAGGTGCTCTTGGTGGCAATATCTCAAATCAATTCAGTTTAAGCTGGCTGGCAGGGATTTTAGGTTTTGAGATCACCTGGATTTTCTAAATGCAGACCTGAATATTTCTGGGTCATTTACACTGTATTGAATTTGGCTCTATATTTTTGTCATGCAATAAAGTTTAATTTAATATTTTATATACATTAATCTGGTGTTCTTTGTTTTTTTCCTTACCATACACGGCAAGATCACCTAAGTTATTTGCAACTTAATTTAGATTCTAAGCAATTTGAGTACAGTGAGTCATTTATTTCTTGTCCCCACATTATTTAGCACTTTGCTTAGAAAATTATTTATAATTGCTTTTACCCACATAGTTCTATAAATGATGCAAGCCCTTGCATATTGGATGCAATATGAGTCTGGTGACTGTTGGTTTATTTAAAGAATGAATGAAAATCGAAATAACTATCTAATGTTGAAACTCTGTCCTAGGATCTTGACGGAATTATTGAATTATCTGCTTCCTCATGGATTTTACAGTTCTCAGGGATTTTTCTTTCACATTGTTGCTAAATACTTGGTTTTTTAATCCTGTACAGAGGTCACATCAGAAGATAACTTTCAGAAAAACAGGGGCCAAGTGCATGTTGTTTGTTGATATACCTCCAGATTTTCACAAAGTACCTGGCACTTCATATGCATTCAATATTTATTCCATTAAGGATTGATTTGGCCTAGAAGATCTCACCCTAATTTGGCCTATAAGACCACACGAGTTGGTCCCTCCCTAAAATTCTAATTTCATGTCGCACTACTTGTGACATTTAGCATGTGCCTCTTCCTGCCATATTTTTATTTCCCTCTTAACAACTATTGCCTTTGCCATTCCTCTGCCTAGCATGATCTTCCCAAGAGCTTCAAGTGGCTCGTTCTCATTAATCAACTCTCAGTATGCCATCTTTTGTTTTATTCATGGTACATTTCCTATCTGAAATTGCCTTACATTTTCATTCATTTATCTGGTGTCACATTAATCTCATGGATGACAACACGGACCTTCTTCATTTTGTTCACTCCTGTCTTCCCAAAGGCAAGAATAATATCTGGTGCCCATTAGGTATTTCATAAATATTTTTAAATTTTTAACATAAAAAGATACACTCTGGCATGGAGTAAATGATTCACAAAGCATATTGTGGAAATTGTCCATGCTTCTACACGTTTTAAAGCAGTGCCATTTAATGGATACCTGTCGTCCCACTGAATGATTATACAAAAATTGACTTAACCCTCCTTCTCTTGCTCCGTGCCAATTTTCCCCTGGGACTTGAACCTCATTTTGCTTGGTCTCCTGGATCTCACAATTCTAGTCAAAGAGAGAAGGGAGCTCTCTTTTTTGTTAGAGAGAGGAGAGTTGGCCTAAGTTGCCCACTTCTAATGTCCATTTCCACAAGAATGTTAGTCATCTTATTTGAACTCCCAAAGGTGAGAGGAAGAACTCTCAATCATGTGATAACCACAGAACAGTCACATCAGAGGGAAAAAAATGGAGAAATTGATTAAACGGACTGCATGGCTCCTCTTCTGTCCCGGTGCCTTAGAAGATGAGGACACGGTGCTCACCTGTGTTTGCCTTCGTTCAGTTTTCTACTTGTACAATGGAGATCACGGAACTTACTCGAAATGGCAAAAAGCTATACTTCAAAAGACTTTAGTCAGGTAAAAGAATGAAAAAAAGGAATTATTTTTTGAAAAATCTGACTTTTAATTAGTGTCTATTATATACTAAGAACTATTCTGAATATTTCATGTGTGTAAGGACATCAAATTCTTATTACAACTGCACGAGGTATGGATATCATCAGTTCTATTCTAGGGAGGGAAAACATGATGCTCAGAAATTTTAAGCAATTTTCCTGAAATTGTCTTTTCCCTAAAGTGATATAGCCTAAATGATCACTCTTTTAAATGAAACATTTCATTGCAAAGTCTTTTTCTAATATTACACAGGAAATAGTGGTGGCACTGTGATTTGAATTCAGGTCTTCAACATCATAGTTCATGCTCTTCACTAGTAGCCTATTCTATCTTTAGACAAATTGGGTATTTAAAATATAAATGCCAAGGGCCAGCCCTGTGGCATGGTCATCAAGTTTGGCGCCCTCAGCTTCAGTGGCCCAGGGTTCACAGGTTTGGATTCTGGAAGTGGACCTGCTCCACTCATCAGCCAGGCTGTGGTGGTGACCCACATACAAAATAGAGGAAGATTGGCATAGATGTTAGCTCAGGGCAAATCTTCCTCAGCAAAAAGAAATGTACGTATATATAAATGCCAGAAGAGACTAAGATGGTCTAAGGATTAGCAAGACAGGAAAAGGATCCAGATGAAATTTGACAGATAAAATCCCTTTAGTCTTTCCTAGCTCTGAGTATGCATCAGTTCATTAGTGAAAAAATATTGGAAGTTTATATAAGACTATTACTACATGAACTTTGTAATTACTGTATTATAACATTCCTAACAAATCTTTGTTTTGCTTTCTTACTGAGTTATAGATTTTCTCTGGTTATTGATAAATTTAGCTAGATGGATGGAGTGTGTGGAGCAGAACACTGGTTACCGATGCCAGGGGAGGATGCCAACCACGTGGTGGCTAGGAAAGATCACCACGATGCCAGCCACGAGGAATAGAAGTCCAAGCACTTCTGCCTGCTGCATCTTGGTATTAGAGTTGCCAAGAAAAACAACAACACAGTCAAGCACTGGATGGAATAACGCTTTGCTCAGATAGAGAAGAGACAGAGCAAGATCAGCTCCAGTGGTGTATGTCAGTCCCTCACGACCAGCTTGTCTTTGCCCTGCAGACGACACAGGGCAAGTGGCCTACATGTACCCGACTCTTCCCAAATTAAAAGGATTGTTATTCCTCTTCCCCATAGAGTCTGAAATACTGAGACCTGGCAGCATACCTGCAGGTCATTGACACACAGGTTTAAGCAGAACAGAGAAGCCCAGATTGAGCCTGAAACAGGGACAGATATTCCCACACAAGGTGAAAAACCCGGCCCAGGCTGTATGGCCTTTTGATCTCCTGGTCAAGAAGTATTTCAGGCCTCCGGCTCATTCTTATTCAGCTAAGCAGCAATCAAAAGACTGTGTGAAAGAGACTGCATTTTCCAGCAGTGTGCAACATCTTCAACAGTTGCAGTGAATGTCCTATCCTTTCCATATTGTACATTATTGGCACTCTTGTCAATGATCAGTTGAGCACATATACATGGGTAATTTCAGGACTAGAAAATGGACCTGATTAGACATTTCTCCAAAAAGGACATACAAGTAACCAACAGGTATATGACAAGGCACTCAGCATCACTAATCATCAGGGAAATGTAATGAAAACCATAATATGAATCACTTTATATCTGTTAGAAGCTCTATTATCAAAAAAACAAGAGATAAGTGTTGATGAGGATGCAGAGAAAAGAAGAAGCTTGTACATTGTTGGTGGGAATGTATATTTGTGTATCTGCTATGGAAAACAGTATGAAGATTCTCAAAAAGCTAAAAATAGAACTGCTATATAATCCAGCATCCCACTTGTAGGTATATATCCAAAGGAATTAAAATGAGGATCTTGAAGACATATTTGCATTCCCATATTCAATGAAGCATTATTCACAGTGGACAAAACATGGAAGCAACCTAAATATCTGTTGGCAGATGAACGGATAAAGAAAAGTGGTATATAGATACAATGGAATATTATTCAGCCCTAAAAAACAAGGAAATTCTGTCATCTGTAACTTCATGGACGAACCTGGAGGACATTATACTAAGTGAAATATGCCAGTCACAAAAGAGTAAATACTGCATGATCCCACTTATATGTGGACACTAAAATAGTCAAACTCATAGAAGCTAAGAGTAGAATGGTGGTTACCAGGGGCTGGAGGGAGAGGACAAATGGGAGATTAGTCAAAGGATACAAAGTTTCAGTTTTGCAAAATGAATAGGTACTAGAGATCTCCTGTGCACCGTAGTGCCTGAAGTTAACAATAGTGTGTTGTATATTTTAAAATTTGTGAAGAGGATAGGTCTTCTATGAAGTATTGTTATCACAATAAAATAGAATAAAGACAGTAGGAGGAGGAATCTTTTGCAGGAAATGGATATGTTTATGGCATAGATTGCGGCGATGTTTTCACAGATGTATACCTATCTCCAAACTTGTCAAGTTGTAAACATTACGCATGTATAGTTTTGTATGTAAATCATGCTGCAGTAAAGTGTTTTTAAATTAAATAAATAAATGTGATATTTCTCATTATTTCTAATTTTCTAAATTAACAGAAGAATATCAACTTTCATTGCTATTTTTTATTCTCTTCATTGGTGGTGAGGTATGTATATTTACTAACTGTATTTTTTCTGTAGTGTCTGTGTGGATACATGCACATGCATGTTCATGTACATTGCAATGTTTACAACATTACTGAACTATACTAATTGGACTTTATCGTTTGTCTCCACAATGCTGAGAAGGTGCTGAATTCATTGCGGTATATGTTAATGTCAATATTATTAACGGAATGGTTTTCTTTCTCTTTTTTTTGTTTTGAGGAAGATTAGCCCTGAGCTAACTACTGCCAATCCTCCTCTTTCTGCTGAGGAAGACTGGCCCTGAGCTAACATCCGTGCCCATCTTCCTCTACTTTATATGTGGGACGCCTGCCACAGCATGGTTTTTGCCAAGCGGTGCCTTGTCCACACCCGGGATCCAAATCAGCAAACCTGTGGTCGCTGAGAAGCAAAAGGTGCCAACTTAGCCCCAGTGCCACTGGGATGGCCCTTCTTCCTCTTTTAAGAGTAGACTGTCCAGTGTGTTCTGGTCCTTTCAGACCTGGCATCACTGTGAATGGTGAGCATGCTGTGGCCGAGGAGGGTGTGGAGCAAGGCTGCTCATTGTGGGTCTGATGAGCTAACACTCTCATTTGCTCTGACAGGTTGTGCGCTGGTGTATTCCTTCGGGAGTGGCCCAGGCAGGGGTGCTGTGCAACAGAAAAAGACCTTGTGATGAGATTATATTTAATGTAAAAGGATAATCATTAGGATATATGTCTCATGAGAAAAAGGAAATATAGCAACTGAGTTTTGCAGGTGTATTATAGAATATCTGACTGAATTATGCAGAGTATTAGTTTCAAAGAAGAAGCTTTTAACTGCATTAAATATATCATGTGAAAGTTGGGCTGCGGTTATAGCTATGATAATAGCAACCACTTCCCAGGTAACCTACCCAGTGCGAGATACTATATTATTCACTTTGTTCACACTAAATTCTTACACTATTAATCAATCAATAGTTTAATTGCCTTAGTTATTGTGTAATAATAGATGGTGCTCATTAGTGCCAAACGCTATAAAAAGAGCTAAAGAATAGGTTGAAACGATCACTGTTCTCATGTTGAATGTATTTTATTTGAAAGAAAACAATAAAATATTTTGTAAAAATCAATTAAATATTTGATGGAGAAGTACAGAATGCCCTGCAAGAACATAATCAAAAAACAGTAATAATCTAGGGGGTTAGATAAAAATCCCCTCAGAATAAATCAAAACAAAACTGATATAGAAAGGGTGAATTTTATTAGGGAAATGACAAAAGATTTAGGGAGTGGAGGCTCTAAAATATTCTGCAGGCAGCCATCCATTTAGCACGTGTGGCGTGAAGACTCTCAGGCAGGCAGCACTAGTAAGTTTCCAGAGAATAAAAAACCTTTGGTGTGTTTGAACATGGAGAGGGCAGGACTCATGGGGAGAAGTAATGCAGGAGATGCCAGGAGTGAGGTCACAGCACACCTTACAAGGCACATAAAGGAGGTTTTCTTTTTCCATGAGGGCTCTGAGTCGCCATTGATAGCTTTGAGCCATGGAGTGAGAAGATACGAGTTTTGGAAGCAGCTCTGAGAACATGATGTGCGAAGTAGCTGGAGCCAAAGGAGGCAGAAGTCCCAGGAGGCTGTAGATTTCAGGTGAGAAATGGTGGAGGCCTGGAAAGGGTAACAGTGGGGATGGATAGGAGGATTTAGCAGGCGGAAGGGATACAAGTTTATGATTGTGTGGTTGTGGAGTGTGAAGAGCAAAGGGGAACCTCTATGCTTTTGATTCTGATACCACTAAGTGGTGACATCTGCAAAGGTAAGGAGTGCCAGAGGGGGAGAGTCTTTATGGAGATAAGTGACAAATTTAATTTTAAACTCATTGAATTAAGGTCGTTTTGAAAAGGGACCAGTGGAGATATATGATAAGGAATAGGTTATAATGATGTAGACCTCAGCAAAAATGTCTGGGGCATTATCAGCACCCATTCTGCTGTGGAATTATCATCACGTGATCATTGAATCATGGGAGTAGATGTCCTCATCCAGGGGGATCTGACAATGGAAACCTAAGGAAAAACAATTTGATTGATGGACTGGGGGAAAAAAGGAATTTGTAAACTTGTGGCAAGAGAGAGAGGGTTTCTCTTTCTTTGTCTTCACTGGGTGGTGGGGCTGTCACAGTATTCCTGTTGTGTGAGTACACAGAAAGTGTAGACACTCAAGGAAGTTCACCGTGGAGATTAGGTGACAATGAGATAGGCCAGTACCCTGTAGCAGATGTGAGACAGAAAAAGGGTTTCTATTGGCTTTTGTGTTTTTTTATATCATTTTTTAAGGTTTGAAAGACTTGAACATGTTTATATGTTCATACAAAAAAGCCAGTAGAAATTAAAGGTAGATCCTATTGTATCGTTTTAAAGATGTAGAAATTAATTGGCTTAGGAAGACTGAAGGGAATTCAATTCTTAAATTATGAATTAAATAAAGATATTTATGTAGAAGAGATACAGACGGTAAACGAGTATATGAAAACATGTTCAACATCAGTATTTATAAAATAAATGCAAATTAAAACCACAATATTATACCACTTCACTCCTATTAGAATGGCTAAAAAAAGAAAAAATAGGCGTAAATAGACAGAAAATAGTGCTTAAGGAAAAACTGGAACTCTCACATATTGCTTTTGGGAAGAAACCACTTTTGGGGGGAAAAGAGCAGTTTCTTATAAAGTTCTGCATGCCCTTAAAATATGACCTGGCGATCTCACTCCTATGTATTTACCCACAAGAAATAAACACTCATGCTCACAGCTGTAAGTAAATGTTTAGGGCACAAGTCAACATAATACTTCAACACTGGAAACAAAATAAAGACCTGCAACTGATGAATGAATAAATAAATTTGGGTAAGCCCATAAAAAGAAATCATTCTCATCAAAGAAAAAGGAATGAACAACTGGTACATCTAACAACGTAGATAAATCTCACATGTATTTTACTAAGTGAGAGAAGACAGCCACAATAGGCTCCACACTCTTTGATCCCCATTTATATGGACCTAAATCATATCAGACACAGCCAGGCAGTAGGGTTAGGGGTGAAGGATCGATTACAAAGGGCACAAGGGATCTTTCTTGGGTGATGGAATATTCTATATTTGATTGTGGTTATGGTTATATGATTGTATACATTTGGCAGTACTCATTGAACTGCTCACCTAAAAAGTATGAATTTTACTAAATGTAAATTATGTCAGTGAACCAAAGAAAGTAATTGATCTTGTTGGCTGATACAGACATGAACATGCCTGTAATTACATTTAGATTCTTAATTACAATAGCAAAACTAAAACCAAATAATATGTGAAGGAATTATTTGGGCACAGGAACAACTCAATGGCTGCATTAAGCTTTTATTCAGTGTCATCACTCATCCAACTATCATGGAAGTCATCAACCAACAAGAGAAATGATAGCAAAAGTGCCATGATTATTAATTTTATTGTTTTTTAATCCATTGTTACACGAGATGAATACTTTTAAACACACTCATTTCTAATTTCAGCTCTGTGGATAATTTACTTGGCCTTGTTGAAACACAAGAACAATGAGCACAAAGTTTACGTCTTTGAGACAGTAGTCTTTTGCAGTATGAAAGTTAATCTTGCTGTCAGTCTCTCAGAAGATTTTTTTTTGCTAGTTTATCTGCATGTTCAAATACGCAAACATCAATGCTCATTAGCATAAATGTTCACTCTCTACCTTTGACATTTTATTTCTTCAATATTTAAACGTCCTAAAACTGCGTTTATGTTTGTAAGGTGTTCAGTTTTATAATTTGAGAGATGTTTTCTATGCATTAAGAAAGGATGGGACAGGGAATGGACATAATTTCCTGAGAAAAAGGTATGATGTATGCACACGTGAAATTCATGGCTCAATTCTTATCATATGTATTTTCCTATCATCCATATTTGTGTCTTAACAGATGATAGATAAGAATTCATATGTATAATAACAAGAAAATAAATTCTAGGCATTTCATTTTTCAAGTGAGGTTTGTGATGCTCTCAGCCTGAGAGAATACCCATAGAGTTTTCTGGGATGGCAATCTAGTCCCATATAAATGCAAATTAACATTATTTGTTTCAGAAAGCCCTTGCATCTCAGATTAGTCATAAAAAAATCTGTCACATTATATAGGCACCAAATTTCCAATCTAAAAATTATTAAAAGATGTGAAGTAGAAATCCCTTTTTCTTGTTGATAGTGGCCATTTCTTTTGAAGGGATAGAAAATAGTACGAATTGAAATTCTCAGGTTTAGAAGCTTGAAGTTTTCTTTTGAGAAGTAAAACATTTTTTGAGATAGCCACTTTAAACCATTGATTGGGATGTGAAGGGAAAGACAACTCTATTTTATAAAAGAATACAAATCATTTAGTGTGGAATGCTGAAAAGATTTAGAAATCATCCATTTTACAAAATCATTTTAATAACTGATTTTAGCAAGAGATGTCAAGTGATGGAACTCCTTAGTTATTACCTGAAAGAAGAACATCTTTATAATGGAAAAATTCAGTAAACACTAGATTAATCATGTGATCAGACATAGTATCACCAAGTTGGTATTCTTTTCCTGCAGAAAAGATATCACATCACCCATGTAATATTTCTGCCCCAAAAATTGTTATCCTGATTATATTCACAAGAAACAAAAATAAGACAAATAAAATTTTGCAAAACATTGGTTAGATTATCAATAATGCCAGTGTCATGAAAGAAAAACAGATCAAGAGAGCTATCTAGCTTATTAGAGTTTTATTGATTTTAAATTTCTGAGTGTGATAATTTCATTATCATTTTGTAAAATTGTGCTTTTAGTAGATATCTGCTGAAGTTTTAAGGGTAAAGTTTTGGCATAATCTCGAATAGCATAACAGAGAGATAGATGAACAGATGGATGGATGGATGGGTAAATACAGAGAGAGAGAGATGTGCACATACATACACACACACTGATAGATATATAGATATAGAAAAGGCAAATGTAGTATTTTTTAAAAAAAATGGTGTACTTATTTTCAAAAAGTTATAACACAAAAACTCACAAAAGTTATAGGTAATGCTTTTAATATTAATGACGTTAAAAATTCCATGTTTGAATTTTAGCAAACAGATATATACTAATTATACATGATTTCAATCTTTTTAAATCTTTGGAAGAAATCAGTAAATATTTATTCTTAGAATTTTAGTTGGTTTTAGCAATTTGAGTATACAAAATGAAAATAAAAAGATTTTTCCATTGGCTAAGGATTTCAATGTAGATAAATTATTTCTTTAAAAAGTGAACATGAATGATTAGACACTCCCTTTTTGCATATGAAAAAGTAAAAATATGGAAATAAATGTTCAGAAGAATACCAATTATTAGAAATTCAGCAAAATTATATTTATATACAGAAGAAAGTAACTAAAAATATACAGTCTATTTTTTCTGGCTATTTTAATATCAAAAATAGTAAATGTCCAGAACCTTGAAAATACAATTACAAACTTATTTTCATTCGGCTCAACTATAATTTTGTATTGTAATGTGCTAAATGTTAACCTAGAAAGGAAGTCACTAAAACCTATCTGTGGATATCTCAAAAAGTAGAAAATAACTCCAAAATTATTTTGAAAATTTTCCTCTTTTGGAATTAAATGGTATTATAGACTCTTGACCTTTGTTCAAGTCATTAAATGAGTACCAAATAATTATGTAAACTTGTACTCAGTGCATTTCTCTCTTTACCTGGAAAAAGGTACATATTATTGAGTGCACTAAGCTACTGCAAAAACAATACCCAAAATGTAATAGCTCAAGCAAAATATGTTTTTTTCCTCCCTGTCTCATGGAACAGTCGAATTCTCTAACCAAAGATGGACTGAGTGAGCATGAAGTGTACAAATGAACAAAAGAGATGGCATCAGCACAGCCATTTTTCTTGGAAAGAATGAGACTGAGAGTTCAATTAATGTGTGGTCACCTTTAACGTTCTGTATTCTTTAAGGTTCAGGTTTATACTCATGTTTCTACACTATAAGACTGTCTTTCCTCTGTGGAAGCACATTTCTAAAAATTGTTTAGCAAAACAAATAGAATAAGCTCTGTAAAATACCAGGAATTTTTTAAATGGGGGGAAAATGGGGGTTAAGCAAGAAAAACACTTCTCAGACGGGTAGGACTCAAGCTAAAATTAAAACCTATCCTAGTGCCAGGCTATTTACATCTGACTTCTCTAAACTCTCCCAACAATGATACGGAGTGATGGTGATGGTGGCAATGGTGACGGTGGGGACGCTGGTGGTGCTGATACAGATGGTCATGATGACGATTGTGGTGGTGGTGGTAGTTTTTTAACACTGAGTAAAAGGTTTGGAAAATAAATTCCGTTTTTGCCAATTAACTAAGATTGAAAAGTTAAACATGCATCTGTTTTTGAAACAAATGTTCCACTCTAAGCTTATATGATTCTGAAGCTTTGTTTTTCTTAAGTAGAAAAAATTAGTTTATATTTATGAAACAGAATCTAAGTCTAACAGCAAAAAGAAAAGACCTCACAGACCTCATATCACTGCTGGCAAATCTACTTTGAAATAAACTTTGAATAATTTAGGAGAACTTCCCAAATGACAGAAGCGAGATTTCCAGTGGCCCCCGAGGGTCTTGGGCATTTAACCTGATCTCGCACTTCTCCAAAGGGTTTGATTAAAGTAGCTGAAGGAGCACAGCTTATGGGGAGCAGAGCAGAGGCCTCCAGCACAACTACTATTAATCCAATTTCTCTTCTGAAACACAAAGTAGTAAAGCGCCTTGCGACATTTAGAAACTACTAAATCTCTACAGTTCAATTCCATGGACTCCTTAAATCTGGCCTGCTTGACTCCTTCTACTGCTTTTCTGCTGGCAGAAGATTTAGTTCCGCAAATTGAGGCAGTCTGTATTTCTGGTTTGACAAATAATCTGGAAAACTTTGTCCTCATTCATTGTTCTCTGCAGAGAAAGGGATGCTCTGTTATCCAGAAAATCAGTGAAGGCAAATGGCTCTTCCTAGAAGGTACACAGATGTTTACAAACAGTGACTCTCAGTAAATATGGAACAGCCTATAGTAATTCATCCAGAGAGGCAGAGAGAGTGGGGAAGAGAGAAAAAAAGGGAGAAGATTTTCTTACAGTTTACAGCGTTTCATGTGTTTTATATCATTATCTATATTTTTACGTAATATTTATCTAGTCTTATAGATTTTATCGACTCCTGAAAATTTTATAACTGAATCGTTTCAGCAGTTGTTTTTTTTAATTTGCTTCATAATTCATTTACAGTAAAGAAAAATTTTAAATGATTAATTGAAATTTTTGATGTTCATCTTTATATTGAGCAAGACTGGTTTCAAGGCAAATATGAACATCTAAGTAGTATACAGCCTCACCAAAATTGTACAGTTTGTATTTTGTAGCTTGTACTTGCATATATATTTCATTCTTGCTAGGCTCCACATTTTAATTTTGCACTGGGCTGCACAAATCTGGCTGGCATTGCCTCTAGTCTCTCCTTGGGGGACAATTTTGGATTTTTTAAGGATAGAGAGACTAACTCTAATTTCCAAGTTTATTGAAAATACGCAATATGGACTATAGCAATAGAGAACATTGTCCCGAAGCTGTAAAAAAAGCAGAGTATTGTCTACTATGTGCGTTTTTGTTGAATTTCTTTTACTGTTTGGATATCGTAGAGTTGGCCTTGTCTGCTAAATCTAATTAGAAATTTTTGCTTCTCTAAATCTAACGACGAATTTAAATTAATTCTTCAAATGATGCTAAGAAAATATAACAGTAAAATTCAACTCCAAATAATGAATTATGCCACAGTTAAGTAACTCAAACAAAATGATTCAAATCAAGCATGATCTTTGCCATTACCATTATTTATAAATGAAATAATCTGATATAGCTAATTCTCTCTCCTTTTAACACGATGAGAATGAGAATAACTATCTTGCAGTTACATACATCATTCATTGTATACATACACACATAAATGTATGAATATCTTTGCTAAATGCTTATAGTTTTATATTTATTTTTTAAATTTTATATACTAATTTTAATGTATGCAATAAAATATCAATGCAATGACTTTTATCCTGGCTCTAGTTACGAATTTTTGAAATGTAAGCTATCCAAGGAATCAATTAATTAAGTTCCATATTTTGTGCATGAGGAAATTAGAGAACAGAATTGTTGAATGACTTAGGATCATGGAGTTGCTAGGAACTGGGGCTAGAAACCAATTCTCAATCCTGGAGATAAAAGCATTACTTCATGCTCTTCTCCCTAGAAAAGCTTTTGGAAGAAATTGAAATTCAATATAGATTTTGAGTATCTCCACTTTTGATGTCTTAAAGGTTGTAAGATTAGATGGTGGCTGAGAGCAAGGGTCAATAGATCTTACAGGCTGGAGGACAGAAAATAAAGAACGGGAAACTAGTGAACATTGACTTCGCTAAGAATGTATTTGCTCTGGCTGGCCAGGTGGCACAGCAGTGAAGTGTGCATGTTCTGATTCGGCGGCCTGGGGTTCGCTGGTTTGGATCCCGGGTGTGGACATGGCACTGCTTGGCATGCCATGCTGTGGTAGGCGTCCCACATATAAAGTAGAGGAAGATGGGCATGGATGTTAGATCAAGGCCAGGCTTCCTCAGAAAAAAGAGGAGGATTGGCAGCAGTTAGCTCAGGGTTAATCTTCCTCAAAAAAAAAAAAAAAGGAATGAATGTATTTGCTCAAATTTTATGCATCTTCAGTTGTGCTTGCAAAAAGATAAAGACTAAGAATGTTGACAAGAGTATCAAACTCGACAGTACTGTGCTAATTCTGTACTCTGTAAACAGGATCTCAGAAACCTTTCATTTCTAGATACAGTGCCCTCATCCTTAAAGCAATGGCTCTACATATAATCAAGACTATCAACATTAAGCTTAACTAAAACTCTACTTATAAAATCACAGGAAAAAGGTGCGTTAATAAAATTGGCTTTTCAAAAAAACAAAGTCTAGAATATCCAGAATGCTTGAATCTTGGAGTTTTCTGGATGATTATATTTAACTGCTAAAGGAAATATTTTTGAAATATTTTGCCTCAGAATTGAGTGCTCCTAGAAGTAAAAAGCTAGTTTACAAGGCAATTATTAACTAGGTTTCTTATACACCAAAATAAGTGCAAAAATATGTGCCGTATATATATAATATATAAATGTTTAAATGCCTGTATGAATAAAACCGTGATAGTTGCTATGAAGAAAAGCTATGGGGTGATAGATGGGAACGCAACGAAGAATATGACTAGTGTAGGAGTTCGCAGGAGGCTGCCTTGGGGAAGTTATATTTGAGATCCAAAGAAGAATGGATGTTTCCTGTGCAGGGAAAGAGAAAAGGTATTTGAGGCAGTGAGAGCAGTATGTGGTGGGAGTTTTCTACTTCAGAGAACTGAAAGAATGCAAATTGTGGCTGTTGTGTGGAGAATAGGATATGTTTGGTACAAGATGAAGCTGGAGAGAAATTCAGTGACCCAAAGTACAGATCCATGGAGACCATATTGAAGATTTTGATTTTCACTCCAGAAATAGTGAAAAGGCATTGAACAATTTTAAGAAAGAGAATGATGTTATCAAATTTGTATTTTGAAGGTCCCATTCTAGCTACTCCATGAAGAAAGGTTAGAGTAGAGCAAGAGGGTATGTAGAAAGCTCAGTTAAGAGGAGACAAGTACCTTGACCTTGGTGTGGTGAAAGTGGAGTGGGAGAAGAAGAAGACTCGAGATATCGAAGAGGTGAAATCAGGTTCTGACCATATATCTATTACTGCGAGGAATGAAAGTGTGGCATCTAGTCTGGGCCTAGGCTTGTGGCTTTCGTAGACATTCAGAGATGGGAAACGAATTGTCGGGGGAGATCACGAGTTTAATATTTAACATATGTGTAGGTTTGGAGACACATTTCAAGTTTGTAACTGAATATGTTAATAAAATGGTTTAATATATAAAGTCAAGGTTTAATGAGGAAGTTGGAGCTGGAGATATAATTTTGGAATCCATGGCCCTATGTATTGTATTGAGGTTGTGGATATGAATGAGATTGCTGAGGTAAAAAAAAAAGAAAATGTATTCAGGACCAAGTCAAGAGAAACTCCAAGATATAATGACTACATGGAAGAGGATGAGCTAAATCTAAAAAAAAACAGGAAAAGTTGAATAAGCATGAGAGTATATTTAATTTATGCATAAAAATAGTATAATTATTATTATTTCTGCTATTATTATCGCCATTATGTACTTTTATGTAGCAGCCAGAGTTGTAGAGGGGAGGGATCAGGAGAGGGTGGTTTCAACAAGAGCAAGAAAATATTGTTTAAAAAGTAGACTGTCTTCACAAAAATAAACTCAAGTGGGTTATAGATCTAAATAAAAAATGCAAAACTACAAAACTTCTAGAATATAACATAGGAGAAAACCTGGATGACCTTGGGTATGGCAATGACTCTTTAGATACAATACTAAAGGCACAATCAATGAAAGAAAGAATTGATATGCCGGACTTTATTAAAATCAAAAACTTTTGCTCTGCAAAAGACAACGTCAGAGAATGAGACATGCTACAGACTGAAAGAAAATATTTGTAAAAGAAACATCTCATAAAGGACTGTTAAACAAAACATAAAAATAATTTTAAAACTCGACGATAAGAAAACAAACAACCTGATTAAAAAAATGGGCTCAGGACCTTAACCAACACCCCACCAAAGAAGATAGATGACAAATAAGCACAAGAAAAGATGCTCCACATCATATGTCATCAGGGAAATGCAAATTAAAACAACAATGAGATACCCCTACACACTTATTAGAATAGCCAAAATCTGGAACACTGGCAACAACAAATGCTAGCAAGGGTGTGAAGCAACAGGAACTCTGATTCATTGCTATTGGGAATGCAAAATGGTACAGCTACTTTGGAAGACAGTTGGCGGTTTCTTACAAAACTAAACATACTCATATCATTAGATCCAGTAATCGTGCTACTTGGCATTTATCTAATGAGTTGAAAATTTATGTCTACACAAAAATCTGCACATGAAGGTTTATAACAGCTGTCTTTCAGTAAGCGAATAGATAAACCACGGTACATCCAGAGAATAAAATCTTATTCAGGGCTAAAAAGAAATAACTATCAGTCCAAGAAATGATATGGAAGAAACTTAAATGTATATCACTAAGTGAAAGAAGCCAATATGAGAAGGTGACATACTCTATGATTCCAACTATATGACATTCTGGAAAAACAAAACTATGGAGACACGTAAAAAGATCAGTAGTTGCCAGGGTTAGGGGCTGGGGGAGGGATGAAGAGTCAGAGAACAGAGTACTTTTAGGGCAGTGAAAATATCTGTGTGATACTTTAATGATGGATATATGTTATTCTATAGTTTTACAAACCTAAAGAATAGGTATCATCAGGAGTAAACCGTAATGTAAACTATGACCTTTGAGTGATTATGATGAGCCAATGAAGATTCATCAATTTTAAACAATGTACCACTCTGATGGGGGATATTGATGAGGGAGGAGCCTGTGCATGTGTGGAGGCCAGGGATGTATGGGAAATCTCTACACCTTCTTCTCAATTTTGCTGTGAACTTAAAACTACTCTAAAAAAATAATTCATAAAAAATAGGTGGTCAATATTGTTGAATGCTACTATGAACACAAGCAAGTTGGCAAACACAATGCTGATACGAGCAAGGCCCCAGGTAGAAATACAAATAGAGGCCCACAAACCATATGTCTAAGCATTTAAGTATTGTAATGCAAGCTAAGGAACTATTACATAAAATGTTTTATCCTAATAACCTGAAAAATAAAACTCTGAAATGAAAAAAATCATATAAATCTCTAAAAGTATGGTTTTTATGTGACTGGAAGCTGAAAAAAGAGCAAAAATGACTGAAATTATTATTGCACATGCTGGGGATTTTGTTAATGTGCAGGTTAAGATGAGTAATAAAGAAGATACACTTTTTAAATAAATGCTGCATATTTATGCAAAAATATTTTACTGCTTCCATGTCAGCAAAAGCAATAATTATGCTGTTGTAAAGGTTTTCACATAATTCATAAGCTATTGAGAGTAATGCCATATTAGACAATGTTTCTTGAATCATTACCAGTCTGTTTTGGGATTACTTTTAATTTTGGAGAAACTTTTTTTCAGTAACCACATAGTGTCTATGCAAGTCTTAAAACAATTTGATATAGAAATGAATCATCAATTTACATATTACATTCAAATATTGTAATGGATTGCATATGGGGAATTTTCATTATTAAGAATTACAAAATTATTTCATGTCATTATACACATCCATGATATAAATTTTGATATTCCCTCTCTCTTAAAGCAATATCTAAATATGTGTATTAAGTTAAATGCATATATGTATTTCAGAGCAATATGAGTTATTCAATATAACAAAATATTGTTCAGCTACCATTTGCAAATACTGTGAAAACACATTAATTTGTGGAAACCTCCAGAACCATGAACTGGACATTGAAGAAAACTAAAGGTTGCTCAGCAACACAAAAAGCAATATTTTTTAAGGAATAAACTTTGAGGTTCATGCTGAGAGGGAAGAGTTGGCAAATCAAGTCATTTGCCATTTTTCTCACCTGAATGCTTCTACTGCTCAAATACTCTGCACAACACAGCAAAGAATGTTTATGATTTGGGCAGCAACACAAAGCACAAATCTTTGCTGCATTCTGACACAGTTTCTTTTCATTTAGAGAAGATAGGGCTGACAAATGTGGTGATGAGAATGGATATTTAGGGTTATAGATCTTGCTGTCTCAGTGTGTTGGTTTTTGAATGAGAGAGGCACTTGCATGTTCTCTAAAACATTTGTTTTATGTTTGTGTAATTATATATAGGACTCTCTGTGACAGAGGGCCCCACTCCAAAAGTGCACACTTCAATTTGAGGGCTGTGGTATCCAATAGATTTACCAACACTAGGATTTAGAGTCTGCAGCAAAAATTGCTTCTGTAGAATGATAGGGAGAGAGATGAAACTCAAAGGGGAACACATCCTGAAAACAGAGGGAGATTTTGTTCAAGGAATATGTGTTAGGGAAAATAGACTTTACATTTTTAAAGGGTAAAATTTAAAGTGTACTAAATTAGAGTGAATATTTGCTGACTTCCATAATTATGTATTTATTTATTTTTCTATTTCTACTATCTGTCAAACATGTATATAGGTTCTTGCCGTTCATATGAAACATCCCATAAAAGTAGAAGGCAAAGGAAAATGTATTAAGGCATATAGTTTTATAATGTTCTGTTCTATAAATTATGAATTTCTGAGCTTATTTGGTGTAAGTTTGTGACTTTCAGCCAACCTGCCTATCTCCAAATCAATGGAAATAATCCAAAGTATGACCATTATCATAAAGAATTTATGGGCAGTGTCAGGAGGCACTGATTGATTTGTATCATCCATAGTAAATCAAATTGGAATGCTAAGTGATTCCTGTGTTTAATTCTTGTAGTAGAAATGCATCCAATCATTCTCTAGACATTGACTACTCACATGTCTAGTTCCAGAAACATAATTCAAAAGAGTAAGGCATTGCACATGCAAACAATGTTATTAGATTTAGTAACTTAGGAGGATATAAACCAGTTTTAGACAGTAAACATTTAGACAAATAAAGAAATAGAAAATAAAAGTACACGTTGAAATAAAATGCATTTACTTATAAATAAGAAGAATCTTAACTCATGGTTGACCCTGACATATATTTGCCTTATATTTGTAAGGCAAAATTTAAATCTGCTATGGCAATTTTGGCTATTTACAAATTCAACTAGAGAATTCCTAAAATTTATTAGAAAATTATAATGTTCGAAGAAATATTTTCTTCTACATTTCTAATTTCCTACTTCAAATTATACAAATTTATATTCTGATTTGCTTTAACATATTTTCAAGTATTTTTTAAAGGTATAGATAAATGAAGAAAATGTTTTGTGTTTAAAGAATATTGAATTATATAAATGGAAAATGACATTGGAGGACAGGATTGTGTTTTCCTAGTAATGGAGTAACCTGGTATTATTTTGAAAAGTGACAATATAATCACACACAATTATTAAAAACATCTGAATTCCATAACATTGATATGGCAAATCCAGAAGAGCCTAAGGCAATGTAGAACTGTGTATCAAAAACGATGAATAATTTGTACAAACTATATACAGTGATGGAATTACATTTCCATAAACATTTACACTCAAACAAGATGTTGGTGCCATTTTAAAAAAGAGATCTATTGAAAATGGCCAACATCACGATGTTGCTATTGCACACGAGTTCATTTCTAAATCTTAGAATATAAGAATAAGAATAAAAGTAAAACACATAAGTTCTACAGCATACTTGATGATACAAAAATTGCATTGAGGGTTTTCTACTGAAACAAAGGGAGCACGTATAGGACACTCGTACAGCTCTGGGCATTTTCCTACATCCCTGTTTAATCTGTACACTAACTCTGTGAGGTAGTCTTAAATGATTGTCTTAATTTTACAAAATAGGAACTGAAGGTCAGAAAGATTTGTCCAGTTTCACAACCAAATGAAATTTAAATTAGGAACAATCTAAAATGAAAGTCTTTGCTACCACAATTAGTTACCCACCTCTCTTTGCAAAAGCAAAGTGGAGGGACAGAGATTGGAAAGAAGACCTTTTATGATTTTTCCCCAGACCCTTAGAAATCCGTTTCAATTTATTTAAAGGTAATCTGACTTTCTACTTTTCTTTTTCTTTTTACAGGAATCATAAGAATTTTAAGAGAAGCTCAGAAAGTGACTCCATTGACGAGCTTATCCACATCAACATTGAAATTTCCAGTAGAGGTCAATCAAAAGATAATTTTTTCAATCTTTAAAGTTTATCTAAAGAGATTCCACAACTTCTCTAAGGTCCTTCAGCTATTACCTCTAAGCGTCAGTCTCGTAAAACCTCACTTTCTTGACTAGTAAATTAACGCCTCTTCCTTCAGATGCTTTGTAATAATAGTTAACATACATAATAATTACAGTAATTAGCATTTATTAAGTACATATTAAGAGCTTTGCATAAAGTATCTTATTTAATTTTCATATTAAACTTGTTATACTGCATTTTTATTAATTATGAAATAAATATTTAGGGCTACGGTAGGTAATATTTTATTTACTAGATTCTAGAATCTATAAAAATTCTGTCTTTTTTTTGTTTGAGGAAGATCAGCCCTGAGCTAACTACTGCCAATCCTCCTCTTTTTTTCTGAGGAAGACTGGCCCTGAGCTAACATCCGTGCCCATCTTCCTCTACTTTAAACGTAGGACGCCTACCACAGCATGACTTTTGCTAAGCAGTGCCATGTCCACTCCCGGGATCCAAACTGGCGAACCCCAGGCCTCTGAGAAGCAGAACGTGTGAACTTAACCGCTGCGCCACTGGGCCAGCCCTAGAACCTATAAAAATTATCTGCACTATTAAGAGTGAGAGAAAATGATTTAGAAAATCAATATAAACTAAGTAGTGCTCTGTGATTTTGGACAAACAAGTAGATCTGTCTCAACTCATATTTCCCTCAACTTGCTCAGTATTTATATACGATACATCATAACAGACTGTGGAAACAAGATTTATATTTAAATATCCAAGGTACCACAATAAATAATTTTATTAGTATGTTCAGATGATGAGTTGTTTCATATAAGAGGATTTTCTAAATACCAAATTTTAAATGTTTAAAAGAACTTTTAACTTCTTAAAAAATAAGGTTTAAAATTAGTATTTTAACTTTTTTTCGAAAATCTATAAGACTAAATCATTTTAATAAAAATGTTTTTCAGATCAGACATTTTTCCAAAGATATACAGATGGCCAACAGGCACACGAAAAGATGGTCAACATCTCTAATTATTAGGGAAATACAAATCAAAACTAAAAGAGCTATCACCTTACACCCGTCAGGATGGCTATAATTACCAAGACAAAAAATAACAAATGTTGAAGAGGATGTGGAGAAAAGGGAACTGTCATACACTGCTAGTGGGAGTGCAAACTGGTACACTATGGAAAACAGTATGGAGACTTCTCAAAAAATTAGCAACAGATATACCATATGATCCAGACATCCCACTACTGGGGATTTAATGAAAGAACTTGAAATCAACAATTCAAAGAGATTTATGCACCCCTATGTTCACTGCAACATTATTCACAATAGCTAAGATGTGGAAGTAACCCAAGTGCCCATCAACTGATGAATGGATAAAGAAGATGTGATATATGTATATATATATACAATGGAACACTACTCAGTCATAAAAAAAGACAGAATCATTCCATTTGCGACAATGTGGATGGACCTTGAGGGTATGAAATTAAGTGAAATAAGCCAGACAGAGAAAGACAAATACTGTATGATTTCACTCAGATGTGGAAGATAAACAAACACATGAATAAAGAGAACAGATTAGTGGTTACCAGAGGGGACGGGGGCTGGAGGGTGGGTGAAAAGGTTAAAGGGTCACATATGTACGGTGATGGATAAAAATTAGACTATTGGTGGTGAGCACGAAGCAGTCTATACAGAAACTGATATATAATAATGTACATCTGAAATTATACAATGTTATAAGCCAATATCACCTCAATAAAATAAGCGAAAAAAAATTATATTTTTCAAATCAACTGAAGTCAGCATTTGAGCTGTTTTAGCACTGTGATAGGAACTTTATTTAGAAAATGTTGGCCTTGTAATAAAAGTCCTCAGAAAACTATAGTTCCAGCTCTTTTCTGAATGTAATTTAACATACAACAATTAATATCACAAGTTTTTCCTTCACTGTCAGGTACTTAGGTTTCAGTTTGTGGTGCCGTTAGCACTTATTTCTCCAGGAGCCCTCTTTTAAAATGTGCTGCTTCTATTACACTATTGTGTGGGCAACATCACATTAGGCTTGATAGATCTGCCTGTAAAGTAAATTTTGTTGTAGTTAGTGCCATAGAGTCGATTTCGACTCCTAGCTACCCTGTGTACAACAGAATGGAACCCTGCCCCATCTTTTTGCACCATCCCGTCACCTTCTAGCGCTCTATAACACAATGCTCCCCTGCTATTCATAGGGTTTTCATGGCCAATTTTTCCAGAAGTGGGTGGCCAGTTCCTTCTTCTGAGTCTGTCGTAGTCTGGAAGCTCTGCTGAAAACTGCTCACCATCGGTGCCCCTTCTGGTGTTTGAAATCCTGGTGGCATAGCTTTTAGCATCACAGCAACACACAGCTGCCACAGTCTGACGACCGACAGGCAGAAGGTGTGGTTCCCTGACAGGGAAACTAACGTGGGCTTCAGTGGTGAGAGCTCCTAATCTTAACCGCTAGACCTCCAGGGCTGGCTAAAGTAAACGAAATAGGCTTTATTATGTTTTTACTTTGTCAAGCTCTATTGAGGTATACTTGACAAATAAAACTTGCATATATTTAAGATGTGCAATGTGATGATTTGATATCCCTACATATCGTGAAATGATTAGCACAATCTAACTAATTAACATGTGAATCACCTGACATAGTTATGACTGTTTCTTTATGGTGAGAACACTTAAGATCAACTCTCACAGTAAATTTAAGTATAAATGCGGTATTAATAACTATAGTTATCATGTTATATATCAGATCTCCAGAAGTTATTTGCTTGTATAACTGAAGCTCTGTACTCTTTCACCAACATCCCTTCATTTCCCCCACCCTGAGCCCCTGGCAACCACCATTCTAAATTACATAGGATTTAACGTGTATCTAAATGTACAAGAAACTCTACCTGAAATAAAGTTATCATGTAATGTATTTTGTCTCCTCCCATGTTTTTTCCTTTTTTAAAAAATTTCTCCTCTTGGCTATGTTTTGAACTGTTGAGAATATATCATGAATTACACTGATATATCGGTGTCATTATATAGACAAGTAACAGAGGGCCAGGAAAGTTTAGTAACTAACTCAAGGGTATATATAGTGACTGGTGGTCTAAAGAGAAGTCAAATCCATTATGGAAGTACTATGCAGTTTCCTGAGAGGCCAGGGGTCCTGAGGAAGACTTTGTTCTCCCTAGTGATCAGGTTGATGGTCCACCATCATTTCAACTCTCGTGGAGAAGCCAGGGATCCCTGTAAGCCTTCACAAAGCCTCAAGTTCCAGTGAAACTGGCCTTCCCAAGAAGTTACAGTCATCCGGTGGACACATAATTCTAATTAAATATTGTGCATTATTTGTCATGCTGATTATATCCAGCCTCTGAGGAAGTTCAGGAATAATTCCATTATCCCTTTTTGCCTCAAACACCACCAGGTCATTTCCTCAGATTACTAATTATTATCTGCAGTATTCATTGCCATCAGAACCATCATTCCCAATATTCTCTTTTCCTATCCTTGCCAATCCCTCTCCCATCTCTTCTCTCCCAAGCTCATGCACTGTGTTTTCTTCAAGTCATCAAGAAATTGCTCTGTGTTCTCAGCCTCGTGAGTTCATGTTTGTGATCACATGGAAGGCTGGCTGGGTCCATGAGGACACTGCCTCTTCTAGAACCTCAATTTCAACGTCTCAGTGGTAGAGGAATCTAGACCTCTTGACCGCTAAACTCCTCACCACTATTTGTGTCCCTTACCATACTTTACCCATGTTTTCCCAAAGGTGTCCACTTGGGCTGGCCATCTCGAGTACCCATCATTTTTATAATCTCAACTTCAAGTGTTCCTTTCTCTAAATTCCAATTGCTGTCCTTCTATCTTGTTTAGTTTTATCTGTCTACCCTAGTAATTCTTCAACTTCAAGACTCCCAATTCATTGACTCAAACTTGACTTCTCTAATCATCACTCTTTTGTGGTTCTCACTTCCTTTGCTACCTGACCTAGTTTTCATGCTACATCATGAAAATCATTCATTGTAAAATGCCTTTAACTCTTTGTTCCCACCTCCCCTACAATGTATATGTTGAACTATGTCCCAACAATAGTCAAATTCAAGTAGCTGCATATTTACTCTGCGCTTGCCCAGTTGAACATCTCGAGCCCATTATCTAAGGGAGAATGAGGATATGGAGCCCTCCCTATCATAGGTAAGCAATCATGGACTTCTTCAGGGGAGGGAAAGAGGGTGGCTGAGTTTAGTGTTAAGTGATAAGTAATGATTCATGAAAGCAAAGAAACAATATTTCAGAGGAGGTAAAGCAATTATCTGAGAAGTGTTGAGTGTTTGCTGTCAATAGAAGAGTCTGTACAGCATGGGGAATTATTGAGCTTGGTGAAAACCATAGAACTAAACTAATTGAAACTTTCACATGTGCTGTTGTCTCTGCCCTATGTCTTAGACAAGATAGAAATGTCTTGGCAGCTGGGTGTAATAAAATAAGCAATAGCCCTCTGATGTGCTATTGAATCAGTATTACAAGAGCCAGTCCACATCTTTCATGAAGAAAAACAATAGAAAAGGTTTTGGAAATCTAGAACCATGGAGACAAATATATTTGTACAAGCATATTCGGCTTTTTTTCCCTCAAATGTAATTATACTTCTTTTAGCTTGAAAATTATGAAAGAAATGAAATATATTTATAGTAACAAATGCCTTTATGCCATTTTTAAATGCTGATAAAAGGCGAACTTTTTCCAAGGCAAAAGTAAGAGGAGATTTTTTGAGTTCCTCAATCCCTGGATTGGTCTTGAGCACAGATTTAGTTGGCTTGTGACCATCCTTTTATTACAAACTTTTCATCCTCTTCACAATCAATGCTCAAAACACTAAACGTGTAAGCAGACCATAGGAGCAGGTGTCAGAATGTTAGAAAACAATTTTACTGAGGAATAATACAAATCTGTTCAGATAACAATCACAAAAACAGCCAATCCAAGGGACTTTATTTGTAGGAAATCAAATAAAAGAAAATAAGCCAAAATATTAAGAGGCTCAAATAGAGATCCAAAATCAATTCAGCAAGAACTCACCACCCACCTGTGGGCAGGCGGCGTGTTGAACTCACAGACACAAAGGGTATTGCAGACATGCACAATATTACTGAATTGAGGATCCCAGTCTGTGGCAGTGAGGTCCTATTTCACCTTTGTCACCATTGCACATGGTGTTTTATACCTCTGCATCTAGCAAAGCACACAACACAAGGGGCACCTCAGTAAAAGTGTGTCAGGAAGGACACATTTTGGATATGGAATTATGAGAGATTCTTTTGGAAGTATTTATGGAAGTAGGGCTTTGTTCTAGATTGGATAGTTTCAGGAAAGTAAGGCAATTCTGTGATAGATTATCTCAAAAATAATCTAGAATGGAGGACAAATGAAGTTAAGTTAAGAGTGTTAAAGAAGCGTAGTCACTCCTATCAGCTTTCCTGTCTCAGCAGTGTCTCTGCACTCTCTTAACCAAACTTTTATGACTGTTATGACCTTACTTGAAAGGCAAGTTATATAACTTGTCTTATATGTAACAGACATAGTGCTTGGAGAAAAGAGCAAACAGAAGTTAAAGATTGTTTCCTCCAGGTAATACACGTAAGCACCTATGTTACACCTTAATGCTTTCCATTGCACAGGATAAAAACATAACAATAAAGTAAAGGTCTTTTATATTCATAATTAACATATCAGTACTGCTTCCAAAGTAACTTAAGGCAGCACATAATAAGATATTTACACTGCAAAACTTACAATAAAAATTTATATAAAATTTCTATGGTAAAAAATTATAATGTATGCACAAAGAGCTTTTATACATAGTCAAAGGTAATTTCAGGAACATATATATGTTTCTGCATCTGTCTATCTATCTATCTATCTATCTGTCTACCTACCTACCTACCTACCTATTGATATGTATATACATAGAGAGGGACAGGGAAAGAGAGAGAAAAGCAAATAATTAAATAATTTAATAAATCTGGCTCTCATACGTACTGTTATCAATCACTAAATTTATCACTGAAATCCTAGCAACAAAGCCAAATTAGAAAAGAGTTACATAATTTCATAAAGAAAAGTTTTTCCCCTTCTACTAATTCTTAATGTAGTTAACAACAACTTTTATTAAAGATAAATAAAAATATTGGAGACAATTCCATCAACAAACCAAATAAAGCAAATATACCTAATATATTCATGGAACTTTATGACTGAGTGCTCAATAAAATTTCAAGGTAGAGAATTAATTAAAACTCAGGAGAGTCATTTATTTAAGTAGGAGAAAAATAAAGAAATAAATTAATAAAGGCCAAGTATATAACTTTTTACGGATCTATCATATAAAAGGATTTAATTTAAAATATCTATAAAATAAATAGATCGACTTTTAGCTGCCTTTTTAATGACCTCACTTTTTCTTCAAATGGATTTAAGAAAATTACTAGTAGTCCTTTGAAAAGCAAATCTCTCAGGCAGGAAATTTAGAAGTCTATTATTCTACGTAATTAATGAGAGACAGAATCCTACATGAGGCTACCGCAAGTGAATTCTAAAGTGGGAATGCCAGAAAAACAAGTTTTATATATTTTTCAAGTATCAGTTTTATAGCAACCAAGAGTTATAGTGTTCCTAGTATCCCAACACATCATATAGCTTGGAAGACACGGTGTTTAAAAAAAATCTCAAAGTTCAGGGGCCAGCCCTGTGGTGTAGTGTTTCAGTTTGCACACTCTGCTTTGGCAGCCCGGGGTTAACCAGTTCAGATCCTAGGTACAGACCTCTACACCACTCACCGAGCCATTGTGCGGTGGCAGCCCACATAGAAGAATTAGAAGGACTTACAACTAGGTTATACAACTAGGTACTGGGGATTTGGGGAGAAAAAAAATGAGGAAGTGGCAACAGATGTTACCTCAGGGCCAATCTTCCTCACCAAAAATATTAAATTCTTTTTTTTTAAATCTAAAAATTCAGAGGGAAATATGTGGTCCGCAAGAACCATCATGGACTTGGTTTTGCTTCCATAAACACCTGGACTTGAGCAGCAGATATTTCCTCTTTTCCATGATGAATTATCTTGGAAACATCTCCCTACATAGTAGGACAAATGACCTGCATGATGGAGTTTGGAGTGTGGACTTTCTGACTTTTAGAGAATTTCTGCAAAAGTATTTCTCTCAGCATATGGAAAAATCTTCACGAGCCAGCTCTTTGTTTATTTAAAATTGGAGCTTTAGCATAAGAAAAACTATTCACTTACTTGCTATTTGCTATGGCAGGACAGCTGTTTGCACATCTAGTTGCCACATCAGGGTTTTTTGGTTTTGGTTTTATTTTATTAATAAGTAAAAAGAAAGAAGCCACATTTAAGACACTGTTTTTTTTTTTTTTTTCTCTTTTAATCACTTGAGGCTGAAATCTGCCATAGCACAGCATGATTCCTGAGACTCAAAGTAGTATCGCAATATTGATTTTGTAGAAACATCAATACCATGGCATCTATTTTGAGTGTAAACAACTTCACCTATGGATAAGTTTTTGGGATGCTAAGGTTTGCTTGCAGATTGACCAGAATCAAGCAAGTAAGCACATTGATTAAAACTATGGAAATAAAGTAATCTATTTCCTCATTAAGAAGACTGGAGAGCTTGACAAATCAGAAGGCAACATTGTTCCAGCCGTGCACCTGTCCTATCCGTAAAGCTGGGTTTCTTCTTTTCATTAGATTGGCAGGATCAGAGTCTTTAATATTCAGCTCAGGTCATTACTCAGTGTAAAATATGGTACGCTTGCTTTCAATTTGCAGAAAGAGCTGACAGGCTGGTGAGGTACCCTGTATGACAAACCACATGCAGGACTCGAGAGGTTTGAACATAGATTTGGATCAATTATAGCATCTCGGCTATAAGGAGAAGGGAAAATTTTAGTAGAGTAAATGGGACAGAAGGGCTGTGATAAAATCAGCCTTACATATAACAAAGCAACAAGAGCAACAATAGCAATCCGTGGTGTGCCGGTCAACCGAGTCCCTGAGCAGGGGCACCTCGCCTGTAGCACTTGCCCATTTCCATGGTGTGAACACTACCACCATTCCAGATTTTGAGCTGCCAACATGACATCACTAAATACTTCATTTACAGAGTTCTGAAGGGAGATATAAAAAAAAAAGCATGATGATGATGACGGTTGTGTTTCATTGTTAGGTTATAGGAAGCTTTTTTTTCTTAGTTTCTCTGTCTCGCTCCTTTTCTTTCTCTGTCTTTATTTCCTAAATTGTGCATAATGCTTATATAACATGTTAATAATAATGTAATATTAGTAGATTTAATAGGAGGAGTTTCACAAGTTCTCTTTATTAGGGAAGCATTAGTAAAATTGTAATTATAATAATAGTAAAATAATTAGTAAAAATAATAAAACATATTATTATGTTACCAAAAACATAATCACAAAAGGAGCCCAAAGCTCAAACACCACACATAAGTTGTTAAAGAAGTAAATGTCTAACAGATTCATTAATTTACTTAATAAAAATAAATGACAAGCATCGACTGTGTTGTAGCTATGATGTTGGTCAATGGAGTAAACTTTCTTCTCTAAACAGTGTTTTACAAAGTGTGGTCCCTGGATCAGCCACATCAAGACCTGGGAATTGATGAAAATGCAAATTCGGGGGCTCTATTCTAGATCTACTAAACTGGAGACTGGGTGTGGGTCTCAGCGATCTGCGTTTTCAATAAACCCTTCAGGTAATTCTACTGCATGCTCAAGTTTGAGGGCCTCTGTTCTCGAACACATGTTCTAAGAAACTGGACTACAGGAATGCTTAAGAGTGAAGGAGAGGTGTTTGGTGAGATGTTCCCAAAATCACCAGAAGAGACTCAAGCAAGTTTGTTACCTCTTACCCTGCCGCTTACTGCAAATACTGAACATTTTAGATTCTAGGCATCAACCACCTGAGTAATCACTCCACTATGGTCCAAGAATATAGTCATCATGGATGCTAGCATTCAGGCATAGTTTATTCCATTTAAAACATACTATCAATCACCCTTTTCCCAATTATGTTGTGCTGAACTAAAGGTAAAGCTTCCCAAACATACGTTAATACTTTGTGGTTTGTTCACTATCACAATATCACATAAATATCAAAGAAGATCCATTTTGTAGTTTATTAAAAACTAGATTCTGCAGGTTCACAGAATATTCTTATATATCTACAAATACAGGACGTGCAAGTAGCTAACTTAATAATTCACAATACTCAAATTTTTATACTTCTCACCATAGGTAACAGAAGCTTCAGTAACTGGTATAATATATATTATATAACTTCTGTGTATCCTACTCAAACCTAATAGCATTTTAAATAAAATTGAAGGTAAATTAAATTAAGTTTATAGTAATTTTTAATTTGATATTAATAGAAACACATTGGCAAAGAGTTGTGTACTTGTTTTATATTATAATTTCATAAAGTAAACTAGATAGTAATTAGTATGCTCATGAGGGAAACCATGATGGTTTCTATACGTAATTGCAAAACCAGCACATTCTCAATCTGTATCCTTGTGAGTGCAAGTTTAGAAGATAATGCATCATTTTTTTAAGCTTCCAATCACATTTTCAGAAAGAAAAACCATGAAAAAGCTAATCTATTACTTGAAGGTAATGAGTCAGATTGACTCAAGGCAGCCTTTCGGTACCTTCTGTATGCACCAATCAAGAGAAAGGGCACAGGCCCTGACCACAGTGAGGATGAGCCCAGCTCTAATGAATATAAAATCCACAGGAACTTACACGCCTGGCTGCCAAAGGAAGGAAACTTATCAATGGAGCAAGCTGACCAAATACCATAGACCTGTCTGTTAAGTGGCAAATAGCAAAGCTTTTGATTTAGTCATTAAATTAGAACAGCCGAAATATTGGCATGCATGGCTTTTTTGGGCAAAAATAGGTAAAAGTAGCAAAAATAAGGGAGTGCTAAGAATTTTTGTAAAATATTTCAAGCACATAGCTCTAGGTCAGTGAAAGAACCGAACAATTCATTTGGGATAAAACTGTAATCATGCTCATATAGTTATAATAAGCATGCAAATTCTGACCGTTAAGAAAATAAAACTTATTCCATATTTCTCTAAGTACTAATAAGAGAATGGCTATTTTAATGCAAATCTATAATGCAAAGTGACTTACATGGAAAAAATATATTTGTTGTAAGTTATCAACCTATCTTGATCTCACTTATAACTACATATTTGATTTTATTATTAAGACATTTTAAAAATAAATTCTTTTACTAAAGTATGTGAAGGAATGATGATATGCCACTTTAGAAAGGCCTTAAATCATTTGAGGTTGTTGTATAATAATAATCATAATATTTTAGATATTCAAATTTTAAGGAAACATAACTTTTGTGTGTAAACAAATGCTTCTTAAATCATTCGTTTTTCATAAGAATTTGAAGCGCTGTAGTTTTCTTATTATATTTTAAAAATTGATGACTAATCTAGTCAGCAGAGTTTGAGGTGTTATTTCTCTAGCCAAGTGTTGACAAAGCTTAGGTTATTTGTAACAATTCACTACATTTATTAGGTATTCTCCCCCGGAATTCAAGTAATAGGACTATAAGCTATGTGATGTATATGGCCCTCTTTTTATAAATGTCTCCTAATTTCTCTGGAAAACTCATCATTTAGTACAGATAAGAAGCAGTTTCAATGGTAAGTACTTTATTTTATTAAAGCATGTAGCAGTTTAAAAACACCTTTAAAGAATTATATCTATATATACATACATAGATATGCATAAATACATATTTATTTTTTCCTTACAAGAGTGATTAAAGATTTGGGAAATATCAAGATCATAATCTAATTGCTCCATACCATTATTTCTCATGTATCAACTGGGTAAAAGTTTAAGAAATCATCCTGCTCAAGACAGTGTTTAAGAACCATCTAGTTCATCCTCCAACTAAAGATTCATCAAAACTGTTCAAGACATGTGAGGAAATATCCTCCTTCTAAATAATTATGTAGGAGTTTTCATTACATCCTGGACAAATCTTATTCCTCTATCAACTATTTACAGATAGGAAGTACAGTTTTCTTTCATACTCAGATGAACATTTGGTTATGATCACGTACGTTGCACTCTGCTTGTCCAACATGCTCTTGTGTTTTTCAACACGCTTTTCTAAGCCCTTAACCAAGAGTGGTTAGAAAGTGAAGAGTTATTTGGCCCCTGTGCTTCATGTGCTTGTGACAGGTGGCCAGAAACACACAAAGAAGAGGAAAAAGGTGGTGACTATTGATCGAGATAATTAAATTTATATGTTCTGGTAATCAGAAATAATTAACAATGCCCATTGCAGAAAGAAGAGGGAAAGAGGTTGAAATACAGACTGCTTCAGCAAATGAAACAGCACAAACTGCTCCAAAGTTAAGAATATAATAATAATAGTAACAATAATAATAAATAAATTTGAAAAGCCTCTAAGTTACTCTTTTTCCTTGTTATTTTGTGAAGATATGTTGAATTTTAAATTAACAGTACTGTCTTCATTTTCTGTGCAATAGATATATTGTTAAAAGTCTTTTAAAAACAAACAGAAAAGTGATGATACACATTATTACAATCTAAGATATCATTCAAAAGTGATCTTGAGATAAATTGTAATGGAAGCCTACATGAAAATAATGGCAGATAAAATTATTAAGCTGTAACATGCAGCTTCAAAAATATTTTATTTTTAAAAATATTTAGAAACTATATTTTTCCCCAGCATTATTGAGATATGGTTGACGAATAAAAATTGTATATATTTAGGTTGTATGACATGAATTTTTTAAAGGTGTGCAACATGACGATTTAGCATATATATACATTGTGAAATGATTACCACAATCAAGTTAATCACCTCATATAGTTACCATGGTTGGGGGGGAGAAGATTTAAGAATTACTCTCTTAGCAAATTTTAAGTATCTAACAAGTATTATTAGTTTTAATCACCACACCATACATTGATGCCCAGAATTTATTCATCTTTTATTTTGAATTAATTGAACCACAATTTTCTAATTGCTAGTGGGATATGATTGCTAAGTAGAAAAAATATTAGAAACAAAGAGAAGATGGCATATGTGAAAAGGTAATTTTTATTTCAGTGCAGTAGTGTCTAAAGAAATATGTGACATTTATGGTCGCTGTCAACCAGCAATGTGAAGAAATATGAAATACAGATATATTCTATATCCCCTCATTGCAATGTCCTCTTTGTAAGTTATTGTGAGCTGACACAATCAGAGAAGCTGGATCCTTAAGGAATACCAATAGGCGTCCACATTCTGTGAACTCGCAGTCACCTTTGTGGCTTCATCAGAAATGCGATAGCAGAGAGATGAGAGAAGAGGAAGCATCAGTACTTGCAAGAGGTGAGTCGGTGGCCTTGAATAATTACACGGGATCTTGGAGAAGCTGTCGGCAGCCCAAGGGCTGCAGGCGACCGTTTGCTGTGTGGGGTTCACTTCTGAGGTTTCATCGCTTCAAAGGTTGAGCGTTTTTAGTCTAACAAGATTCACAGATTTCATGCTGAGAAAAAGTCAAAAGTTCAGCTCTAAGTAACCTCAAGGACAGAATATTTTGTATTTATTCCTTTCTTGTTCAATATGAAAAAGAAATATCACAGACATGGCAAAATGGTATGGGCCTAAAAAAGGTTTCAATTTTACTAGTTGTATTAAAAGGTAAGAAACAAAGAAAAAGTAATGCCTTGATGATAGACATGACAGAACTCTACTGAAATTCCATCTTACCTCTTTGGCCTTTAAATTAGTGATCACAACTCGATTATGCCTCTAAGTATTTTGAACAATGATATAGGTATGTCTCCCCCAAAGAACTGCATTCCGGAAGACGGTCACTGGATATCTTCGGTTAGCTGGTTTAGATGCCAAGAACTGGTTTTACACATCCGGGGAAGGGAAGAAGCAATCTTTGCACTACCAACAGTCAATAAGAGCAGTCTTATGGCGAGCAGAATGTGAAGCAGAGGCAAACACTTGTTTTGTTTTTTTAAAAAGCACTAGTGAAGAATTCTGGATGAATAAATTGATTATTTCTCTCTTTTTTCTGTTAAAGTACCCTGAGGTAGAACTGAAAATAAAACACACAAATTCTTAACCACAGTTGAAACTGAAGAAGTGGACGTTAGAAATCCTGAATCAAAAATTAGAGGCCTCTGGGGCCAGCCGGATGGCGTAGTGGTTAAGTTCATGCCATCTGCTTCGGCGCCTGGGGTTTGCAGGTTTAGATCCTGGGCATGGACCTACACTCTGCTTATCAATCCATGCTGTGGCAGGCATCCCACATATAAAGTACAAGAAGGTTGGCACAGATGTCAGCTCAGTGACAATCTTCCTCAAACAAAAAGAGGAAGATTGGCAACAGATGTTAGCTCAGGGCCAATCTTCCTCACACAAATACACAAAAAATTTGAAGGTCTCTAAACAATGAAGATAAAGTAAGGATACGAGAGACTGTTAAGGGATAGCATCCGTGGCTTCAGATCTCATATAAAGCCCCAAATACACCTTCATCCCTAGTAAGTCGGATATTTTAAGGTGAAAAATACTACTTATTTGTTTCTCAAAAAAGAAGCACAGAGTTGAGGTATTTAGCTGGAGCAAACCTGTGGCCTGGTTGGTTTCAAGAAGAAATCAAAGAATCCGGGCTGAAAGAGGAATCAGAGTCTTCCACTTAGATCTGGCAGACATGCCACTGCATGAGGCACAGCCCAACAGGGCTGAGCTGACTTCACAGAGGCAGACGCTAAAGAAACATAGAGCACAACTGTGTGTTATAAGAAGGAACACAAAGAACGATAAAGGAGATGTACAAAGAAACAGCTTAAAAAAATGTATAGGAAAAACAAATGGTAGATGAAGGAGTTTCAGGGAAAAAACTATGCTGGGTATAGTACATAATGCTGGAAATCTAATATATCCCTTTATCTTGAAATAAACAACAACAAAAAATTATTATTTCCATAGAACAAGGGCAGAAACAGAGCTTTAAAAACAATTCAGATAATATGGGGAGAACATGACCAAAAAAAGAAAGAGATGAAATAGGACCTGTCTCACAGCCTAAGAAACTCACTTGATCCTCGCTAAAGAAAATAAACAAATAGGGCACTATTAGGGAAGGAAGGGGTAAAATAGGTCCCCCTCCCTTGCCATCAACACTCATATAGCAAGTGCTTTAATCCATTCTCACTCCCTGCTACCTCCACAACTGAAATGCATTGAGGGCTATTGAGTAGACTAGCAAAAAAAGAAAAATTATCATAATTTTTTAAAACATATTTCTCTTTTACTATTAAACGAAAGGGAACTACAAATTCTAGAATTTCTGAAACCCAGCTTTACTTAGAGCCTGACTAGGCTACCGGAAGGAACGTCTCAGGGAAGAAGGTAATTCTAGTTCTCTTACAGATTTTGGAAGTTTCTGTTTGTGTGTGTCTCTGTGTGGGCGTGTTATCTTGCTGTTAGATTCTACAATGATTAGGTTGCTGGGGGCAAGAAAATATATATTTTCACACCAATAAAGAACAGATTTTAAAAACTTATTTCTGCTTCTTTGTTGCTATTCTAAATGGAAAGATAGTTATAATGTGGATGTCTTTATGAAATGTGAAAAGAATATAAAAGTTGAAAATTTATTGGGAAAATGTGAAAAACTGACTTCAAGCAAAAGAACCGTTCTAAGGCATATACACGCAGTGCTAAAGAAAAATCATATTCATCATATTCAATTGCAGACATAGCTTTGAGTAGACTAACATGAACAATACCTTAAAAGAGAAAACTCACATTGAGAAGGCTACATTTAGAAAAAATAAAGAGCCATTATGTGAAAAATATTGAATTTTTAAAAATGAACAATTTTGTAACTTTAAAAAATACTTTGTTCCAACTACCTGGATGATTTATCCCAAAGGAATATAGACAACATTTATTGTAAACATGAGTATTTTTAATACATTAAAATTTTTAGCATTAACAACAATTATTATTTCATTTCTTCTTTCTTTTTTTTGGTTCAGGAAAATCTGCCCTGAGCTAACATCTGTGCCAATCTTCCACTGGTTTTTGTATGTGGGATGCCATCACAGCATGGCTGACAAGTGGTGTAGGTCCGTGCCTGGGATCTGAACACATGAACCAGGGCCACCAAAGCAGAATGCACAGAACTCTTAATCACTCAGCCATGGGGCCAGCCTCTATTTCATTCTGTTTTAATGCGTTTTGTTGTGAAAAAAATTCTACTTGACTACAAAGTATTTTTAAACACATTTTAAAGACTACTACTTTCAACTATTTTCTCTTCTTCGGTGTCCCACAAATAGCTAGAAAATAATTAAATAAAAAAAATTCAAAACTTTGATATTTGAAATGTTATTTTGCACTAATTTTTCTCATTCTCTATTTCAAATTTTACTTTCTCGTCTTTGGTTTGATATTGGTCCTAACTTAGATGGACATGGGATAATGTGTACTGTGTATGGATTGGTGCCAGGCGAGGCATCGGAACAAGGAAAAATTACTTAGCAATAAGATTGGCATCTCTTGGGGTAGCTGGTAATTTAATACACCGTAGTTAAAGTGGACCCAGGAGATTGACTTGAACCAGGTAGCTGAAAACATGCAGAAGGGTAACTGAATGGCAGTATCTGACTGTTTCAGTAGTAGATGATATCCTGTGGAATCGAAAAGTGATAGCATTGTAGTTTGAGATACAACTCCACTCTAGTCCGGCAATTTCCCTAAAGGCAACCACAGAGAAAAGACAAAAATCACACACACACACACACACACACACACGCAAGCACATGAGCACCACACAATCTTGTAGACATAAGCAAAATAAAGGGAAAGTTTGCTATTTGTTGCTATGTTAAAGCTTTTTAAAATTGGGTAATATTATTAATTTTGGGCAGCAAGATTAATTCCAGAAAACCTTGTTTATACACTGAATTTACTGACACAGGTCTACCTGGAAAAAAAAGAAAGATTGCAGAACATTGATTCCACAAGAGGTACCCTAGACTTCCACTTCCCATCAAAATGGAGCAACAAGGGACAGACTTACCTCTGCCTTGAACAATCTTTAAAAAAACTGGGCAAAATATCTGTAGCAACAATTTTCTGATTGAACAGTAAGCAGCACAGGACAGTGATCCCTGAGAGAAAACAACGAAACAAGGTGAGCCCCACAATTGCCTTCCTTACTTTCCGGAAAGAATTTTCAGGACAGAGCAGAGAGGGGTCGCCCAAACACAACCCAGAATCTTCCTGAGTGGAAGAGTCAGAGTTCAGCCGTTAGCGAGTCCAAGCACGCTGGTATCAAATGACGATAATACAATTTAGTAACGAGTTTGATGTCCTTTATTAAAGGGAAAACAGCCCAGGGATTGGAGGAGCACAGTGCCTCACAGGCAGTGGAGCTCTCTTCCCAAGGGCTTTTGGAAGCTCACACAGCGCTGAGTGTAGTTGGTGTATTTCACCCACGGGGAAAAGATCCTAACGCGGGGGAGGGGGAATTCGGTAAAGGTCCTCAGGGGCAGAAGAAGGGAAGTCTCTCAGTTGTAGGAAAAATATCCCAAGATTAAAGGCTGTTCTGAATCCTCTTAACAAAGCCCAAAAGCAAATCTTAAAATGATCAAACTGTTTCCAAATAACTTAATCACAGCTTGGAGCTAAGCCCATCTAGTCAGAGGAATGAAAAACAAAACTCTAACCGTCAACAAAGTTGCATTGTTTGGAGTGCAATACAAAAATTAGATATGCAAAAAAGAAAAAACAGGAAAATGCTACATGTGAGGAGAAAAATCGACCAATGGAAAAAAAGCCCCCACAATGACACAGATTATAAACAACAATTAGGGCCATTAAATACTCTGTCCTAAACAGAAGCCAGTGGAGAATTTTGAACAGGAGAGTATTTTGAAAGAATTTCTGACAAGAGATGGAAACACACTGAGTGGATGCAGGGAAGCAATTAGGACGTAATTTCAATAGTCTGAGTAAGAGAAGATGTTGGTTTGGACTGGGGCGATAGGAGAAGATGCAGCAAAAAACAAACAAAATGTGAATATATTTGGAAGGTAACAATGACAGAATTTTCTGACTCATTGTGAGATGTCATGGAAATAGAAAAAGAAAGACCAATGTTGACATGTTTTTGGCCTGAGTGAAGGATGGAATTTCCACTTACTGATACGGAGAAGTCTGTGGGAAGAGGGTTTGCTGGCTGTGGAAAAGCAGGAAAGGATGTGGCCGGGAAGATTTTGGTGTGGGTCTACTCAATCTGAGATGCCTATTAAATATCTAAACAGATGATTAGGTAGTTGGATATATGGATACTAAGTTGAGGCAAGAGGAGATACGAATTTGTTAGTCATCAATATGTAAACTACAATTTAATATGTGAAATTCGTGATATGCAATATCATCTTCTCATTTCTAAAGTGCGAGTCCAAGTCTATGATTGATTACTATGAGCAAACGTACAATTTAAAGACAATTTCAGGAAAGTATTGAAAATGAGGATGAGATTGGAAATCAAACTAACAAAAAATTTAAAGGAATGGGTTTTTCAGTCTGGAGAATGAATGAAGAAATGAATGAATGAATGAATACTGTCCAAAGTGACTAAAAATGCAATGAGAGATTTCCAAAGAAATAGAATGAAATTCAAAGATGAAAATTCCAAGAAGCCATATTTAGAAATTTAAAAAAACAAACGTTAGTGAATGGAGCAGACCTCCTTAGACATAGGAAGGACTAGTATTACATGAACTAGAATTTGGTAGACATTAGCCAGAGATATGGTTTGAAGCACCAATCCTAAAACCCAGCATGTCTGTACTAAAATTTCCACTGTTAAGAATTCTTTCCTTTGGGTAAGCAGACACTTTCTGCAATACTTTTTTAAATTGTAAATAATCTTAAGAGAATGAATTATTCAAGCCATAACATTTTATCTTCCTGAGATTGACAGAGATTAAGAAAGCAATTACTTTCCAGGCCATGAGGGAAATATCTACTGAAAAGCTTTGTGTCTGAGTAGTAGGAGAAGAGTGTGTTTGGAGTCATTATCCTGGAGCAAAGTGGCAATGGATCAGGAATTGAGGAAGATAATGGCCTTGAGAGAAGAAACACAAGAAGGATCTAAAGATCAATTGCTTTATAAATTTACTTACCAGGATATAAAAACAAAAGTCTTGTAGGTCTAAGCCATGTTAGAATATTTTTGTGAGTGTATGCACTATGTATATTTAATTTGAGACACACAAAATAATTGAATGCTTAAAACTATAAAAATTGTGGTTGCTTAATTTAGAAAAAAAATGAAAACTATTCTTTCTAAACATAATTTTTTTAATGAATGAAAATTTGAAAATTAGTTCTTTTCCTCATAAAGCAAACAAAAAATAGGAATTTGGAAGTGAAAAAGCTATCTTTGAATATTTAAATGAGTAGTCCATTGTCAGGGACTACTTTTTAATAATTAGAAGTATTTGTGTTCTTATTAGCCATAAATTATTCGAGAGACAAATAGTAAGGATATCCTTCTGGATGGGAGTGGGATTTAAGAAGGCTCATTCTTCTTGGCTCACCTTTCTTCCTCTTTAAGACAGAACAAAATATTGCATAGGCCCTCAAAGAATCTTGAGTCACATGGATATTAAAAGAATGGAAATAGGAGGGAGAGTCAACAAAGGATGCAGAGTAGGAGAAAAACTAGATGTATTGATGTCACAGAATCGAGAAAAGAGAGAGTGACAACTTGTATCATTGGTGTCTCTGGATAAGCATTTCAATGGAGTGATGGGAGATTGAACAAACTTTGATTATCATGCTTTGAGAAATGTATAGAGTTTGAGAAGGCTGGAAGCTCAAGAATGTTTTGTCTGTGGAAGGAGGGAGAAAGAGAAAGTAGTAGCTGAGGGTACTGTAGGTACAGTGAGCATTTTTGGCACATGCTAGAAATATAAGTGTACTAAACTGATGAGGAGAAAGGTCCAAAAGACAGAAACCCTCAAAATCCAAGAAAGAAAGACAATAATGAATGGGCCCTTGGTGTGTAAAAAAGGCAAGGGAGGATGGCATTCAGAGTGCATGTGAAGCCTTGGGTTCAGACAGGGGAGAAGGGAAGGAAAGCACAGGATAGAAGGATGCTTTGAAGTGTGATGGATGGAATTCGAAGGGGGCCGTCCCATAGGTAGATTTTATTTCTTGAGCTTGTAATTAAGAAGTAGCTGTGAGAACAATTAAGAAATAATTGAATATCTGCCTGAGCTTTCCTACACTTATTCAGATTGGGTACATTTACTCTACCCCAAATAAATTCTTTAAATTGGTATATTATAATAATAAAGTCATAATTTGATTAAACAAAAACAGGTTAAGCAAAGCACAAATTAGCATTTATCTCCGGCTCTATATCTATATACATATCCATACTTATATCTATTTCCTTTTCCATTTATAGCTCTATGTTTTTTCCAGGTGCCTGAATTCCAGTCTTGTTAACCCACCCTACAGGTTATCCCTACAGCTGTGTTTCTCCCTGTCATCCCCTATCCCCCAGATTATAATCTGAGTTCTAAATCATAATCTGATTACAAAGGTCATGCCATTCCCCAACACATCTCCCTGATCATTATACTAAGTAGTGCCTCTTCCCGATTTCCTGTTCTTTTCAGTCTCTACCTATCCGCCACGTCACTCTTATTCCTTGGAGACTTTGCTTCCTGCTCTACTGGACTAACATGAACAGTCTTCTGTTTTTCTACGGATTAAATACATCAATATTTCTGCAAGATGGGGCTTTTCCATCAACAGCAAAACAGTCACTAATTCCCATAAGACAACTTGATTCAAAGTCCAAGCCAGGTAATTAGAGCAAATCAGGATGCATTAGCTCCTTCCCCCATAACTTTCATCAACAGACTGTGAGTTACTCCCAAAAACCCTAAAATCCAGGTAAAAACTCATGCTCTTGCTTGACAGTTATAGGACAAAGACCTCTGTTCCGTTTTACAAGATTGCTGTCTCTTAGATCCTCACGTATGAATCGTTTACAGTCCACACCGACTTCTCCACTCCCAATTTTCCACATCACAGCAGCTGAGATGGCTCTCATCTGCCCCGTCGTGAGAACAGCATTTAGTAGACTGGAATGCTATTTATTGTCAAAACATTCCCCTCTGACTTTAATGCAGAAATAAATATTCTCTGGATATAGTACATCTAGAGAATGTAACTTAAACAGAAAATGCAATTTATAGTTTCTGTTTTATCTTTGGATTACTTTTCTATTGCTACATAACAAATTATCACAAACCTAGTTGCTTTAAGTATCTTTTGTTCTAATTATTTTGGAGCGAGTTGGGAATTTTCATTATTAGTATGCTTATGTTACAATGTTATAGGAATAGGACCCAATACTATTTTTAAAATAAGGTATTATTGTGGAATGCAATGAAGACATGTTTAAAGTACCAAGATATAAGGATATATCATTGCAAATGTGAAGGCAAACTTCTCTGTGTTGTTGTATCTAAGTTGTTCTGTAATAAAATTCTATTTTTCTAACTGTGTTATAATTTGCAACAATCCATTTACCCAGTAAATACTATTCATCTGAAGATATGAATAGTATAGTGATTATCTGTGATTTAGCATTACGTATTCCTTATTGTGGTAACAAAATCCAGTTCTCCTCTGAGGAATGACCCCTCTATATTCAGCTCACAGGGTATGGAGAAGAGGAAAATCCTGCATTCTGGACGCAGGGATGGGTAGAGTCCCAGGCTGGGGCAATGAACGCACCTTTTCCCCCGGCCACGATGATTAATTTATTACTGCACATTTGATCCAAACAGATTAGGCAGCAAATGAGATTCATCCCTTGCACATTTTTGGAACCACTGACATAAAAAGGCACTTCTATCTCATTGTGTAGATAGGTTGAATAGTGTGCCCCAAAAGGCTATGTCCAAGTCTTAACCCCTGGTACCTGCAAATGTAATCTTATTTGAAAAAGATCCTCATGGACATAATTGAGTTAAGAATCTGGAGAGGAGACCATCCTGGAGTTAGGGTAGACCCAAAATCCAACGGTGACGTCCTCATAAGTGAAAGGAAAGGGAGGTTTGAGACACAGAGATACAGAGGAGGACACATGGAGACCAAGGCAGAGATAGGCGTGATGGAGCCACAAGCCAACAAATGTCAAGGATTGCCAGATGTCACCAAAAGTTAGAAAAGAGATATGGGACAGACTCTCCCTCAAAGCCTCCAAAAGGAACCCATCCAGCTGACATCTTGATTTCGGACTTGTGGCCTGCAGAAGGGTGAGAGAATACATTTCTGTTGCTTTAAGCCAGCAAGTCTGTTGCAGTTTATTATGACAGCCCTGGGGAACTAACATACACTGGCTTGGTATGCTGGTAGGATGAAAGGATTAAATTTTTATGTCCATTTTGTTACCAGATGAAACATGCCTAAAAACAGAACTAAGATGGAGGAAAGTGAAGCTGTAAGATGCAGAAATGGATCCTTAACATCATGCGAGCACCTATGCATCTTAATGTCTGAAGTCAACCTGCCCTTGCTACTTCGATAAAAACATCAAAAAAGTCTCCTTTTCACCCAAGACCTATTAATGTGAATTTCTGTCACATGCAACCAAGAGTACTGATTAATGAAGAAAAAAAATTATGAATGAAAATTATGGGTTAAATGTGACTTGGGAGTGTTTATTGATCAATTAGTTACCTATAAAAGGATATGCAAATTGTATAGGTTCATTCAATTCAAACATTTCAAAATAGTTAATTATGCAATTATAATGCATGTATATCTATTTAGATGTTTGTTAATTTATTTAATTAGTATTTATATTATGACTTAATCCATGCTGCGTTGGAATCCAGGCACTGTGGAATACAAATAATTTCAAGTCATCTTCAAATTATTAGAAATTTAATTGAAGAAGCAAGAGTAAATATCTATATATGCATGTATATAATTTTCTATTGAAAATAACTGTTTATGAATATACACAGAGATTGATGCACTTGCAAGAAGAAAACAACTTAGTAAATAAGCTAAATATACCCACATATATTGTGAGAGAAAGAAAAAAAAAGAAAAGAAATTTTAAAATTGTGAATTATAATACTTTATAATTTATATCTGCCTGGATTGCAAACAGTAGCCAAAAGAGCAGAGACTAACAAATATGAAAACTATGCCAATACCATAGACTGACGAGATAGAAAGTTTATTGCACTTTTATTTCTCTGTTTGTGTTAATCAGAATCCTCCAAAGAAACAGAACCAATGGCACATATGTAGACATATATACGGGGAGATTTATTACAGGAGTTGGCTCACATGGTTATGGAGGGCAGGAAGCCCACAATCTGCCTTTTGGAAGTTGGAGACCCAGGGAAGCCAGTGGTATAATTCAGTCTGAGGCCAAAGGGTGAGGGGGCCTGCTGGTGTAAGCCCCAGAGTCCAAAGTCAGGAGGAGGTGGGGAGGCGCTGGTGTGAGAACCAGGAACTGCAATGTCCAGGCAGGAGACAATGGACATCCCAGCTCAAGAGAGAGAGAAAAGTCACCCTTCCTCCACCTTTTGGTTCTATTCAAGTCCTCAATGGATTGCATGATGCCCATCTGCATTAGTGAGGGTAAACTTTACTCAGGCTGTGGATTCAAATCTTCTTTCTTCTGAAAACATCCTCACAGATATTCTCAGAAATAATGTTTTACTTTCAGTCTGGGCATCCTTTAACCCAGTTGAGTTGATGCATAAAACTAACAATCACACTATCTAATGAGTGATATTTGTTGAATTCTGTCACAGTTAGAACTCTGAATGGGATAATTTACATTTCACTGTTGTCAACGGCAACTTTTGTCAGGTGATAAAATTTGACTTTAGGGGTGTCTTAAATTCTCTTTATTGCTCCATTACCCATGTCTTTTTTAGTCTTCTCTCTCTTTTTAGTCCCTAGCACTCCAACATTTTGTTCAATTGTTTATTTGCATAAAAAATTTGTGTTAAGACCAGTTTTAGATGTACAGAAAAATTGCAAAGATAGTACAGAGATTTCCATATACTTAACATTCCAGTCCCCCCATTATTAAGATCTTATGTTAGTAAAGTACACATGCTACAATCAATGAACCAATATCAGTACAGTATTATTAACTAAAGTGTATATTTTACTCAGATGTCCATGGTTTTACCTAATGTCCTTTTCTCTTCCAGAATCCCATACAGAATATTACATTACATTTCATCATCATGCTTCCATACACCCTTTAGTTGAGAGTCTCTCACTGTCCTTGTTTCTGATGATCTTGACAATTTTGAGGAGGAGTAGTCAGGCATTTTGCAGGATGTCCCTCAGTTGGGATTTGATTGAAGTTTTTCTCATGATTGGACTGTGGTTATGGGTTTGGGGAGGAATGTCACAGAAGTCAAGTGCCCTTGTTGTCACATCGTATCAGGGGTACAGTCTATCAACTTTACTTATCCCTGTTATTATTAGTCCTGATCTTGGCTAAGATGATGTTTGCCGGGTTTCTCTTCTGCTCCACTGTAAAGCTACTCCCTTCATGCTTTTCGTGTTGTTCTCTTTGGAAGGAAGTCACTAGAAGCTGCTCACATTTAAGATGTTGGGAGTTGCACTCTGTAAGAGAAGATCATCTAGGTAAATTTTGGAGGACCATCTCTTTTGGAGTGATTTGTCTATTATCTCCCCATTTATTTATTTATTCACTTATCTATATCAGTGTGTTTTGTTTTTTGACCACTTCCTTATTTTCTGGTCCTACAAAATGCTCCATCCAGGCACATCTTGTATATTTCCTCTCCCCGTGCTAGCATTAGTCATTTCTACAAGAAGCCTTGGGTCCTTTTATTGAAGAATGGTATTAGAAACGAAGATCATGGCCTTAAGTATGCTGGCTGCCAGTGGGGTGTCATTGCTTGTAGGATCTTTCAGTTGACAGAGAAAGGAAATATATGTGTGTGTACTAACTGTTGTATAAATACATGTCTGTAAATGTTAATAAATGTACCCATTTGTATTATTATTAAGCTAAATGAGAGTTCATGCTGATGTCTCAAATACCTTATGGATCATTCTAGCCATTGTTTAGCTGTAACTTCCCACTACAACAGTGAGAAACCTGATTCCCACAACCTACCACTCATTTACTTAATTATTTAATTCCAGTATACATATAGGGATTTCAGAATTGTTAACCCATACCTCTGTGGGAAACAACTTTATCAACTAGAGTACAGTGCCCATGTGTAGTTTATTTTGCCTTAGTCTTACAGGCGGCATTCATCCACAAAATTCCTAAGGTCAGCACCTTGCTCCCCAGCACCTTCAGTGGGGCTGGTTCATTCATTCATAACACAGACTATTTGGTCACATTTTACATTCCATTTTGTGATTCCAAGAGTCTGTGAACTTTTTTTTAATTTGCATACATGAAGGCACACTACTTTTGCTGTAAAGTTAAGTATGTTTTGAAAAATGCATACTGCCATATACCTTCCATTATAATATCATACAGAATAGTTTCACCATCCTGAAAAAATCCCTTCCAGTTCACCTATTCACGTTTCTCCCTCTCTGAACCACTGGCAACAAACTACTTTTTCCTTTCTCACTAGGCAACATTCAGTATTACTAGCAGCGATGTGAGTGTTCTGCCCCTTCAGTTTTTCTATATTTCTCAGAGTGTGAGCATCTCATCCAGCTAAGGCTTAAAGGTTAATGTTTTCATATATCAATACATCTAAAGGAACCCAAGTCCTGCATCTGGTTCTTAAAGTCTGTTCTAACGCTGAAGGAAAAGAAATATAGACATCTCGAATCGTGGTCCACAAAGGGTTTCTAAGGGTGCTTTGGGATGGATAAATTTGACCTAATGATTTGCATCTTAATGCCTGAAAAGATGTGATCCACTCTTCTGGGTCTTTGTCTAATTCTGTTTATTCTCGCTGAATCTCTTTCCCGGGTTTCTCTCATCCCCCATTATGGGCATGATAACAGGTCAATCCCTCCTTCTGCTGCTGTTTTTGTTGATCATTTTATTCCTCGGAATGGGTCCACCAGCTCTACTCTGTAAGTGTGTGGCTGTCATATTTTCTCACAGTTTTAGTAAATTATCTTTAACAGACTATTGAATGTTTCACTCAGTAATTCACAAATTCTTTCAGCTGAAAAGTGTTCTTGTGTTTGAAAGTAAACACTTCAATGTCTTCCCCTGCTTCCGCAGCCTAATCCTCAATTAGTTCCCAGGATTGATTTCCCATTTCCGTTATGGAAATATCAATATTTTATTCCATCTCGTTTTTGTTGCTATCCAGCTTGTTAACAGTTTTATTTCATTCATTTTTCCAAATGTCTTTTGACTGTCTTTTTTTCTTCTTCTTTCTTTTAAGGTTCTTCAAATTCTTTTGTCTGTGTATCTCTTATTCATTTCTTTCTCTATATATGTGTATGAGCCAGGCATTACCAACTTCAAGAAACCATCGAGTGACTTTACCATTACGATTTTGGAACTTTGACTTAGCAATCTAGGTATACTCTGAGTATTTCTTTATCATTTCACACTTACATTTTTGATTAATATTATTTACTATTTAAAAATAAGCTTCCATTTTTGGTATAATTAAAATATGTTCTTGTAGCGGGTATCTATTGACATTGTTTAGTCTATAACTACTTTTCTTTGAAGACAACACTCTAATTGTTTTAAAAATTAGTCATGCACCACACAGAACATGAATAGTTGACATTTTTTCCCTTTTTAGAAATATTGTGATTCTGAACCAGGGAGCAGTCAATTAATGAAGGACAGAGACTTTTTCTGTCTCCATGCACATGAATAAGTTTGTCACATTTACAGTTGAAGTAGAGGCATTTGCCCCAAATTATGCCTTCTCCTTCCAAGTTACTTTTAGTTAAAATTTATCTTAGATTCTGGCAAAAGCATAGCTATATAATTGGACAAAGTCTTTATCACTTTTTATCTTTTCTATGTTTTTATAAGTCTTGTACTTGCAAGATGGGAGGGAGTATGTCAGAGGTACAAGATGCAATTTTAAATCAGAAGTCTTCTATAATTGTTTGTCTCACAATCATTTCGATTGGGTGTTAATTCAGACAGGAACTATGTTTTATTCTTCATTGTCACTTCAGCATCCAGGCCAATGCCATATACATAAGAGATAAACAATTCATTTGATAAATGAATGGTTGTTGAAATTGTTTTGAATTTTTATTAAATTATTGTGTTAATTCTCCTAGGCAACATTCATTTCTTTTGCTAAAGAACTTTAGTTAGCAAATAAATAAACTGGCACAAAATAGTGATTTTTCTGGTAAGAATTCTAGAAATCATGCAAGTCAATAAGAGTTATTTTGAGCAAGTCTTTTATATTTCAAAGGAAGCTGTACATTATCTACTTTGTTTTTAGTAGTTTTAGTTTTAGCCAGCTTTTTAGTTCACCTTATAAAGCAGGAGTTTTTCAGGTTCTGTATTACTTTGATAGAAGTCGCCAGAAAAAACAAAATTTAGAAAAATGTCCTGTAATTTACAAAGATCTTTCTTGTATAAAAGTTGTAGAACCTGCTGTTTCAGATATTGTAGATTTTTCTTTCCATTGCATAAAAATCTAAGCAAGATCAAAATATAATGGCAAGTTTTGTTCTTTTTGTAAGATGTGAAAGTTTTCTAAATCTTTAAACAAAATCTGACCCTGCTTTTAGAATAATTATCATTTAAAATTTTTCCTCAAACAATTTAAATATCGAAATTCAAAGCAGGAAATTTTATATTAAATTGACAAAATAAAGGGCTTCTCCTGCACCAGCATGTAAACTGATTTAAACTTCAGTGTTTTATAGCACATAGTTTCAGTTTAAAAAATAGACGATTTCCACACATATCCTCTGCATTGAGTTTGGAAAATATTTGCAAAATGCACCATCTATAATAAGTAATTTTGTTGCTTCCAATTGCTCATAAATGTCTTTGCAGTCAACCAAAATAACTGCTGTTGGTCTTTGAATGCTATTAAATATTAAGTTGAAGATGAAAGTTGATATGTTTGCCTAACAGTGTTTAAGGAATATCACAATTTGCTTTTGATACATCTTTTTAAATGTTTTGAAGTAGTCTTGCTAAATTGTCCAGGTACTCAATATCAATAAACATCTTGTTTTTCAAACATCATTTTAAAAAACACATAATTTAATAAATTCATTTATTTAAAACTATGACGTCTTAAAATGAGAGACAATCTGAAGATTCAATTTAGCTAATTTTTAAATGTATTTTTGAAATAGTCCCTTTTCTCTGGATACTTGTATTCATGGTTTTCTCTTCCATCTATATTTCAGTAGCCTCATATTCACTGTTAAATGTTAAAAAGAGTCTGGTTATTTAACCAAAGTAAAAATATTTATTGCTTCATAAATGAAGCATTAGTAATTTATTTCAACAGCGTTATCTGGCAGTGTTTATGTGTGTATGCATGTTGGAAAATTAATGCTACTCTCTTGTAGTTGTCACATATTTTCACAGGAATTGAATGTATTCGCATGACATTGGTTAATGTTAAATTGTTGAAGTGTTATTCCCCAGATTCATCTCATTTCAAGATTAGTTTTATCCTATCATGCTTACTATTTAGATGCTCCACGTAAAGTTAACATTTACTTCTTCATTTCCTTAGTCTTCACAAAAAATGTTTTTCGCTTTCATGGTGAAATAAACATATTCACAAGAGTGTTTCCAGAAAAATTAACAGACCATTCTCAGATCTTCACTAGTTTGTGGCAAAATGGTCAGCTTTTTCCTTTGGTTTAAATAAATAGTCCTTCTAAAGTGAGGGCAAACCTGGGGTCATTAAGTGTTTTCATGCTTATTTCTTTTTGGGTGGAACTTGCCATTTAAAATAGGAATGGACCTAAGTTGCATCTGATGTCATCTGAGGGCATACAGAGGATGGCTTTTGGATGCATATTTTTTTTTAACTTTGAAATTATATTATGGTACTGAAAAGCAGGAAGAGAGGCCCTCCACTTCTGAGAGGGACATCAGATAGCTGCAAGTCCTCACTACACCAACTTAAATAACCAGGACAAATTACACAAATCATATGTCTAAAAGCAACAGAGAGTTGTGGAAACAATGAGGACTACATGTACTCAAATTTTCGAGGGGGAAACTATTTTAAGATGAGCTAAAGCTCTCCTGATAATTCCCGCTGGGGACTGGTGGTTCTGAGCTCTGGAGAGGTGGAGGACCCATGCTGGAGGAGAGAGCAACAAGCACAGCCCTCAGACGTCTTGCCTATATGGGGTTTCAACCTGGAAATTAAAGGGCCTCAAACACAGAGATATTTTTCTCCATGAGACATTAATTAATTGAGTTCTGAGGCCACACCTGAGTTTATAAAAGGTGGAGTAAAATCTGTTACAGTCTTGTGGTACTTAGGAAACAAAACCCTTTAGAGAGCGGCCTACCTCAGGCGAGTGGCCTGTCTCCCCTTTAAGTCATTTTGGCCAATGCTGAAGCTTCAAGACCACAAAGCTTAAAAGCTAAACTTTGAACGTCAGATTTACACCGTCATTGTCACATGGCTAAAGAGACAAAATCCTGCCAGTCTCTCAGTCAGATACCTGAAAGCACCATGCCAATATTAGGATAATTAACTAGATGACAATTAAGTAGTTCAATAAATTAAATAGATGATAAATACAAAATAATTGCTTTGACAATAATGGCTAAAGTAAACAAAAACTCAAGCGGAAATATAAGGCCCTGAAAATGTACCTTGGAGGTTTCAGTAACATTAAAGAGAAACGGACAAAAAAACCCATGACTGAGTTAAAATGAATTGTAGGCTATTAGGCAAAACTTCAACTTCTGCAGGGGTTTTTTGCTGACTATGCCAAGCATTCATCTCGTTTCAAGGACTTTGTTGTGACCTAAGAAACATGTAAAATGTGGAGCAACAATGTTTGTTTATGAAGAACTTTTGTGTTCTCATTGTTTGGCATTCAGCTAGACAGAATTCCCAGTTTCCAAAGGAATTCCAGCTTTTGGCCTCACATGCGGAGTTTTACACCCCTCAGCCTAGTTCCACCCTGTCATCCAGCTCCTGCTGAAATATTCCTCTGCCAGTGGATACAGGATTCCCTTTAATGGTTAATATTCAATTTCATTTAGTGTACAAGTTTGAACATTGGTAGCCAACTTGCAAATAAAATAGTTCCCTATTTTAAATTTAGTTTTCAGTAACTTTATACACAAATCGCTAGTTCGTTCTTAGATTTACTCAAATCAAAGAGAGACCTAAAGTTTTTTTGTGTTTAACTCAGCCCCTTGAGGACCCCATTTTTCAGACAGCTGACCTCGACAAACTCAATAAAAAATCTAGGTACAAAATATAAATTAACTATGTTTTAGGTTCCTCCTCAAACAATTACTTAAGTTTTAACACTTACAGATCACGTATAGCAGATTCCTGCATACATTCATCTTTAGAATTTTCAACAACTTTTTTAGTTTGTTTCTTTTGGTTCTTATGAAGAAATGCCTTTCTATTAATATGTTAACATCTTGTTCAGACAATACTCCAATAATTTGACACACTGAATCCTTGGAAAGCCTACTTTTTTTAAAACATTACTCAAATTTTAACAACTAACTATATTTAGTTCCCAACTCATGTATATGTAATAAAATCATGACATTTCTACAAATGTACATATGTAACACTATCTATGAGAATATCAGAGCAGTCTTACAATAATGTAGTCATTTTGGATTATTATGAATCAGTCAGGACCATAATTATGACAAATGACTAAGGAAATATGTGCCATATTCAGGAGTAGAGAGTACACGCACGCACACACGCATTTATATTTAATGTATTTGGAGATTTTTCAAGACAAAATGTTTCTAGAATTGTCACTTTTATTCTCAGAAAGTTTTTGCTATGTGTGTTTGAGCAACCAAAGCAAAATAAACCAAAGTTTACTGGATCCTCCCCATATATTGTAACTATTTCCCTTTAACCGCACAATGCAATAGAAGTAAAAAAAAAAAATGCTTTAAGTATTTGTAAGTAAAATTAGTAATGTTCATGAGAGAGAAAAGTATTTCAAAAGGCTAATACGCTATATAAAATTATATGTGCTGTACATCAAGGGTGATGTTTAAAATACCCAGCTGTGATAATTTTGTCAATATGTAAAGTAATTTACTACAACTGTAAATTGAAGCATCTAATTTAATATTGTTAATGATATTTATAATTCTCCTCCAAAGTGTCATGCAAGGATTGCCAAGTAGTTCAGAAAATTGGTACTCTACTTCTTCCCTGCTGATTGGCAAGAGTATCACGTGGCACCCATAAGAGACGGTGAAAGAAATTGTTGTGATTAAAGTTTCATGCTAAAGAGTAGGAAATAAGAAACACTGTCACTTTAACGTAAAAGATTAGAAACGCATCTGAGATGAGAGGTTTTCTAGATTATTACATTTACTTAGAAATAATTTACGGTGAATCATTATGAATTCCTTAAACTTGGAAAACCAAAGTCTTAAGTCTTGGGCATAATTCTCCAAGGTCTGCCATCAGGATGGATTCCAACAAGGCCAGCCTATGGATCTGATTGTAATTCTGGGCTAGGTGGAGAGAGAACAGCTGGACTCAGGACCAGACTTTCCTGGGATGGTGGGAAACTTCGGAAACTCTTGGCCAATGTCTATCCAGCACAGAAAATTCATTTTGTTGCCAGGTAATGTTGCCTTTGTATTTTCGTGCAGAAACTGGACCCTTCACACAAAAAATACAAGAACGTTTCAAAAATTCTTGAAAAATTGCCGGGACTAGGATAAATCTTTGCCCAGACTCTGGTTCTTCTGTAACTTGATCTTGTTTTCTCCAGAAAATTTTAGGCACCCAAACCTTTTCCCTAAACTCCTGTACTTGTGGGAAAATCTCTACCAATTGCTGCTGTACTATGGTATGGTATACTCTGCTCTACTATGCTATACTATGCTAATACTATACTAGACTATACTAGACCGTACTAATAATAGCATTTACTACATACTACTGTTGCGGTGAATGATATCACCATATGCTGGAATCTTTGCTTGCCCATAAATCTCCGCTCATCTCTCCCGCCCCTACAAATTCATCTAACTTCTGGACTATGAAAACTTTTTGGTCTGACCTGCCTTCATTAAAACTTCATTAGTTGTTTCATTTTTATTATTTAATCAGATTGTTTTTTATTTATCTCCTTAAATACTATAATGTCGCTGTGTATTCTCAGTGCGAACAACGTTTTTGATAAAATATTGCAAAGGTTCTTTACTCACAAACAAAGGAAAGTTGGTTCTGACCTAAACAGGAAATGAACAGTTTCTATTTATTGGTTGCAAAATAATTATATAAATTATCATTTGAAATGCTAACGAATCATAAGTAAAAATGGAGACTATAAAAGTTTTCAGAAATAAAGAATCCTTGATACCTCCCTCTGAAGGAGAAAATGTATCCTGCTTGAATAAATAAATGTTAAAATTATCATTGTAAATGGGTTGAGGAGGCTTTGTTTTAGACAGTGAATTATTACCTAATTCAATTTTGTGCACTTTAGGTTAAAAAGATTATTCTTGTAAAAGATTTTCCTTGTTAAGAAGATTTTTGAAACATTCCCTCTCCCCTTTTTAATAAAATGTAAATCTCCCTCTATATCACAACATCTTGTGTAAAATATAGTAGATACATCATTTCCTGAGGTGGGACTTAATTTAAATTACACTACCCCACCCCACAGTCACCTCCTGTCCTCCTGCCAGGAGCTCAGCACTGGCCTGCGGGCCTGGGGCCTGGCAGGAGCCGGGCTTGCAGTCCCGCTCTTTGCAACAAGGGGGAGTGCGATGCTCCCAAAGGCCCCTCTGCCGTGCCAGGGTTTCCGAGCTTGGACAACAGTGCTGGGCACTGTGCAGAGAAAAAAAAAATGGACCAAAAAGAAAAGGATGGAAAAAGCTTAGCCATCAGCCGAAGGTTTAATGAGGTGGTCTTCCCAGTCTTTAGACTATTTTAGGGTATGACAGAAATCACATCTGCAAGTATTTTATATTATCAAAAGCTTTTCGGAAACTTATCTATAGTCTCTGATATGAGCAAATCCATTTTTGTTTTCTTAAACGGGTTGAAATTCTCCTGATCTTCTACTGCCATATAGTACTTCATACCCCATATTTTAGATGAGCACAGGAATTTCTCTGTTAAAAGCAACCCCTCAGAATTGTGGTGGTATGCAGAAAGGACAAAATTAAGAAATCAGGGCACAGAACAGAGTGTATTATATATTCTAAACTCAACCGTTTCCTCAGTTCTGTAGGTTGGGAAGTTGAGGGTGGAGGAGGGACCAGTTAACTTTGATAACAGAGGTGATTAATGTAGACCTTGGAGAAATGTAGCAACACTTGATATGGAGTTTGGTGGAAAGCTGTTTGGATAAATAAAGCTATGTGGAAATCTTTGTTCTGCTGTTGACTAGTTGAATGGCTCTGGGTCAGTTACTTAACTGAGCTTCTCTTTTCTTCTTGGTAAGGTTTGTTGTCAGATATATCCGTAGCTCATACAGTGGCTGGGTGGATTAAATGAAACATACAGTGGGGATAAACTACTTAAACTCTTTCAAAGTTATTCAATAAATACCACTTATTTCTCTAAATTATTTTCTTTCTCTCCTCACTGCTGCCCTCCTTGTCCTCCTCCATTTTCCCTGCTCACAGCAACCCACATTCTCTCAAGATAAGGAATCAGGGGCCAGCCCCATGGTTGAGGGTTAAAGTTCCTCATGCTCTGCTTCAGTGGCCAAGGTTCATAGGTTTGGATCCCAGGCACAGACCTACTCCACTCATCAGCCATGCTGTGGAGGTGTCCCACATACAAAATAGAGAAAGATTGGCACAGATGTTAGCTCAGGGCTAATCTTCCTCAAGGAAAAAAAAAAAAGAGGAGCATCAGCAACAGATATTAGCTCAAGGTGAATCTTCCTTAGGGGGAAAAAAAAGATAAGGAATCAGAATAAAGTAACTAAGAAATATTTTTGCTTCAATATGATATAGCTAAACTCTAAAAAGTTCAAATGTTGATTTTCGAGGTTTCATAAAATACAGCTGATGTTCCATGAGTAAAGAGTCAGCAGCACTTTGGAGGGAAGTGTCCAGAGGGAATAAACAGCAAAATTCTATTCTAAGAGTGCGGTGTACTGGCTGCCTCCAGTGATGTAAGACATATAGAATGGTACAGTAACTAAGCTGTGAGAAATAAGGATCCCCAACACCACTCACGGCTGGCGGCAGGCACCTCTAGGTAGATACGTAGTCCGGGACCACTAGGTTCTCAGGTTCTTCAAGGTTCTGCATTTGTAAGTGTCCTTAACAGCTGGTATACAACTGTGTTATTGCAGCACCTCAGAGCTCTACCTAGCCAGATGACTTTCATTTAAAGGAAAGTAAATATATTACACAATTTTGTTGCTTGTAATGTCTGTTAACAGTAGGAATCCAGGTTCATAAAACTGAATTTTGATATATATTCCATATTTTTATATATAAATATATGCCTTTCAGCAGATTTGATTCTCTCTCTTATAAGATAGAAGGAAAAACCTTGTCAGAACTAATAATCCTCTATCGGAAAGCCTAAAATTGAGAGTGACATAGGGCTCTGCACAGCAGAGCAACCTTAGAAAAGAAAAGATTGTGCACCTGTTTTTGCCAAAATTTCTGTTCTATATGTTCTTCCTAACTTGTCCGTTCCTGGGGCGGCAGCGTTTTTATTTGGTTAGATTAACAGTAGGATGCTTTTCAATCATAATCATTGTAACTTTCACAATTATGTTATGGAAGATAATTGTAAAATGAGCAGGAAAGAAGCAAGGATATGCGTTTGCTCTTGTCTTTCATAAGGTGTCTAAAATAGAGAGAAACAAATAATGTTGCATTCTTTCTCTTACAAAAATGAGCTAAGAGAAATACAGGCATTGCGTAATGCAGATGATTTTATGATTTTAAAGAAAGCTGGAATTGTACAAGAAACCTTTCTGATTTTCTAACAATAGACCTCCTAGTATAATGAGAAAAGATTAAAACAGGAAACTGTTAATAAAAGCAGAGCTATTCATATCTAACTAGGTCAAAATTGGGTGAAGATTCTGGAAGGAAATTAGGGTAATTTGTCCCTCAAATATCCAAATCAATAGGAAAATGTTGAAAAATGAAAGGAAGCATGAACTGGAGGTTACACGCTTCAGAGAGTTCTTAAAGAGGACATACATGTTATTTTTCCCAATGACGTTTGTTGATATTAGTGTGGATAATAAACTGGGGATGCGTTACTATGAATGGTCATAATCCTTCTCCTTTTCTGAATCGCTTCTGTGATTGAGCAATTCTGTTGGACTGCTGTTTAAATTGTTCTTTCTCCTTATTTTTGCCATAGAGTTATGGATTTTCCCAGAGGGGGGACAGAGAATTAGAAGAGAGAATCAAGAGAATCACGAGAGCCATCACTCATAACAGGATAACCTCCTCTCCATTGGGACACAACAACTGCTGACACTGTATGTACTAGTTTGAGGTAAAGTCCTTCCTCCTCACTTTAAAAAACAAAAAAAAGGTAACACTCAAGTGGGATGTTGCAAATGTAACAGAGATAACTATGAAACACAATAAAGACTGGTGAACCAAATTATGTCAATCATCCTGTTATGTGTGCTGCCATTTATTTTAGAAAGCTCATAAAAGTTTTATTTTAATAAGTGTATGAGTCATTTAATATCAGCTAACTTCATTTTTATTTTAAACAGCTTTCTTGGTGAATAATTGACATGGAATAAATTACATATATTTAAAATGTACAATTTGATAAATTTTACATGTGTATATAGCTGAGAAACCATCACTACAATCAAGACAGTGAACTTAATCACCAACGCTAAGGTTTCTTAATGCCACTTTGTATTGCTCGCTGAGACCCATAATCCACCCACAGGAGATCACTGATGCACTTCATAGCTATAGATTAGGTTGTATTTTCTAGAATTTTCTATAAATAGACTACATACACTTTTTGCCTGGTTTCTTTCACTGAGTAAAATTATTTTGAGATTCATCCATATTGTTACCTGTAACAATAGTTCATTTAAAAAAATCTGAATAGTATTCCATTGTATAGATGCGCCATACATTTTTTTATCCACTCATTGGTTGATGGAATTTCAAGGTAATTGCATCTTTGTACTACGATAAATAAAGCTGTCATGAACATTCGTTTGCACATTTTTGTATAAACATACGTTACTTTTTCTCTTGAGTATATACCTAGGAGTGTAATTGCCAAATCATGTGGTAGAGGATTCTTTTTTCCAAAGTGGTATAGCAATTTACATTTCTACTTGCTGTGTAGAAGAGAGCCCGTTCTCCCACATCCTGCTAACACTTGATATGATGAGGCTTTTATTATTATTATTAATAGATAGTTGACATACAACATTGTGTAAGTTCGGGGTGCACGACAAATTGATTTGATACATCTTATTGCAATATGATTGCCTTTGTAGTGTTAGCTAACACCTCTATCATATCACCTAATTATCATTTCTTCTATTGGTGGAAACAATTAAGATCTAGTCTATTAGTAAGTTTAATGTTTATAATACAGTTTTGTTGTTTATAATCATTGTATTGTATATCATATCTCCAGTACTTATTTATCTACTATTTGCAAGTATGTACCCTTAACAACATTTCTCCTATTCTCCCACGCCCTGGTAACAGTTTCATTCTGTTTTTTTTTTTTTTTTTTTGAGGAAGATTAGCCCTGAGCTAACTGCTGCCAATCCTCCTCTTTTTGCTGAGGAAGATGGGCCCTGAACTAACATCCATGCCCATCTTCCTCTACTTTATATGTGGGAGGCCTGCCACAGCATGGCTTGCCAAGCGGTGCCATGTCCATACATGGGATCTGAACTGGCAAACCCCAGGGCCGCCAAAGGGGAACGTGCACACTTAAACACTGCACCACCGGGCCCGCCCCATTCTCTGTTTTTTAAAGTTTGTGTTTTTTTAAGATTCTACATAAAAGGAATATCATACAGTATTTGTCTTTCTCTGTCTGACTTATCTCACTTAGCATAATCTCCTTAAGCTCTATCAACATTGTCACAAATGGCAGAATTTCCCTTTTTCTCATGGCTAAATAGTACTCCATTGTATATGTATGCTACATATTCTTTATTCATTAATCCACTGATGGACACTTAGATTGTTTCCATATCTTGGCTATTGTGAATAATGCTGCAGTAAACATGGAAGTGCGTATATCTGTTCAATAACCTGTTTTTATTTCCTTTGGATATACACACAGAAGTGGGATTGCTCATATTGTAGAGAATGAAATTGGACTCTTATCTCACACCACTCACAAAAATTAATTCAGAATGGATCAAACACTTAAGCATGAGACTTGATATTGTAAAAATTCTAGAAGAAAGCGTAAGAAAGAAGCTCCTTTACTTTGGTCTTGGAAATGATTTTTGGGGTATGACACCAAAAACAACAAAAGAAAAATCAACAAGCAGGACTACTTAAACTTAAAAGTTTCTGTACTGCAAAAGAAACAATTAACAAAATGAGAAGGCAACCTACGGAATGGGAGAGAATATTTACAAAGCATGTATCACATAAGGGATTAATTTCTAAAATTTACAAAGAACTCATACGACTCAATAACAGAAAAACAAAAAAATCTGATTAAACAATGAGCAGAGGAACTAAACAGACATTTTTACAAAGAAGATATCCAAATGGCAAACAGACACATGCAAAGTATTCAACATTACCAATCATGGAACCTGAGGAAGGAAAAGATATAAAAGCATGTGGCCAAACTGCTATGTTTTTAATTGTCTCTCTCTTCTGTTGTGTTAAATCTACTCTAAATATTGGCATTTTTCTCTCTCAGGAGGAAGCTTATTCTGTGTGATTCCACACAATGTGTTTTAGACATTATGGGATAACAACCAAGAGAGAAAGGAAAAGAAAAGATGTCTGGTCATCTAAGTTCAGCCTTGGGAAAGTTTGCATGTGGAGTAATTCTTTTGTAACAGATAATCTGCAATCTAAATATTTTATTGAAATTTTACCTTTGATTAATAACAAGCAACTGCTTGTTGTCACTATAACAATATTTGGCCTTTTTTTGGTTTGTTTAGGGAGGGATTTGTTTGTTTCTTTGCTTGTTTTTTTTTACTGACTTTTACTCAGAGTTTAGAAATAATAAATTGGAGGATGTCTTGATACTGTATTCATTAAGAAATGTGTTAAATCACTTCCTTTACCCATGAGCCCATAAAGTCCAGAGTGATTGCAATTTGACTTTCCAATTGCTAATTGGTTAGTTAACTTCTCTGACAGCAAAGAAAGAGATCTTTGATTAGGAGACTAAGAAAATCATTGTTTGTAATTCATTCTTGCTTTGCATTCTTTTTTTATTTTGAGTACCAAGGATTATGAGGTTTTTTAATAAAATCAGGAAAATATTCAAGACACAGTTAATTGATTAAGTAATGGAAATTCTGGAACAGTATCATGCAATTAATAAATCAGCCCAATTATCACCTAAGGTCTCATAAACTTACTAGGAAGTCCCTGTGAAATTTAAGGTTTTGGAGGAGATCCCCTTTCCAGGGGCACTGGGGGCCTTCACTTTATAATGTGAAGAAGTGAAGCGGAGAGCTGAGTGACACAGTGCGACTGCATGAGGTCAATAAAGGCAGCTGACACTACTCCTCCAAAACATATTGGAGGGATTTCTTTGCATTTTATGAGGTTTTCTTTTGGAAAAAGCCTTATAATTTGACTGGAGTTTGGGCAATTTATACTAATGCATTTGCCTTACCTGTATATCATTGACAATGTACATGTCAACTTTGATAATTTTAATATACTCAACTAAAGAGGAAGAGTGCATTTAAAAATAGACATGTTACCATGACGACAGGCTTCTTTCAAACTTAAATTAACACGCTCACCTAATCTGGAAACATACTAAAAAACTACACGATGAGTCCAAATAAGCATTTACAATTTAAATATAACCCTTTTTTTGTAGATGGTTATTTCTTAGATAAAGAAGAATATAAGTCCATAGCAGGCAGATGTACTTTTAATATAACGTTCAGTTACTTTAGGGACTTCATTCAGTTTGCCAGATACTGAGATGTTACAACAGGGAGACATTTGGCTCACAGAAATAATACTTATTTCTTAGTTCATGAGAAACTACAGACGATAGCATAGCTTATACATAGATTTGAATTCGCTGTGATACAAAGCTATTATGCAGCATATATTTTTATATGCAACTGATCACTGACTACATATGAAATATTCTATTACCTGTTGCTAAACAAATGTTTTCTCTAATTTTAAATCTTCTAAAATTATCATTACATTATGTGAGATATTTACTACAGAAAACTAATAGAGCATATAAAAAGCCTCTTTTTAATCAAAATGCATGTTTTCCATAAAATCCCAAATCTCACTGTGCTTCTTTCAGGCATATGGTTTTGCAATAGCTATCAGTCTTTATTCCGATTATTTAAAAGAATTCGGATTATTTAAAACTTCCATATGTTCGGATCAAATTTACATCCAACGCTAGATAGGATATTTTCCAAACCAGGATAGAGCAATTTTCTATACATTATATAGATTTTTAATGCAAAAAAAATAATGATTTGATAAAACGATCACATTAAGTAACCAGAGTTGAATATTTTACATTATATTTTAACTAATTTCATTTTAGCAACCTAGATTTTCCCACTGTCCTCAATACTGAAAAAAGGAAGATTACAGATTTTTTGAACTTTTCCTTAGAGAAAGTGATTCCATCTTCCCTATGTCCTATAGTGGTTTAATTCAATTTTTTAACTATTCGTTTTCTGTATTCCACTTACCCTTTCATTACTTTCCTTAATTACCTGTCTAAACCATTTATCTATTCAATCAGTCACTTTTGAAAAAAAAATTTATAATCCCAACTATGAGAAAGGGACTGCTTTAGATGTTGTGGACAAGAACTAGAGTAATCAAATATTGATCCTTACTCAAGTGACATTTAATCTTGGAAGAGACATCAGTAATGAATGTAACTTATCACATGAAATGTTGGAAGGTAGGGTTATGCTCTCAGAATTTGTCTCATTCTGTATACTTCATGATGTCTGCCATTAAACTGCAAGTAATGCTTGATGAAAATTGAGAGAAGGGTGGAAAAGTCTTAAGTAAATATTAGGAAAGCTTGGATAAAATAGAGGGCATTTTAGTTGGTCTTTTTTGAATAAATGGTGGTTTTATAATCAGAACTAAGGGAAAGATATGCATCTGTAAAGAGTTGGTACTTAGTGCTCCCTGGCATAGCCCCATATGTCACAACTCTTGGGATTCAGAGAAAGGACTTTAGGTTTGGAAGATAAAGCTTTATTTGCTTAACCAAATGGAAGAGCCAAGCATTTGCAAAAATGTTTCTCTGACCGCAGTGCCTTACAACTTTGCTTCATTCCTGTTCTAAAGCACATTCATCTTGAAATTATTCTGATTCACCCTGCTGGTGAAAAGGATGTGATTAGAACAGAAAGGGTGCAGGTTTCAGTCACGCAGGATGAAACAGCTCTAGAGATCTGCTGTACAACAGCGTGCCTTTAGTTAACAGCACTGCACTGCGCTCGTGAGAATTTGTTATCAGGGCAGACCTCATGTTGCGTGATTTTTTTTTACCATAATAATAATTTTAAAAATCCCTATTACCCAAGTTTATAATTCTTGACTCAGAATAGAAAAAAAAAATAAACAAAGGGGAGCAATAGAATTTATTCCAAGATTTGAAAGGATGGCAGGATGATAGCTAAACATTTACTAATAGAGAGATAAGGGAAATACTTTTAAAATCTGATGCAGTTGGGGGAAAGTCCATGAGATTTTTAGAATATTTGGCAGAATTTTCTGTTCTGTCCTTTCCTTCATTACTACGGGAAATAAAAGATGCCCAGAGGGGCTGGCCCGGTGGCACAGTAGTGAGGTTCACATGTTCCACTTCGGCAGGCTGGGGTTAGCCAGTTTGGATCCTGGGTGCAGACCTACACATTGCTTGTCAAGCCATGCTGTGACAGGTGTCCCACATATAAAAAGTAGAGGAAGATGGGCACAGATGTTAGCTCAGGGCCAGTCTTCCTCAGCAAAAAAGAGAAGGATTTGCAGCAAGTGTTAGCTCAGAGCTAATCTTCCTCCAAAAAAAAAAGATGTCCAGAGATTTCTCTTATAGTCTATATAATTTCCTTTACCCATTTCTTTATTCTTATTTGTGTTTTTATTACTTTTATTGCTCTTAGTATTATGATCCTGGACATTTCTGTCAGTGAAAGAACATTTGCCTCTCTGCTGTCTTTGGATTTCCAGTGGCAAATGCCCAAAGACAGCCTGCCTTATTGAGGTTAGACTTCCCCTCCCAGAGTCAACTGACCCCTAAAGTAGGAGTCACGTGAACACTGATGCGGAACTCTGCACACCAAAGGTGAGAGTATCACCCTTTTCTCTGCCAACACCGACCATCTCACCATGATTATGTGTCCTGGAACAATTGAAGCTAATTTCATCGTGTCTTTTATCCCTGTCCATCTCAGTTTGAGTCCATCAGGTAAGACCCCATTCTCCAGACTATAATGCCTGTATCTCTACACATCACCTTTTCGGCCCAATCTCCCACCCCTTGTTATCTCCTAAGAGTCTTTATCAGCGCCCTCAGCATCTGGAGATCATTTAACATAAAATCCCCTACATCATCAATATTTTCTTGATTGTTCACTTTCAGACCACCCTCCCTTTCTCCATCCCAAAATACAGAACTTTGGAATTCAGTTTACTGAGTCTGATACTTTCAATGGATCCTGGAGTGTCTCCCACTCATACATTGAATATTTTAATCTCAGGTTCATTGTGAATTCCCAAATAGAGTTTCATGACCTCTGTAAGCCAATTTTTTTTTCTTACTATATGTCTATATATGTATCACTGTTCACTGTCATGGTCATAATCTGAACCTTGCTTAATGCTCAGCTTCAGATATGCCTTTTCCAAAATCCGGTTTCTTTTGCAGTCTATCTCATTTCACTAAATGCAACACCACTTCAAAATTTGTTCAGTGAAATAAAGTCCTTGGAATCTACTTTCAAAATATTTCCATCATCTAACCATTTCTTATCCCCTCCAAAGCTACTGTTTTAACAAAACTATCAATATTTCTTGTCTGGGTTATTACAATGACCTCTAAACAGGTCACCCACCTTCTACCATTTTGTCTTCTTAATATTGTAGCCAAAATCATTCTGCTATTCATCTGCTCAGGGTTCTCAAATGATTCTCCATACCAGTTCTAGTGAAAGCCATTGTTTCCAGTGGCCGACAAGGTTGGACACCATTTGGCTCTCTCGGTAACCTCTTTGACCTCGTTTCTCACTCCTTTCCTTCTCTCATTTGGTCCCAGCTACACTTGACTCCATCTTATTTGTTCCCAGCTACATCTATGTCTATGCATGCCAGCTTCCTCCTAGCTCCAGGCTTGTGCCTTTTCTCTCTGACTGGAGCATTGTTCCTCCTGATATCTATGTGACTTACTCATTTATATGTAACTCATCCTTAATCATATGTCACCATCTCATGGAGACCTTCCCGTCAACACTCTCTAAAGCTGCCCCAATATTTCTTTCACTGCTTTACTTTTCCCCTTAGCATTTATCACTTTCATTATATAGTCTATTATACACTTGCTTTACTGATTTACATTAATTTTCTTTTATCCGCACTAATATAAAAAATACTTCTTGTCTTTGTTTACTGCTGCATCCCATGACAGTGGCTAATACATGATAGGTGCTCACAATTACATCCTGAACAAAATGAATGAATGAAATGTTTTAAATTTTTTTCTGGAGTTTACATTCTAATGAAAGGAATGATGCGTAATTAGGAGGGACGTAAGCTCCAGACCTTCATATGTAAATCCAATCACCTTGCTAGTCATTCATTAATTCTTTCATTCATTTTTTTAAAGCATGTAAGATTTTTCTGGATCAGAAAGATGAAAATTGGGAACGATGATGATATGACAGGATTAGAGTGGATGAGGCTGAGAAAATATGGCTAGGAAGAAATTGGGTGAATTGACTGAGAGAAATACAAGATTTTATGAAAGTTAGTGGGAGTATGCAAAGAGGTGATATGGACATAACTGAGTGTCCTTAATTAAGTTGTGAGGAATTAGGTGTGAATGGCATAATAGACCATAGTAGAAATGTGGGATTGAGACAGAAGTAAAGAATTTAATTTCTTTCTATTTTGTTTCTCTCTCTTTCTATTTTTGACAGGTCTGCCAAAAATATCAGAGACATACATATTAGAGACATATAATGGATGAATTGAAATACAGAGCAGGAGTAGGAGAACCCATCTTAGGGAGTTGTATATCAATAATCTATTTGGGGTGTAAAAGAAAGCATGTTTCACAAAACACATGATCAATTTTTAACAAACTCTGTGAGAGACAAAAAGGAAATCCATTTTGAACCAAAGGCATGCCATGCCTGTGACATATAGACGTAATTATTGGGCAACCTTTGGTCTCTTCTCAGCTTTCACATTTTTTAAATTGACAATATCCCAAGGATCTTAGAAAACACAGCCAGAGGCAAAGATAAATTGCTGATCTTTTATTTGGGAGATGAAAATTCAGGTCAATGAGAGCAAGGACAAAGAAAAATGAAGTAGGGGATGATGGAAGAAATGCAAGGTGATTTGTTACCGTGGTGGCCACAGCTTCACGAGAGGCAAACAAATACTGCAGATGTGTCGACCTGCCTCGAAGGATGTCTTCAGACAGGCTTGACAGATACACCACATCTCCAAAGAGGCTATAGGAAGGAGAAAGGAGACAGAATTTATCTGTAGAGCTCCCTACCATCTTGTATTTCTCACTGGTCAAGGCTCACTGCACAGAGTTAACTCCCCCGTACCTGGAGTTTGCACTGTGCAGCCTCTCTGAGATTTCACCTAACTACGGAAATGTCTTGAAGAGGCCAAACACCAGGAGTAACTGGCCCACCCACCAGTCTCTGCAGAAGACGAATGGATCATGGCAGATGCTGAACTGGATTTGGCATCTCTATTGAAGTAGTAAAATAGCCTTAGTAGATGGTGATGATTTGGTGAATGTTTTCTCTCGTTGGTCAAGAGGATCAATATAATTTTGCCACTTCATGGTAAGGATACCAATAACTTCACTGTCTTGCCTCAAGACAATATTGACTCTTCTGCTCTCCATTATAATATATTTCCACTTTACAAAACATTACACTGATCCAACATATTGATGATTGCTAATCTGACCTGATGAGTAGAAAATGGTAAGCATCCTAAAAACTCAGTAAAGCATATGAATGCAAGGATTTAAACTCCTGAAGATTCCTGAGCCTAAAACATCAGTGATGTTTCTTAAAGTCCATGTAAAACACACTGTCCACAATTTAGAATTAAGTAGAGTTCTATAGCTCTCTTCAGGTTTTTTAGGCAACTGTGGCAAGTTGTTTGCAAACTGCTTGCCATAATTTTCTCCCTTTATGCACACCCTTCGACAGCCTCCACACACTCTGATTACAGGCTCCACCATGTCCATTGGGCTGGTCAATGGTAAAACAGTAAATACGACACAAGCAGATATTTGAAACATGTTTGTTCACCATGATTTATCTCGCTGTTGTTGAACAATAGACCAGTACCCAGTAAACATTTCTTGAGTAGATGTATTTGTTATTAGTTTTGAATGAAATGAGAGAGAAAATTAGTTTAGTTTTAATTTCGCTTAGTTCTGAGTAAACTACATTCAGATTACGGAACACTTTCTGTCATAAAAACCAAAAATATGTACCTTACGGACAGGTTTATAACATGTTCTATATATTTTTTCAAACTAAATTCATCAAAACTTTGGGCCAATTAATTCCAAATTTACCATCCTTTTGAACCTACTCCACACACTGTGTAGGCATTGCTTTTGATTCTATCCTCTCACCATCCAAATATATCCATCTACACACATTTTTGCCTTATTTTTAAAATAATGCATATAACATTATTATTATTATTATTATTATTATTATTATTATTATTGCTGAGGAAGATTCTCCCTGAGCTAACATCCATTGGCAATACTCCTCTTTTTTTGCTTGAGCATGATTAGCTCTGAGCTAACATCTGTGCCAATTTCCTCTACTTTTTATATGTGGGAGACCACCACAGCACAGCTGGCCAGTGAGTAGCCCACACCTGGGATCAGAACCTGTGAATCCAGGCTGCCAAAGTGGAACACGCAGAACTTTAACCACTTAGCCATGGGGTTGTTGGGCCCAATATAACTTACTTTTTTAATGATATATGTTTCTGGTAGAAATAGTCATTTCTTTAAGATCGGCTTTTTTCTCTACTCTAAAGGATTAGATTAGATCTATCACATTCAATAGGTTTTGGAATCTGAAATCTAGATTTAATTTCCATTTACAATATACTCACATTTCATGTACGATCAAGTCATTAAATCTATAAGTTTCCTCATCAGCTAAACACATCATATGAACACCCATTTCACTATGCTGTCCTGAAGACAATGCTACATAATAAGATGCTCAAAACAGAATTTCATCTGTAAGAGACATTGAATAAAAATTATTTCCAAACTTTGCATAATTTATTATCAAATGGCTACATTTTTTAAGATTATTTCCATGTAGAGTCTATGCATTAAACAATACTGTTTGAAGTTATGAACGTGGATTAGCACTCCAAAATTGTGTCATTTCATAAGAATCAAATTACAAATCAAAATGATTAATAACCTACTGTCAAGGCCCAAAATGTTAAAATATTGGAAAGATACAGGGACTTTCTCAATTTTAGAACTGATACGAACTTCTTCAGGGATTATTTTAGTCCAATCTCATACATTTATAGATTTATAAAATGAGGTCCAAAAAGGTTGGCTGTTATTTGGGATTCTGCATCCAATTCCAATGTTGGGGGGGGGGGGGACGGCAGTTTCCCCTCAACATCACCAGGCAGTGCTCAGGCCACCAGCTGGGTGTCCTACAATTTAACTAGATTCTGACACTATCTACCCAGAGACAGCATCAGATTCCAACAGGTAAAGGACTCAGTCCCACCAGACTGTCCTCCACTTCAGAGGCCAATCTCAAGCCCAGGTTGTCACCTGTTCTTACGAAGGATTGGCTATAAATCAGAGGTTCTCATGAATCTCTCCATGGGTTTAATTAATTTGCTAGAGTGGCTCACAGAACTCAAGAAACCCATTTACTCACTAGGTTACTGGTTTATTACAAAGGATGTTAAAGCATGTGAATAGAAACAAGGTCCCGAACGAAGGAGATTCTGTCTTCATGGACTTTGGGGGCTGGCATGGCGGAATGTGGAAGTGTTCTTGTTCCCCAACCTGGAATCTCTCTAAAACCCCAGCTTTCAGGTTTTTATGGAGGCTTCATTACATAGGCATGATTAAATAAACCATTGGCCGTTGTTGACTGCTTCAACCTCCAGCCCCTCACTCCTCCCCAGAAATCAGGAGGTGGGACTGAAAGTTCCAACCTTCTATTCATCATTGGTTCCCCGACAAACAGCCCCCATCCTTAGGTGCTTTCCAAAAGTTACTCATTAACATAAACCCAGTTGTTGTGGAAAGAGATTTGTTATGATGATAAGACACCCATTTACCTTTATGGCTCTGAGGCAATTTCCAAAACTGAGGACAAGAGACCAAATATTCTGGCAAAAGATGCTCCAATTGCTCTTATGACTCAGGAAATTGCAACAGTTGTGGAAGCTGTCAACCAGGAACTGTGGATGAAGACCAAATACATAAGAAAAGTACATTTAAGTCATCTGAATGTATCACAATATTGAAGATGCATATTTAATTTAATGTATTTACTGTGTAAAGCTTTCAAGAGACATAGAATCTCAGAGGTGAGGAGAATCCTAGAACACAAGAATATATAACCTAAGCTTTTCATTTTACAATGGAAGACCATGAGTCCCATGGAAGTTCAGTTAATTTTCCAGTCTTACACTAAGAGGCAAAATCTGGACTAGAACCCAGAAATGCTGATTATCATCTTCATGTCTCTTTCTACTATATTCTCATTTTCATTAAATATAGTGGAATTTTGCAAAAACTTTAGCAAATTAAAATAAAACATGTATATTCCATAAACTAAGATGAAAGAGAGTCATTTTAGCAAGAAAAAAACCTATCTGGCCCTGTTGGTATTTTGCTTTTGGATCATTGAGTAGCAGTATCTACATTGCTCATTTTCTCTTAGTAACAGGTATCCGAGAGGGGCTGAATAGCTGTTTTAGAAAATATCTATGGTGAGTAGATATTCATTTTTACTATATTGTTAAATGTTATTTTCTTGCACTTGAAGATTACAATCAAATTTAGTGTTATTACAACAACAATTCCACTACAATGTTTAACCAGACGTTTTTACTATGTGTTCTGAGACTCAATCACGATTTTTATATTTTATTCTTATCTATGAGATTTTTTGTTCTAGAGGATCTCAAGATTTGAAAGCTTAGGGAGACCCTTGCATGAAGCCCATTGAAATATCTCAAATAAACGATTTTCCAAACAATTCCGGTAAAAAGGGATTGAAAGTCTCTTAAAGCAATGCTTTCCATTTCCAAAAGTTCTCATTTCTAGCATATTCTTCTTTGTATTAAGGCAAAACAAGCCTTGTGAACATTTCTACCTAATTTTCACAACTTTGAACCTCCAACCAACAATAATAATTTAATGACTTTGATATTTCGTCCAATAAACCCTTAAAACAATGTATAGGACATGTCTTCTACCAAGTCAGATCTCAAATATGAATAGAATTACTTCTTTTAGTTGTTCATTATGTAATATTGTCAGATTTTCTCTTCCTAGATTATACCAAATTTATGAACGTTTTACTGTAAGTATGCCAAATGCAACCAAATATTTATGTTTTTCATTAAACCCATTTTTTATCATGAAATTAATATTTATTTAGCATCTACTATGTGCCCGTCAGAGTAAACAAAAACACAAATTTCTGCATTCATGAAACATGTTCTGATGTGTTGGTGTGGGTGGGGATGAATGGTAAAAATGATTAATATATACATTTTATAATTTGTTAGAAGGTGATAAGTGTGATGAAAAAAATGATCCAGAGAAGATGGATGGAAAGTCATATTGGACTAGAGAAGGAAATGTTTGCAATTTTACAAAAGGTGGCTGGGTACTGCCTTGAGAGTCATTTAGAAAAACTTGAAGGAGGTGAAGAGGTGAACCATATGGAAACCTAGCAAAATTTTTCATGATTTTCAACAAATAATTCAATTTGCATATGTTTTTATGCTTGTGAATTTTCTATTTTCTGAACCACAGCACAGGAATTTACATTTATTCCCATTAATATATTTTAGTATATTGAGATGATCATTTTAATTTGCCTATATAACTTTAATTAGGACTCTGTCATCAAAAACATTCACTCTCTGTATAAAATAAACCATATTTATCCTAATGAAATCAATACTATTAATACTGTAAAGTTGAGGGTAAACTATACGACTTTGTAATGCTATGAGAGAATTTTCTTTTCAACTTAGTGTCTATGCTTACATAAACTTACTGATTAGCATCCTTTGTTTCAGCTATCCAACCAATTCTGTATGCCAATTATATTTTTATTCAATAAACATGTCGTTAATTTCTCACATGAATATCATGAATGAGTTTTACAAATGCTTGGGTCAATTGCATTTTCAGCATTTACCCATATCTACCAGTCTAAGGAACACAGTCAGAAAAAAAAAAAAATGTCAGATATCATAATCTATTAATTTTTACTGGTTTTTAGTGTCATAATATACACAAGTATCTAAAAAATAAATGTCTCTATGATTGAATTTTGTTTGCACATTTATATCAAGTTCAGATAAATGCTGAGAGTTATGTTGGTGTCTTTTGTTACGTTAATGAGGTGACTTTCAGAAGCACCTGATCTTGGGGGCTGCTTGCCAGAGGAGTCCACCATGTGACTAGAGGCCTGGAACTTTCAGTCCGGCCCCCTGATCTCTGGAGAGGAAAGAAGGGCTGGAGGTTGAATCAATCATCAATGGTTAATGATTTTATCAATCATACCTAAGTAATGAAACCTCTGTAAAAATCCAAAAGGGCGGGGTTCAGAGAGCTTCCAATTTGGTGAACACACAAAGATTCTAGGAGAGTGGTGCACCTGGAGAGGGCATGGGAGCTCTGCACACTTCCCACATCCCTTGCCCTACGCATCTCTGCCATCTAGCTATTCCTGAGCTACATCCTTTTATAATAAACTGGTAACAGTAATTAAAATGTTTCACTGAGTTTTGTGAGCCTCTCCAGGAAATTAATCTAACCCAAGTAGAGGTCTTTGGAACCTAGAATCTACAGCTGGTCCACCAGAAGCACAAGTGACAATCTGGGCTTGCAAATGGTCTGAAGTGGGAGCAGGTAGTCTTGTAGGACTGAGCCCTTAGCCTATGGGATCTGATGCTATCTCCAGGTAGATAGTGTCATAATTGAGTTGAGTTGTAGGACACCCAGCTGATGTCACAGAATTGCTTGGTGGTGTGGAAAAACCACCACAGGTTGTAATTGGGTACAAAATTATTAATGATTAATGAATTTCTTGTTTGCATTCATTCTTGCTGGCTTAATTCATTTGTATATTCTTTATTTGTTTATTAATTAATTCACACATTTGACAATACTATGTCATCTGTGCGTGTTTTCAGGGTCCCGGAGAACTGTTTGCCTTGCCCATGTTTAATTCTTTTGAAACAACTGGCAGCTTCAATTACTTTAAACCAATGTTTGCTATACTAATTCAATCTTTTAAAATTTGGTTAGAAGAGAGAAGCAAACAGAAGTTGAGTGCTTCTCCTTTCTGATATGCTTATACCCGACATCATTCATCTTCAAAAGTAGAGTTGTTTTGTGCCATTGGTCACTCATAGTCTCAGTCAGTCATCTATGCTTACAGTTGAAGTCCATCTGCAGATTAACTGAAGCCATGTATGGAGAACCTTCAACAGATGTCTCTTTATCTCTTTTCAGGCCTAGATATTTCTTCTGTCTCTGCTTATCCCAATCAACCCTGCCTAACAAGTTCTGAAAGACGTTCAGCAAATTATTCAGTTATCCAAATAGACTTGCAATGCTCAGTCTTTTTAGCTCTGTACTTTCTGTGCTTCTCATAAATGTTAGGCAGAATTTTAAGTGACCCCGATGATCTCCACTCCTAGGTGTTATGCCTATAATTGTGTAACATGGCCAAAGGGATTTTGCAGATGTAATTAAGGTTACTAATTAGTTGATATTGAAATAATCAAAGAGAGATTATCTACATGACTATTTAGGTTATTTAAGGATATCTAAGTAGATTAAGTCCATCTAATTGCACTTGTTCTTTAAAAGCAGAGTTTTCTCCAACTAGCAATAGAAGAATTCAGAGATGTTTAAAGCACAAAAAAAAATCAACGCAACACTGCTGACCTGGGGATGGAGGGACCACAGGCAAAGACTGGAGATTGGCCTCTAGAAGTTGTGAGCCACCACGAGAATGGAGATCTCAGTCTTACAATCACAAGGAGCTGGGTATTGCCAAGGACCAAAAGAGCTTTGATGCACATTCTTCTCCAAAACTTCCGGAGAAGAGGCGGGTCTGGCCAACACTTGACATTGGGCGTGTGTGACATGAAGCAGAGAATCTCACAGAGCCTGCCAGACTTCTGTTCTTTGGGCTGCTTAAAGTGTTGTTTAAGCAGCTATGTTTGTGATAATTTGTTGTGCAGCAATAGAAAACCGATCCCTGGGGAATGCCTTGTTACCTGGCAAACTCTGATTTGTCCCTCAGGACTCAGCCAAATCTCTTCATTTCTGGAATCTTTTATTTCCCTGACTGAGTTAGTCTCCTTCTGGCCTGTGCTCCTTTTGGCATAGCTTTCTGCATGCTCCATGTTCTCTCTTACTAATAGAATACTAATTTCATAATTAATATAATAATAATTACTGTAGCAATCATTTTATAACCAACTTTTTCAGTAGACTGTTATATCTTATAGATAGTAGTCATATCTTTAAGTATCAGGATCTGCAGTCACAAGCAGGACTTGAAAATAATAAGTGCTTTATTTATGATTATTTAATTAATACATACTAAATGACTTCACTGATATTACAGGAAAACATTGTTGTATTTAAAGTAAAAACTGCTCCTTAAAAGACCCTATCCAAATTCATTAACTACATATGCAAATTCAATTGATTTACTTTATATTTTGCCTACAGATAATATCCACTCCCATTTCACCTTCAAATACTTTAACAAACATCTGAATATATTTTTTTCATTTATTTTCTCAATATTCATCATAGATGTAGCCAATTCCCACTACTCAATACCACATTTTATATATTGCTGTTTAAGTAAAGTCTCATTTACAATATTGTTTAAAAAACCCCCAGAAATAGTCCCTGACAATTGGGGAAAATTTGTGGTAAAAACATATTGTGTTTTGTTAAGTATCCAATTCTATTCCTTAATTCACTACAATTTTGGTGTCTATAAGTAACTGAGGTAAAAACACAGAGAGCTTTAACCATCATTATTTCTGTATAATGCTACTTTCAAATATGGATAATTCTCAGCTAGCACACTGCATAAAAATTAATATTGAACATAAGATACGGAAATTAATAGGAATTTCTATAATTCATCATTCTATTTACCTTAATAGGTTAGATTAGTATAAACTTTATTTTAGAAAGTACATAGCATTAAATTCTTTGCAAACTAATGAAATTATTTAAAATATTTAGAATAGAAATGTTATGTCAGTGTTTGTAATGTTTAACTTAAAGTGATTTTGTGGCTTCTATATTATAAAGCCATGCCAATAATGAAATCTAAATAATTTAAAATAAATAGATTATTATATTTTAATCGCATTTTTGATTTGTAGCTCAAGTTTTAGCACAGATTAAAACAGGCATTGAAAATAATCTAGCTCGTCTTTGAAACAAAGCTTCTACCATTCTTCTCCCGTTTCAATGTGCCTTGCCAAATGATACTGCATCCTGGATCCAGCCGCAGACTCTCTCTGGTTAACAAAGAATTCTCATCGGTATGTAACATAGACTTGGGGGATGCAATACCTATTTTCCCCTCAAGCTTGGCTAAATCAGTAACCTGGATTTATTAGTTTTTAATAGTGCACCCAGAAAAGCCTTTAAGGGATTTAAACTGTGAAGATTTAAAAATAAATGGGGGGAAGGCATTCTTAATGAGTCAGAGAAAAGTAGGAAACTGTACTACTTTCCTTAATGATGATGAAATTTTCTCATTTTTTTCTATTTCTTTGCTACATTTGCTCAGGAAAAATATCTCTAGCTGGCCAAGTTCTGACACTGAGCAGAAATTAACTTCACCGTTATAAACGTCTTTATGGCCTTCACTGCCAAAGAACTCTATAGTATTCATTTAACTTTTTAATCATCCGTGAAAGCAAATGATGCTAAAACACCTGATTATAGAAATTTGACAAGAAAAGTCCACTTTCAAGGAAGCAAATGAGAGGGTAAACAGATGTAATAAGAAAAAATAATAAAATCATTAACACTTAAACAACCAGCTTTGTAGATTTTGAGAGAAATTCCATATTATTATTGATGTTAGAGCAGTAATTTGAAAACATGCGCTTGCCTCTCTGTCACTAATAATGGTTCAAATATTGTTTCCCTACTAAAGAGATTTTATTTGTTAGTGCATACTAAATACTGATCCTGGAAGGAAAATCATGTGGAATAATTATGCCGAATGTTTGCTACAAGTAGGAATTCATTTATTTACTTTTAAGAGCAAAAAGTCAAGCAAGGGGTGGCGTTAAACCTTCCTGTGTGGAGGGAAGGCTAAACCCTATCTGTATTAACGGGAATTATTGGGACCCCTGGTGGAGGGCAGGGCACAGAGAATGAGGCTTTTTCTTCTCCAGCTGTTCCAGTATTAGATCAAGCTAAGATTTAGAAGTTTGATTTTAATTAAATGTAAAACAGAAAAAAAATAAAATAACCCAGGCTGTAAACATAATGCTCTACAATCACTGGATTGTCTGTCTATTTCATAAACCTAAATCAACACCAATGTCAAAAATGAAAATGTCAGTCAAATTGGATCTTACAGTACACACAAATCTAACTGATAATGCTCAAATTATTAAGTTAAAAAATCCTCCTAGCTTTACTCCCACCTAAAAATTGTTTCCTTTAAATTATATTTTCCTAGGATTGTAACAAACGTGCCCACCAGAACTCTATAATCCTGCAGCTTCTACATGTGTAAAACACATGCTCCTGGTTCGTGTTTAAAGTTGTCAGTGTCAGTCCTCAAACTCCTTCAACTCTTCATGCCAGTGTTAATGAATTCTTTCAATCCTTTACAAAAATAGAAGTGAGAAGGAGAAAGATATTCAGATCATTGTTTCATAAGGGGGAACGATATAAAATTCTCTTTTTCCCAACGTACGGCTACTTTCTAATTTTCTATCAGTTAACAACAACAACAAAAAGAATGATGCAAATTAAAAACTGAATAATGGGGGCTGGACTGTGGTTAAGTTCAGGGCACTACACTTCAAGCAGCCTGAGTTCTGTTCCCGGGTGTGGACTTCCCCTAGTCGTTGGTGGCCATGCTGTGTGGTGACCCACATACAAAATAGAGGAAGATTGGCACAGATGTTAGCTCAGGGCGAACCTTCCTCAAGCAAAACAAAAAATGACTGGAGTGCTTGATTTCCTAGCAAAATGAAGTTTACACAAACTGTAGTCTCATATTTCAAAGGAAATATCATTTTAAAATCATTTATATGAGAAAATAAGCATTTGAAAGCCAATAAATGAGATGAAAATTGACTGTCTTTGAAACTATACTGATTATTTTTCCAACTTCTCAAACATCTTTTCTATACTGCTTCTATATCGAAGAATAAAGTCCCAGGTCAGTTAGTTGGCAAAGTCTGAGTGCTAAACTTTCCTTTGCAATAAAACAAAATAAAATTGTGGAAAATAAATATAAATAAATAAAAATCTTTGCATCGATTGAAAAACTCAATATTACCTGTAAAAGCAAAAATGGTAAAGGTTTGAACAATGCTTTTTATTTCTTAGAGTAGATAAAATAAGTTGTAATTTACCACAAAGCTAGGTTTAAGCTACATTTAAATAAGAATACCTAATGGAAAAAACACCCACTACAGCTCTAAGTCCTTGGATTTCCTTTTCAGTAGTCTATGTATGCTTGAGGTTCAAAAAGATATTTCTAAGACAAATTGACAGAGACAGAAGTGGAATGAGGAGAGGTAAGGTGAAAGTGAAGGGGGCTGTGGACTCCTTTTCAAACAAAGTGATCAGGCCATTTGAATTTATAAGAACTCAGAAGGTACCCACAGGGAACTGTAGGTGAATTGCAAAGTTATTTATAGTTCAAAGAGAGGACATAAAAGGCTCCGAGACAAGACAAAGTTGGATATGAGTATTAAAGTCTGAGTTATTTATACAAAGAAAGTCGGGAGAGTTATTCAAGGAAAAGGAAATAGCACCAGCAACTTAAAAAGGGTGAAAATAGAAAAATGTACACAAGAAACTAACTGGTCTTAGTTGCAGTAAAATGACAACAATATAGAGCAGAAAGTAAGAAAGTAAAATTTGAAGAAGTCAAATGGTCAAATCAAGGAAAGCTTCCCACATCACACTTAACTTCATCTTCAATACACCATATAAGAAAGACCCAAGGGTCTCTATATTTCATGACCAACCGCTTATGGCATAGGACATGATTGTTCCAGTTCTTATGAGTGAATATTTAGGTAATTTCTTCCTCTAAATTTAAATACAACTAAGGACTGCTTAGTACTATCAATGAACTGTTAAAACACAACATTAAAATTAGATATTCAAAATTAAAATTAGTAAGTCACCTAGGTTTAATGAGGACGGTTTCATACAAAGATAACTGGCTGCCATGAAATGCTTAGCAATATCAAAAAGCCATATCAAAAACTATGCATAAACACAAATACAAACATAGGAAGAATAGCAATTATACTCGCAAGTTTGGGAGACATTTGCTATTAGTCCAGCAAAATTCTCATCTCAGGTTTGCCATAGTTTTGAATATTTGTATTTTTCTATATAACAATAAATTACTGATAATTTAAGTAAAGTTAACTTTAAGTAAAGTTAAGTAAGTAAGACAATTTAAGTAAAGTTAAATTAACTCAAATTTGCTTAACTTTATATGTTGATAAATATTTATTATTCTTAGGATACATTTCCTAATAAGTGTGATTCGAAATTCAAATATAAATTAAATCAGACATATTCAGAATACAACAATATCGTTTATTCCATGAGACTTAATTTTTACTTATTTCTTGCCAATAGAACGTGAAAATGTGCAAGTGGATTGAGCCCCTGGATATTTGACATCAAGTGGAATATTGTCAAAAGTTTGGAATCCATGATTATAGGTGGTAGGAATAAATGCAAAAAGCACTGATCAGCAACATAGCATGATGCATTTTGGATATACTATCTTTCAGTTTCAATGTTTATAAACACAGTGACAGGCAACAATAGATGGAAACATACGCTACAATATGTTAAAGGATCAGATATTTTAAGGTGTGAAATCTTAAAAAAAAAGGGAAGAGTAGCGATCCTAATCACTTGGAAATTGATTAGCTTTCACAGGAATAGGAACATTTGTTTATCTTTTGAGACTGCAAGAGAGAAAACATTAGTGTGGGTGAAGATAAAGAAATGTCTTAAGTAAGGACACATCAACATCATGGAAACCCACCCAAATGGTTTCAACTGTTGTACTTGAGCGGAGGTGAGGAGGTCGCCTACTGCGTCCACGTCCACCTGCAGCTGTAATGCAAATCTTCCAAGACAGATTTCTGGCTCACACAGATTTCTCTACTGTTTTGTTTCTTTTAGGATTTATTGCAGATTGCACCCACATTTGACACAATTAACCCTTTCACTATAATGCACATTGTCGGTGTTGATTATTTTTCAGTGAATTCTCTTACTTTCAAGTGTGTATGGAGACCAATAAGCTTCTCATTTCATAGAAATCCCCCTTTTGTGTCCTCTTTGTACCCTGAAGAGTGTTAAAGATACATTAAGTTATAAAAACATGTTTTTTATTGTTTCAGTGATGCTTTCCTTACAGCTTTACTTTAAAGACTAGTTATTTAGGGTCATCAAGTTATCATCAGGAATGTTAACGTCTCCACTGTATGACCTATGCCCCCTTCTCACTCTTCACTGCTCCTGATATTCGTGTGTCATGGTGAAAGCTCAAGGATTTGTCAAGTAAAGATTAATAATATTAGTGACCAGTAGGCTAGAAGCCACTTTGATCTAGGCATCCTAAAATGCTATGCAAATAAGAATTAAAGATGTCATGATATTAAGTTTTGCTCTATAGAGTGAAGCATGGCATTTGCTCAAAAAGAGTAATTTCAGATAAGATGAGCAGAATCTTTCTTTAAAAGCAAAATTAAAGTCTAAGAAGTTGAGTATTATTGCTCCACCACTAATGAGTAGATATGGACTCAGGGAGCTCTGATACTTGTAAAATGCATTTGATCCTACAAGAAAGAAAGAAAAATAAAACCTCAATGCAAACATAACCCCCAGCGAGAAAGTACATAGATAAAAGCATAAAAATGTTACAGAGTAAGTGGAGGTGGGATATAATACATTCATACTAGACATTTATAAACAGTATGCTCCTGCGTTGAGGCATTTAGTTCACCAAATTACATTCGTGCCCAAATATTACCCTCCTTATAGGCATTTGAAATAGTACTTCAGTCTGTATACTTGGAGATAAGTTATGTCAACAATTTAAGTCCTCATTCCCACAGTGAAGGGCAACCATACAAATTTACAAACTCATTTGGCTTTTTTTAAATTAATAAGCTTTTTTAGAGTAGTTTTAGGTTTATGGAAAAGTTGAGCAGAAATAGTATAAAGAGTTCTCATCTACTCCCTATCTCTCCACTACAGTTTCAATACTAACAATGATCAATCAATACTAAACAATAGTAACATGTTGCTCAAGCAATACTAACGTGTTGTAATTGACAAAAGTTCGTAATATACATTAGAGTTTACTCTTTGTGTTGTAAAGTTCTATGGGTTTTGACGAATGTATAATGTCATATTTCCACCACTATAGTATCATTCAGAATAATTTCACTGCCTTAAAAATTTTCTGTGCTCCTTTCGATCATCCCTCGCACCCCCTCTGCCCCAAATCTCAGGCAAGCACTGACTGATCTTTTTTCTATCTCTATAGTTTTGCCTTTTCCAGAATGCAACGTAGTTGAGATCATACAGTATGTCATCTTTTCAGACTGGCTTATTTCACTCAGCAATATGCATTTAAGGTGCTTCCATATTTTTTCGTGGCTTGATAGCTTATTTCTTTCATCACTGAATAATATTCCATTATATGGCTCTACCACAGTTTGTTTATTCATTCACTTATTGAAAGATATCATACAGGCTTCTAGTTCATGGCGACTATAAATAAAGCTGCTATAACATCCATTTCAGATTTATGTATGGACATAAGTTTTGATCTCATTTAGGTAAAAAAGCTAAGAGTGTGATCGTTGGGTTGTTTGGTAAAACTGTTTAGCTTTGTAAGAAATAATCATTTGATTTTGAATAAAATGATTTCTGTAAATTATGTATTCCACAAACAGATGTAGACTAGCAATTTTTTGTGTGTGTGCTACATACTATTCTTGGAACACCATAAATCATATAACACTTAGAACTTTTGTTTTAGAAACTTCCAAAGAAAGCAGAAAAGGGAGGAAAAAGCAAGGTATTTATCGACAAACACTATTTTTCATGTACTGTATAGAAGTGTGTGTGTGTGTGTGTGCATGTGTGTGTACACACACATACATAATAGAATAAAATTTAATATATATGATATAGGTTATGCTACTTAGTTTCAGAACTTGACCATGTTCTTACCCCTTGTAAGTAATAGGCAGGAGTAATCAAGCCAACAGCAGAAAAAAATCTCAAACGTACATTAAGTAGAATATGTATAACTAAATAATTTTATATTCTTATACTGGAAAACTGCACAGATAAGAATTATCAAGATGAGCAACAATATGGATTAACCTTCATATACCAGGTTGAATAAAATGGTAGATACAAAATACTGCATACTGTATGATTTTATTTATAAAAATTTATGACCTCTGTTAGTCAGAATAAGATTACTTTTTTTAAAAACTTTTTTTTATTTTAATGAGGAAGATTGGCCCTGAGCTAACATCTGTGCTAAGCTTCTTCTACTTTATGTGGGATGCCTCCACAGTGTGGCTTGACGAGCATGCAAGGTCCATACCCAGGATCCAGGTCTGCGAACCCTGGGCCACCGAAGAGGAGCATGTGAACTTAAACCACTATGCCACGGGGCATGTAGGATTACTTTTGTGGGAGTACGTAGAGAAGCAGAGTGGCACAGGGAAGTACTATAGAGTGCTGTGTTTGTCTTGATTCAGGCCGTGGTTACATCAGTGTTTACACATGTAAAACCCATCCAGCCAACCAAGGTTACTGTCCTTCAGTCACTTCATTTATGTCTATTATGGTTCAATAAGGAAATAAATAGAAAAATATATAAGTATTTTATTTTGATACCTCCCAATAGGAGAGGAAGATAGTTCCTGTTTAAAGAAGATAGATTAAATGGTAAATCAGAAGGATTTCTCGAACTATTAGAAAGCAGCCTTCTCAAAAAGATGAGTTGGGTTCTACGGGCTTCTAGAACTTATTTAACAAATACCCAGTTGTACATTGCTATCTTATTGTCATTCCCCTCTTTTCTATTTTAGTTTTTCTATCTGGCTAAACACAGCTTCATTGTGGGGACTTCAAAACCGGTTCCTTGCGCGATGTTGATAAATTGATGTGCGGGTTCCACACCTGAGTCAATTCAGGGGCAGCATTGCATTCAAGGAGACGCTCAGGGAAAAATATTGAAATCCGTGGTTAAGGAATTAAGTCTATGAGATTCCACTGCCCATCCGCTACGGAATGTTATTTTCAGTCTCTTCATAGAGGATATCGGCTTGATTTCATGAAAAGAACTAGAATGTTGCCTAAAAACAATCTACTGCTATTTTAAATCTTATAAAAATATAGCTTTTCTGGTCCAAGAGAAATGCCATAGACTCGTCTCTCCCTGCGCCGCCTTGCTAAGCCCAACTGTAAATCCTGGAAATAATGCTAGGCCGAACCCAAGGACAGCTGAAAGGTGGGAAGGCAAAGGTGAACTGGTTCACTATCTCAGGCCACCAGCAGGGCGTCTTACAAATCCTCCCTCCCCAAAAGAGGAAGGAGACCCAGTCCTGAAATTTCTTGAATTCCAGTTTAGCAAAAGAAGGCTGCCCGGGTAAGTTCATTTCTTTCCCAGATCAAGTGGGAGTCCGACCAACACCGCTAGGTGCAAACGGTAGAACGGGCACGGGAAACCAAAGCTGCCGCCAGGGGACGCACGACTTCCCCACCATGACTGACACTCCCGCGCCTCCACATCCAGGTCAAGAGGCATCGCAAGTCCGGGAGCACCGACAAGGGGGGCTCACTTGCCTGGCAGGCTTTTCCGTCACCACAGGGTTTGAGAATTGTGTCCTCCACCAAGAGATACTGTGAAGCTGAAAACACTGGAAAGGAAGAACCTGACACAATAAGTGCTTAGGGCTGAAAGCTCCGTTGCTGAGGGCCTGAGATTTACCTCCTCAATACAGAGAAAGGGGCAGTGGATGGCAATGGCAAGATGAATTCCAACACAGCAGCCCAGCCCAGCCCAGGAAGCACTTCATCTCTACCGGCCAGAGCTCCTTCACACTTGCCTGCACCACGGGGTCCAGCCTGGGGAAGCTTCTCGTGCCCCCTGCAGCATCACCAGGAGCAAAGGGAGCCCAGGTAACATGAGAAAAGTGGAACAAAAAAGAGTAGGTCAGGACTTGCAGGCCAAACCTAAACAGTGTGAGTCTCTGCAAAATTACAAAATTCAAATATGACGGGAGGAACTAATAACATTACAACTCGAATGAGAGACGACAATCAACTGATACAACACTAAGAGGAATCAGATATTGGAATGACCTTAAAAGGATTTTAAAGAGACTATTCTAAGAATAATTTCTCTTAAAATGAAAATACCAGATTTTCAGCAAGAAAATAGAAGCTGTAATAAAAACTTAATGGAAAATGTGGAACTCAAAAGTACAATCACAGAAATTAAAAACTCACTGGATGGACCCAATAATGGAGTGGAGATGATGGAAGATAGGAGCAGTAAATCTGAAGATAGATTAATAGAATCTACCAATCTGAAGAGAGAGAAAACAGAATGGGAGTAAAAAAAGGTCAAAGCCTTAGAGAACAGTGAGAAATAACAAGAGATCCAACATTTATATTATCAGATTCCCAGAAGGTATTCTAGTTTCCCTGAGAAATTAGAAGACTGTAGAGCAAGATGCTGGCAATAATAAAACTCCCAAAAAACCTTCAGCTAGGAGTCATAAGAAGGCAAGAGAAGAGGACAAAGAAAATTCTAACAATTTTGCTGACAATGTTAACAACAGCAACAAAAAAAAATCATATGGAAGCAAGATTTTTTAAAAGTCTTAAATTATATAATTTGTCCTTTTCTTTGTAATCAATGTGAATTTTCAAATAAACAGTCTTTCTTAAGACAAAATAAAGTTTTAATTTCTAAATTGTGATCTCACAAATTCTGAATAAAGTGTCCTAAAGAGTACGCCTTGAGCAAGATTTTTACTTGCCTTTAATGTTCCTGACAAAGGGGACAAAGTTGGCAGGTAGCCCTCAAAACAAGGAAGTGTCTAATGAGAACATCCATCTCTTGTCATTCTAATGAGGCGTCCTTTGCTAGTGAAATAACTGTCTTCAATAATTAACAGCTCAGGGACGTTTTAGTGTTTGACAAATAGCTTTGCAGCCCTGCAAGTACCTCTTAAGTCATTATAACCAGCTTCATGAAAATTCCTATTACTCAGTGCTTGTTTGTTTCTTCCCATATTTTGGTTTCAGAAGCAAAATGGAAAATAGAACTAAGTCATATCACTTATTTTGTGATCAAAATGCTTACGCTTGTTATGAAAACATAAATAATGCAGCATTCATTTAGATAACAATCCATATTTTTTTAATCATTGCATATTTGTTATGAAATAGATATCAAAGAATGTAAATAATAGGAAGAAAAGATTGGGATAATGTGTGAAGCACTCAAAATTGTTAACGGTCAAAAAATAATATTAATTTAGGACTTAGCACTAAGCACTTACATGTATTAATTTTTAATTCATTTAACTGTGAGGAAGGAAACATTTTCTATATTCTAAACTTAAAAACGTCTATTTTCTTTGAAAATATCAAATAAATGTAAATTATATCAAACATGCTGAATCAAAACAGTTCACCTATGTACAAAGGTTAGGTAAACCAGAACACTCAATGCGTGTATTTGTTATAATGTTACATAAACAATTAGGAGAAGAAAACTTATGTGCAGATATTTATTTCTAGGAGACTCTAATAAAAAAAAAACCCTCTTCAAAAATGTGCTTTATTGGGGCTGGCCCCGTGGCCGAGTGGTTAAGTTCACGCGCTCCGCTGCAGGCGGCCCAGTGTTTCGTTGGTTCGAATCCTGGGCGTGGACATGGCACTGCTCATCAGACCACGCTGAGGCAGCGTCCCACATGCCACAGCTAGAAGAACCCACAACGAAGAATACACAACTATGTGCTGGGGGGCTTTGGGGAGAAAAAGGGAAAAAATAAAAAAATCTTTAAAAAAAATGTGCTTTATTTCTAGGCACTTAAAAAGCACTTAGTTTAAGTATTATTAACAAATTTGGGAAAATGATAAGAAATTATGAATACATAATTGAATAGTTAAACCAACAAATATCTGGTTTAATCAATCAAAAATTAAATGGGTCAAAAACTTAACTTTGTTACATGCAACCAACAGAGATGTAAAAAAGGGACAACTATGGCATGTGGTGGATTTTGCTCTGGGTTAAACATGGGTCCCGTGGATTGTCTTTTATCTTGTGCTCATCTGCTTCTGAATTCACCTGTATGGAATGGCAGATTTATTGTCCTGATTGCTCTCAGTTATAGATTCCCTGTGACTTTCCTTAGAATTTCTCTGGTAGGAAAGGGAAGGGGAGTAGGGAGAGGAACAGGGAGAAAGAGAAGGAAGAGCAGGAGGAGGAGGAGAAGGAGAGGAAGGAGGAGAAGAAGAGAAGGAGGAAGAGGAAGGAAAAGGAGAAAAGGAAAAAGAAAAAGTAGCAGAACCCTCCTTTATCACTAAAGAAAAAGGTGCACAATTAAGTTTTCATCCCATCCCCTTTTGTCTGGTTGCAACTCTGTTTCGTTCTTTGTAATTTGTACTTCTTGGCAACTTTGTTAGCTTGTTAAGAATTTTGAGTAATAATAACACTTCGCTACATCCTTAGGCATTCAATTATTCAGCACTTTTTTTCGACATGACTCTAAATATTCAAGATATGTTTTGGTTAGGTCCAAATTAAAGAATTGATGATCAGAGATACTGTAGCAGGGACATACCTGCATGAAATACCATAGCTAGAAGGAACTTATAGTTCATCCAAACCATCTGTCTTAATATTTTACACAAGAAGGGGTCAGCCCCATGGCCTAGTGGTTATGTTCACCCTGCTCCACATCAGTGGCTTGGCTCCGTGGGTTCAGATCCCAGCCACTGACCTATACCACTTATCAGCCATGCTGTGACAGAGACCTACATACAAAATAGAGGAAGATTGGCACAAATGTTAGCTCAGGGTGAATCTTCCTCAGCAAAAAATGTATTTTACATAAGAAAACTAAGGCCTAGAGAAGGCAAATGACTTATCGAAGGTCACAAGGATGGTCAGCCTCCCACTAGGGCGATTATTTCTAGCAGGCTTAGAAGAGGCTTTACTGCTTGTGAGGTATCAGGGTGTAACAGTTAAAAGCTCATGCTTTGAAGCCTGATTGCCTGGGTTTGAATCCCACTCCTGTCATTTACTAACTGCACAACCATGAAAAGTACATTTAAATTTTTTGTACCATGGTGTCTTCATCTGTGAAATGGAGATGCTAAGAGCACTGCTTTGTGGGTTGTTGGGTTGAGCTATTAAATGCGTATAAGCCACTTACAAGTCCTGGAAAGTAGCAAATGCTCAGCTCTGCCTGCTGCTACCACTACTGCCATTGCTTGATTGACTTCCAACTCAGTGTGATCCACAAACAGACAAGAATTAGGGCAAAGAGAAGAAATATACTCAGCTAACCATGGAAGTAGAATATATAATGAAAACAGGATAAAATGTGTGTTGAAGGCAGTGGAAATACACTGTTGTAACTGACTTAACTTGTACACCAAGTGATACAACATAGTTTGAATATAGATGGTAGTCTCATATCTATGTCGATGTCTCTACCTTTCTACCTATCTATCTATTATTCATCCTTGTTATTCACAGACTCACTATTTTTTAATATGCTTTCTTGCTGAAAATTATGTGTAACCCAGAAATCAATCCTCAGAACACTTTCATGGATATTCCTGGATATGCTCAGAGTAGCGAAGATTTGAGGTAATCAATGTGCACATTAGCAGCTCAGGTTGAACAGGTGATGCTCTGTCTTCCTGTTGTAGCTCTCAGACCTGTCATCCAGAGGTGACCACAGGATGGACACAGTAGCGGCTCTGGAGTGGAGTGCAAGAAAGCCCAGCTCAGGGCCAGGTAGTTGGGTTTGAATCCCAAATCTCGAACATATTATTAGGACCTTGTCTAGCAAGCCACTTAACACATCAGAACCTTGTTTTTCCTTTTGTGAAATAAAGAAAAAGTTCATATAGTGGGTGTGTGGATCAGATAATGGATCATTATTTTTTCCAAAACATTCAAGGTTAAAATAATATCAACTTATGTGTTCGACATTGTATTATTAAAGGGTAGATTCTTCTGAACTTCAGTAATGCTGCAAATCATTTTTACTTAACAGTGAACTTAAATTTTCCAAGTAAATTTTTGAATGTCATTTCTGTGATGAAATTCTAATATCAACAAAAATTGTGATGCTCTGTAATGTCAACTAGATAGCATTTCTAAGACCTTTTACAGACTAATTTAATATTGGGTGAATTAACAGGCAATTTTGGTTACTTGGATGATTTCTAAGTAGATGAAAGTTGATAAAGACAAAATATGCAAAAGCACTGGGTCACAAAATATTGCTTTTTTATTTGTACATTGTTTTCTATGAAAAGTAGATTTGCATTTAGTTAAATAAAAATTAAGAAGCTAAATTCCATGTGATATAATATGCTAATAATGTTAACTATGTTTTAACGCTGAAGTTGAAAACTTTAGAGGATATAGTCACCTAGCCATAAATTTGTGTTTTTAAATATACATAGGGCATATTAAATTTATTAAACCAAAGAACGTTAGAGATGACAGAAGAGAATTAATACTGTATATGAAAATTGTTCTAAGACTACACAGTCTTCTCTTAATAAAAAACAGTAAAAGATGTCTTCTGTTTATTCCACCTATACAACCGAGCTTCTTTCCCGAGAGAGAGCCCATTAACAGCCTGTGTTTTTTTCTGACACTTAAATCAATAAAAAAGAAAAAGAAAAAATAAGAGAATCCTCACTTTGGAATGAGGTAAATTTTTAAAATATTTATTAGCAAGTCTTCTATTGTAATTATCATAAAGCCTTTTTATTTTGGTTAATAACATAGTCAAGGCTGTGGCTAATTCATGTTTTGCAAAGCCAAGTTTCATAATTAAAACCCTTTTGTCAAGGTTCAAAGTCTTTGAAATTAGGGCCTAAATTCAGAAAAGTGAATCCTTCAGAATACTCTTTAGACTCACGAGCCTTAGCAGTTCCTGGACCACCGAACAGCACCAAGCTCCATCTCACCCAAGAATCCGTAACGTGGAGCTCATCAGTGACGGACGTCAGAAATAGGCAAGTTCTGTAGTCTACACACTTTGAAGTAGCTTAACATTATTGGGAGACCATCTCTATTTGTCAAACCTATATGATAATTCTACTGAGAGCTTATGTTTATGCTTAGAACTATTGTTGCAAACTCGTAAGTCCTTGGCTTCATCTTGTAGATCAAAGATTCCCTGACAGAAAAACAACTTTAAATCTGACATTTGCAATGTCGACCCCTACATATGTGACCCCTACGTGTATGATGACCCCTACATATCTTTCCTAGATATGGCAAGTTTGTGAGGAAACTTGTTGGTTTATAAACAATGGATAATAAAAAAATGGCACTAAAAATAGGAGAACCTCCAGTCACCGATACTACTCCCTGTCCAATATGGCCGGCCAATGCTGGAACAGCAGCTAAAACAGAGACAGGACATTTTTCTTCATTTTAAATTTTTTAATTTTTTGCACATTCCAACTCACAAATAAATACAAAGGATTAGCACTATCAAAGCCTTATGAACTTTCCTAAATAGCTAACCGAATTTTCCTTTCGAAGTGAAGCCACTCTCAAGGGAAAATCTCTGTGAATGGATTCCAAATTTAGCAGGACAAAGAAAATAAAAGCAATAGAGCAAGAAGGCTCAGATACAAGTTGGTATCTCAGTTGGCTGGGGCTGCCATAACAAAATACTGTACACTAGGTGGCTTCGACAAAAGAGCTTTATTTTCTCACAGTTCTGGAGGCGGAAGGCTGAGATCAGGGTGCTGATATGGTCAGGGTCTGGTGAGCGCTTCCTTCCTGGCTTGCAGATGGCCACCATCTTGCAGTGTCCTCACACGGCCTTCCCTCACTGACCTCTCTCTGTTCCCATTCTTATAATTCCACAATTCTATCATGGTTGGCCCATCCTTCTGGCTTCATCTAAACATAATCACCTCCCAAGGGCCCCATCTCCAAATACCACCATATTGGAGGTTAGGATTTCAACACATGAATTTTGAGGGGAAATGATTTTGGTCCATAGCAGTGGAGACAGTAGAAGATAAGGTGGATCGCAGAGAAGAAGTGGGCAGCTTTTTATAAAAGATCATTTTGCAGATATTAAAGAAGAGAATGTTATTCTAGAGCCATGATATTAGAAAAGTTATTGTCACTGTCTGCCAATAAGTTCAGTATAACCTGTATCTAATAAAAGTGAACAAAACCAGCATAAGGAAAAATAGTAGTTATAAACAATAACATAAACCAGAATTAGAAAAAGGAATAAATGCCAGGATAGGAGTCAAAAAACAATTAGAAAAGTTATTTCAGAAATAAAGACTAAACTACATTGAAGAAAAAGGAAATAACCATCACATATATTGACTTAAAATAAATGGAAGGTAAAAGGGGGAGAATTTAAAAATCAGAGGAAAAAAGACACAAGAAATCAAAAATGTTCAAAAGGACATTACAGATGTAGGAAATGATCAAGGACAAAAAAATATATGTAAGATAAAAGTTTCTAAAGAAGAAAACCAAAAGAATACAAAAGAACAAATCGTACACATTTTAATTTAATTAAACAATCAGAAAAAAACCCTTAAAATTACGTATTGAAAGAACCATACGGCATACATGGGGGAAAATGACCAAAACCAAATAATAGAAATACATATCTTTTGCAAATATCCTCGACTTTTAGGAAAAATCATAAATCCTTGAGGCATTCAGATAGAATGATTAATTTACTTCAGAAGCATAGAAAATCAGATTGCCATCAGACTTTTAAAAACAACACTTAGAGTTAGACTAAGAAATGTAATAGTATTTTAAAGCAACGAAGTAATACTTTAAAGACACTCAAGGAGAGAAAATGAGCCAACTATATCATATGTTGCAGAAATTATTTTCATGTATAAAGGCCACAGACAAACTATTATAATGGTGCAAAAACTCGATGAATCTTGTTTGTATGATCCTTTCCTGAGGAAGCTACTAGAGACTAAACATCAAGCAACAAGAATGAGTAGAGAAACACTAACATTGGTGTTGTTTGTGAAAATTAAGTATGGTTGTCTAGAGAATAAATGCAAAATGATGGTTTTTAAAGAAAAAAACATTATTACTTTATAGCTATATGGCCTGACAATCTAGATGCAGAAAAACTTTCCAGAAATAGTGGGGATGATCAGCAGAACATCTGAAAGCAAAATATGCTTGCTGATTGCTAAAAGTTATTCACTAAATGTAAAAAGGCTGTATTTCAAATCACGACTTGGATAAAGAGGTAAAGTAATGTGAAAAAGAAAGTACTAACTAAATTCTCTGCTGCTCATCATAAGGAGCCAGTAGAAAATAACTAAAAGGAAACACACATACACACACACACACACAGAGGACAGTCCAAGAAAGAGGAACATGACCTCAGTGTTTTCTAAACTGCAACAGAGAAAAAAAGCATAATTAAAGGAAAATACACTCATTGAAGTGATCACAGACTCCCATACGTGTTATGGACTAAACTGAGTGCCCACTAAAGTTCATATGTTGAAACCTTAACCTCCTGTACTGCAACTCTATTGGAGACAAGGCCTGTAAAGAGGTGATTAAGTTAAAATGAGCCCCTTAGGGTGGACCTTAAACCAATCTGACTGTGTGCTTATAAGAAGAGGAGATTAGGACTCATGGAGAGACATCAAATGTGCATATACAGGGGGACGACCATGTGAAGAGGCAGCAAGCAGGTGGCTGTCTGCAAGCCAAGAAGAGAGACCTCTGAGGAAATCATCCTTGTCGGAATCTCGATCTTGGATTCCAGCCTCCAGAACTGTAAGAAAATTAATTTCTGTTGTTTAAACTACCCAGTCTGTGGCATTTTATTATGTCAGCCCTAGAGAACTAATACACATATGCTTCAAACTTTCCTCCTGAAATCTACTATTGCAATTTACTGCACATATTGCTTCAGCTACCCTGTTTTTCCTTTGATGAATTAGCGTTTTCCTTAAACACAAGTTATTACCATGGCTTTCATAAAAAGAAAAATTATCCCTGATTTTACTACCGTTAATAAGTGGACACCGGAAACATTCCTACAAATACCGAATTTTTCTCCTCCCTAAAAATTTCTTTTGTATCCCAGGACCACTTTACAGATGCAAATCATGACATGCAGAGTAGACCTTTAAAGACTGAAGTGATTTTACGAACCAAACAAAACAAAATGTTCCATTAACATATTCAATATTAAAGACAAAAGTACCACTGATATGTGCCTATTTATTTAAGGAACATTGGAGGATGGCATTGTAAATCCATCTTTTCTTTGTTTAGACAAATTAGGAAAATCATTGAAAATTGAGAAGACAATTATATTTTATGACTTATGAACCAACGCAGTTCAAAAAGGCAGCTAATCTGTAGTTTTAGTGTCAACCTCTGTCACTAATGCAGGGGAGAGGTGCAGGATTCAATGAATAACCTAGGAAAAAAGAAAAAAAGGCTCTGTACAATAGAAGAGGGTGAGTAGGACTGTTTTCAAGATAACACTAAGACTGTGGCTGAATATACCCCCCACCTGGCCATGCCACCAACTCCACAAAACACCAAACAAAATTGGACAGAAAGTTGGAATCGGTGACTGCGTAAAATGAAGGAGAAAGGTGGTACCAGACATAAAAAAGTTTTTACTTGTTTTACTTAGGCAGCCAGAATGGGATGAATGATCACTATCAATGATTTCAGAGGCATTACCATAGTCCCTAACAGGTAAATGTAGAAGGACAGCAAAAGGCGAACACACAAGAACTTTAAATCATAAGAATTCCTCTTCCATCACTTTCTCTTCTCTGACTGAGATTTTGGTTTTGACATATATGTTAAAATAGAATAAAACCTTATCCATCTATCAAAAGATATGTAACCTTGAAGCGAATATGGCTGCCATAATATTTATTCACACCATCTGTTGTCTCCTTCCATTAACCTTACATACAATGTTGACACTGTGGTATGCGACAGCTCTCCCATTCTGCCTAATAGGTGGTCACCCATATGTTGTATGCAACAAGAGCCATATTGTCTTAAAACTAATGATATAGGACTGCTCTTCTAAAAAGATGTGATTAAAATGAAGTTTACTTGATGTTTTCTACTAATATATGTCCATAGACGATGTAAGATTTCCAATTAAAAAAATATACTTGAAATATTCACAGTATGCCAAATAAATTGAATTTCAAGACAATTAGTGTCTCTCAATCTCTTTTTTAAAATAAATTAGTCAGTATAATACATCATGATTAACTTTGAATGTAATATAGGCTACTGAGAAAACAAATAACTCTCTGGTATTAAACCTATTGCAAAATCATTCCCAAAGAGTTGTAATTACAATTTTAAAAAACAACTTATAAATCATATTTCCATCATATGTCAGTCAATTGATATAATTAAGTACAAATAATATTATTATGCTTTTCTTATTTAAAAGCTATTAAACATGTAATTAGTAATTTAGAGTGATTAAATATTCAAAATATATGTATATATTTGATTTTACTTAATGTAATCAATATTTATTTTAAAATGTAAATAGAATGGTTAAGAATATACCAAGATAATGGAATATTTTTGCCAATCCTTATTAAATGTTTAGTCATTTGATTATGACTGAGCAATGTATCTGTTAAGTATTTGTATTATGGGAAGGTACTACAGTCTCCTTATTAGCAGTTATACTTTTATTAATCTATTCATTCAAAACACCTTAACTAAAATTATCATTATTTTATGTATAAAGTTATTCAGCAAATATTGGATAACTACTGTGTTCCAAGTACCCTTTGAAACATTTGAAACACATTAGAGAACTAAACAATCTAAAATTACCTACTCTAAAGCTTACATTCCAGTAACAAGAAGACAGATAATAAAAGAAATGTAATAAATAAGTGATGTAGTAAGCTACAAGAAGATAAACAGTGAGCCACTGCAGGGTTGTGAGCAGTGCAGTGTTTTAACTTGATTCTCTGCCTCCTGGGTTAGAAATAGATGAGAGAGGAGCAAAGGTAAGAAGAGCATGTGTGATGAGATCATTGCAATGAATTAACTGAGAGATGATGATGGCTCAGATGAGAGTCTTATCAGGTGAGACTGTGCTCAGTGGTCACATAGTGGGCATACTTCAAAGGTAGAAACAACATGATGTCTTGATGAATAGGACTTATAATTTAAGAGAAAGAGAAGAGTCAATGATATCTCTAAAATTTAGCCCTGTGATGGTGGAAAAATGAAATTGCCATGAATTGTGATGGTGAATGCTTCGGCTAAAATAGGTTTTGGGGGGAAGATCAAAATTTTGGCTTTAAATATTTTCCAATAAATGATATCAGAGAGACTATTGTGTAAGCAATGCTGAAGTTCAGTTCTGGACTAAAGATTTTGGGGGGAGTCATCATCATTTAGAGGACATTTAAAACCATTATGCTGGATGAGGCAATCAAGAGAGAGATGGCTGGCTGTTAGATGAGTGAAAAGGATCAAGGACCTCGTGCCATTTCAATATTTACACATCTGGAAAAATCAGAGCCATCGGCTAATGAAACTGAGGAGCAACTAGAAAGTTAGGAGGAAAAATAAGAGAATGTAATATCCTGGATTTCAAATGAAAAGAGTGTATCAAGGAGGAAAGACTGATTAACTGCTTAAAATGCTGCTGGTAGGTGAGTATGAACAGGACTGAGCAAGAACAATTGTATTAGCAACCCGGAGAGTCTTGATTACTTTAACAAGCACAATTTTAGTGTGGTGAAGACAAAAGCCTTATGGGAGGAAGTTTCAGAGAGAACGGGAAGAGAAAACTTGTTAACAAATATAGATTTCTCTTCGAGGGATTTTTCTGCAAAGGAGAGAAAAGCAAGGGAAAACTTGCAGCCACTGGAAGTCACAGCAAGAGTTTTTAACATTTTTAGGTTTTTTTTTTTTTTAAGATAGAAGAAATAATAGGGGCTGGCCTGGTGGCACAGTAGTTAAGTGTGTGCACTGTGCTTCAGCAGCCCAAGTTTGTGGGTTCGGATCCCTGGCATAGACCCACACACAGCTTGTCAAGGCATGGAATATTGGCATAGACGATAGCTTAGGGACAATCTTCCTCAACCAAAAGAGGAAGATTGGCAACAAATGTTAGCTCAGAGCCAGTCTTCCTCAACAACAACAAAAAAGATGGAAGAAATAGTAGTATACGTATAACCAGATGGAAATAATCAATTAGAGAGAGGGAAAATAATGATGCAGAGAAAAATTGATGTTGCAATATGCTTGAATAGATTAGAGGGAATGAGAATCCATGCATAGTGGAGGGATTGTCTTCAGTAGGAACTTGGATAGATTGTTTATAAAGATGAGCACACTTTGTGTTTAAAGAAGTGTTTATAAAGGTGGGTACAGATGCTGCTAAGAGATACATGGGGCGGTAGGAATCCGGGCCAATTATCCTTTTCTGCTTGCCTGAATTTCGCAGTGAGATAGACTGTGGTAGGGATAGAAAGTGTTAAAAACCAGGGAGACAATGAAGGTGTGAAATAGACATCGACCAAGATAGCCTGAATGCTCCCCTCAGCTTGACTAAATTTTAAACAGCTTTCTTCCTGACTGTAAGCTCTGACCTCCCTTTGCTTGGAGTGTTTACTTTAGAAAACTTTTGATTGTAAATTCTTTCTCTGCCCCTTTGAAATATAAATTTTCTCTCAGCCTCTTGCCAATTTTACACACAGGAATGTCTTTTTCAAGGATCTGGGAGCCGTTCTTGTGAAATGCAGTCACTGAGAAAGTCAGTGCCCTCAGCTCCTAGTCTCTGCGGGAAGGTAGGAGCCCAACTTCAGTGTCAATTAGCAAACACAGATGGCCTGGTCACACTGCCCGGCTTCCCCCTGCTGTCCTCCAGTGCTTCCCCAATAGCTTACCCCAGTGCTTAAAATTTCTTCCTTTTTTTGTTTGGTGGTTTCGAGTTCAATTTCTTTCCCCTATTGAAAAAACCTTGATTAAAATCTTTCTTGCCTATGTTAACTTTTCCAGTACAATTTTTCTTTGACAGCATCTAGGACTATTAAAGAATGAAAGGACTAGGCAACTACATTCTGATTGACTGACAGCATTAAATAATTCCCTGTGGTTTGTTTTCCTGAATTTTAAGTAGAATCAATTAGTGGTGTTGTGAGTTTTCCTTCTATCACATAACAGAATTGCAGTTGCAAAGAAGGTAGAGAGTTTAATTTAACTGGATATGAAGGCTTTTTTGTTTGTTTAATGCTTTTTTTTCCCCCCAAGCCAATATGTTGAAAGAAGAGAGGTAAAACATTGGGTAATGAGGGAAAAGAGGCTACTAAAGAGAGAATGGACAGTGAAAAGATGGTAGCATCTTTCCCAATGGGGTTGAAAAATTTTGGAGTCAGGGTGCTAAAGAGTGTGAGCTGAAAAAACTAGAGGTAGTGAGAAGATGACAGCATAGAGCTGATGTACATAGGGGTTATAACCAGGCCCAGGACATTTACTACAGGAGTAATTAGCTGTTATAGGATGGAGTATAAGGACAAGATTATTAGAGGAGAGGAATTAAAGGAATAAAGATACAAGTTTGCATAAAAAACATTTATGTGTATGTTGGGATCAAGAAGCGAGTAATATGGAGAGAGTGACGTTATCCAAAGACAAACTCTTTCAGAAATGAGGGTTCCATGGATTATGGCTTCAGTGAGGGGTGGTAGCTAATATAGCCTGGTGACATGAGATTCAAGTGTTGGCAGTTTTAGAGAGGTGCAGGTGGGAGGTGAGGGAGCAATGATTTGGAAGGGGCAAAGGAGAGCAAGAACACCTATCCTATGTTTAGGCCTAGTAGTCAGGGGATGAGAAAAAATGTAATAGCTGTTAATTCCTAAAACAAGAAAACAGAAAAAACCCCAAACCCTCTGTTTATAGTAGTCATCTATTTCAACATTTAAAAAAATCTTAGAAAGCAAAAAATCAAAACAAAACTCAAAAAAAATCTTCCCATTGTTCATAGCATCATTTTCAATATTGTAGCAGAAGTTATTGTCATATGGTTTTTCCTGACTTAAGTTCACAGGACGTATCCAGCCTTCTCACTGAGGCCTTTATCTCTAAGTTTTCTGAGTCTGAACTTGACTTTGCTGGAGGTCATCATCTGCTCCCCTCTTCTGGGGAAGTGCAGAGGCCCTGCAAACAAACTGAATTTCAAGCAAACTTTCGGGTCTCATTTCCAAGACATTTACTAGAAACATTGCTGGTCAACTTCTTAATCACCGTAAAAATGGAATTTGCATTTTTCTCTTCAGTTGAAAAAGTGTGTAGGATGAGAACCACCTGTTCACATGTGTTTTTCCAGATATTTCCATGTGAATTTCCTTGTTGAGATTTGACATATGAGGCTGATTCTGATCAATGCTTGGTGTTAATATTTTCCAAGCTTGATTTGTACATATTCATTTTTTTTCCCACTAATCCCTTTGTCAGTGTGTGGGTTTGAACATTCATTCTTGTTGTTTTTTATGGCTGTGAAGGCGAGCAATCATAACTCAATCTTATGCCATTTCCGAGGCTGTGCTGCTTAATCAGCTGAGTCAGTCCCCAGCTGGATTCTCCTGCATGCTTTGATTTCACAAAGTCATTAATCTCATTCCCAACTGAGTCAAACATTTCCAAAGTCAGTGAAACCCTGAGCCTTTCCACTTTCTAGTCAGAGATGTACATGTTCTTTTCACCACACCCAGGCTGGGAACCTTTGACATATACAGCTGGTGTTTTGTCACTTAATTTTAAAACTCTTCCTTTCTTATCTCTGGGTTTAATTATCCTGCACTCTTGATCTTTGAGGGAGAATTTTATCTACGGTCTTTCATCTTCAGTTCACATGTTACTTAGATGTCCAAATATCTTACTAACTCTACGTGTGTTAAAAGAAAAAATGTATATCATTTAACAGTTTGTACTAAAATATATGAAATATATTAAAAGTGTGATCTGTAAGTATATGCTTGGCTGTGTACAAATATACACACATATTCACATATCTCACCCAAACACACACACACACACGCACGTATGCATATGCACAAACTAATATTATTTCTATACACAGCCTTTATAGAATTATTTTCTTTCATAATTTTTGAAGTTTTCCAAATAGTCTCAATGTATTCATGTCGCATCTGCAGTAGAAATGATAACTATGTAAAGAGTGCTATTATCACGTGATGAAAATAATATAATTATGGAATCTTATGATTTGATTTCTGAATCCTGATATTTAAATATGAATCCAAAATTTGCATTCTATGTGCACATTTACAATTCCACCATTCATCACCAACATTTCTTTGCAAGATAACTGATGTGTAACACTGAAATACGTTTTTTATAATTTTATTCTGTGGGAAAAAAATTCTAATGTTTACTGAAACATGGAAAAGATTTTAATATGAAAAATTTCTATCTATATTGATAACTGGAGCACATATTTGAACCAAACATACTGATAATGTAATCTATTAACCCATTTGCTGGATCTACAAGTCGTATTTATTGAGTGACTACACAAACAATGAATTTTATAGAATAATTTAATATCCACAAAAATCCTCCAAGGTAGGTTAAATAACCTCCAATTCATAATGAATTTGAGGCTTAGAGAACTTAAGTAACATGAAAGGTACTAAAAATCCAGAATTGAACCCAAGTCTGTGTTTGCTTAATTATTTGCTTTAAACGCCAAAGTCCATTTTCTTTTGTGTCAAATTATCAGGTTTGCTTTTCTGTATATCTTCATATTGCTAGATAATACTTTTAAATTTCACTTTTTATGTAGAGATAGTATAAGAATTTTTTGCTATGTACAGTATGAATTATAACCAGAAAAGAAATAATGATACTGTATGGCAGCAGTTGGCCAACTATGGCTGTCAGGTCAAATCTGCCGCTAGGCCTAACCACAGCAGTTTTACATCTAGGATTCCGAAGGAGTAAGTTCATTCCTTTGTGTATTGTCCACTGCTGCTTTCTCACTACAATTGTAGAGTAGTTGTGACATGGACCATATGGCCAGCAAATCCTGTGATTTACTCTCTGGCCCTCTATAGTAAAAGTTTGCCAACTCCTACATGTACTTAAAGTCATTTCTTTTAGAATCGGTCAACTCAAATTTAGATCAAAGATCTGACACTTAATTGTTTTATAACCACAAACAAATTAGGAGACTCTTTAAGCCTAATTTTACTAAATTGGAAATTAGGCATGATTATAGTATTTTCTTCATCAGGATGTTGTGAGAACGAAATGAGATTTTGAAGCCATTGCACAATGCCTGATAGTAAAAGAATATTTATTACTGTTATTCATTAACATTTTCCAGGTAGTTTCAATTTTATTTGCTTGATACTATTATAAATCACATGAGCATCGGAATCTGCTTCTATAGGAAAAAATATATTTCTTTCCTATTTTCATTATGAACTTCAGTAGGGTCCTAAAAGTAATCTCCTTTTGCCAGAAACCATTTTCTATTCTTATATGGGTCTGGTGAATCCAGAATCTTGCTTTATTGAATATAAGTAGAGTAAAATAATATGCAAGCACAGGTGTAAATATGATCATACACCTGTTACTTTTCTAAGTAATCTCTCCAATGACCACATTTCTTATGTGCAGGAATTCCATTACCACACTCTTGAGATTATGTTGCTAAAAATTGTTCGTAAACTCTAGGGAGCTGTTAAAACAGATTCATTTTGTTCCTACAACAGGTTTATCCAGTCAGCCCTGGTGATTTTTGGTTCCTATCTATACCTTGAAGCTGTTGCTAAATTCTCTTCTGGGTAAAGAGAAAGAAAAATAACCACACATGCACCCAGTGTAGTCTGTTGCGGCCCACTTGCAAAGGGGCAGTGTATAATTCCAATTGGTTTGTAATACACAAATGATAACAAATAGTGACTTCTAAGTCATCTATTACCAATGGCTATGTAGTAAATAGTCGAGCTGTGGCCCTGAAGTGTCTCTAAGATTTTATTTTTGCACTTGGGATGCATCCTCATTTAATTAATTTGATATATCATGGATTTAGGCATAAGTAACCCTCTCATTCTGTGGGCTGCTTCACTTCAAATACAATTCTCATTTCCTTACTCTTTAACCTGATAATTACATGACTTCTCTACCATGTAAACAGGGAAGTCAAGCTTCATGTCCCCATAAATGCAAATCTGATGTTTTATAAAAATCCAGGGAAACTTTTAATTATTTCCGTCAAATTTTTGTTCACAGACGTATAACTTCAGTTTTATTTGACTTGAATATGCAATCTACCCAAACACACCAGTTTGGAAAATAATTTGAAGACGCACATTTAACATCTAGAATAATTTCAACATGTTAAACTGGAGCCACAGTTTTCATTTTCCAGGCTACCTCTCAGCTCCTGTTTGAGCAGCGATTTTTTTTTTATTGCTAAGGAGTAGCTTTGCTAGCTCAATATAATATTCACGAGACTATATGGTCTCTCCCTGTCTTTGTATTGATTTTTTTCAACCCTTGGGCACAGTTTCTTTCCGGTTCTATCTATCTTAGTTCTGCTTTTTATTAGTATTTTGAGAAGCACAAATAATTTCGAGGAATATTGCATCACTCTGTGTGGATTCTTGAATGCACTATTACTTTCTACATTCCTAACACTTACTCTAGAAGGCAGTCTACTATTTAAATATAATTTCTCCTAAAACTTCGTCATTTGATACTGGCATAGAAACACGTATTCCTATTATTCCATGCAGAGGTTTGAGACATTCTTTAAAAGACTTTCCTCCAGATTGCTTACGGATTGAAAATAAAATGTGGAGGAAAGACATGGAAAATTGTGATGAGCCTGAAAGCCAATGATTACCAAGCTTTATTGTAATACTGCCTTCTCTTATCATTCAAAACATACAATGCTTTCTTGTTTCTTGCTATGTTGGGGCAATTCATATATATTCACGCATCAAAATAAGTATATTCTGGTTAAACTTAGTAAAATGAATACATGTACATATCTGGATATCTTTCTGAAACCCTGTGAAAACAATAATAAAGTAGGAGAAGAATAGAAACCCAATAAACAAAATAGTGTGAATCTGTGTGTGTATGTATGTATTTATGTGTGTGTGTATATATGTATATATATATGTATATATATATGCACATATATTTAAATTAGATATCCAGAATGTTTTGCCATATTGAGCCATAAAATTCATATTCCCTCGTCACAAAATAAAATTGGAATAAAATCAATGCTTAAACTATTATTAGGCTGTAAACTCGGAAGACTCAGCACAATGGATTGAGAGGCTGTCTCCTGAAAATGGAAGGATCAACTCAAACCATGTTTCCTAGCTGGGACGTCCCAACTTTCTTCAGCACACAGTTTCCAGAATCCTAGTGGTCAGTTTATAACCACCAATGTAGGAATATTAGAGGGTTTCTTCTTGGGAAGTTGATGACTCAGAAGAAAGAACTAACTGATAACGACATTATATGATTCTCTAAATAAGCATCTAGATCAATGCCATATACCAACCACTAAGTGAAGATCACTAGATGACAAACGTGTGTAAAGACCATCTAGTGTAAGTCTTCATATTTTCTCTCATTTATTAACAGAAAGCCAAAGATGATCTATCACTGAAAAAGACCACTAATGACCTACGGAGGCCAAAATAAAAAGGAAAAAAAAGAAGATTTGCAAGAAACCAAGGAAGTAAAGGGAACAAAAGACAACTTCTAAAGGAAAAACTAACAAGCTACAATTTAGATTCTTTGAAAAATAAGATAACAACTCATTAAATAAATGCAAGATGTTATATAAAAGAAACACTCAAGAGACAAGGTTTCTTAATGGAAAGGTGTTAGCAGAAACATTAAAATTCATTGGAATTTGTGGTCGTTTAAGGTGAGAAAGTTGGCAACTAGAAAAAAAGTCAAAATGGGAAATAAGAGGAAAACTAAAGACTAGTCTGGAATATTCAATACCTTGGTAGTAGGATTTCTAGAAAGTAAAAACAGAAAGAAGAAAATCATCACAAAAATAATACAAGAAAAATTTCTAGGCAAGAAGGACATGATTTCTAGACAAAAAAAAATCACAATGAGTGACTAACAAGATAAAAGAGGGCTGGAAATACGGGTGTTCATTGGAGGAAACAGCTGAAAAAAGTCCATGGAGAAATGAAATGTGTTTGCGAAGATGCTTGTTGCAGTGTTATTTATAATAGTAAATTTTAAAAATTGAAGAAATAGCCTTAAATATAAAAAGACATAGCATTTTGATTTAAATGTTACACAATATTCTAAAATATTTTAAATTCTGTATATTAAGGATGAAAATAAAATAAATACAGAAATCTGAGGGAGGAAATACAGGTCCCTCCAACTCTTTCTTTCTTTATATATATTTATATTTTTTCAAAATAATGTATTGAGAAACTTTTAAGAAATTAATTTTACGCTAATGATTATTACTTCAGCATATTTATTGTATCATTCGCTTTGAAATGTCCAATGTAAACTATTGGCAGAAATTAAATTGTGGTTTAAAATAATTTTTATTTTTAGTAGAAAAGTGCAAAAATTACCAAGGGAAAATGACAATCAATGCATTTTTATTAATTAAAATCAATAAATTTGAAAACATATTTAAATAGCTGATTATTAAAGTGTCAATGAGACTAAGATTTTATCAAGACTATTAAAAGATGAAAATAAATATAGGAAAAAGTAGACCAAGTCTGACTTCTTGGCACAAATTGAAGAGTCCAGGTTATGCTTTAAAATTTGAATTTACATAGCATAGACCTTAGATAGATTCCTCTTTGAATTAATTTTAAAAAATATATATACTGATGTCTACTAAAATGACAGACATTTTTCTAGTCATTGGGATACAGTATTGAAACAGATTTAAAAGAATCTTCATTCTTACATTACTCTCAGGTATAGTTCTAAATAAGCTTTTCCCATAAATTGATTAATTTGTTTCTTCCAAGTTGAAATGAACCATTTCTTTTACTTTGATATCTGTTTGTGTAGGCAGAGCGGAGTTAATTATTAGAGTCAGATGAATGTATTTGGCATTATATTATGCTTTCTCATTTATTGTCTCCTACACACAGTTAAAGATAATTGTGTATTATCTGTAGAATGCTCAAACGTAACAAGCATTGCTTAAAATAAAAATGAATCAAAATCATGACAAATTCACAGCAGAGCCATGCATATCAAATCCTCTATTTGCTATGGCAACTACAGTGGAAATCTCTCCTGAATGGGCAGTAAGTGTTTGACTGTCATAACTTGTTATTAAGGCCTATAAGCAACATCAAAGATTATTAGCAATGTCAAAATCTATGTTTCGAAAGTAATGTTTTATCAGGAAGAATGATGTCACAGCTTCTATTTTCTCCAGCATCTACAGCTGAGAAAAGTACATATAAAAACAAATAGCTGCAATAATAAGCAGATTGTTTTGGAGATTAGCCAAGATGCTTTGAGGAGGGCAATTGTGATGCCAAAATAGGTGGTTTGGTTTGGAAAATTTTTTCATTCAATTGATGGCAACATCTTTTAGCCAGTGAGGTACTTATATCTTTTTCACTGTTGAACTTTTCTTAAATCACTTTAATAAAATAAGAATGTATCTTTTGTTTCAATGGATTTTTCTTCTGTGATATGTCCACTTATCTATTTTTGCCTTCAATAACCTTCTAGAAAGTTCTTTTCACAAAGAACTATCAAAAAAAGACTTCAGTCTAATGTGTTAGTGATGGTGTGAAATTGTATAAGCATATAATCCCATTCATCAGCATAGGGGAAATCTAAAAACTTTGTGAGAAAAGTATAAAATGTGGTTATTTGCTTACTAAAAACAGTTTGTTTAGAGACGCAATTAAAAATATTTTTATTTGATTACTGTCAGGAGGCAATTCACCATGAGTCTTTCTGTCTTAAGAGCAGAGTCATTGACAGCTTTTGTTCTAGACTATCTTTCAATAATGTCTGCATAGTAATCAGTAAGTAATAGTGTCTCCCTCCAGAGCAGAGGGTGAGTCATTTTGCTTTCCAGGATAATAAACATAGTATCTCCCATCTTGATGAGGGTCAGGGTAAATTTTTTGTAGCCTATTATAAATGATTAAGATTCCCTAAGCTTGGAGTTCTTCACTAACCCACCTTATACACAGTATCCACCTGGACAATCCACATTGCATCATGGAACTTGAGGGGTGGGAAGAACCAGCACAAACAACCTACTAAGCAGTGAAATGAAGTCCTTTGTCTCTGACTCAAGCGTCTCATGTTTTCTGCCAGCATCCGTGAAACTGGCAGGCCAACTTTATAGTTTGTAAGTAGGGCAAAAATCTGAGACCCATCATAGTTCTTCACAATTGATATTTTAGAATTTGGAGCAACAACTCTCATGTAAATTGGGAAACAATTTAGAAAGTCCTGGAAAATACCTACTGAAGAACAAACGAAAACTGAAGTCTTTATTAATTACAGCACTTTTTTCCTCAGTTACGATAAATACTTTATAGCAAGGATTGACGTCTTTTTTGTGTGTCTAAAGGGCAAATATCAAACATTTTAAGTTTTGTGGGCAATACAGTCTCTGTTGCAAATATGTAACTTTGTCATTGTCCTATATAAGCAGCTATAAACAATCTATAAATTAATATAAATGAATGAACATGTCTTCTGGGTCATCCATTTTGTCAGTATATATAGTGTTCTCTTATGATCCTTCGTATTTCAGTGGCATCAGTTGTGATGTTTCCTCTTTCATTTCTAATTTTGAGTCTTCCCCCTTTCTTTCTTAGTTTAGCTAAAGTTTTGTTGATTTCGTTTATCTGTTCAAGCCCCTCTCATGTCTTACCATGCTATTAATATTGATTAGAAATGGTCTTGTTACTGGCACATAGGTTCTTGTTGTCCCCAGGATGGAAATCAAAAGAGATAACAAACGGGAGTAGAAAGTAAAACTTTATTAGCTTGTGCACAGGAGAGGCACAAGGGAGCCAGTGCAAAAAGGAGAGGGGCAGATGACCAGCTCGTTAGAGAGTGGAATTGTGTGGCTTTTATTAGGCAAAGGCTGGGGAGGAGTGCCTCGTCATTGCATGTAGAAGTAGGGTTGTGCTTGCATGTGTGCTGTTGCAGAGCATGCTACTACATACAATGCATGTATCATTAGCATGCTAGCTCTCCACCTCTGGGTGTCATTTTTACTATGCTAATGGGACTAGGGTCACCTTCAGTGGACTGCTGGGTGCTAGGGCACATGCATAACCCCAGGAAAGTCCCAAAGCTGCGGAATGTGGAGCTTGGTGGCCTCTGTCTGATTCTCCTAACTTGCAGATTGGTGAGGGGCCTTATGGGCCTCGCAGATGGCCCTGTCTCATTAGGCTGGTTCCTGCCTCAGACTTTTGTCTCTAACTTCCCTTTCCTCATATGACTTTCACATCACTGCCATGGTTGACTTTCTAATACACAAATCAGAGTGTTTCAATCTTGAAATACCTCCATTGTGCTCACAGGATGCCATTTGCAATGCTAAAACAGATATTTTATTAACCCTCTGTTTTTGTCACACAATTCTCTGCTCCACAGCTAAACCACGCACTTTTAAATCTTTCTCATGCTGTTCTTTTTAAGTGGAATACTATCCCAAATCCTCTTGTCTATTTGATGACCTCCTATTCAATGGTCCCTCCATTTTGTAGCTTTGCACATCATTTCACCTGTTCTCCTAACCAAATGAATTGGTACCTTATTTGTAATTCTGTCACATTTTTACATCATCATTAAAGCAGCCATGCTGTGCATCATACTCATGCATTTGCGTGTTTGTCTTTCCTGATAGAAAGTTAGGACCTCTCCTCCTAACCCAAAGCACCGAGCACAATGCCAGACACATAACAGGTCTTCATTACATGTTTGCTGAACTGAATGGAATTTTTTACCACATGCCTAACACTGCTAAAATACTTGATTCATTGACTCTGTTTTCTGGAGTCCTTTTAAACTATTCTAAAGGTGCGTTATTTTTGTCCTAACCCTAGCTCCAAACGTATTCATCATATTAAACTAGCTCCTAAAGCCTAAGGCCCATTCAAAATGAATTTCAAATGTTAGATACATTGAAAAAATATTTATTTAGCAATGGCCACGAACTTAGTATTGTGCTAAGCCTTGGGAAACAAAATAATAAACACATTAGAGAGGTCCCTGCAGTCTGTATTTTTCCAGAAGCCACCACCTTGATGTGCAGAAGAAAATAGTTTAGACTTGCTATTAGCTGTGGAATCTTGGGAAATGTACTGTATTTGCACCAGCCTTCTTCTTTAAAGCCAAGTTAATAATACCATTTATTTTTGTTGGTTTTAGTGATGATTCAATGAGTTAATATATGTTAAGTATATTAATTGAGAAAACTCTCAATGAATATTAGCAATTATGGTCATTATTTTATAATATTGACATTGGTGATAAAAAAGAGCAAACAATTGAAAGAATTTGTGTCAAAACATTTATGAGGGAGCTTTCCATTTAAAACATTTAGTTAGATGTCTTCCATCTGCTTTTACGACAATTTTGGTTGTGTCTATTGTCTGACTTCCCTTCTGAATATGTTGCTATGTAGGAATCAGTATCAGATGACTTTGAATTGAATTGATCAAATGAATTGATCAAACAGTCAATGTCGAGTAAGAAATTTTTTTTAACAAAACTATTGTGATTTGGACAGAATGTCTGTCAACACTCTTATAGGCAAAGTTTATCGCCTAGAAAGTATTGCAAAATTTTACATAGTGTCTGGAAGCACTTTGATAGGAAAGACGGGAGTGCTGATGCATTGAAAAACTTAATTTTCCTCAGAAAAAGCTAGTTATTGAATTGGGGTCTCCAGTTCTTTAACCTACATGACCTAAGGAGAGGAAAACATTCTCTTTTTTTTTAATGAGGAAAAAAATGCAGTGGTAGGTCTGGAGAAATCCCTAGAGAAATAAGAAGCCTCATATAATGTGAATAATCAAGGCTGAAATCTGTTTTATATTGAAAAAATTAAAAAGGAGGTCTGTTTTACAGTGTTCAGGTTGAAACAGAATCTATGGGTCATTTTAATTAATACTTAATCTTAGGCTCAACCCAGTTCATTTTAGTTCAATAAGTATTTGTGCAGCTTTACTATGTCTAAGACATGATAATGGGCCTTGTACATATAGCCATGTATTTGCTTGTCCTGGCCATATAGTTTCACAGTGTATGGGGCACAGACAATGCATCAGATGCACACAGAGTGGTAATATATGGTAGGCCATCTAGTCAGGCCAAAAGGAGTCATGGTAATTTTCCTGCAAGTGTTAGTATGTGATCTGAATTCTAAAGAATGACTAGAAGACAGTCAAATAACAGGAGAAAATGTAGGAGTCAGGCATTCCTGGCCTTCTGGGTAACAGCGGCAAAGTTGCAGAATTGAGGAAGAGGAGTGAACTATGCGAACCATATTCAAGGAGTTTGGTAGCGGTGGAACACACACGTGACAGAGTTGTGTTTGGACAAGCAGAGAGGGGCCAGAACAGAGAAGGCGCTACTTATTCTGCCGTGGAGTATGACTTTTCTCATATAAATATGTAAGCAAGAGCACAGCAGGGTCAAATTTACAATCTAGTCACAATAGCTATGTACCCTACATGGACGGTGGATTTAAAGTCTACAACAAGCAGCTGGGAAGCCCACAAGGCACTGTTGTAGTACCCGGGGTGAGTGACCATGATGGCAAATTAGAGTAATCATGAAGAGAGAACTGCTCTCAGAAATTCTTAGGAGAAACAGTTCGCAGAACTTGATGATTGATTGGATGAGGGAGATGGGTGACAAGAGGTTTCAAAGTTGCCTCCAAAGTTTCCAACTTGGGTAAATTAGGGAATGATGGTGCCAAGTACTGAGAGAGAAACTACCCAGTGGAAAATAGATTTCGCTATTTGAGATGAGCAGAGGAGTATCCGCTTACGAATGTAGCAATCATATGCATATGCATCACGAGCATATGCATCACTCATTTTTAAGAAATCATATCAGAGAAACTCTGGGGATTTTTAAGCATGCTATATCCTCATGTTCAGACTTTGACATAAAATATGAAATGTTATCCCAGGAAAAGGATTTCATTCTTCCCATTGGTAAACTGTATTACAAAAACTAATAGTACTCAAATATTATCATTTATATTTATTTATTTATTTTCTCCACAAAGCCCCAGTACATAGTTGTCTATCCTTGTTGCAAGTCATTCTAATTCCTCTATGTGGGATGCTGCCACAGCATGGCCTGATAAGCGGTGTGCAGGTCTGCACCCAGGATCTGAACCAGGGAACGCCTGGCCGCTGAAGTGGAGCACGTGAACTTAACTACCCAACCCCAGGGCCAGCCCCTATAGTTTATATTTAAATCTCATGAACAAAAACTTCGGGAAAATTTGTTTTCAATCTTTAATCTAGGTACCCACATAGTATTCTTGACTTTGCCTCTTGGCTACAAAGCCTAAATTATTTACTATTTGGACCTTTACAGAAAAAATTGATGACCTTTGTTATAAGTTCTTATTCAAAATATATGAAGGACTCCATTAATCAGTGAGAACAAGTCAGAAAACTCTATAGAAAAATGTTCAGAATACTTGATTAAGAACGTCTTTTTTTTAATTAATCAACTTCTTTTTTATAAAAAAAAATTTACAGATTTTTTTTTTTTTGCTGGGAAAGATTTCCCCTGACCATTGCCAATCTTCCTGTCTTTTTTTCCTTCTTCCCCAAAGCCCCAGAACACAGTTGTATATTCCAGTCGCAAGTCTCTCTAGCTCCTCTCCAGGAGCTGCTGTCACAGCATGCACACTGACAGAGGAATGGTGTGGTTCTGCACCGGGGACTGAACCTGGGCTACCAAAGCGGAGTGCATGAAACTTTACCCACTAGGCCATCAGGGCTGGCTTGATTAGGAACTTGTTAACATATCCAAATGGCGACTAAAACACATAAAAATATGCTCAACCTAATAAGTAGTCAGGAAAATGCAAATTAAAATTGCAAGTGGTAATATTGCACACATATCAGTTTGGCAAAAACTGAAAAATTCTGTCAAACTAAGTATTGGCCAGTATTCAGAGGAAAAAGAATTCTTATGTTATTCATACCCTCTCATGGTAGAATTCAGATTTGTACAAAGACTTTAGAAGTACAAAGACTTTAGAAATAGTTCTTAATTATCTAGTGAATTTGAGGAAGTGCTTCTCATCACAGATTATTTCTACTCTTGTACAAATACCATAGGGAAATTTTTGCACAAGTGCACCAGGAGACACATAACAAATGCTCATAGTAGCATTGTTTGAAATAGTAGAATAAGTGAAAAGAATGAAACCAAATAATAAAATAGATAAATCATTGTGTTTTCATACAGTGGGATAGTACAGCAATGAAAATGAAAGACTAGTTACAGGTAACAACATAAATGAAGAGAAGAGACAAAAACACACATTTACACACATAGACACCCAAAATGTTAAGAGTGAAAAACATATCACTCTCTGTTTTAAAAAATTCAAAAACAGGCAAGACTTAGATCTACTATTTAGGATAAATAATGTAAAGAAACAAGTGAATGATTAATACTAAAGTCAGGAAAGCTAATCATATTTAGAGGGGAGACGCTAATGGGAATTGGGTACAAACTAGAATGGAAACTGTCCAGGTGACTAGAATTGTTAATTGCACTTTCATGTATGTTTATTTTCTATGCATATTCATTAAAAAATAGCATTCAAAACTTGCATTTATGCATTTGGGTTTTCATATCATGTCTCATACAAAGATTGTGGTTGAGATCCTATATTTTCATTGTGGAAATCCCTATTGTCTGTCTCTTAGTATTTTCCTTTTGGGCCTGTGTTTCCCTAGAAAGGAATCATCCGTATTTCTGCTGGAGTGTCAGTGTGGATATTTTAAACCGAGATGGCAACATTCTGAGAGCAAAAGAGGCAGAGAGCCAAAGAATCTTACCACTGAGTCTACGAATTTTTATTTAATACTCTTGTTTTTAATAGGCACCTCATCTGACCCTCAGCTGGTTTTCTAAATCCAAAGCCGTTGGTTTCATTTTTTCCAAGGAGTAAATTTAACTTTGTTTTCTACTAGGGAGTAAAGCATATTTTACTGGCTGTGCAGTAGAGCTGAAGTAATACAGGTCTAAGTGTTCGTTTTTACTATTTTTCAAACCATTCTTTTGTTCATGTACTTATTTTAGCTGATTATATATAAAACTTAGACGTGTCTGTTACTTATTCTTGAGCTGCTTTAAGGATCTGGATGGGAAGAGATTTCTTTCCTGAAACTTCTTCTCTTTGGGCTTAGATTTTTCTCTTCCTCTCTTCCGTTAAATCAGATATCATACATCCATCTACTTCCTAGCTTCAAAAGTCTGCTGACGTTACGTAGCTTTTTTTGTCTTCTCTTTCATTCCTTTTTTATTTTCTGGGTTCCTGCCTCATTGTTTTATTCTTCTTCTGCTATTTTGCTAAGATTTATTGAAGAAAGATTAATGTCCATTATTCACTTTGAACTGAGAAAATTCACTACTCCATTTTTAAAATCAATCTATTTTAATAGTGCTGATTTTTAATATGCCACATTCTCACATTTAGACATGGTGGTAAATATTATTTTTCCTGACATTCTAATTCTTAGCCACTTCATATATTTTTCTAGATGGATCCAATTTTGAAAACATCATCTAATCTTGTTCATTTTATGACAAGTTCTACTGATTATATGGTAATTATTTAAATGCTTGGTCCTCTCTTCTGAATCCTCTAAAAATAAATGGCTGAATGTGAATAGACACATGAATATTTATATCACCTAAACAGTTAATTGACGTCCTTTATTTTCTACGTTAGCACTGAAAATATGCCATTCTAATTAGGGCTCTCTCCATAGACTCATCTCTTGTTTGTTTTTAACTTTTTATTTATGTCACACTATTTTGCCTTAGATAATACAATGTTGATAATAAACATACAAATTAGATTTTTGTATTTTATTTCAAATTCCAATAAATGATGTAATCTTCTATTTAGCTAATATAGGTTTAAAGAGGTTGTGTCAGATTAAATTTTCTTATGCATGAATTTTAGCATTTCATCACTCAAGAAATCTGGTCTCTTTTTGTTCATTATGGTATATTTTGGGGCTTAGTTCAGGTCTAGATATTTCAAGACATAGAATGTCTTTAATTAAAGAGAATGCATTTATTTTTAGATGAATAATAAGCAAATTTGCCAGCTCCATTCTGTGCTATATTATATTCTTAATTGCTAGCTATTACCACAAATTACCACCATTATTTTGATAAACATCCATAATTCTTTAAATTTTTCCAAGCTAAAGTGATTATTTGCATGAGGGACAAATTACTTTAGTACAGGGCATTGATACAAAAATCCTCATTGATGATATGATAGCTAATGAGAGTACAATTAATTCAAGTATGGTAATTTAAAAAAAAAATTTCAGGGAGATTATATAGATAAAGATCAATGCAATTTCTGAAAAAGACCATGCAACAAATATTTTTTCCAAATATGTAAAAATTAGGAGACTACTCTTGGGCAGAAAAAATGTCCCTCTATGAAACAAACTACATCAAAATCATCATCTCTGTCTCTGGAAACTATGAGATAGCTTTGATTTGATTTGATTTGACACTATTTTATTTTAGGCACAGGTAGTCACATATAATCACTGTTTGCTTGATATTTTCTAGTAAAAAAGAATGTCACCAAATAATATAAACTTAAACATAACTGCCACAGAACTAAGTTTTATTGTTTTTATGGTTAGGTTAAAATATAAGAAAGTGTTGGGGCCATCCTTGTGACATAGTGATTAAGTCTGGCATACTCTGCTTCAGTGGCCTGGGTTCATGGGTTCGTATCCCAGGCGCCAACCTACACTACTTGTCAAGCCAGGCTGTGGCGGCAACTCACATACAAAATAGAGGAAGAATGGCACAGATGCTCTCTCAGAGTGAATCATTTTCACCAAAACTATATATATAAAAGAAAGTGTGAACTAGAGATTTATACATAATAAAGAATCTGGCAACATTTGGATTAACTTGTGCTCACAATACAAAAGTATAGCCTATCTCCAAGTTATTTATGTTGCTGTGGTGTTAAAAGATTCTCAAAATTTTAGCATATCATCTACAAAGTTAGACTTTTCTGCTTTTTTCCTATTCAAACATTCATCGATTTTATTCTCTTAGCACTATTGCAATTTGATGAAAAATTTAACAAATAAATTTAGCCATATGTTCAAAGTGATTATAAGGTTTTTTAGCTACTTCGTTTCACTTACAGTGAATTTTAAAGCAAAATAAGAATCTCAGGAAGAGAAACCGAAACCCAGGCCAGCAATAGCGAAGAAGTGCTGTAGTTTTTGTAACAGATGTGATGTTATCGCAATTAATGAGTATGATGATTGAGTAAATTTTTCTGCCACTAGTTTTCATTCTATATGAACATATATTTGAGAGTGGAAATAGAAGAGTGGAATTTCATAACTGGTTTATTTCTGGAGTGTTTGGCATTTGTCCAAAAGCTCCTATTGTTTCAGCTTTTTCCAGGTTGTTATTATTGACGTATTTTTCGTTTCTTTGTTTCTTTGCATATAAAATCCCATAAAATTGCAAAGTCATTTTTTAAAGGTTTCTGAATGTCAGTTTCCACTGAAAGGACACAAGTTTCCTCAATTTCAGGATGAAAATTAATATGACAGTTATTCAATGTGTCTACCAGTCATTCTGAACAAATCAATTGATAATCAGAAAGTTCTTATTTTTTTAAATGTCTTAATTTATAACAAAGTATCCATTTTAGTGTAATGAAGTATTAAGAACTAAAAGGTATAGTTTTTACTCATTTTCATATAGAATTTAACCTGCTCTTCTCAGGGATTATGGTAAGAGTCACTCAAAGTGAAGAAAGTAAATGGATCAGCTATTTGGGTTGTTGGAATTGGTATCACCTAAAACGTAGCCTTAAGCTTTAAATTCATATGATGTCACTGTTTTAATTCATGGTTACTAGTCTATAGATGCATTGAGAAAAGAAGAATTCTGCTTTATAAATGTCTATCATTATGGCAATCATAAACAAACATTTATGGAGAACCTAATATTCTCAAGGCACTGGAGACTTCATAAAACAGGAGGAAAATATGTCAAAATTAATTACATATAATTTGATGAAAGTCATTAAACTTATGTAAATAGAGTAATGGGAAAATAGAGCTAACAACCAAATCTCATGGGGGAAGTAGAGATGGGACTTTCAGTAAAGATAATGTTTGACATGGTGTTAAGGATGGGAGTGTTTCAGTGATAGACACAATCAGTGCTGAGGAAAGAGCACAAGCAAATGCACAGATATGAGAACTACGACTGGACGATAGTTTACAACCCATGTAAAAATGAATTCAGGGAAAAGAAATTGAGTATATTTTTTAAAAACTCAAAAAGGACTGGTTGATGGACTAGGAAAATTTAATAACAGGACAAAGTACAAATGTCTCCAAATATTTGAAAGAGTTTAATATGAAAGGAAATTAGATTTTGGGAGGTACAAAAGTCCGGAACTAAATAACGGGAGCAAAGTGGAATTTGATAGGAATCAAATTTTCCCTAAAATGGGAAAAGCCTGACCGATAGAGGTATGATTTTCATGACACTAGAAATGCTCAAGTTTAGGTGGTGTTGCTTTAAATCTCAGGTGTATTTATATATCCCTCAATTTATTTTTGAAACAAATATTTGTTATGTATTCAAATGACGGAAAATACTATTGGAAATTACATTAAACTCTACTGAAATAATTGTTTTTCTTATATATTTTTTTTTTACAAAAAAATGATTTTAATATTGTAGAGAAGATGAGCACAATAGCTATAAGGAAATACATACTGTTACTATGGAGAAATCCTTCCCCAGGATCTTAGAATTTGGGTATGTCAGGTTATAGAAAGTAACCACTCCTTGAAAATATACGTTCCCAAAAACCCAATGGGCAGCCACTGCAGTGGATTAGAAAGCCAAAATGGCGACACTCAGAAACAGTGAGAATGCAGCACATCTTCTCGGAAAATTCTGAGCTGCTTGGTGCCTTCCAACAAGTTTTCCAGCCCAGGTTCACATCCTTTAGCTACGTTTTTTGCCTCTCAAATCTCTCAAACCATTCTGGGTTGTAAATTAGCAACATATGGTGCACAATATAAACAAAATAGATTTGGTATATTTATTTATCCTAAATTATTGTTAGTTTATTATTTGTTCACATATGTTTGCTTAAGTTCAAAGAAAAATGTTATCATAATACTAATGGGAAAAAGCCAAACCGGGAAATTTTCACCATCATTCTGTCCTTCCTGGCAACTTACGTAAACGTTCTACATATTTCTAGGATGGCGCATTAGGCATCCTTAAAATAAATGCATTGCCCCAATTCCAAGTTGAGAAAGCTTCAAAATGAATCTATAATATAAAATTGTAAAGGGAGCAATTGTGTTTCCAGAAGACAATTTAGCTCCCTACTAGACAATATTCTTCATTATCACAAGAGCATGTTTTCCAGAGCTCCTATTACTATTGACAATCACATACAATGAAAGAGTCATTCTGTTTAAAAATAATAATAATAAACCAATGTTTTTCCTTTTGAAATAACAGCCTATTTCAGAAGTGTCTCCTGGAAAAAATTGGGTTCAAAATACAGCAAATGCATAAAATTGTTTCTGAAGGAACAGGCCCAGTGAGTCAAAATACTGTTTTCTCTTCTGTTTCTACATTTACTAAAAGTAAGCTTGCAAAAAGAAATAGAAGTATTTCTCCTGATTACCCTCTTGCTCTTCATATTTTCCTAGGTTCCTGATGATAAGATCAGGCGCTTTAAAGCCAGCTCTCAGCTTAGAGACAGACGAAACCATCTTAAAGCATTTTATTAGCGGAGAGAATGATGCAATTTCTTCTCTAGTATATTCTTTAATTTAAATTTCATTTCTAAAAAGCCCACAAATACCCTGCAGTAAAATGTAGACAGTAATAAAAGTACAAAATGAAGGAAAGCTATACTTTTGGAAGAATTCAAGCATTTCACTAAAGTTTTATAGATGACTGACTCTTTATGTGTCAGCAGAGAGAATTCCCTTCCAATTAGCACTTGCAGGGCTGTGGGTCTCCTTTTTCACCTCAGTGAATCTTTTATTTCAGGCTATCGCATGTTGCTTTTAGGACTATACCGCAAGTAATCAATACTCTATTTGTAATTAATGTTCTTTGGGTCATGCATATACAAACCTCAATATACTCTCTGATAATTCATTGGTGAGGGGATATCCTGCTTAAACAAGCAAAATTCTTTCTTTATCCACATTTGATCACATTGCTGTTTTCTTGTCCTTTTTTTCTTTCTCTCCCTCCCTTCTTTTCCTCCTTCCTTTCTTGTACTCTTCTCTCCTTCTGTATTTTTTCTTTTCCTTCTCATTTTCTCAAACCCTATAGAACAGGATTTTCCCCTAAAAAGTAATGGACATTGACACGAGAACATGGTCCTTTATCTCTTGGGAGTAACAGACACAAAGTCTCATACATCATAAAAACTCTATTAAGAATCTCTCATTTTTACCTCAGGGTGTTCTAATCTAGTCTGTGCTACAGAAACAACAAGAACATTCCCTTGTTTAGGAACTAGTTTCTTTGGCTTGTGAAGCTGCACAACAAGAGAAATCTGTTCTGAGGCCAAAAGCAGTCTTTTAGCATCAGATTGAATAATCTTAGCCCAAATTTGCCCTTAAGGGCAGGCCTTCATAGAAACAAATGAAAGCAACTTCAGAATCATCCTTTAGTGAAAAGCAAACACACCCCACAAAGGTATGCTAAATATTAACTTGTGAATTTAGTGGCTAGAGAGAAAGGAATAATTTCTTTATGAGAAACTATACCTTCTATAAAGGAAAAATTGAAAGTATTAGAAATAATTTGTCTTTTCCTAAAACACTAATGAATGAGAAAAAATACAGAATATGCTCAAGCCACATATGCCAGTGCTTTTCCCAAGGGAGAAAAAAATCATTTAAAAGTACAAAAGGGGCAATATAGTTTATTGACTAATAATCCATTTTACATCAAAAATCTCTGAAGTTCAGAGAGTACAAGCCACTTGCCATAGACCAAATAACTAGAAAGTTATATGCTCAGAACTGGAATTCAGATCTTTTGATTTCTGGTCCAGTAGTTGCTGGGCAACACCATATTATACCATTTGTCTTATTCCTCATCAAAATATTTACAGTGTCCAAGAAAAAATTACACCAAAGTTAAACAGACAAGGGAGACTTTATTTAAGGCTGTTACAGTAGGCAGAGAGGCCAGAACTGAGTCTGAGCTCAACTCTGCTGAAACTAAAGGTAGTATTTTTCTAGAGTAGGGTAAGGAGGAGATAGTAGGCCATTCACGTTTGCTAATTCGCTTTACAACTTGGAGCAAGCAGACATTGACATCAGGCTCCCACCCTCTCACAGTGACTAGGAGATAGGGGCATTATTTTCCTTGATGACTACATTTCAGAGATGGTTCCCTGGTTCTTGAGAAAGACATCTCTGAGTTGCAAAACTAGCAAGAGGCTTTAAAAATTTTACATCTCAAAGAAGCAGAGAGAGGATTTCCAATTACAAGTCTAAGTAAATTCTCTAAGGAAAGGGAGTTAAGGGGCCTAGAGTTAGGAAGAAGACTTCTAAAGTTTAGTCAAACTAGGAAGACACTTAAGGCCATCTTGGTCACCCAGTCATAATTAGAAATACAAACTCGGCTGTATTAAAACCAGTAACCCAAATTTATTGGTGTATTTCACTCACCCATACATTTCTGGACTCAAGTTCCCCTCAAAACAACTTGCAAATTTGTTTTTAAAATAATTTCTGTATCTGTCCTAGGCCATTTGGGCTGCTATAACAAAATACTGCAGACTGGATAGCTTATAAACATTGGAAATTTATTTCTCACAGTTCTGGAGGCTGGAAGTTCAAGGTCAGGGGGCCAGCATGGCCAGTTTCTGCCACCAGGTCCTCTTCCAGGTTGCAGACTATCAACTTCTCACTGGGTCTTCACATGGCAGAAGGGATGAGGGAGCTCTCTGGGATCTCTTTTATAAAGGCACTAATTCCATTTAAAAGAGCTCTACCCTCATGATCCAAGCACCTTCCAAAGGCCCTACCTTTAAATACTATCATGTTGGGCATTAGAATTTCAACATGTGAACTTGTGTGGGATGGAAATGGTCAGACCATAGCAGTATCCTACCTGTACATAGAGGCTCCTAAACATCTTCTCATGCTCTTCCTTTCCAACATCACCATTCTCCCCACTGATGGTCTTACTGGTCTACTGCCACTATTGTTGTTGTCCTTCACAAGAATGCCAATTCTCCAAGATGTTGTTTCCCAGTAGTATCTCATAATTGTGAACCCCTAAGCTAGCAAAGTAGTCCTATATTCCCATCAACCTTTAATTTGCTTGAATCACACCATATTGCCAGACCCATGTCACACGTTATTGCCAATACCCTCATGGCTCACTGTTGCCTCATGAAAACAATGTCCTCAAGCCTCTGTAGGGGTGAGAAATAGAAAAGTAAATTTACTATGAGCACCTTTTCAAGATAAAGTCACAAAGGAGTAGAATTCCAAAAAATAGTTTATTCAAGTTAGGTTACATTATGAAATTAACTGAAACCAATATGTATTCTGAATTTAACGTCCTGCATTGTGATTATGTACATCATCATCATAAAGAATTATAGGGACTTCATTTGGGAGAATGATTTTATTCCCTTTAATAATTATAATTGCTATTGCATATTGCTCATTTACTCCAGGTTAGGCCCTATTTTGAGAGCTTTACACGCATCATGTTAATGGCAGTGTTTATAGGAAAGAAACACTTATAGCACTTATGGGAAAGTGAGGTTTAACTGAGTGGAAAAAAAAAAAATGGTGGGCTGAGAGCCAAATAACTTGTTGTGTGGTTGTGATTTTTTCTTCATGACATAGCACTCATTTTCTCTTTGATTGTTTTCCTATTTTCATGAAAACTTTGGAATCTTCACTCTCTTTCAGAAGAATTAGAACCATGGCATAAGAATCAAAATGCCCCTGGCTGATTTTGTGTATCTGCTGACCTATGTTATGGTTGTGCTTTGTTTTGTTTTTGTGCTTTTAAATAAATGTTTTACTTCAGAATAGTTTTAGGTCTATAGAAACATTGCAAATATATTACAAAGAACCCCATATACCACCTCTCAGATTTCTCTATGATTAACTGTATTATTAACCCTATTATAATGTCCCTTTAGCACGGTGCATTTTCTACAATTGATGAACCAACGTTGATACGTTCTTATTAGCTAAAGTCTGTAATTTGTTCAGATTTCTTTAGTTTTTACGTAATATTCTTTTTCTATTCTATGATTCCATCCAAGAAAACACATTGCTGTTAGTTGTTATGTCTCCTTATGACCTTGACAACTTTGAAGAGCATTGGTCAGATATTTTTTTAGAGTGCCCCTCTACTGGGATTTATCTGATATTTTTATTATGATTACATTAGAGTTTGCATTTTGGGTCGGAAGACCACAGAACTAAAGTGCCACTCTCCTCACATGATTTCAAGAGAACAGGATGTCAACACGACTTATCACTGTTAATATTGACCTTGATCACCTGCCTGTGGTATTATTAGTGAGGGTTCTCTACTGGAAGGTTATTCTCCTCCTCTTCCCCCTTCCCACACTGTCCTCTTTGAAATGCCGTCCACAATTAAGGAGTGGGGAGGTTTATTCCACCTCCTTGAGGGTGGAGTATCTACATGAATTATTTGGAATTCTTATGCAGGAGGGGTTTGTCTATTCTCTCTCATATATTTATTTATTCAATCATTTATTTTTTTAGGTCAGTATAGACACATGGATTTTTTTTAATACTTTGGGTTAGGATATACTATTTTATTCATTTTGTTACTCAAATTGTTTCAGATTTGGCCACTGGGAGTTCTTTCATTGGGTTCCTATGTCCCTTTGACATGTCTCTATCGAAGTGGATGTTTTTTTCTTTTTAGCACTTCTTCACTTTCTAGTACTACAGGATGCTCCAATCTCATCTAGTATACATCCTGCCCCAGTTTCAGAATCAGCCATTTTTCCAAAAAATATTAGAAATTTTCCAGTGATATTATAAACCAAGACATGGGTTAGGCTTGTTGATTGCTATTGAGGTCTCCTTGTTTCTGGGCCTTCTCAGCTGACAGAGCAAGGAAATACATGTGTATATACCATCCCGTGTATATATATGAACATATATTTCTATAAGGAAATATTTACATCTATATTAAGCTAAACATGAGCTCATACTGATGTCTCTAACTCTAATCCATGACCACGTGGGTTATTCCAGCTGCTTCCCCTATCTGTAAACTCCCACTCCAACAGTGAGAAACCTAGCTCCAACCATCTGCCATCCATTTACTCAATCATTCACTTCCAGTATGCATGAATAGCACTACCAATCAGAATTGTTAACCTGTTCTCTCTTAGGAAACAACTTTATAAACTAGAGTATAGTGTTAATGTACAGGGTTTTTCCTTTTGCTTGTTTGTTTTGCTTTGCTTTGTTTTGCCCTTTGTCTTATTGACTCAACTTGTTTCAAAGTTACTTAAGTTACCACCTTTTCCTCTACTCCTCTCAGTGAGATTGTTTCATATATTCATAACACAGTTAGATTATTTTATCACATTCTGTATTCTATCTTGAGATTCTCCTGACATCCTAAATGATTTTTTTTTATTTGTCAATATTACAGTTCACACTTGGTGCTGAAAGGTTCAATGAATTTTGGCAAATGCATAGTGTCATGTATCCACAATTACAGTATCATCCTGAATAGTTTCACCACCCTAAAACATCCCTTGCGCTTCACCTATTCATCCTTTCCTCCATCTCTGAGATTGATCTTTTTTGCTGTCTCTATAGATATTCCATTTCCAAAATGTCATATAATTGGAATCACACAGTATTCAGCCTTTCAGATTGGATTCGTTCACTTAGCAATGTGCATTTAAGATTCAAACTTGCCTCTCTATGACAAAATAGCTGATTTATTTTTTATTCCTTAATATTACTTTATTGTATGGATGTACCATAGTGTGTTTCTGAAGTCACATACTGAAGGGCATTTTAATTACTTCCAGTTTTGTTGAAAAGATGATTAGTAGATATTTGGTTTATAAGACATTTGATCTATGCCAAAAGGTCCTCTAAGTTTGGTCCTATTCAAAAGATCCATGCACATATTTGGTCCATGCCAAAATATACAGGACCAAATATCAAGGAACTTTTGGCATGGACCAAATGTCTTATGAACATTTTGGACAGGATCAAATGGTTCTGAAAATATCAAGGATATTTTGGTGTGAACCAGATTTATCCATGGACATTTTGTACAGGACCAAATATGCCCAAATATCAAGGACATTTTGATGTGGACCAATATAGATGTTTTGTATAGGACCAAATTTCAAGGGCCCTCTGAAGTGAACCAAATGTCTTATGAACATTTTGGACAGAACCAAATGTCTTGCAAGGGAAAAGACTATATCCTTTCTTCTTTGAATTACCTTTGCTCCTACATGAAAGATCAGTTGACTTATTTGTATGGATCTATTTCTGGGCCCTCTATTCTGTTCTATTTATCTATATGTCTATATTTTTTGCCAATACTGTGTTGTTTTGAATACTAGAAATTGGGTAGTGTGGGTCTGGCAACGTTGTTCTTCTTTCAGTATTGTGTTGACTATCCCATCTTTTGCATTTCCACATGAACATAGAATCAATATCTGCAAAATAGCTTGCTCTGATCGTGAATGCATTGTGCTGGATCAATAGGTTAAGTTGGGAAGAGTAGATAATTTTACTACATTGCGTCTTCCAATCCATGAACATAGAATATCTCTCTATTTACTTAGTTTTTCTTGAATTTTTCATTACAGTTTTTCAGGTTTCTGCTTATAGATTCTATATATTTTCTGTAATATTTATATCTATATATTTCATTTTTGGTGCTACTGTAAATGGGATTTTTAATTTCAAATTCCAATTTTTCATTGCTAATTTATAGAAAATGAGTTGAATTTGAATATTAACCTTGTGTTAGGAATTGAATGGTTCCTCCACCACAAAAAAATTATATGTTGAAATCCCAACCCCTAGAACCTCAGAATGTGACCTTATTTGGAAACAGTCTTTACAGAGGTAATTAAGCTAAAATGAGAGCATTAAGGTAGACCTATTCCTGTATGACTGATATTCTTACAAAAAGGAGCTATTTGGTCATAGAGGCATTCACACACAGAAGGCAGATGATGTGAACACATATAAGGAGAAGATGGGCATGTGACTAGAGAGATGTGTCTTCAAGCCAAGGAAGCCCAAGGATTGCCCACAAACACCAGAAGCGAGAAGAGGCAAAGATCCTCCCCTAGAGCCGTCAGAGACAGCATGGCCCTTACAACTCTATTTCTGACTTGTAGCCTCCAGAACTATGAAGCAATAGATATCTGTTGTTTTAAGCCATCCTGTGTGGGATATTTTGTTATGACAACTAATACACCTTGCATCCTGAAAGCGTTCTATACACACTCATTTGCTCTAAAATTTTTTTTCAATTTTTTGTTCTACGTAAATAATCTTGTCACCTATGAACAAAGAAAATTTTATTCCCTCCTTCCAACACTGGACACATTTTCTTTTCTTATCTAATTGCAATAACAAAGACTTCCTGCATTATATTCAATAATTGTAGAGAAAGAGGATTACTTTGTTTTACTCCCAGTCTTAAGAGGGTAAGTGTTCCATTCCTCACCTTTAACTATGATGTTAGCTGTAAGCTTTTGCAGTTTTTTTTCTCAAGTTGAGGAAATTCCCCTCTATTCCTAGTTTTCTTAGAGTTTTTATTATGAATAAGTGTTAGATTTTGTCAGCTGCATTTCTTTGGGATAATTTATATGATCATATGATTTGCCTTATTTAGTTTGTTAATATGGTGGATTGCATTGAGTGATTTTTCAAAGTTAAACCACTTTTGCATACCTGGAATACAGCTCCCTTGACAATAGGGTACAATTCTTTTTATAAATCACTGGATTTGATTTGATAATATTTTGCAACTGTGTTCAGGAGAACTACTGGTCTGTAGTTTCCCCTTGTTGCAATAGCTTTATCCAATTCTGGTATTAGAGTCATGCCCGACTCATTGAATGAGTTAGGAAATATTCTCTCAGCTTCTATTTTTTGGAAGAGATTGTAAACAATTAGTATCATTTCTTCATTGAGTATTTTTTAAAATTCGCTAGTAAATTCATCTGGGCTTAGAACTTTCTTTTTTGGAAGGTTATTTATTATTAATTGATTTTAAAATAAATATAGGACTATTCAGGTTGCATATGTCTCTTTGTGTGAATTTTGGTATTTACTGTCTTTGGATAATCTTTCTGTCTTGAGATCCTTAATTTAACCACATCTACAAAGTATCTTTTGCCATGTCAGGTAACATATTCACAGGTTTCAAGAATTAGGTCATAGACCTCTTAGGGGAGTCATTATTTGGCCTACTTCAATCTGCCCTCTGGCCTCCAAAAATTCATGTCAGTTCCACATGCAAATTGCAGTTACTCCATTCCAATAGCCCCAAGGTATCCACCCATCAAACTTGGCAAATGTTCCATATAAACTTGAAAAGAATGTGTATTTTGTTGTTGTTAGATGGTGTAATCTATAAATGTCAATTAGATTAGGTTGATTGATATTGCTGTTCAGGTCAACTGGATTTTTACTGATTTTCTGCCTGTTTGATTTATAAACAGCTGACAGGGGTGTGCTGAAGTCTTGAACTATAATAGTGGATTTGTCTATTTCTCCTTTCATTTCTATATTTTTTCCTCATTTATTTTTATTTTACATTGATGTTCATTATTTTTTTATTATTTTGATGTTTATTATAGTAGGTTTACAGACATTTGGGAATCTTATGTCTTCTTGGAAAATTGATCCCTTTATCATCATGTAGTGCCCCTCATTATCTCTGACAATCCTCCTTGTTCTGAAGTTTGCTTTGTCTGAAATTAATGTTGATACCCAAACTTTCATTTCATTAGTATTAACGTGGCATTTATTTATCCTTTCACCTTGACCCCATCTGAATCTTTATACTTAAAAAATGGTTTTTGTAGACAACATATAATTGAGTGCAGTGTTTTTTTCCCACTCTGACAATCTCATTCTTTTATTTTGTGCACTTAGATCACCCAAATTTGAAGTGGTTATTGATATAGTTGAGTAAATATCTACCATATTTATAACTGTTATCTATTTCTTGCATTTGTTTTTTCCCCTCTTTTGTTTGTCCTCTGGTTTTTATCACATATAATTTCATTTTTCTCTTCTGATAATTTCATTTTTCTCTTCTCTTAGGGTATTAATTGTAATTCTTTAAAAAAAAAATTAGTGATTGCCCCAGAGTTTACAATATACTTTTTAAACTAATCTAAATCTACTTTCAAATAATATAGTGCTTCACATGTAGTGCAGGTCACTTAGAGAACTCTCGATTCCTTCCTCTTGCCCCTTGGGATATTGCTGTCATTCAGTTCACTTATCTATATGCTATAGTTACCCAATACACTGTTACTATTATTGCATTAAATAAACAGTTATTTGTCAGAGGAGCTGAGCTTCCAGGTGTTAAGCTGGTCAATTAAGACAATGAGCTGCTCTGAAATTAACAGTCAATCCTTTGTTCACTAACTGCAGTGCTATAAGCAAGAGGCTAAGAAGGGAAGCAAGAGGCTACAAAGTAGGAAATGGCTCCTACAATGTTGTACTTTTCCTCATGGAACAATGAAGGAGGATGAGATGAATCAGGACAGATAACAGGGACTGTCTCACTGCCAAGGGAGCCCTAAGCAAAAGACTACTGCAATTTATGAACCTGGGGCCAGGGAAAGGTTAGGAGAAGAAAATTGTTGGGTACTGAGTCAGATTGACTCCATAAAGGAGGCCATAGGCAAGAGTCTACAGAAGCTGAGTAGGGCTGCTGAAGACAGGACATTCATAGGCTCACCAGGAGTCGGAGCTGACCCGACAGCACATAACAACAACTGAGTCAGAGTGGAGAAAAATGTCTTCAAGGCTCCAGATAAGGAAATTTCTGTGGAAATGCCTGAGGAAGTCCTCAGCCAATGGGCTTCCTGTAAAGGAGGCCTCTCCATGGAGGCACCTAGGCTAGAAATGCAGATATGCCTAAGATAATGGGGAGCCAAGGGAGGCTGGTTCTCTGACTGCAGCACCCTCCAGAGACTAGAGTGCACTGGCTGTGCATCAAGTGTGTTGGCAAAGAGCCTCCTCCATGAGGCCTGCCAGGTAAAGCCTTTGTAATTGCCCATGTCGGGCCTGAAACATCACTCAGAAGATTATACTGATGCGGGGTCGTGAGCAGAGGAGTCAAAAGAAAGATTTCTTAGACTCTTAAGATCTGGCAGTAGTGCTCTTTTATTTAGAGAATAGAATAGCATGGGGAAAGGACCCATGGGCAGTCAGAGCTTCTGCTGCCCCAAGTTGAGGGTTAGAGCTAAATTTAAGGCATAGGTATGTGTGCTATCTCTTTACAAGACAAAGAATATGTAAAAAAGTTAAAATGGTATCAGTGCCCATCGGTTCCGGCCATTTGGCGGTCCCACAACTTTTAGATAAGCATCAAACCGGATTGAGTAAATGGCAGAAGTCACCGCTTGAATATTATCCTCAGCTAAAGACAAAGGAGGAATTGGGGGGAGGGAGGCAGTTACATGAGGTTTCCAGACAGTAAACAACTTAAGTCCTTGCCTCTGGCATTGATTAAGAGTTTCTAGAGATAAGGCCATCCCCCTTCTTCGTGGCACAGAGAGGGAGGCATCTTCACAGATAGAGGTTTTCCTTAGAAATGTAAATGTTTCCCAACAAAGGGACAAGCAAATTCCACTCCTAGGAGCCTGCTTCTTATCTGTAGTTTTAAAATTAACCAGCCTAAAAATCCTCATCATAAACCATTTTAAAATTAACCAGCCTAAAAATCCTCATCAATAGCATGGAGCTGAACTCCTCATAATCTTTCCAGATCAATTAAAAGTGAGAAAAATAAAATATTTTATTTTGCTTTCATTTATCTCTTCTCTGGAGCACTTCCTTTCTTTATGTAGATTGGAATTTCTAACATAACATTCTCCCTCTGCAAAACCAAGCTCTTTTAACATTTCTTGCAAGGCAGGTCTGCTGACAATGAATTTCCCATTTTTATTTTCCTGAGAAAGTCTTTATTTTTTCTTCAATTTGAAGACTAGCTTTGTTGAACACAGCAATTTAAGTTAGTCAGCGGGTGCGGGGGGGGGGGGGGGGGGGGCGTGGGTTCCTTTAACACTTTAAATATTTCACACCATTCTCTTCTTGCTTGTACTTTCTCATAAGAATTCCTCAATAGTTCTTCTTCCTATTTTTCTATAGGTAAAGTGTTTTTTCCTTTCACATCTTTCAAGATTTTTTCCTCTTTTGTTTCCTGGTTTAGTAATGATATGCCTAAGAGTGTGTGTGCATGCTCATGCAGTATAACTTCAACTCTTCCTCTGTTCTGTTCTCTTTGTTCTCCTCCTTGAATTCTAATTACATGTAAATTATATCTTTTTTTCTCCCCATCTTCTTCCTCCTTCCTGGCGTCAGTGCTCTTAATCTATTTCCTTGAATCCCTGTTGACCAGCTGTTTGTTGAATTTTTCTCCCTTCGTTGAGACAGGAATACTGGAGGATCCATAGAACTTGCATAGGAAAAATGGTCTTCCACCAAGTGGGATGAGTAATATCTTTTAAACTCTTTACATGTCAGATCTGAAGCCAGAAGCTGATCTGTGAAGCTTTTAATTCCACTATTCTCCCTTATTTTTTTGGCAGAACTTTTCACTACCTCATATCCCAAATATCTTTTGTCGTTTACTTATTTAGTTTCACTTGTCTTCCTCACTAGAATGTAAGCTTCCTTAGGATGACTTTATCTGTTTTGTTTATCACTGTACTCCCCGTTCCAGAATACAGTGGGCTCTCAGTCAACATTCCAATCTGTGCTCGCCTGAGGGCTAACGACTACAGGAGAACCACCAGCACAAGGATGAGAGTCAGCAAGCAGATCGGTTCCTCCAGGACATAGTCCTTAACATCCCTATCACCCTTCTGCGGAAATATAAAGCCAATTAGGAGGGAAAATTATTACTATTTTTTTACATTAAATAGCTACAAGGCTTTGCTATCAATCCTCAATAGTGGTGGTGGATTTGCAGAAATCACGCTCTGTTTCATCATATTCCTTTTTTTGGAAACAGCTTGATTGAGATGTAATTGGCATACAACAAACTGCACATATTTGATGTATATAATCTGATGAGTTTGGACATGTGCATGCACCTGTGAAGCCATCCCAAAAATATCAAGGTAATTGAAATATCCCGCACTTATAAAAGTTTCCTTGTGTCACTTTGTGTGTGTATGTGTTGTATCCCTTTTGTTAATGCTGGCAAGAGAACATTCTGGGTCAGAGATGCAGCTCTGATCTTGACAAAAAGCAAGAATCTAACAAGCCATAAGGCCTCAAATTCTAGCATATTGGGATCCCTATGAAGTCTACCTGCATGTGCAGGGTCCTGTGTAAAGTAGTCATCAGGGTCCTCTATAGTCATGTAAATTATGAAATCAGGGACTCACTTAAGAATAGAATTATGGTGGAAATAGATTAGCTAAAGTCAAAATACTTAGGAGATGAATATAAAGGAGAAAATAAGCAAGCAGATTCAATTTCCTATAGCATGGAGTTTTCATAGTTTGATCCCACAAGTAAGATTCCATCTTCCCATTTTTCATTTTCTAAACGCCTTTATTAAAGTATATCAAACAAACAAAAATGTGCATAATGATGTGGATTAAGGCTGCCCCAGCTAGAGAAGCCCAAGGTGACCTGGCCTACATGCCAAACTATACGACCCAGCGGACTTTTTTTATGGTATGAATTAGGACTGCCCCAGGGAGAGAAGCCCAGGGCATCCTCACCTACATGCCGATCTATATGGCCAGATTCGTATCTAAAGTTATATGACCACACAATAACCAGACCCCATCTGCACTGAAATCATTTAATGACTTTTTACATCATCTTTTCTTTTCTCCAGTAAAAATAAGTCACGTACCCATGCCTTATAAAATTAGCCCTAACCCTCAACTCAGGGCAGCAGCAGGAGCTCTGACTGCCCATGGGTCCTGTCCCCATGTGGCAGCAACAGGAGCTCTGACTGCCCATGGGACCTGTCCCCATGCAGGAGCAGCAGGAGCTCTGACTGCCCATGGGTCCTGTCCCCATGCAGGAGCAGCAGGAGCTCTGACCGCCTGTGGGTCCTGTCCCCACACACCAGCTCTGCCTGCCCATGGGCCCTGTCCCCATGCCAGCAGGGGCAGCAGAAGCGGCGGAGCAGAAGCTCTGACTGTCCATGGGTCCTGTCCCCATGCTATTCCACACTATTCTCTAAATAAAAGAGCACTACTGCCAGATCTTGAGAGTCTAAGAAATCTTTCTTTTGACTCCTCGGCTCACCGACCCCGCATCACATAAGTCTTAAAATGTACATCTCAATGAACTGTTATGAAGTGGACACAACTCAAGTCAAGAAAGAGAATATTATTACCAGCAGCCCAGATGTTCCCTGACAAAATGCTTTGAAATGTAAATATTTTTTCAGACCATCCACTGCATATGTATTCAGAGAAGTAAAACCACTATGTTTTAAGGGAAAAAAAGCAAGGAAAATGTTGGCAATGAGGCATAATATATATATAATATATATATATGTGAATGTAACAGAGAGTCTTTTCATTTTTTCCATCACATTCTAAAATCTTAATGGCTATATAGAAATGTTACTATATGTGTGCAGATACACCTTCCTTGATGAGAAAATGCAGAGTGCTCTACCTTCTATGACTAAAGAGATCTGTATTTTTCAGTATCTGAATTATTGAGTAAATTAAACATACTTCTTTTCTTAGAGAAGTATTAAAAATACATGTTCAAAAATAAGTATTTTGGTTAAACATATAGAAGAGATTGTGTTAGGCAATGGGTTCAGAGCAAGGATTAAAATAGACCTAGAGTCTGACCTCATGTAGTAGAAAATGAAGGCAACTCCACGACCCTACTGGTGAAGCCAGGATCTGCTAACGTGACACATGTAGCGGCCAGAGGATGGAAGTATAATTTTGAGTCCATAAAAAAAAAAAGAAAATTAAAGCAACAAATCATTAAAAAGTGCCAGAAGGTTTAGAGAAAATTTATTGTGTTTTGAGAGTCACAGATGTTTCTCTTCATTTCCTTTCACAATAGAAATCTAATAATTCACTTCTGTTCTTCTTAAACTTTTTAACGTATTGTCTCAATACGTGTACTTTTATAATTAATCTGGGTAGTTGCCAGAGTAAGCCATTCTGCTTTGTTCTTATAGAAAACTGTCTTTGATGTTCTTGATCATTTCATCTCTTGTATGAGTTTATAATATATTTCTCAATTTCCATGTGAAGGAAATTGTAGGAAAGGCCTGTAGGAAATTTTGACCAGATACTACTAAATTGATAAATCAGTTTGGAGAAAATTCACTTTATTATATTGTGTTTTTCTATCTACACACATGGTGTATCTCTCCACTAATTTAGATTTTTTAATGTTTTTCAATGCATTAATTGAAGGGTTGCATAAGACTTCTTCTGTGTCCTATTCAAATATAAGATATGTTTGTTCTTCAGTTCATTTGAGATGATGGCCAAGTGCAATATTCTTAAGTTAGAAGGTAGATAGATGGTAGGGTAAAATTTACCACCATCAGATTTTTGAGAGTGTACAACATGAATCAAAAGGAAAGGCCTGGCTCCATGGCCAAGTGGTTGAGTTCTGCACACTCTGCTTTGGCAGCCCGGGTTCTTGGGTTCAGATCCCTGGTGTGGACCAGCTCCACTCACCAGTCATGCTGTGGTGGTGTCACACATACAAAAGAATAGAATAAGATTGGCACAGATGTTAGCTCAGGGTGAATCTTCGTCGGCAAAAAAAAAAAAGAAAACAATTGAAAAGAAAAGAATATCTATGGTGTCCTTGCATTTTCTCCATTCCATTGTGGATGTTGCAAGCCATTAGAAATATAATCATGGCTTCTTATTTTCTAATTAACATATGTTCTTTTAAGTGTGATAGGTTTTTAATTGAACATATGTATTTTTAACAGTTTAGCCCAGTCCTAAATAAAGCCCCAGGATAACATACACCATCATGGAAGAAGGTAATAAAATAAGTGCCATAAACCTTACATTATCCTTTATAATGTGAAATATATCAGATTCATAATGCTAGGCATTCTCTAGTGGCTTAAACAAAAATAGTTTCAAAAACTTGAATTTCTAGAATCGTAGATGTGTCTGGAGAATCTGGAAAGGTTTGTCGACAGTCTACTATCTACAAATCGATCTTAACGAATAAGAAATCTAAGACCAGTAGGTATCAGGTTCAGGTTCCTAAAGGATGGTTAGGAAGTTCCTGAAAGTTAATCTATTTGTTTTGTCTTTTTATTCTTTTAAACACATAAAAAGCATCTGGCAATAAAACACTTGCATTTTAAAGTAAAACACAGTAATTTGAGGGATTAATCATCTGACCTAAAAAATCTCAGGGAATGAAAATCTACACTATCCCTTGTTTTGTTTTTCAGCTATAACCAACAAAAACATGTAGAGTTTCAGCTCATGTGATCTTATGGTTTACCTATGGTCTCACACTCAGTCATTTACATTAATGTCTCAATCAAATAATCTATCATAGTTTATTTACATATTTCTCTTATATAAAAAAAGACAGTCAATGAACTCCATCAAATATTCTTATTCTTAATCAATGTTTCCACACTTATAAAGGTCTTAAATGTAAAGAATCCTGAGAATATCTTAGTTCTATATTCACTTCTACAGTTCAGCTTATATAGGTTATTTTATTGATAACAGATAATTTATGAGTACAAATAAATATTTTTTTACAGATAAACTTTTCCTTAACTCCAGGGAACTCATAATGAAGCTGAGAAATTCCCTATTGCATTAGAGCTCTAATTTTTAGAAGTACGCAGATTTCCTAACATTTAACTCACATTCATATGTCAAATTTCATGATACTACTCCCCCTCTTGATTGTGCAATTGATGTTGCTGGATCATTTAATCTTTAAAATATTTTCCTCTTTTGCAGGAATTGTTAAATGCTCATAGGCAGATTACTCATGCACCAGAATATAGATGCAGAATTATGCACGCACTATCTTTAGAAAATTCTGTCAAGCTACACATTCTCATATATATATTCAATATATATATTCAAAATAGCATAATCAAGCTATATGGAAATTTAAATTTGAAAACAGTAAACGTTTTAGAGTAGAAAGATTCCGTTTAAAAACTAATTAGGTGTTTATAGTCATTTGCTGTGCTCTAGGAGCACATCAGAAAGTACATTTATCACTTTTATTCCCCAAATGCTGGAAATAGACTGAGAAAGGAATTAAATTTCTTAATGAGACCAATCATATGATTTTTTTATTATAGGTTTGCATAACTTGAGGTTTACACTTTATGTTCGATTGTATTTTGTGCCTACTCTCTTGAAAAAATATAGTCATATAGTACGAATAGGATCACAATATCATAAGGAAACCACACACATCTCATTGGACTGTTATGAGCCATCTGTTTATGTTAATATACGAGAGGAAAATAAACATATTTGGCAAGAATCCATCACTTAAGAGATTCAATACTGATATTTTGTATTATCCTTGAAATTGTGTTAAAAGGATAAACACTTGCTGTTTTTTCTTCAAATGGTCAAACCGGTGCTCATAGACATTCTAAAAGTGATCTCTCATCTTGGAGAGATACACTGAGGAACTGAGGCACATACGTCACTCTGAATATGCCACAGGATGGTGTCTCATTACTTCTAGATATGCAATATACTTTTAAAGAGCCAATTGTGTATATATAATAGAAGCAAGTTTGACCTAAGTTGTTCTTTCCCAAGGGTAAGCTTTGTAGTGACAGATATGACTGTAACCAATTGACTAGAATGATATGTAATGCATGACACTGTGACATCTCTTAAGATGATCAAGAACAATGTTTAACTGCAATCTTCCATGGTTTTGTAGACTGACAAGAAAAAGAAAAAATTGCTGTCTAAGGAGACCTGTTGACTTTTATAGCTCAGAATTGATTCCGGTCACAGCAGTTGCTCCATCTTTATATCCTGAAAAGGGCTAGCTCTGTAGGACAAATAGAAAGAAACAGGAAGCTTCACAGCTTCCTATCTTTGAGATAACACTGTGATGCCAATAGGAGATCATAAGTGAGCAAGGCACATTCATTGTTAAACAAACTATAGAATTCATGAAGTTCTCACATATAAAATATATTTTATTGACATAACAAACAATTTTTCACATATTCCTTGTACACTAGTTGAGAAAACCCATGTAGTGTCATTAGTATTATCAGCAAATAAAGGCAAGTAATTGAAGCATCCAAATACAACAAGGACAGTTTCTTCTCTCAAAATGTAAATTACCTGTCAAATCAATTATTTAACCAAAAAAATCTATATTTAAAAATCTTATGCTTAGAATCACATGAAAAATTAGCAGGTCAGTGATCATTATCATCCATCTTTTTCTTGTGTGCCCATTAATAAAAGTGATGTAAGGCCACCTACCCATGTCAGGATGTTGATTGAAACTCCTTTGGAGAAGAACGGTAGTTAAGATTGAGAGACCAGCAGCAAGATGGCCAGTCCATTGCCCAGGCTTTCATCTGCCCAACAGCTTCCTCTCGTTGGACACTAATCATGGGCCAGGAATTGTACCAGACGCTTCACCTTTGTATATTATTTTATACACATTTAAACATTTACTGCAAATTCACAATGTGAAGAGGAGACAGACATAGGGTTCAAACCCATGTTTGACAAATTTAGAAATCTATTCTCTTTCTAGAACATCACAGTGCTTCTTCTAATTTCAATTATTTAAGCCTAACATAAACCATACATCAGAAAGATTAAAGGTGACTTTATTTTTATTTAAGCATTTCTTTTAAGTCCTTCCTCCAGAGCTCAAATCCAAAAAGCTTATCAAAAAGCTTCTACTGAATACAAAATAATTTCTGCTCCAATTTTGAACATTGAATTTGAGCAGTTCTGCAGTGTTTATTTCCTCCCTCTTCTCAACCTGCCCACATTCACTGATATAGAAAACAGATCTTTAAAATGACTTTAATAAGACACAGATAAAACCCATTTATAAACCAAAAAACTGACATTTGTAAAGGTTAGCTCACGTGTGTTAAAGTAACTAAATAAGGAAGCCCTTAGACTGACATGGCTCTGATTCCTGGACAGTCTGTCAGCAAAGCACAACCTAAGCCAGAGTCCATGCGCTCAAACCCAAGAAAGTGAAATGAAGAACACGCAATCACGAAGAGCCACCCAGGCTTTCCTAAATAAAGCAACCACTTCAGCCACAGCCAATCAAATCATTTCCTTGCTTTGGTCCCAGTTTTGTCTATAAACACCTCTCCCTTTGTTCCTGTTGGTAGAGCATTCCTAACCACCTTTGGTTTGGTGCTGCCTGATTCCAATTAATAAATGCTCCCATTTTATTTTTCTCTGTATAAGAAAACCCAAACTACTATCATATATATTACTATATATATAATTATGATATCATAATTATAATACTATAATTATATATATAATATATATACATATATAGAATTATAATACTATAATTATATATAATATATTACATATATATAATATATTACAGTATCATAATATGAAAGGTCTATTACTTGCCTACATAAAATTACCCATCACTTAACAAAATATAAATTTCCTGCCTCCACATATCACCTTCAGGATCCCTGAGCTGATCATTATTCCCTAAATGTTGACTGAACCGTGCCTTTCCCTGTGCATTGGCTACGGCCAGAGCTTGCTCAAACTTGAATAATATTCATACATCTTAAAGTTAGGAATTTCTTGAGGGCCACAGTTATGATAATTTTGTATTGTTAGGAATTTCTTGAGGGCCACAGTTATGATAATTTTGTATTGTTACTTAAATAATTAAACACATAAGCCCAGATTCATGCATGATATACTATCAAGCTTGTACAATTATGGGATCCAAACAAATTTACAAATTAAATTTAAAATCATGAAACACCACCATTCATTTTAGTAGTGCTAATTTGCGTGCTTGATGAGATTTTAAAAGTGCTCTTGCTGCTTGTCGAGGTGTGAGTATGTGCCACGCGGTATCTCTACTCTCCTACCACATTTTCCTACTTAACCTACAGTGAAACCTTCATTTCTATGATGCAGTCTCATTCTGCCTGTGTTTGGTAGAAAATAATTATTTACTTATTACGTCCAGCTCTGTTTCTTCCCAGTAATCTACAATAATTATATTACTACTACTCGCAGGCAATATGATATAAAATGTAAATGTAAAAAAATTGTTCAGCCTTCTCTTCTCACTTTCTTACGTTGGATTGTCTCTGAGGCAGCTTTAACCAGTACTGCTGCCCTGTCTCCTCAGGTGGGAGGAAACATCTTGCTTGTCCCTACTTCCGGCATCTCTTCCCAATTTACTCTCCAGCCCTGCCTGAGGAGCGCGCGTGCCGGTGGAGAAGTTGCTATTCTCGGTAGTGAGAGATGATATTTGGGTCATCTTTCCTGATTTACTCTGACGAAGTTTAGGTGTGTTTTTCTTGCTTACACTTCTGTCACAAATATATGTGCAATGAGCTCTCCACTGATTATTACTAAGTGCAGAGAGGCCTCCTTATCAGCCTCCCCACCTACACTACCAGAGGGAATATTAGCTTCTTTTTTGCTTGTTTTCTTTTCAATATATATCACATCAGGGTATAGTAGCAAAAGCTATATAAGATTAAAGCTCGCGTTCAAATCTAGGCTCTATTACCGCCTCGCTTTGCGAAATTAGGCAGGTGGCGACTTCCCTGAATACTTATGGTACCTTATAAAAGGTGGATAACAGTTGCTGTAGGAATCTAATGGCATAATGTATGTCAAGTGCCTAATATAAAGCCTGGCTGAAAGCAGAGACCTAATTAAAGCTAGTCAGTGTTGTTCTAAAGAGTGTTCATGACATCGGTCTCTGACCTTACTTCTCTAGTCACTCATTCGAAGTAACTCCAATTCCTTGTAAAGTACTGTCATTTTTCTGCTACAACACGTATTTCTGAAATATGAAAAGTTCGTACATAATTAGTAAATAAGAGAATAATATCAGTCTTATATACAAGTTCATGGATTAAATCGTGCTTTTCTCCAGCATGTTATGTGACACCTAGTGACTAAGCAGCAGGGGATTGCAGCAACACTCAGTAGAAAGTCTCACAACACACAAAGCCTCATGACTCTGCTTGGCACCGTGTCCTGTCATGGGAATGAATGTTGTACAACTTGTTACAAGATTTGTGTTTCGTTTGGATTTCCACATGAGCTTCAATGCTTCCCTTAACCCCATTCCATCAGCTATATGGATAAATGCTTAAGAGTAGAGTTGCTGGTCATGGGACATGGATTTGCTAAACTCTAGTGGGTACTGCCAAATAATTTTCCAAAGTTATTATACTCCACCAGTTGTGTATATGAGGTCCAATTTTTCAAGATCCTTGTTGATATTTTGTACTTTACATCTTTTCATTTTAGTTAAAATCATGTTGTTTTAATAGCCATTTTCCTAATTACTAATGAAGTTGACCAACTTTACATTTATTTATTGGCTATTTACATACCCTTTTTTCTGAAGTGGCATTGCAAGTTTTTTTCCTACTTTTCCGATTTGTCTATTGAGCAAGTGCAGTGTAGGAGGTTTTTACACGTTATAGATATAAATATTTAGTCAGATCCATGGATTAGAATTCCTTTTCCCACTATGTGACTTCCCTTTTCATTATCTGAATGGTGTCTTTTGAGGTGGTTTTAGAGTGGACTGGTTGCAAAGGTGCCTCGGGTTTGAATGATCTGATGCAATTTCATTTTTTCTATAAGCCCAGCTATTTTTCACACCTACTTTTGCAGAATGAGAGGCTATCAATAGTGTATGTATCATAGTATACATGGATTTCCAGGAGTACTTGGTCATTGATAATATGTTAGCAAATTGGTTCATAAATTACATCTATGATATGACGATGGGTACTGGTTGGCATTCCTCCTTTCCATCAGACCAATAATTTGTGCCTTTGTATATGTTATCATAGATACATTAAAATATAGACACAAAGGTGTTTCATAACATGTTGATTAAAACTGTACAGTTCTATATGTTGATTTTTAAAAGTAATGACAGTCAGGGCCAGCCCCGTGGCTGAGTGGTTAAATTCGCGTGCTTCACTTTGGAGGCCCAGGGTTTTGCCGGTTTATATCCTAGGCGGGGGACATGGCACTGCTCATCAGGCCATGTTGAGGTGGCATCCCACATAGCACAACCAGAGGCACTCACAACTAGAATATACAACTATGTACTGTGGGGCTTTGGGGAGAAGAAGAAAAGAAAAAGATTGGCAACAGATGTTAGCTCAGGTGCCAATCTTAAAAACAAAAGGATTGCTAATTAAAAGAAAAAAAAGAAGGGGAATGTTTTGTAAAATTTAGAAGAAAGTAGATCTTAATAATAAGAAAAGTTAAAATATCCATTTCTTTCTCAGAGATGTTATGTGTAGTTTGTATTTCGTGATGCTGTAGAAGATTCCATGCTTAATTCACACACACGCACACGCATGCACACACACACATATACTCAACTTTGGAAGTATTTTGACATGTCTATTCGCACAATAAAGGATAGTAAAATAAGTGGGAAATATATTACTCAAGATTTTTTACCATTTTGGAAGGCATAATATAAGCGTATTTTTCAGAATTATACAACATAGATTCGTAAACGCAAACCTGCATATGTATATGATATTAAATGCTTGTGTCAGAAAGCAATTCCCTGCCCCTTTCCTCCTCAGCTGCAGAGGGTTGCTCTAATGCACAATATTGCAGATACAGTGCTGCTCCCAAATGCTGAACAGATCCCACATATGAATAAGCCTGCAAGGGGCATGCAGTGTTAATTTTTCTAAGAGAGCAGAGAAGTCTATTATCTTTTATATATTTCTAATAACACAATAACAGTTTATTATGAAGTTTCTGTGAGTTACAAATAATAACTCCTAGAAGTTAGAAAAGCAGAGAAAACATCAACTGCATGAAAAGAACACATTCTAAAGTAGAAATGCTTTCTTGTACACCCTATAGGAATATATCTCATTTTTCTGTATCCCCATGGCTTTTCGATATTACCTAGCTTGTGGTGTGTTTTTTCACTATTAGATTATAAAGTTTTTGAGATGAGAAACTAAATATTGTTTTGAAAGTCTACGAGGTGCCCGAAAGGATCTCTTGAGTATGATAGCTGCTCAATAAATGTTAATCGAATTGCATTTTATCGTACTTTTAATGCATCTCACAATATATAAAGCATCTTTTAATTATTTTTCTTTGCATTTTAGATTGGCAAAACGCATTAGGCAGACAAAGAACATATTTAATAAAGTAATTTTTAATATGCTTCTCTAACCCCTGAGTCTCTTTAATAAAGAGATTAAAATATGGAATTTTTATGCTGTGCACTCCAGGGGACAATGTGGGACCCCCGTGACTAATTGAGGGCAGCGTTTTACTGCAGGACACTGGGCGCTGGACGCTAATTACACCAGTTAGAACATTTTCTTAGCATTGTCCATGCATGAGGATTTCCAATACACAGGGGGCAGAATTTAAAATAAGCTTCCAAATGAAAAAGAAACGAGAAGAAAATATTTAAGTGGAAAGATGTATTAGAAGTTAAGAATTTTCACTTAATATGTTTAACCCATTAGAGTTATAGCATTATCAATTCCCCCAGGTGACTTATACATTACTGTAGAAAAACACACATATGTGCATCTTTATATACACCATGCATAGGTATTTAAAATCTGAAAGCTATATTAATTTACTTATACAGTTCCCATTAAAGGAAACATGGCACTATTTTGCCACTCTAGAACATTTCTCTTCATTGTGAACAATTACATTTGAGACAACTTTGCTTGCATATGTTGCATTAATTTATGAAATGTGTCCCAGTTTTAGAAGGTCATTTCACAGTGACCATGAAAATTACAAGAGCCTCCAGTTAACAGGCCTGAACAAGCAGAATATGCCAGTTAAAAATCAGGATACAATCTTAAAATAAATGTCGCATGTAACGTCTCCTGCTTGTACAGGAAAGCTGTGCTGATAGTTCTATTCTTCGCCTTTTAAATCAGTTGTTGGTAGAGGTAAGAAGCCCAACTAGAGAGCACGAGCATTCTGGAATAGAGGGATTTCTCCCACATGGAGAAATGAAAAACGGCCTCTGGGATGCTCACAACATTTAGCTCCGTGGGTCACTTAGAACTTCCCAGAGGTTAAGACAAATTGTTAATTATTTTACCAGTTTTGTAAGGTTTCTTACTGGGGGAGATATTCAGTAAACCAGAGAAAGCCTTCTCGATTTATTTTAGTTTTGTTTAATTTTACTTTAAATGGAAGAAGAATGTAACAGAGCAGAGAGAAAGAGAATCTATTACTGACATTTGTTTTCTGAAATTTAATGTTCTATGGGGAACAGAGAGACACAAAGAGAACATTTGAGAACAGCAATTTTTATTCACTTTTCAGATCAGAGAGGAAATTAAGATTCCCTCATGGTCTGAGGAAGATAGAAGAGAGGAGAAAGACAGAATTGGGTTGTAGAGACACAGTCCAGCAGCTCTGGTCCCTGTTGCGGCTGATCCCTGATTCCAGTGTACCCCTGGGTCAAAACCAGTGACACAAGTGTAGGTTCTGATGAGACCTTAGCAAGACACCAGGGAGCAAAGGGTATAGTGAGTCCAAGCGTGAGGTGCTATACAGCCTCGGAGACAGATCCATGCTTTGGATTAGAAACAAAGTAACGAATGATTCAGATTCTCAAAGCTCCAGCTGGAAGGAGCAGAGAGCTCAGTCAGAGGGAGCGATCCACATGGGCAGTACTGATGCAGCTTTTTGTGCCTGTCTTTGTGGGTCATTTATCAAAGCCCTGGTTTCCGAGACTGTAGGGGACATTTGAGGGAAAAATAGATATAACTATTTCTCCCTACCATGCTTTGGAACTATGTTTTCCTTCCAGAATTAAAATGCAGCCCTAGGAAAAGCTGGTAGGATAGTCAGTTATAAGGAACTGATAATGAGGTTTTGCATCTGATTTTGAAAAAGAAAATAATTAAAATTAAGTTAAAGACAACAGAGGAAAGATATGGCTCCTACATGCCTAAATTGTGGACAGAGAGGGCTACATGTGAGGTGCTGTTGTAGACAGTGGTGAAACAAGAGACATGGCTGCCATCATCGGAGAGCTTCAACAGTCGGCTAGGAAGACAAATATTCAATAATAAATCCTTTAACATGTATGAAAATAAACATTCAGTGTGTTGTTACACAGTATAGCAGGATTGCTTTGTGTGTTTGTTGGCTTTGTATTTGGGACCAGAGAAAACCTCTCTAAAAATTTTACATTTTACCAGGAGATGAAGAATGAATATGAATCATTCAGATAAAAATAGAAGAATTTTCTAAGAAGGAGAACACACACATACACACACACACATACATGTCAAGTCCTGATGTGGAAATAGTTTGATGCTTGCAAGGTATTGGAAGAAGACCATCGTGGAAGGAGAATAGTGAGGGTGGATCAGAGAGGGAATAAAGGGGCAGGCGGAAGCCAGATCCTGCTGGGCCCTGTAGGCCATATTGTGAATTGTTTTCATGGTCATAAGAGAAATGGGTAGCCATTGAAATACTTTTATCTGGAGGAAAAAAGATCATATATATGTTGGAAGAAGACTACTGGGGTTAACATGTATAGTGGAAGACAAGAGAATGGGAACCGTGGAAGCAAGGAAACCAGTAGGAATCTATCAAATGTGATCTGTCTTCAATTAGGATTACAGTAGTGGAGATAAAAAATGAAGAAGGGAATAAGAGATTTTGCCAATTGTGGAGAAAGACATGAGACAATGGGTTTAATATAGAGAATTAACAGGATGAGGGCATTGATTGGACAGAGCAGGAAAGCACGAGGAGGTTTCAAGGATCAGACAGAAGCTGGTTTGTATCATTGGATGATATTCCTGCCTTTCATTGAGATAGACACTAGTGCTTCCTAATTTAAGGGGATCTTGTTAAAATACAGATTCCGACTCATTAGCCCTGGAGCAGACCTAATCTACATGTCTAAGAAGCACTTAGGTGATGCTGCTGATGGTGGTCATCAAAGCGCACTTTGACCAGGGAAGATACAGAACGCAGGAAGGTGAGGCAAGGGCGAGACTGGCCCAATAGCAAGTTCAGGTTGGCGTGTGCCAAGTTTGAGGTGAAATGGGACATATAAGTGGAAATTACGTCTAGATAATTGGTTTTAGGTTAGTCAGTTAATCAGTGTGCCTGGAAACAATGTATTGGTACAAAGGACATGCTGACTGCTGATTAGGTTTGTGGAAGATGGGATCTAGCTCCATCATCAAGTTTATGATTGAATTAAATGGATTATTTAATCCATTTTCCGGGCCTATACATGACATCATTTTGGGTACACTTGAAATTAATGAATGTCCCACAAGGAGTGCCTCTAACCCATTATAAGGAAAGGAGTAGAATGATACCCAGCTACTTAAAAGTAAATGTAAAAATATTAAAATCAACAACTGTAATGTTTGATATAAATATAGATGATTTCATGCATCTAGGCTTAAGCATTTTCCTTTGCTTCTTTTTGCTGTTAAAATAGTAACACAGTTTCGTGGCAGGCCAGCCTGGTGATGTAGTGGTTAGGTTCCTGTGCTCCTCTTCCACAGCCCAGGCTTGCAGGTTCGGATCCTGAGCATGGACCAACATACTGCTTGTCAAGCCATGCTGTGGCGGCATCCCACATACAAGAAGTAGAGGAAGATTGGCACAGGTGTTAGCTCATGGCTAATCTTCCTCACCAAAAAAAATAATAATAATAACTCATTTTTGATAACTCCAGAGAGTATGGCACATGGGCCATTCATAAGAAATATGCATGTAGCCATGGGTCTTACTTATATTAAGTTGATAATCATTTGCTAAGTCAACAAATGACTGAAAGAATTGTAATTACTGCTTACTGCACTCTTGATTTGGGTCTTTCCTTTTGTATTGTAACTTGTGAATTTTCAAATAAATAGAGTGAAAATGCATTTTTTAAAAACAATTTTAACTTAATTAGCCATTATTTAAACTCTGATGGCACAAGCTTCTCTCAACTCCTAAAGAGTACTGATGATATGTGTTTACAGTCACACATTCCTTAACAATGGAGATATGTTCTGAGAAATGCATCAGGTAATTTCATCTTTGTGTGAACATCATGGAGTGTATTGAAGAGGAACAAAATTTGCTGCCCCAAAATTTGTCTCTTTAACATGAAGATTATTTTCAGCTGATTATTTTTAAGAAACAAAAGACTTGCAAAGTTCTCCTTGTTACCTCCCCATTAATTGCCTGCAAGAATTCAGATAAAAAACCCTGTCTCAGGAAGCAAGCTATCATTTTAGCATGACATGAACTAGGTGGTAGACAGGGAAGAACCTAGAAAAACCTGTTCATTGGGTTCCCCCTGTGTTCTTCTCTTTCTGTGTAGCCAAACACTTGTTTTCCAAATGTTTACTCCTTTTCACCTACCTGTGAATTGCCTTCTTTTCCTTTGAAGTCCCTGACTCTCCCAAACCCCAATATATTCATTTGTCTTCAGCTAAAGATGGTATTTAAGGTGGTGACTTCAGCCATTTTGCCAAGTTACTTGATTTACCTGGGTTTCTCCCGGGTATACATGTTAGTAAACTTCTGGTTGTTTTTCTCCTTTTAATCTGTCTCACATCAATTTAATTCTTTGACCAGTCAGAAGAATCTAGAAGGGTAGAGGAAAATTTCTTCCTCCTCTACAGTATTTACGCAAATCTAGATGGTATAGCCTACTATACACCGAGGCTACATGGTGCTAATCATAGGGACCACTGTCGTCTATGCAGTTCGTCATTAACCAAAACGTCACTATGTGGCTCATGACTGTATATCAATTTGGAGACCCAATGGACAGAGAGGAAATCTTCTCTGGGACTCGATGTGACCCTGCAGGAGTCTAACTCTGTGCAGGAGGTAATTCCTGGTAAGTTGGACTTAGTAGTATGTAACATGAAGTCAGAAGGTGCTTAGATTCAACCTGTTTAGTTTCATAGAAGAGTTAACCTATTGCATTTTTTGTGTATCACTTATTACTTTTTAATGTATCACTTATTATCTCCTCATATTAGCCAAACCCCTTAAAATCTCACAGCTCAATAGCACTAGGGTCCAAGAAGTGCCATGTAACAGTAAGCCCTAATTCTTTGGAGAAAATACTCAAAGATAGCTTGGGAGAAGGAAAGAGAAAATGAATTTATGTAAGAGTCTTTGTGAACAAGCATCTTAAAGTTGCAAAAGTTCCTCCTAGCTAATCCAGACTGAAAGTATAACAATTATTTGAATCATCTTAATTTTTTTTTCAGCTAAGGAACTTAAATTCATTCATTTCCAATAAATTTATTGTGACATTTCATCATCTGATATTTTTCTCTGAAGCTTTAGACACTTAAACATCTGTTATTATCAAACAGCTTGAAGATAACTGCTCTTTTTAAATCATCACAAGCAAGGTTAGAATAAACAGAGTCAAAACAACTAGAACAAATCAATCTTCTGCAAAAGCATCTTAATGCTAATATTTCTTATTTTAATTAGTTTTCCTCTCAAATTGTAGGCCATTACAAGTTAAATTATCTTTAATTGGACTTTTTAATCTTTAAATTTCAATCATTTTGATCCATAATAATCCATGTAGATTAACATCTTCTCTTGTTTACTTAATTTTGAAAATCTACATATATCACTAGCAATATTTTATTTGCTAATCATAATTTGACACTGATATGTTTGTGGAGAATGCCATTTATACCACTAGAATTGAAGTAGCTATATATTTTCAATATAATTTTGACATACCATAAAATAGTTCAATTAAATTGTCTAGAATAAAGGAGATAAAGGAGGTCTTTTGTCTGTAGTTCTCCAATGAATTAACATCCATCTTTTTTTTTTTTTTTGAGAAAGATTAGCCTTGAGCTAACATCTGCTGCCAATCCTCCTCTTTTTGCTGAGGAAGACTGGCCTTGAACTAAAATCTGCGCCCATCTTCCTCTAATTTATATGTGGGACACCTACCACAGCATGGCTTGCCAAGTGGTGCCATGTCCACATCCAGGATCTGAACCTTCAAACCCCGGGCCGCTGAAGTGGAACGTGTGAACTTAACCACTGCACCACTGGGCCAGCCCCAACATCCATCTCTTTTTAGAGAACTCTCCTGATATCAAGAATAGAAATTTGTTTAGACTCAAATACTCGTTTTTCTAACAAATAGTCAGATGTCTTCACATTCCTTTACTACAAAATTCAGCATATTAATCATAAATAGATGGAGAAAAAGACAAGAAAGTAAAAATAAAAAACAAGAAAATTCCACAGAAAGCATAGGTACATTAGTGACTTGTCTGTGGGGACCATCAGACTCTGTGACAATTTATAATTCTTAGAGCTCAAGCTGGAGTTAGATGTTCAAGTTCCTTGCAAGATCCTGAATTAGTACTGACTGAGGAGCAGGCTCCTTCTATGTGATTAATCTCAAAGAACAAGGGAAAGGAAACAGGAAGATATGGAGAAAATGGCGTGTAACTCTCAGGGAGACCAAGACTGATGTGAACTAGTGTATTGGTGCGAATTCTTCTTTTCTCCAGCCTTTTTGCCATAGTCATCTTGATCAGAGTATTAGAGTGGGTGTCCTGAATAGTAAAATCAAGGTAACAGTGGCAGACATCCTATAGGATAGCTGTAAGGAAAACAAGAATGGCCCGAGTCAAGGACTATCCACTTGCTCCTCTGAAACCAAGGATTGGCAGACTATAATGCAGTGACTTTCTCTCTTTTTTTTTTTTTTTAACTCTATTGAAGTATAGACAAAATTGTAGGAATAATTCAATGACTCTTGATCACGGTTATGTAATAGAATTGCCTTGGGCACCTTGTAAATTCCAATGTCAAAGGCACACACTCAACTAGCTAAATCAGAATCTCTGATTACTGGGTTTTCTTATCCTATTGTACTTTCTGGGCTCTCCAGTACAAAACTGTAATTGATATTAGACGGAAAACTTTCACACTTCATCTTTAAAGAGCATTTTTGCTATATGTTAATTTTGTAGACTTCATTTGTTAAATAAACAAATCTTTATCAAAAATAAATATTTAATTCTATCAAATCTCTTTTTTGAATCTATTGATTGCTCAAAAATTTCTCTTCCATTCTGTCAATGCAGTGAAATTTATATATTAATTTTTAAATGTTAAACTAATTTTATATATTTGTTACACAAATTATTCATCATATTTTATCCATGTAATACATTGAGTGATTAGATTAGCTAATGTTTTCTTTAGGATTTTTTTAATATTGTTTATTGCTTCATTGGCTTATATTCTGATCAAGATGCTGTGAAACTAGAAATCAACTGCAAGAAAAAAGCTGGGAATGTCAAAAATATGTGGAGACTAGGCAATCATGCTACTGAACAACTGTTGGATCAATGAAGAAGTCAAAGGAGAAATCAAAAAACACCTAGACACAAATGAAAATGAAAACACAACATACCAAATTTTATGGGATGCAGCAACAGTAGTACTAAGAGGGAAGGTTATAGCAATACAGGCTGACCTCAACAAACAAGAAAATTCTCAAATAAACAAGATTACGCTATAACTAAAAGAAATATAAAAAGAATAACTGCCAAAGCCCAATTTTAGTAGAAAGAAGGAAATAATAAAAATAAGAGCAGACATAAATGAAATGGAGACTAAAGAGAAAGAAACAATAGCAAGGATCAATGAAACTAAGAGCTGGTTCTCTGAGAAGATAAACAAAAGTGACAAACCCTTAGCCTCACTCACTAAGAAACGAGGGAGAAGAATCAAATCAATAAAATCAGAAATGAAAGAAGAGAAATTACGGCAGACACCACAGAAATACAAAGGATTATAAGAGAATACTGTGAAAAGCTATACACCAAAAAACTGGATAACCTAGAAGAAATGGATAAATTCTTAGAATCATACAACCTCCCAGGGGGTTTGTGTCAAGATGGCAGCATAGGAGGACTTGAACTCACCTCCTCTCACAAACACAACCACATTACAACTATTCTTGAAACAACTATGCCTGAAAGAGAACTGAAAACTTGATAAAAAGAACCTCTACAACAAGGGACAGTCCTGACTGAGGTAGGAGAGGCAAAAATTCCTTTCTGGAGACAATAAAAAAAGCCACCTTCACAAGGCTCAACACTTCACAGCTGTCCAGGAGCAATTCAAAGGTATGCAGCCTTCCCTGGAGGAGCAGGGGACCTGAGTAGGGGAACGTTACTACTATAAGAATCCTTCAGTCTCAGCATAACTGAGACGAGCATCATAATATCTGGTTTGGCTGGCTATTAACTACAGTGGAGAATACCCCTAGAAAACCTATTGGACACAAGCAGAAGAAAGCCAGCTCTTAAAGGGCCCACACACAAGTTCACCGATATCGGAAAGTACTAAATTCACCAGAAAGCAGGTGCACAGTCCTTTGGTGAAAAAGAGACTCACTTGATAGGCTCTGGGTGCATCTTGATGAGAACTGAGACCTCTCCAGGGACTGAGAGATTGGCAATAGCCATAATTGTGACTGAGTAGAAGCATGCTGGCTCAGACACTGGCAGGCACCATTGGAGTTGTTCCCCTGGTCTGTTAGCCCAGGTTCTGCCCCACTCACTAGAGTGCCAATTTAATCCAGCTCAGCTAGGGTAGGCAGTCCAGCCTAACTACTGACCACACACAACAGCAAGCCCTCGGGCAACTTTTTGGCCTGCTTAGAATGGGTACCTGGATATTCTGCAGGCAGGCAGGTGGATTTGCCTTATCAGGGCAGGGCAAGCGTGAGGAGTGGGTGGAGTCGGTGGGGCATTGGGGGAGTGTGTGGGCAACTCTGCACTGGGGCCACTGGGTATGCTCCAGGGGGTTGGGACACGTGCGTGGGGCCAGGACTGTGTTGACAGTGTGTGAGATCCTGTGGGCCATGAGGCTTATCCATAGCAGAAGACTTGTACTTCCCAAACAGCCACATTGGGGATCCACTCTGCTGTCTAAAGCCTGAAAAAATTGGGTACTCCAATGCCTGGGGCCAGCCCCACTCAGCTGCAATCCTGAGAGAGCTGAGAAAAGCTTTGCAGGCTAGAAGCCAACAGCAAATATAAGTCCCTGAGACTAGCAACTACCCACACTGGAGGCCTACTCACTTGACAGAAAAACTGGAACAGAAATGTGCTATTAGACCTTGCAGTCAACTGTGCTGGGGCTCCACAAACCCAATAAAATGACTGAAGGGTCCACAGCAGCCACATCAGCTGAGCATTACAACCAGCTGGCCATGGAGACATTCTAGACTCCCTGGGCGCCCGCAACAAGATCAACTCTGCCACAACAGAAAGAAACACATAGCCCACATAAGGATCACTCTTGGAACATTTGGAACTGGTGACAAGAGAGAAGCACACTACTGGGCCTCAAAAGGCATCTCTTCTATAAGACCACTTTTCCAAAATCAGGAGACGTAGCTGACCCACCTAATACACAGAAATAAGCAGAGAGAAAGAGGCAAAATGAAGAGGCAAAGGAATACATTCCAAGCAAGGGAACAGGACAGAAACCCAGAAAAAGAAGTGAATGAAACAGAAATAAACAATTTATCTGACAAAGAGTTCAAACAAAAAGTCATAAGGATGCTCACTTATCTTGGGATAAAATTAGATGAACACATTGAGAATGTCAATAAGAATTGGAAAATATAACAAAAGAACCAATCAGAAATGAAGAATACAATACTAGAAATGAAAAATTCCCAAGAGGGACTCAATAGCAGAGTAGATAATACAGAAGAACGGATCAGTGAGCTGGATGAATGACAAAGGAAATCACCCAAGCTGAACAGATAAAAGAAAAAAGAATTAAAAAAGAACAAGGACAGTCTAAGGGAACTCTGGGACAGCATCAAGCACACTAACATTCGTATTATAGATGTCACAGAAGGAGAAGAGAAAAACAAAGCATCAGAGAATCTATTTGAAGAAATAATAGCTGAAAATTTTCCTAAACTAAGGTAGGAAACAGACATCCAAGTACAGGCATCACAGAGAGCACCAAACAAGATAAACCCAAAGAGGCCCACACCAAGATACATTATAATTAAAATATCCAAAATTAAAGATAAAGAGAGAATTCTAAAAGCCACAAAAGAAAGGCAACAAGTGACAGACAAAGGAAACCCCGTAAGGCTATCAGCTGACTACTCAACTACAGGCTAGAATGGAGTGGCAAATTATATTCAAAGTGCTGAACGGAAAAACTCTATGGCCAAGAATACTCTACCCAGCAAGGTTATCATTCAGAATGGAAGGAGAAATAAAGAGTTTCTGAGACAAACGAAAATTAAAGGAGTTTATCACCAAGAAAGCAGTATTACAAGAAATGCTCAAGGACTTATTTAAGTGGGAAAGAGAAGACCAGAAATAGGAATGAGAAAATTATTTTTAAAAGAAGGCAATAAAATCACTGGTAAAGGCAAAAATACAATAAAAGTAGCAAATCAACCACCTATGAAGATAACATTGAGGTCAAAAAACAACAGTACTAAAATTACCTATTTCGATGATAAGAAGGTGATGGATGCACACATACAAAATAAGAGGTTAGATATATATCAAAAACATAAAATGTTGTAGGACAGGAGAAAAGAGTAGAGCTTTTAGAAGGAGGTCAAACTAAAGAGACCATTAATTCAATATAGACTGCTATATACATAGATTATTATACATGAACCTCATGGTAATCACAAACCCGAAACCTATAATAAATACACAAATAACTAAGAGAAAGGAACTCAAACATAATACTAAAAAAAAGTCATTGAACCACAAGGGAAGAGAGCAAGAGAAGAAGAAAGGAACAGAGAAGAGCTACTAAAACACCTAGAAAAAAGGTAACACGCGGCTGGCCCAGTGGCCAAGTGGTTAAGTTCACACGCTCCGCTATGGCGGCCCAGGGTTTCTCTGGTTTAGATACCGGACGCAGACATGGGACTGCTCGTCCAGGCCATGTTGAGGCAGCATCTCATGTACTACAACTAGAAGGACCCACAACTATAATATACAACTATATACTGGGGGAATTTGGGGAGAAAAAGCAGAAAGAGAGAAAAAAAAAGATTAGCAACAGTTGTTAGCTTGGGTGCCAATCTTTAAAAAAAAAGTAACAAAATGGCAAAAAGTACATATTTATCAATAGCTACTTTAAATGTTAATGGACTAAATGCTCCAATCAAGAGGCATAGGGTGGCCAATTGGATCAAAAAACAAGACCCATAAATACACAGCATACAAGAGACACATTTCAGACCTAAAGACGCTCACAAACTGAAAGTGAAAGGATGGAAAAAGATACTCCATGCAAATGGCAAAGAAAAGAAAGCTGGGGTAACGATACTTAGACAAAATAGACTTTAAACCAAAAACTATAACAAGAGACAAAGAAAGGTTCTACGTAATGATAGAGGGAACAATCCAATAAGAGGATATAACTCTTGTAAATATCTACACACCCAACATAGGAACACCTAAGTATATAAAGCAACTATTAACAGACATAAAAGGAGAAATATACAGTAACACAATAATAGGAGGGGACTTTAACTCCACTTACATCAATGGATAGGTCATCCAAAGAGAAGATCAATAAGAAAACATTTACCTTACGTGACACATTAGACTAGATTGACTTAGTAGGTATTTACAGGACATTCCATCCAAAAACCACAGAATACACATTCTTTTCAAATGTACATGGAACATTCTTCAGGACTGATCACATATTAGGTCACAAAAGAAATTTCAATAAATTTAAGAACATTGAAATAATACAACTTCCCAAAACTGAACCAAGAAGAAATAGAAAATCTGAATAAACCCATAACAAGAAAAGAGATTGAAACAGCAATCAAAAACCTCACCCAAAAAACAAAAGTCCAGGACCAGACAGCTTCTCTGGTGAATTCTACCAAAAGTTCAAAGAAGATTTAATTACCATCCTTCTCAAACTATTTCAAAAAATTGAAGAGCCTGAGATGCTTTCTAACTCATTTTATGAGGCCAACATTACCCTGATTTCAAAAACAGAAAGGACAACACCAAAAAGGAAAATTACAGGCCATTATCACTGATGAACATAGGTACAAAAGTCTTCAACAAAATATTAGCAAATAGAATACAAAAATACATTAAAAGGCTCATACGCCACGATCAAGTGGGATTTATCCCAGGAATGCAGAGATGGTTCAACAGCCACAAATTAGTCAATGAGATACACCACATTAACAAAATGAAGAATAAAAGTAGCATAATTATCTCAATAGAAGCAGAGAAAGCATTTGACAAGATCCAACATCCATTTATGATAACAATTCTAAACAAATGGGTATAGAAGGAAAGTACCTCCACATAATAAAGGCCGTATATGACATACCCACAGCCAAGATCATACTCAATGGTGAAAAACTGAAAGCTATTCCTCTGAGAACAGGAACAATACAAGGCTGCCCATTCTCACCTCTCTTATTCACACATACTGAAAGTTTTGGCCAGAACAATTAGGCAAGAAAAAGAAATAAAAGGTGTCCAAATAGGAAAGGAAAAAGTGAAACTCCATTTGTGGATGATGTAATTCCGTACATAGAAAACTCTAAAGAATCCACAAAAAAAGTTCAAATTAATTAATAAATACAGTAAATGTGCAGGATACAAAATCAACATACAAAATCAGTTGCATTTCGGGGCTGGCCTGGTGGCATAGCTGTTAAGTTTGTGCACTCTGCTTCAGCAGTTTTGGGTTCACAGGTTCAGATCCCGGATGCAGACCTAGCACCACACATCAAGCCACGCTGTGGTGGCATCCTTTATACTCTGTCTAAAGTTAACCCTGGTTTGTTTGCATCTCCGTACTGTATCGTCGCGATCATTTAACTTTAACCTTCCTAGAGCAAGTTGCTTTAGTTGTGTCTCTTGTATCCTTCCTCACGTTGGATTTCTTTTTGCCTGCAATCCATATTGTTCTATATTTACTCATATTTTAAATTAATCAGTGTGTATTGTCTTAGGACCACCTGGTGATTAAGTGGTGGAGCCAGAATTTAAACATCTAAACACAATTTTTAAGGCCTATTGTATTAGGAACAGAAATTTTGAGTATTACATAATGAATAATAGTTTGTTCTGTAAACTTTATAACATATGAATTATAATCTCACCCATTTAGAGTATCTGAAATTTGATATGCCAAATCAATTTTGTGTTACTCATTCTATTTGTGGTTGGTGTTCACTACAGATCATCAGTGTTTAGGCTCTGCTCCACTTAACCGGTTTTAAGCTTATTTACATGTGATATTAAGTACTTAGCTTAAAGAACTTTTAATATAACTTCAATTCAACACTACCTGTGTACAATTAATTCTGTGAAAGTGTTTTTCTTTCTAATACGTTGATTTGGATTCATAAGTAGTGTATATTTATTCCATGCCTTTAACGAATACAGGAGATTATTGAAAAAATGCTAATTAAGAATAACAAATAATATCCTGTCCCTATATTTCACGATCATGTTCCATGGAGCATGTAGATCAACAATAAATAGCATCTATTTGGCATTCAGATGTGAAATGCTGAAATAGAGTGCCAGAAAAAAGATCTATCTATTAAAACTAAGACCACTTAGCCATTGAATTACGTATCATGGATTTTATCACAGTCACAAATACGTGATACTTCTGTACAGTTGTAAACACTTGAAACTGGGAAGAAATTCTGGGCAACTATTTTCCATTAACTTAAGGAGTGGTATATATGAAAGTGGTTAAATTTAGCTCCTTGCTTAGGAGACAGACACAGTCCAGTTGTACTGATTCTCAAAGTGAAGTGTTAGAATTGTGTTTCATAAAGGGAGGAGGAGAGGGTAAAGGCCTATGCATAAAAATAAGCAAAACAAAATCTCCTATTCAAGATTATAACATGTTTTTTTTTTGCATTTCGGAAGTGAATAACATTCTGAATTGCTTTTATACTTGAAGCTACTATTTTATGATGAAAAGTGTTATTCACTACAAAAGCACTTTCTTCCCTACTAAATTAGAAGCTGCATAAAGAAAGGAACATATCTGTTTTGTTTAATCAGTGTATAGCACAGTGCTTTATGCATAATATATGCCCAATAACTGCTTGTATAATTGAATACACAGACTAAAGTTCAATATAATCTTCTTGAGTAGTTAAGCATAGATTAAAACCATTGAGAAAGGCAGCAGAAAGTGGATCTGTATCTGTTCTGCGCTCCCTTTCCTGCTCGATGGTGACAGGAAGAAGGGTTCTATTGCTGTGTCAGTAAGACAGAGACGCTCCAACAGATGACCAGAAAGGTGTAGAAAGCTGGACTGCTATCAGCAGACGGAGAGGAGTGGTTCGGAATCCAAAATCTTCAGGTTGACTGAGAAGCCTGTGGAGCAGACGTGGAACAGGCAGGCTAGTGTCGAGCTTGATGCCTCCTGGCAGAAAAGATGAGCAGAACGGAGTGGAAGCTCTTCTCTGACATTTTCTATGTTGTAACAAAGGTAATATTAATAACAATGTAGCTGTTAACCATTTTTAGTGATATTGTTTCCGAGATTTTCCAGTTTAGAGGTAAGTTATTTAATTTAACAACAAATAGTCCCTTATCTGAAAAATATAAATATCAGATTCTGTCTTGATGGGCTACTATGAGGTTAAAGTGAGATCATAAACGAAGAGATTTATCGGGGTCCTTACTCAGGCAGATTCCAGTAAATTATTCCCAAGCAACCAGTGACACAGCCAAAGCATAGACTTTAACTGTGGGCCTCATTACAAATAGCTTCCCTTCTTTTAAAATAATACTCCAATAATTTCAAAGTCTTAACCCAAGAACTCTATGGTGATGATCAATTAGATAATATAATGGCATCAATAAGGAAAAATGCATGAGGTATAGACATATGTTTTATTTTTTTTCAGGACTGACAATCAGATCTTATTTGCATGCCTGGCTGTATTAGTTTAGCTTAAAGAGTAGACCTTTATTACCAGATAAATGCATTCTTTCTGGTTCCATTTTTTCCTGGATTAATAATTTATTCATATTATTTTGCCTTATCGGCTGTCCATTCTCACAGGAGTTAAGTGCTTATTGCTCTTGTCTAATATCCAGGTTTGATGCCAGTGTGCCAACCTACAAACAACAGACCTGCATTGGACCTTTGCTCATTCTATTGTGAATCAGAAAGCTTTCAAGCTGTCAATCAAGATTTTCCGATTTCAGATGGAATCCAGACATGAACCATCTAGATATACAAGATTATACTGTATTCAGATATTTTCTATTTACCATGAAATATAAAAATAATAAAAATAAGGTTTAATATGACTGAACTCCAATTAGCCTTAAACCTCATCAATCTATTTTAGACAACTGAAATGTGGAAAACATTAGGCGTAGGTTATATAAGGTTATCCTTACATGAAAACTGATGGTAACTAAATAATATAATATTGAGGCTGATAAAAAAATTAAAAGAGGATACAGTTACTCATGTTAAAGTCGTCAAATTTAGCAAACTATTGTTTTCTAGTGAAGAGTGCCATGGCCTCCTTAAAAGCCATAAATAGTCAAGATCTTGACATTTTTGTCGCCTCAAAGTATAGTTCCCCACTAACAGAATTCCACGAGGACAAAGAAAAGGCAGTTTCTTGAACTGACACATTGGTAAAATGCTAAACCCCTGAACTCCTTTTTAGTTACTTAAAACATCCAAAAAAACTAGCCAGCATCACTAGTTACAGAAGCAATAAAATATTTGCCAAATCCTATTCACAGGTAAAAACAGAGAGCTAAATATATAAATGTTATTATAATATAAACAAAAGTAAATGGACAATTACAGAGGATGATCAACCAAGATGTGCAATTAACCTTACCGTCAAATTCAAACTTTATTTTATATAAGAGAACATCATCTAAATAGGGTTAATCTATGTCTGAATCTTTCTATAAATCTATTTCTTTATTTTTTGGGTAAAGAATTACTTTATTGTATTAGGAATTTTCCTATTCTTAAGTCCTTTTTGTAAAATGAGTGCTATTTAAAAATATTTTATTTTTATTCTTTTTTCAAGGAGATGAAATTCATTTTATTTTAAGCAACAAAAGAATAAAATCACATTGCATAGTGTGTTTTTAGTATCTGACATTTAGAGGCATGAATGATTGATAACTCCACTTTACTTAGCAGGGAGATTAATCTTTATGTAGATTCAAGAATAGGAAGAAAGAGACATTCACATTTCTCACTTTTATACGAAGACTGCTGTAAATTAGAAGTGTCAAAAAGTAATTTGTCGATTTATATGCATGGAAATAACTCTATTTTTGTTTAAATGTATTAACATTAAATTTTCCTATATAAGGTAACCACTGCATATTTGAAATATCATAAATTTACAATTTATGTCTATGAAGTTATCTTCTATCCTTTTATTGGTGATTTGCTGAATAATTTAGAATGCTATTCAAGAACCACTGGGCATTAGTTTCAAAAATGAGTCCTGCATAATGGAAATACTATGCTTGCAATTCCAAATTTTACATATGAAATTACCACATGCTCACAGTGCATATTAATCATACACTGAGTTTTCCATATAATTGAAGAATGTTTTTTGAAAGTTTTTTTTTCATATTCAGAGCAATATGATTGTTAAAAATAGTTTAATTTGGTAACTCGTCAAAATTTCAACCTACCTGAATCCGCATAATACTCATCATATCTCATTTATATTTACTTCCAGAAATTTAATTTTACAATAACTAGTAAATTATTTCATTGAAATTGAATGAATACAGGATTAATTAACAAGATAAGTATATATTCTAATGATATATTGCACAGAAATGTTTAGAGGACTTTAGTTACTAGGAAAGAACATGATGATTAAGAAGGGAAAGTGTCGCCAGTCATGGACTCTAACCCGCTTCTCTTGTTTTGCCTAGACTTTAACTTTTTGTGTTTGACCTAATTCTCTTGTCTTCTTGAAAGGTGCAGATGTTCCTTTCTCTAATGACTTTGGGGTCTAGAGCTCATGCAGTCTCAGCTATGTTCCAGGAAGAAGCTCTAGGCGACAACTGTCCTGGACCCAGCTGCTCTGAACAGGATCAGACTAGCCCAGATCACAACCACAAGAATGACACCTGCATGGATAGGCAAACAGTTGTACTAAAGCAACCTGCCCTCATTAACAGCAAATTCTCCTCTGGGAGGGGTGAAGCAGCCATTTTTAGATCATGTGATGTATGTAATAGCATGATTTCAAACCACTCGTTTGCAAGCTTATGCCCACCTCTACATGCAGTGATGAAACTTCCCCTTTGAATATTCGTTCCCTACCCCAAACAAAGATACTCTCCTCCTTGTGCTCAGAGAGCCATAGCTTTGTGAAATTTTTCCCTATGGTCTCCATTTTCTTTGCTGCATGCCACAAATAAAATTTCTGCTTGGTGAGACAAATACTTCTAGTACAGTTTGATTTAACTTGCCAAAAAGGGGACTCATGTTTGATCCAGTAACAAAAGGAGATTCTGAATATATGAATGAAAATTCCTACATTAGGCCCTGGATAGATTCTGAGCAGCTCTCACTCCTCTCATTAGGAGTGATTTCACTTAATGTCATAGGACTGGCTGATACACCTTGTAGCAAATAATATGGGAGGAAAAAGAAGGAAAAACTTTTGAGAAGTGGAGTATCTTATAATGAAGATACTGAAAAGAAGGGGGAAGCAAGAAAAATAAAATCAAGAGAATGTGGGATCTTAGAAGCAAAGTAGAGAAAATATTTCAAGGAGAAAAGGTGATCAACTTCATCAACTTAAAGTTAGAATAACATGAAGAGTGAGAATTAACTATTGGGTATGACAATGTGGGCGTCATTAGTAACCTCAATTAGGTAATTTTTATTGAAGTATTAGGGAAAAGCCTGAATGGAATTCATTCAAGGGAGAATGGAAGGAGGAGACAGCCAGTACAACCCTAAAAGTCTTTCTCTAAGAAGGGACAGAGAAATTGGGACAGTGGATGGGGTTGATGTGGCCAAGAGAAGTGGATTTTTAAAAATTTATTGTTGCTTATTTCTTTGGTTGGTTTACTGACATTTTGTTTTGCGCTTATTTAATGGGAGATATTAGAGCATGCTGAAAAGAACGATCTAATTTATTACATAATTTAAAAGGGCAGATATAGCCACATTCCTGATCAGAAATAATTTTTAAATTATTTTTCATTGCGCCTACCTTTTCCGCATTTAGAGACTAAAAGGCACTCAGCAGAATGCAAGGTATCATTTTAGAGTAGAGGGGGCAAATATTGCCTCCTGCCAAATTTGGCATGGTATGAAAACTTTATTTACTATGATGCTTTGAATTGCCTCTTCTGCCCTTGGACCAGGAGCTAAAATCGACCCAACGTGGACTCTTTCCAAACTCCTCTGTGACCCTGTAGTGCTTCTGACCTGCCCTGCTTTCAATATACAAGTAAGAGCTGAAGAGTTGCAATTTCTTGCCAAGAAGGTCTTGGCTCTCCTAGAGAACAGTTGCTCTTTGCTTTCTTAAGAGTTTTCCTCTGTATGGAAACATTCTCTCTTGTACCAGGCTTTGGTAAAAACACATTGCTTGAATGAAAGGAGGATTCATTCAATGAATTTGGAGGTCAGACTAATTAATACTGAGCCTCACTTCCAGTCCTCCTTGACAACAATTTTGGTTTTTACTATCTATGTGACCTTCAAGCAATAATCTTCCAGCGGACACCAAGATTCTATAATCTTTGTGTTAAGAGAAGAGGACTATTAGAAGATAAACAAGTTGAACATTGGAACAGTTTGGAGAGTACAGAAAAAGATCAATATGTAAAGGGAAATTTGATATATGAAACAGAGGACCACTTAATATAAGATAGTGAAATAACTAATTTTCCCTATGAAAAATAATTTGCATTTTGTTCCCACTTTATACCATATCAAAAAAATATTCTAGGTCAAAAAAAACTTCAAAACATTTAGAAGCACATACAGGGCACTGCTGTTCTCATATTTGAACAGGGAGATATTTCTTAAGATAGAAAAATCAAAACTATAAAAAAATTTAATAAAATAATAAATTTAAATATATTAAGAGCTTCTCTTTATCAAAATTTCCCTTAAGGTAATTAAAAGTAAGCCAGGAACTGAGATATGATGTTTTCAGCACATATAAGTAAGAAAGTATTAGTACCCAGAATACAGGAAGAAATTCTACAATCAATACAAAAGAAATAAACATTCTAATAGAAATATAGTCAAAAACATAATCGGTAATCTGGGAAACAGTATAAAATTATAATGTGTATAATTTTTATATCCAGAGGGGAAAAATTATAACATCTGATAATGAAAAATTAAAATATTTCTTCTGAAATATTTATTTTCTCAAATACTTCAGGAGAATCAACAACAATGTAATATCACTCCATTCAGACTGTCTAGCTCTTGGCCCATGTTTCTTTTATATTTAATCTTAAAGTTAGATATTTCTCCTCTCATATTTTACTTTAAAATGAAGCCATATCATACTTCAAAGCCCAGAAGTTCTTGTTGTACCAAAAATATTCATAGGGACAGCTGTGGACTCTATTATAAATAATAAATGACACTGTGGATCACAATTTAAATATTCATGGCAGTGGACACTGTTGCTGCTCCACTAGATACATTTTATTGGGCCAGAGCATCATTCCCAACCTCTTCTCAGTATAGGCTGCTAATAGGTCTCAGCTCTCTCTTTCTGGAACCACTTTGTCTGGAGGTTATTGCATACACACCCTGGAGCAGCCTTCAACTAACTGACATAAGGAACAAAAGGTCAGCCACTTGTCACATGGTGAGACCAACTCTGGTGCAATTCGTGTTCCAAGCTCTGGAGGGAGCTTCTGAGGCGAGCCGTGTGTACCCAAATCATCATCACAGACTCTGCTTTCAGGGAACCCAAGCTAAAGTGGTCCTAGGATGAGATTACGGGTTGAATTATTTACTGGCCAGCTGACAAGGGGGGCCCCATCTCCCGTGATGGGATCAGGATGTGTTTAACAATTAGTGGTTTCTTATGCGGTGAACACGTTTCAATGCTTGTATAAGTATTAACCAAGGTAAGAGGAGCAGCATCAAAAATTGCAGAAAGGGCATCATCCGCTTGGAAGAAAATCCACAGAATAGTTTTTTAATATCTAGAAACAAGCAGTTGTGGAGCAAGATTGGAGGATTTAACAAATCATACTTCTGAGAGTCAATAATAGGCTAGTACCCATATATACGTAAATGGCGGGGCTGTCTATCCTATTAAGAGACATATTTCAATGATGTATTACATTTTAAGTTTAATAATCACAAAAGTTGTAAATATTTATGCTTTGTTCTATTGTGTACTAAAAATAATTATGATAACTCCATCTGGAGTGATTAAACATATAGATGTAACCTACAATATACGATTACCCCTTAAGCATTGTTAAAATTAAATGCAAAATGGAGACCAGACTTCAGAATTCTCTGAGCAGACAAAACTCTTTAAGCCACATAAGCAAAACTAAATCTATCTTATTTCATAAGGACAAGTGAACCTGAACTTAGGTAATTTTAAAGGTCGCCAACAATCATAAAATAAATTGAAATCATCTTCCTAAAAATGGTATGAGAAATCAATTTTAATCAATCCCCTGCCATCTGGAAACCCCGTTGTAATAACCAATCATTGTAAAGGGTAGACAGCGTCCTCGTTTCCCTAGGTAAGGCATCCAGTAACTTCATACCCCTGAGTTTCATATAAGGCATCCAGTAACTTCATACCCCTGAGTTTCATATCAGTCTTTGAATTTGAAAGCTCCCAGTTGGTGAACTGTTCTTATATATATGAACAATAAACTCTTACTAAATACTGTTTATGTATTTGGTGGTTTTAATTTGCTATTTCTGGATTTTTGAGAGCATCATAAACATTGAAATTCTCACTGTTCTTGGACATGACGAGCTTTTCCAAACATCTTCACCCACATGCTTGTTGGTATGCCAGGAAAGCTCCATAATTTTTCACCAGACAAATTCTAACTCAACTTTCCAGGCTTGCTTCAAAAATGCCTCATCTTTGCACTTGCATTACAGAATGAGCTGTGTTCTCTACTTCATCTGTTTACATGTCCCACTTCTATTCCTCTCTTTTCACTTAGAAACTTGTTAATGCTTTGATTGCCTTTGCATTTTAGAAGTACACAGTTATTTATATTTATGAAAAATATGCATATAGAACACAACTGCTGTTTTTGTAGTATAATACTACAAATGGCTGGCGTTTGGTTCTGTTTCTTAGCAGCTTTGTCCTACACGCAGCCTGATGATCTCCTTTCCTGGGAAATTTTAAAAGCCGTCCTTGGGTTATTAGCTCTGATGTAAAATTAAAGAATAGAAATATGGTAGGGTTTTTTTTGTTTGTTTGTTTCCATGATGAATTAAATCAATAAAAAGAGTTTTTAAACTCAAGATAATGCTTTTACACAAAACGTTACACAAAACACAAAACATTCTCCCAAATAAACTTTTCAAGGATACTGATAAGGGACACATCTATTTACTAAGGCAGAATGACTCATTCAACTATTGTGTACCATGAAGTGTATCCTGTCAGGTTTGTTCTTTAATTTCTAGTATGAATATTAAGGCTCCAGCTATAATCTCTTCTCACAAAAGGATGTTTTATACACTTTATCATATTGACTAATTTACAGTAAGAATGATACAGCATTTATCCCTAAAATTTAATTTTTGTAGTTTTTTGTCATTGTTTTGAATGCAGGAATAAAGAGAAAAATAAAAAGTTGTATGAAGAAAATTATTATATCTACCTCAACTAGAAATATATTATTGCTAATGTTGATTCTTCTGTAAGAATAAATTTATAATAAAAATAATAGAACAGGCATATCCTATGATATACCACTATATTTTACGTAAATTGCCTATGTAGTGTTAAAACACAGTAAGTATCAGGAAAGAAATGTTCACTCCATAGTCTTGCCAAGTCTCCTATTGGCTAAAACAGCGATGACTCTACTTGAAGAACAAACAGGTTACTCTTGATGTGAAGGGAGTGGCAGGTAGGAGCGAAGTCGAGGAAAACGTATTGCAAAGTCAAAGGTCCTGAGACCTGAAGTCTGATAAACATATTAGACAAACTAATTTTACTTCTGGTTAAATAAAAAGCTACTTTTGCAGCCCAAATTAATCTATTATAATTAAAAGTGATATTCTATATTCTTAAGGAGATACAGTCTTACAAAAACCAGGAGTAATATGACTGTAAAGCTATAATAAAATGAATCTTTTTCTTTTGAATTTCATTGCCTTGTAATTCTATTATTGTTATAAGCTTACTGCTAGAATTTCCATGAGTATTTCAGAGATATGCTAGGTACTAACTTCCTCAACTATTTGTACCCCGAGTTGAATATGATGTATGTAAGATGTAAGGTTTTCTTCTGTTAAATCAAAATGTGTGCATTGTCACCGTTAGCATCAGAGACTGCTTCTAGGCACGTAAGCCAACATGCTTAGCTCCTGGAAAAAAATGTATTCTCTTGTTAAGGTAAAGATATGCTTTCACAGAGAAGAGACAAATAGGATCTTTGGGTGGCAAAATATGTAGATGTTTCTATTTGGGGTTTTTACACAGTTTGAATTAATGTTAAGTTTTACAAACAGGGAAAAATAGGACTACCAGACTTGTGTTTCAAACCTGAAAGTGCAGAATTCGGAATACTCCGCTGAGATTAATTTACAAAGATCTGAAGCCTATTCTTCCCACCATGGAACTCTACTCTAAGTGCCAAAGGAGGATGTTCATGCATAGAAGACAGGAGCTCAATATGATGCTATGAACACTGTAGGCCTTTTTTTCCCCCAAATAAAATGTTACTCATTATACATTTTCTTTTCTGAGACATAAGGTGAGCTGAGTGATGATCGAAAAGAATGAATCCTGACAGCAAGGCAGGCAGAGAGAGCCAAGAGAATCAGGACTGTATATACATTGTTTTCCTACCTTGAATTTGACTTAACTCAATTACACAAGAGTACTACAGCATACCCTGAGGGTCATTACAATCTATTAATTTTTTAAAATGTCTTTTACCATAGTATGTGAAAACCTCAGCAGCACTTAAAAGTTAAGATGGCATTTCCCTGTAGGTTCAGTGTTACACAATGTAAAATAATGCATTTCTCTTGCCAAAAATACATCGTCATTATATTTTAGATGCATGTTATAACTGTTTGTATCCATGTCTTTACATCCGTTTGAGATTGATAATAAAACATAATAAAATGAGTGCAGTCATGAAAAGGAGTAAAGGGAAGATTTTGTTTTTGTTTGGTTGGTTGTGTCTGTTTTTTATCAGCTAAAACATCCAGGGACCCACAAACCTGCCTACTCAGTAGACTGTAATGAAATCAGGTAGGGTAGTTTGACAGGTTATCATTTATTTAGTATAAAAAGTTGTGTTATTTTGGTGGAACTAGTGCTAATTTTAGATTGGCTATAACAGAATACCATAGACTGGTGGCTCATAAACAAGAAAAATTTATTTCTTACAGTTCTGGAAGATGAGAAATCCAAGAGCAAGACCCTGGCACGTTGGATAGCTGATGACAGCCCACTTCTTAGTTCACAGACCTTCTTTTTGCTTGTCCACACGTGATGGGAGGGGTAAGGGAGGTCCCTGGGGTCTCTTTCTTCGGGGCACTAATTCCATTCATCAGGGCTTCACCTTCATGGCCTAATCACCTCCCAAAAGCACCCCCTCCAAACACCATCACACTGGGCATTAGATTTCAACACATGAATTTAGGAGGGACACAAACATTCAGTCTATAGTAGCATCTTTAAAAATATCACAACACAGATTCAGTAAGGTGATTTCTTTCCAAACTCCTGTAGTCTGTTTAAGAGGTAGTAAGTTTAGAAGTCTGTAAAGCCATTTTGCAGGGAACAGCGGACAGATGGAAGATTGTTAGAACTCATCTTCTCCTTCAAATAAAGATCCCTACAAGAGATTGTTTTATAAAAGAGATGGATTTTTTTGTTATTTTTGGTTTTACACTCAGTTTTTCTGAAAGACAAATGGAAAATTGATTCCATATATTCAAATTTATCATTTATAATTATATCATTTAGAGTATACTAGGACAACTCTCAAAAATATTGAAAATAGGAAAATAACAAAGCTACTAGTCATTTGAAAATGGGTTATTACACTCTGCTTAATGCTTAATTAGGTAAATATTTAGTCAAAATTAATATTCAATTTCAGTACATTTTAAAAATTATACTTGTTTCTATGAAGTCCATTTCTGTAAAATCGTTCAACTTAAGTGAAATGATCACTGAGGAAAAAAATTAATGCTAAGCAAGATGAGTGCATAATTTCTTTGTTTATGTCTATGCTAATCTCTAATAATATTTCAAATTAAGTTAAAGAAATGTCAGATTTATAAATTGTCAGCAAGTGGTGGTTATTCAATGAGTTTTTGCAATGTTGTCTACATTAACTAGTATTGGCAGGCGTTGCTAAATTTTAACCAAAATCTCTATTCGTTATAAGATTTCTGCACCATTTCCATATAGTGCAATGTTAGCATGAAATATCACTAGCTGAATAATCTCGATGTTCACTAACAATGAAGATTAATGTACCACATTTCAGATATATGGAAACAGAATCTTTGGTGATGTAGCTAGAGTTGGCATTTTTAAACAATTGAGGTGTCCTAGAGCATGATAAAGTTTGAAAATTCCTGAAGTAACAATGAAGAAAACAGAGCCTGATATCAAACAATATGTGAATAAATTTGGAATTGCACCAAAACAATGGAAATAGCTATGAAGTTTTAACTAAACGATGTATTATTTTTAAAGAGTAAATTCTTTTGTACACAAGGTGGATTTAACATTAATAATTAGAGATGTATGTAATAAGAAAAGTTGACATGAATCCCCCAAAAAAATACTGGATGCAAATTTAGGATTTATCTTATATCATGTATAAGTAAGTTTATAATGATAATATTATATTGTACTTACCATGCTGAAAAATATTAAGACATAAGAAAATTCCAGCTATCAGGCTTCTAATAAACTGAATATCTGCCTGGATGAAAGGTTAATAACCAGAAGTTATAAACAACTGACTAATCATATAGAACACAACAGCACTAGGCCACAGGATTTCAGTGTTCTGAATGTTTCTGCCATTTAAAGTAGAACAGCATATGCATAAAAGCTTCAATTAGAAACTAATTCAAAATAGACGTACTGCTACAAATATATATGATAAGTGTATAGCACGAAATGAGCCAGCTGAATGATAGGCTATACAATTCTCCAGAATGTCACTGTGCTTTATAATCTGGGAGTGTATAGGAATGATATCGTGTGCAGGTATGCTTGTCTGTGTGTGTTTAATATAAAAAATGCTGAGAATAAAGAAGTAGGAATATCTTAAATAATAAAGAGTGAAAAATTTAAGTATGAAGTTTAATATGAAAAGTTCTAAATCACAAATTGGTTAAAAATTAAAACATAATCTGAAGGCAAAAATCATAGAGGAACAAAATGAAATTCTAAAAAAATGGACATTGGAAAACAATGTCCACTATTTAAGAAATAGCCAGCTAAAATATAAATTTTGAGAGTTATTGATGTTTGGCATTTCATATTATCTAAGAAAAGAAACCTAATATGTCAGTATAGGTTGAGTACAATTTTTAGCAATGTGATCAAGGAAGCAATCTCAATATTCTTCTCCTACAAGGCATACAAATGCGGGAGAAGATACAAAAGTATGTCTTTTAAATAAACAGGGGAGGTTGCAAGAAAAGTATGAGAAATTACTGTAGTCCAAAAACAATGAGAGTCAATAACCACATTATAGAGATTGTTTTGACTCCTCAACTGCTCTTTGAGAATGTCTTGATCTTTGTAACTTACACTTTGGGGTTTAATGTCTGTCCAAAGACAGGAGACAGGCTTTAGGTCAACACGAGGCAAGCAATGCCCCAGATAAACCAGAAGTCTTCCAGGGCTCCATATCCAGTGAAAGGTTAGACTACATATAATCAGCAAAAAGGAAATTATGCTGATGAGGTCTGTGCTCCAATGTGAAGAAGAAAATCTAGGTCTGCCCACAAGCGTGTTAGGTTTAAAAAACACACATACACACAGACACAAGCACACACACACAAACACACACACACAGAGAAGGGCCTAGTCAAGAAACCTAAACTTGACTTATATGAATATACATATATTCAATAGCTGGATAGACAGGTATTGTTTCTACAAGGGCACACCCTTAAAAAAGGCCTCAGAATATTCCAACAAATAAAGAATCAACTCAATTATTTTACAATCTGATAAAGCGACCATTCATAAAACCAAAATGAGATTCTATGAAAAAAATATAACTGAAACACCCCCTAAGATTTATCTTTAGAAAAGAGAGAAGTCACTAAAATCATTTTTAGGAAGGAAATGGGTACAGGTACAATTATAGTGGAGACGAAAATAATAATAATATTGTGACCTAATTTATGGCAATACATGTGTATCCTATGATGGCATGGAAAATTTCATAGAAAAAGCTAACTCACTAAAAATGACTCAAGAAGAAATAAATTGAATCAGAAGTTTGAAATCTAACAAGATTAAAACAAACATGCACAACAACAGGCCTGAATGATTATACTGGAAAATTCTACCAACCATTCAAGGAAGAGATAAATTCAAGCTATTAATTCTACAGTTGAATACAAAGAGGGAACAATTCACAATCTATTCTTTATCTTCTGCAATATTTATATGAAAACCATACAAAGGAACTCTAATAAAAGAAAATTGCAGGCTAATTTCATTCAATAACTCAGAGGCAATCATTCTAAATACAATGTTAGCAAACTGAATCTTGCAATTTGTATTTTAAAAAAGTCTATAAAGATAGAACTGGGTAAAATCACATAAATTTAAGGGCGGTTCATTATTAGAAAATCTGTTAATATTATTCATCAGAGTAATAGGATAAAGGAACAAAATCCCTGTGACCATGATAATAAATGCAGGAAAAAAATTGAATAAAATTCCACTCCGACTCATGATAAAAAAAGTAAAACATTGTTAGCAAAGTAGTAATGCAAGGAAATTATTTAATTGATACAGGGACTCTACCAAACCATATAAAAATGTTGTACTTAATTCCATTGTCCTGTAATGTGTTGTATATTGTACTGTGTTAGAGGTGGACCCTAAAGTCAGAAATTATTCCTGAATACCAAATATCATAATTCTTTATAAAAGTGTAGTAGTGTCATAGGGATTGCAGTGAGAATAAACAATAAATGTTAGAATGTCAAGATTAGGAAATTACAAACAAGTGATAATTAGTTACATAAAATACGATTATTGACAGAAAACAAGAGAATATACAGATAAATGATGGAAATAATTAAGATAATGCAGCAAAGACTCTGTATACATCCATATGCAAAAGTCAATCTAAAAATGAATATAAGAAAATGCAACTATTTAAATTTAATAAATATCACATGAATAAACATAAAAAGTTAAAAGTGTACAGAAAAAGATATAACACTACTAAAACAAAATTTTAAATGTGTCTAAATACATGCAGAGGAAAGTCTAACATAAGCACAAAACTTCATTTCTTCTCAAGTTAACAAAATTTCAGTCAAAACTCCACTAGAGAGTTTGGTTTTGTTTTGTTTAAGGGGAATTTGATGAGCTGATTTTTTTTTTTTTGAGGAAGATTAACCCTGAACTAACATCTGCTGCCAATCCTCCTCTTTTTGCTGAGGAAGACCGGCACTCAGCTAACATCCGTGCCCATTTTCTTCTACTTTATACTTGGGATGCCTGCCACAGCATGGCTGATGAGTGGAGCCATGTCCACACCCAGATCCAAACCAGCAAACCCCGGGCCTCCGAAGCAGAACTTGCGAATTTAATTGCTGCACCACCAGGCCAGTCCCTTGATGAGCTGATTTTTAAACTTATACGGGAGAGGAAAGAATTCAAAATACCAAGGACAATTTTGAAGAGAATTTAGTGCTACATGATATATCTTTCCAAATACCTAGACTAAGTATAAACCTATACCAGTCAAAGTCTTGGTTGGTCCAAGGATAAATAGGTGAAACCAACAAAGAACATCAAAATAGACCATCATGTGTATGCATAGATATCTAAAATATAATCAAAAAGTTCATTGCAAATGGGTGAAAAAATAAGCTGGGACAATTTATTAGCCATGGGGAGAAACATGGGATTACTCTCTCATACCACACACAAAGCCAATTTCAATTATATTCTCATATAGTTTTCTTTATGATAACAAGATATAGAAGAGTTTCTTAATGAGCACATGCTAAATAAAGAGAAATATTGTTAAATTTATTTTCACTATGAGAAAACTTCCCTTCCTTCAAAAACACCTTAGAAATAAAGAAATCACATGGGGCCGGCCCCGTGGCCGAGTGGTTAAGTTTGCGTTTCCACACTCAGCTTTGGCGGGCCAGGGTTTCGTGCCGTCTGATGCTGGGAGCAGACATGGCACCTCTCATCAGGCCATGCTGAGGCAGCGTCCCACATGCCACAACTAGAAGGACCCACAACTAAAAATATACAACTATGTTCCTGGGGGACTTTGAAGAGAAAAAGGAAAAATAAAATCTGTAAAAAAAAAAAAAAGAAAGGAAGAAATCACAGACGAGATAATACTTGGAATACTATTGAACAAAATGTTGCTATTCAAAAATATGGAGGATTTCTATAAACAAACATAAAAGATAAGTAATCCAATATAGAGTAAGGACAACATATAAACATGCAATATTCAGAAGAAGGAACACGATGCCAGTAAACATGAAAAAACACTCAAAGAACTTTCCTGGTAATTGGGATAATAAGAATTAAAATCACAGAGATACATTTTAAAATATTCAGACAGGCAAAAATTAAAAAGCTTTAGAACAACGCTTTTCCCAAGAGTGTGGAGAAACAGAAAATCTACTACATTTTTGATGAAGGTGTAAATGGGACTATCACTTTGCAGAACCACTCAACAATGACAAGCAAGTGAAGATCCCGTCGCTAAGTGTGTATCCTAGAGAAGCTCTTGCGAGTGTGATTGAACATGAACAAGAATGCTAATAGCAGCGTTGTTGTAACAGTGAAAATTGCAAACAATCTAGATGTTCATTAAAATTTAGGTATAAATTAGATAAGGTTTACTGAAGGTGTGACATAGAACACTGAGCTGTAGTGGAAGCAAATGGTTTCCATCTATCAGTATATATGAATCTTTGAAATTTTTGAGCGAAAAATAAAAGCAAATTGAAGTGTATATATAGAGAATCTAAAAGTATGAAAAACAAAATGATAAGTAGTTTCCTGATAAATAGGTAGTAAAATTTTAAGACTAGAATGGGAATGAAATATACCAAATTCAGAACACTGCCTACATTTTCAGGGTTAAAGAAAAGTTGTGATTGTAGAGGGGTATACAAAGGGCTTCTGTTCTATTTATAATCTTTGTTTTCTTAAGCTGGGAGTTAGATGGGTATTTATGATGTTATGCATCATACCCTTATGTCTGGAATATTTCATAATAAAATGAATTGGTTAAAATTCATAACCACAACTTTTTAAAGTCTTGTGTGGTTTCATAAATATTTAAGTGATATTTTTCAAAATAGATTGTAAAGTGCTTTATAACTCATATATGTCCATTTGGAAATAAGTCTAGCTCTTTGTCACTACCATAATAGAGCAAAGAACACTGTGCACATGCATGAACACACACACATGCGTGCACTCCTATAGTCTCTTTTGCATTAAAATGCATGTGCTTGTAAAGTTCCAGTATCTGTCACGTAAAAAGAAATTGGTAACATAGACTGACTTTGAAAGCACTGTAATCTAGACGCATACTGAGGTTATATCTTTAGTTACTCTGAAATAATACTTGATTAAAACATTTTCAAATTTTGGGAAATATCGTTGGCTCACAAATCATCGACTCAAACTAGACTCTGTGAAAAAACTTTTATAGTTTTATGCATAATTCACAAATAAAATCAACACATAAGTTGATTACAAGTATGCCAGTGTTCAGGCTAGAATAACATGTCTGATTTTGTAATTTTTGTATATGTTTTGTGAGGATTCAGCACTTTATCAAATCTTTCTCAAATGTATCCTATGTGTTTAATCAACATAAAACTTTTCCTTAATGATTTTCCTAACACCAAAGTATCCCCCCCAAGAATCTCTTCTTTTTACAAAACTCCTCCTAACTCAGAGCCTTCAGGATGCTTTAGTATTGCCATACCTTAAATCTATTATAAAACTTATTGGCCTTATATTTTATTTCTTCCATGCCAGGGGCTCTGTAAATAATGTGAAGACTGAAAATAATGTTGCTGAAAATGCTTCTAGGTAACACGTATCTAACACAACTGGTACTTTCCAAAATTCATATTTATTTTTCCTGAATGATTACAGATTTAATGGAAACTCAGGCCTAAGAAACTATCCAGGAAGGTCAATTTTACAAAGACTTGATTTTCTGTTGGTGTGCAAACCCTTGGTGTCCACTTCTGTCTTAGGATCAGCCCTACACAGAACATGATAGTCTTATACAATTATGTGTGTCATCAGCGTATATATGCACAGTGCTCTGGAAATCTCAGTCAGGAGAAATAGTCAATAGACAACCCTTCTCTTAAAAATAATTTTATTTATTTATTATCTAATAGACCTGGCTGAGCTGGGTGCTTTGCTACTTAATCAATAGATGTCAGGTACGTTCATAAGTTTGGGGAGGTTTGCAAGTGTTTTAAGCTCAGCTAGTATACATTTTATGACACCCTTCAGGTTTCCCTGCTTCAGGTATCAATCACATTTCCTAACTAAGATCACAAAATATGTCACTGAAATTCATCCTCTTTGGCATCTCTTAAGTCCCAGCCTTACTCGGATGAGTTTACACAAACTTAAATGGTGTTTGGCACAATATATAATATTTAACTCTTGTTTTTATGAATAAAACTAAATGCACTGGTAATTAATAAATTAAGTCAAGTTAATACAGGTAAGTAAAATTAATGAAGGTTTTTTTTGTTGTTGCTGTTCATAATCACCCAATCTGTTGAGTTTTGATGAAATGTCAATGCACAGGGGAGGTGAAATTTTAGAGGGATGATAGAAAAGACCCTGCATGGCCTAGGATTCCTCCATCGCTGGAGCACCCCAAAGGTCCCGCATATCTCCTGCAGCCACCCTCCACTCACACGTGTGTGGTCTGTGGTAACTAAGCGTGGAGAAGTCGGTGATGTCCCGGGCAAGGACTTTGGAGGAAGGGCACATTGAAAACTTGGAGCAGTGGCCAAGTTGTCTGAAAACATATCAATATTTTATCAACTTGATATCAGTTTGATTGGCACAAACCTGAAATTCTCTACTGGCACTTGCCACTTTTCAACTCTGGTTGTTATTTTGTTTTGAATCTTACCTTCCAGATACTAAACTCTTCTTATTCTATGCATTTTTTTTATATAATTTGATTAAATTTTGCAAATAACTTCAGAATCCCAATATATTTTGAAGCTAAATTTTGTGCCTAGTTCTGGTCACTAATGTGGTTACTGATTCCCAAAATTTAGTACTAAAAATGTAAAAAAATTAAATCCAGTATAATAAGATTTGGATAGGGATGGGCAAAAGAACAAGAATGAGATAATGTTAAAACTATGCAGAAAAATATGTTCAGAATTAAATGAATTTGAGTTAGTGGCCATGTCTTAGATATACTGTATTGGTGTGAACACCTACATATAGGTACCTTTCAGATTGTCTTTCATAAAAGAAATATTTCAAAATCCATTTAGTTAGCAACTTTTATATACCAAAATATATAATTTGCTAAGGATTGATTTTTTTTTTCACAATTTTATAACCTTGGCATTATCTGTACCACCGTAATTCCTGCCTACCATTATTGAGTCCAAAGGTCTTCAGAGTAGCATGTGCTCTCACTATTCAGCTACTGAAGGAGCAGGAGAGGATAAATGTAAATTAAGGAAAGGGAGAGAGTAGAGCAGTTTTAGGAAATACAGTATGTCCAGGAAAGACTTCCGGCTGTTCCTCTTTTGGGAAACATGTCTACAGTCCATATTATATGATCTTGATGAGTGCAACTTTTTAAGAACTCCTCTCTATCCTTTCGAAAGAGGATGGGCGAGCAAGACAAGAAAAGTATTAACAATTGGGGGATCAGATTAATTTAAGCCTTGTTGGTCTCTGCCTGGATATCCCCACAGCTGGGAAAAATAATCTGCATTTCAAAGAGAAAAAACAAATTTAGTGATTAAACCTCACTGGGAAAGGCATATCAATCTATCTAATATTGGTATGAGTCTACTGAGAAAAGATTTTATGAGGTCAAGGGAAGAGTGTATTAGTATGATTGGATTATGGAAAAGAGAAGAGTTTCAGAAAGAGATTTATCTGTCCGACAATTAAGAGCAGACTCAGAACCACCTAGGAGGGAACTTATTGCATCATGCTGAACTGGTACAACAATACATGTGATTTTCACTCTTCTGGATAGTTTAAAGTGTAATTGCCTTCTTTGCATTTTAATTGTACTCTGTGTTGTGCCTAGCTATAAATTTCTTTTTATTTATCCTGCTGCAGGATTGTAGATCTTTGTGAATACGTAAATGTATATCTTTCACAAGTTTTAGAAAATTCTTAGTCCTTATCTCTTCAAATAGTGCTTCTTTTCTTCTTCTCCTTTCTCTCTGTCTGAGATTTCAATTACATGTGCATTAGACCTCAGTAGTAGCTGTCATCTGTTATCATCAAAACAAAATTCTCCTCTTGAGCTGGAAAAACACACTGACAACGTAAACAACAGATCTTCACCAAAGAAATACTAAAGGGTTTTGTTCAGCACAAAGAAAATAACCCCAGGTGGAAACTGGAGATGAGAAAGGAATCAAGAGCGATGGGATGGGGGGAAATGTGTGGGTAAGTGCAAATAAAATTGAGGCCTATTGTGCTAGAAAAATCATTTGGGAGTTTGTTTCAGGTTTCAGAGAAGATTTTGATTTGAAGCTACCAGTTGCTGAGTGCTCTAGAAATATGGTACAATTTTAAAAGAAGTTCACAACCTAAGGTTGAGTCAATTTTCCATTGCTAATTTGTTGAAATTGTCAAGAAATGCAAACAGCGGCATTTCACTTCCATAGCTGTTCTGTTTTAAATTAACATTCTACTCAAGTTCAACGGTGAAATAGATTTTAACCCACTGACTTTCAATAGTCAGTGGTGTCAGTTAACTCCACTATTATAAAATTATGAAGAAAAATAAAAATATTCCCAACTTTCCAACTATATGCAGTGTTTTCTCGCAAAGGGGATACTTAACAATATTTGTTTTGAAATAAAAGACACTTTACTCTTCTTACCTGGATACAACCTTTCACGACGTTTCTAAAGCATACCATTGATCATAAACAGCCGCGTTTTTAAGAAAATCATAAAATAAAATTACAGAAAGTTCTGTGCATAGAGTAGGTCAGGTGTGATTCCACTATGTGGTATGTGCAATTCTCGCCATTACTTAAAGGACAAAAGTAAAAGTTAAATCAATATAAAATGTAACTATAAAATTAAAATTACTAAAACCCAAGGGCTGGCCTGTGGCATAGTGGTTAAGTTTGTGTGGTTTGCTTTGGCAGCCTGGGGTTCCAATCCTGTGCATGGACCTACACATTGCTCATCAAAGCATGCTGTGGTGGCATCCCACATACAAAACAGAGTAAGAATGGCACAGATGTCAGCTCAGGGCCAAGCTTCCTCAACAAAAAAGAAGAAAAAAAAGCCCCAAACTAAAATCCATTATGATTGAAGATTTTTAAATAAATGTTTTATTTAAGTGTGATTAGTGTGGTTATCACACCACAAAGAGAAAAAAAATCACACAATTACAAAACTTTCAACAAGTATAGAAATTACAAAGGAGCTGATTGCAGGGAAGAGATGAAGCTTACAAAAATAATAAAATGAATAACTTTATAATTTAAGAGGAGCTCATTTTGAGTTTTTTATAGTCATATCAAATATCCCATTTTCAAAACATCTGCATCATACCATGTACATCATATTGGCTGCTCTAAAATATTATATGCCCTGTGCAGAATTAATCTGTTTTCCTCAGCTTCTCTTGATTGTAAACACTGATCCCTTCCGTCTGAAAGCTGTAATTTATCATGTTGCTAAGCTGTTCCTATTTAAGGCTATCAATATATCGAATGGCAAGCAAAGCCTCTGTAGTTAGAGTGTATAGTTACTGGTGCAGAGGGTACCTAATTTGAATAATTTTCTCCTACTCACTCAGTATCTTTAAGTTTATCTTTATTTCCTTTCATGTTTGTACAATCTACATAACTGGGTCTCTGCCTTACTTTTCAATAAATATTTCAGTTGCTTGATTGGGTATTTCTGAAACCTGCCCACTTGGCTGGAGCCTTGGCAACCTAGTTCTGAAGAGTCACTCTCCCTGATGACTTGATATTGTGCCTTTTATCTTTGACTATTTTCATCACAATTAATGGACCCCTCAGATGCATTTAATGCCCCTATGTGATTTCAAATGTTACCACTTTTCACAGATCTCCCCCAAAACCCCAACTATTATATCTGAAATTATTGGATCATAAAAACTAATGCTCATTAAATGTTTTCACTTAGAATGAAGATTACTAACCTATCTAGGGAACCGAGTCTGTAACTGGGTCAGTTACTTTAGTCCTAACTTATTTCCTCTATCCTCCCCCACTACTGAAGTCCTAAGATGCCTCTTGACCAAGTCCATATGCATTACGACATGTGATGAGTATTGCATCAACCATACTCATGTTACAGGTTGTTTTGACAATCAATGAAATCCTGTATTTGAGTGAGTTTTATAAGCTGGCAGAACACAATAAAAATGTCAGTTATTTATAAAATTACTCCAATGGGTATTTATATTTTTATATCAGAAGGATATAATTCTTGTTTCTTTATGTCTATTGTGTTTTTGATCGACATTTCTTAGTTAAAAATGTGTAGAAGAATAAATAATGCCACAGGAAAGCTCTCAAAAACACTAGCGGGCTCAGCGACATTGGAATTGCCAGCGTGAGAGCATCTGCGCGCTCGCCCAAGATGACTGCAGACCACACCCCCCAGCCACCGTGCACAGGCTCCTCTCAAAGAGGAGGGGGCAAGACCAGGTGGTGAGTCAGCAAAATTGTGGAATATCTTCCCCCATGGAGGGAAATTTAGCAGAGCTTTTGTTACTACATGAAAGAGGTCATTTATTTTGATTGGCTCCCATTTATTTATTTTTTTGAAGTTTTCCGCTTACTGGCTTTCATGATTTTGAACAGCTTGCCAGGTGATGTGAAATACCCATGAATATGTATCACTTCAGCGTTCACTCCGTTGACAGACTGCCTCACGCCTCTGGGCAGGCATGTGCCATCTGGAGCTGTATAATTGCCAAAATCTCAAAATTGCAAGGGAAATATTCCAAAGATTCAAGCCACCGCCACAAAACCGTGCTCAAAGGCTTCCAGTAAAGGTGCTGCAAGAGTTCCGAAGTCATTATTAAACCAGAGTTTGAGGAGGAAGAAACCTTTAAAATTGTATTTCTCGTGTCTTTCTAATGGCTCTAATTAGAAATCCAGAGTATCTGTTTCTTTCTAGAGGACTATCTACCCTTGTGGCTAAAGGGACAGATCTGGGCTAACAGACCTTTGCTCCCACGGCACAGATACGATTACGTTTGACGTGCCCGCCACCCCGCGGGACTTTCAAATCCTGCATTCTGTTAACTTAAACATATCACATATATTTTTACCTTAAGAAATTAAACAGACGACTGAAAACTGAATTTATTAAACCTTGCCTTTAACAAAAATAGCATATTTTATGAATTATGATGTGAGAAGGAGCCTGACAAATTAATGCATCCTTCTCCCACGCTGACGACAGCGCCTGCTCTTGACGTTTGTGAGGGTAACATGCCAGAGAACGTTCCCTCCATTCCGGTATGTTCTTGCTTCCTCTGTGCATCCTTTTCTGCTCCCGCCTCGGTGCTCCCCAATTTTCACGTCATCCGGAAGATGACTAACATTTCTTTCCTTTCCGACGGAGGAGATCTTATTACCCACTGTGGCTCAAAACCTCCATTTAGCAGGAGTTGCCATATGGCATTTTCAAAATTGTTTTCAATCTGCATAATGTCATTGGACTTTTTCATTAAACACCAAACTGCAAGAAAAACTCGGGAGGGCTTGGCATGCCTGCTGAGTCTTATTGAATTTAAGCTGTGCTTAAAGTGTTAACGAAAGTAAAAATCAGATTCGAATCTTATGGACACGCACACACACATTCAAGTCATCAACTTGCGGAGATGAGAAAAATTTTGATGAGCATAAAATTATCTTTTCTTTTCAGACAAGAACAAAACAATACCTAGGGAAATTTCTGGTATTTCTATAATAAAAAAGAGCAGATCTGTTTATCTTCTTGGAATTTTCACAGTCAGATACCAGTTAATGTGAAATTAAGTATAAACTACAACTTATTATGCTTGATCCATAAGAATAGCTAAAATAATGCTCCCTCTCCCATTTTTCCTTTAGGGGACCACGTTTGTTGTTTCTGTCCTTGATTGGCTTATTTTTCATCTTCAATCAAGGAAACCAAATAGGTGGCACCTGTATGGTCAGCCCCTCCAGGCCTGTTCCCTCTTGCCAAGTTCCACCACTCATGGTACTCCGTACCAGCGGTACTTCACAGCACCATCTCCTGCTGCATGTATCATAAAGTCCTCCCCAGCACGGTCCTCAGTGACAATTAGCTGTTGCCCATCAACCAGAGTTGGCACGTGAGACCTAACTTATTTTGCCTCTTTCTTAAATCAGCCAGATTATTGCTGACCTCAAAGTTGCTATCCTCCTGTTCTCTTTACCCTTTTAGGAAATCAAATTCCACGTCATAAGAATTGCTCCTTAATTTGATCTCATGTACTTCATGTGGTTACATCCTATAATATTAAACTTGGGAGAAAACTAAACGTTCCTCTGATGCAATATCAATTTTACAGCAGAGGAAATGAAATCTAGAATTGTTCACTAACTTGGGCATCAGTTTACTGGGGTACATTGTCATTCTGTATAATTTTATTTTATTTACTTTATTTATTTATTTTTTAGACTGTGTGTGTTTTGTTTACTACTCTTCCCCAATGCTAGAAACAATTTATGGCACATAGTAGAAAATGAACTTTAAAAATCAATAAGTGAATACATATTATTCCAGCACATGATTTTGACAATAATTCATTTAAATAGCCCAAGAAATTAGTTTCTCATAGAATTTCCCAAATTATCTTCTAACAGAAAGTGGGAGAAATTCCAACATCAAACCCCTCCAACCCATCCCTCCGCCTAACGGTGCAGAAGTGGTATACTGTGACTAAAAGGGTCAAGTTCATCCATCACAGACAATGAAAGGGCAGGAGCTTTCCTGAGTGCAGTTTACTGTTTTTTGAGAACTTGCTGGACGATGAATAGTAAATTTATTTTTCAACTACATTAATAGTTGTTGTTTTGTCCAGGCTGCTAGGTTCAATGCCAGTCTCCATGTATCCTTGTGTTTTATTATGTATTATTCTCTCAATATTTTTGCAAGGACCTTGAGGACGGGTACTATAGTTGTTTCTTTTTTAATTGTTGTTGTTATATTTACTTATTTTTGTTGTTGTTCTTTTTTGAATAACCCACAAATTAGAATAATAGAAAACGCTCAACACGTATTTAGTCATTCGTTTGTCACTTAATCACCCCAACTGTGGGTTCCAATAACCCAGCAAATATAAAAATAACAGAAGGTGGAAGACAGAGTATTTCAGTAGAAGATTTCAGGGAAGTTTTAGTTGATTTGTAAAACTTATCTTACTAAGATATATTTCGCTTTATACTAAACAATACTATTCAATTCAGCAGGAAATATTCCATCCATTACCCAAGATAATGCATACTAAAAAAATTTTATCACTGTAAAATACAAATATGAGGCCACATCCTTTAACTAAAAAATGTAATGTAACATAATGTTAAGCTCAAGGTTTCTGGAAGCAGACTCGGGTTCAAATCTTGCATTTCTATATGTCTGCTATTCAGAAATAATAATTTTACTTATTTCTGAGTTTGAACAAGTTACCCAACCACTGTTCTGTGTCAGTTTCCTCATCTATAAAACAGGAATCTTAATAGTACTTTTTTTGTCGGGTCATTGTGAGGATGAGTTAAAATATGTAAAGTACTTAGAATAAAATACATAAAATACTATGCCTGAGATATAGTATTTGTTATTATATATTTGATAATAAATGTTAATTATTATTTAAAGTTGGCAGGAGACATGCTTTGTGTCCTCAAAATAATCTGATGTTTATAAAAGTTCTTGTCGTATGTATCTAGATAAAAAACGATTACTTTGAGAATATTTGTGAACTCTTCTTACTACCCTTGTGTCTCCCTTGTGAAGCAGAGTCAATAAAAAGCCTAAAGAAAGAGACTATGTCAATACACTTAAGAGCTGGAAGAAAAAGAGAAGAGAAATATACTAAGAGCTAAGTGAGTAGGGGTTAGAGAGAATGAAGTCTTGTGGAGGGAGGTTTAGGCTCCGTTTGGCAAGGAAGAGACTCCAGAGAGTTTGGGAAAGAAAACTGCATAAAGTTAATTGGAGTTAGAGACAGGAAATCCAGGAAGTGTTGCTAGGATTCAGATTTAGTTTCCTTTTAATGTACTTCTAGAGATTTGAGTAAAGAATGGAATTCTCTCTGCCCCCCTTCTCTGATCCCTTCCCCATTCCCTCCCCCACCCCCTCCTTTTCTCTTTTGTTACTGACTATTTCTCCTTTTATGTCTGTTAATGTTGCTTTATATATTTAGGTGCTCCTATGTTGAGTGCATAGATATTTACAAGTGTTATATTCTGTATAATTTTAAAGAACAGATAAAAGTTTTATATTTTCAAATGTTTAGAAATTCCTATCAGAGACAAACTATTATTTGCTGTCAATACCTTTTTATTCAAAATTTTTAAATTAGAGTAGTAATTCAAAATTTATTGAGTACTTCTATAAGTGGGACACTCTATCATCATTTTACATATAATTGATATTTACATCAGCTTTCAGTGACAAGTGCTCAGTCAGCCCCAGGGTCATCTAATTCAAGGTGGTCTTCCCATTAGACACTGCTGTTTTCTGTTGTCCTCTTTAGGTTTGATTTTAACTGAGGTAAATATAACACAAAATTAACCATTTGAAAGTGTACAACTCAGTGGCATTTAGTTCATTCATAATATTGTGCAATGATAGCCTCTATCTAATTCCAAAACATTTTCATCACCCCGAAAGGAAGCACTGTGCCCAGTGAGCAGTCACTCCCCATTCCTCCCTCTTCCTAGGCCCTGGAAACCACTAGTTTGATATCTGTCCTTATGGATTGCCTATTCTGGACCTTTTACATAAATAGACTCCTGCAATATGTCATCTTTAGTCTGGCTTTTTTCAGTTACCATAATGTTTCATACACTGAAACATGTATTAGTACTTAATTTCTAGATTCTCAATCTATTCCATTTAGCTGTATGTTAATGTATTCCATGATCTATATTTTCTTTGCATTTTAAAGTGACTTTGCTTCAAACAGAAGCACACACACACCCTTGAAATAAAGCTCAGTAAAATGAAGGAAGAGAGAAAGCTTTGTTTTGCACACATTGTCAGGGATTTCATATCCACCGGAAGGAAAGATGCTTTTGTAGTCTCTCCTGCCTTCTGCATAATTAGGGCCATTCTCAGAGTCTTTAAAATTCCTCTGGTTAGGTGAGAATCCAAGCACAGGCTTCAGTACAGCATTTTCTTCTTTATAGGAGAAGCATCCTTCAAGCCAGGTTTCTTCATTATTACCGAGACTGGTGCTAAGTACAGTTTCCTCCTTGTGGTCTTCCATAAGGACAATGAGCATCCTTTCCCAGTTCATGAACCATTAGTTTCTTTACCCTAACTTGGTGAAAATAGAGGAATAGGGAGAAATCACGTCTGAGTTCCTTTATAGAATGTTGTGTAGGTCCTCCTCACAAGTATTTATAAATATGCTCCAAGAAGTATCTCTCATGGCCACAGGTTTTTCATTAAAATTTCGTAAATCTACTTTAAGTAATTTGTCAGGAGTACTCTCCTGGATTGGGTTAATTGCATTTATAACTGGTTCAGGATCCACCCAGAAGATACCCCAAAATTTATTTAACACAAGTTTATTGACTGCTTATTGGCCTGGCCCTGTAATCAACATTTCTGTTGGGGAACAGAAATAATTAACAAACATTTCATGTCCAAAAGCCCCTTTGGTTGGTTTCAGAAGAGGTAACATAGCCAATTCTACATTCAAAGATTCAAAGTAAAAGACAGGAAAGATTTGGAATAAATCTTTTATTTCCAAAATAAAATGTTACTCTCTGGAAATCCAAATTTCCTTGAAAATAATTAATGGATTACTCCACTAATCCTGCTGATATGGGTGAATGTAAGAGGATGTAAAATGAGATTTCTCACCCCCCTACATTTGATGCATGTATAAGGGCTGCCCTTGAGACTGTGTATCAGTGGAGTGGTTATTAGGGAGAGTGAACTGCTTTAGAGCCTTTTTGCTAAGATTCTGCAATGCCAGAATCTCTTTATGAAGGAAGTAAGCTTTATGAAGTATGCAAGCTAGCCAGGGTTACTAATAACCTCACACTCAATTTAACAGAGGGGTACTAGGGTCCTAAGGAGAGATTCTGAGCTTGATGCTAGTCAAAGAGAGCATACTTGATAAAGAAGGAGGCAGTTCTTAACGACTGTGTCTCCTGGATGCTAAACAGCTTCACCTACTGGGACTGATCTTACGGGGGAGGCTTAGAAGGTGTGAGCTGAGTGAACTTTATAAATATATACATATCGAAAAGCCAGAGTATTTGAAATTGTTCTCCTAAGGGTTCCTTCTTTAAATTGGCCAGCATGGTCTGAAAGTGGTCAAACAGATACATTTTGACCAGCATCACTCCCTGTAATGAATGCTGTTCGTACCCCACCTTCAGTCTTCTCAGTCATCACCATACATCTGCACAACAGAGGCCTTTTACTCCACTATCTGCAACTCTCTGCATGTGGGCCTTCTCTGGTCATGGCAGAACACTCCATCCAGTGTGGAGGGCAAATTTTAAGTACTAGGTGAGCAGCCCTAATCAAATACGGGAGTTGGTAGGTAACTCTCATGATTCTTCCACCCTCGGCTGGGACACCTCTAAGGCTTGCTCTGCATGGTTGCATATAGGTCCCAGCGAGGTGGAGATCCAGTTGACCTCAGTGTTAACTGCTTATTTGCACATCATGCATTTTCTAGCTTCCTTTCCAGTCTCATTTTCCTACTCTCATACCTAAGCTTTCTGAGATCCCCTCTGTTATGGCATCCACAGAGGCACATGGACTCCCATCCAAAGTTTGGTTCCAGTGTCAATGCTGATGATGTCTCACACATATCAAGACTGTGTGAGAAGATCAATATTTACATAATTGAGGTCTGTGGAGAGAGCAGGACAGGCCCCTCACGCAGCTCAGAAATGGCTTGAGAGAGCAAGGAAGGGAAACCAGCCTGCATTTTTATTGTGTTTAAGGGTGGGGCCAAGGTGAGGAATCCCACACAGTAGAGGCTTGCAAGGACTCGCATGGTTTGAATCTTCCCTCAGTGCCAGAGGAGGGAGCGGCCAGTCTTTCTCATCACCACACACATGTGAGACAGAAGGAGAGAGAGGGGTGAGGTGTAAAGGTTGTCAGCATTCAGACATCAAAACATGGGGTCAGACTCCTTATTACAATTCACCCCAATATTTGATGGATGACTGAAATATGACATGTTTTATTTAATTGCATTTGAACTTATTTAGGTGAGTCATTACAGTGCTCCATAAGACCTGCAGCCTGAGGCCGGTAAGGGAGGTGAACGTTCTGTTGAGTGAGTGCCTTGATCACTGGGTGGGTGCTGAGAGGGTCCATAGCTGCTTCTTGAGTGACAGGGATGGAGGAGCCCTCAGTTTAAAACATTTTCAGGAATTTGACTGAGGGGAGGGGAGTTGCACTAAGTGTGGAGCAATGGTTCATTCCCTTTTGCAGCCTCTTTTGTGAATACTTGTATGTCCTTAATAAGTGTGCCAAATGGATCTCCTTAGAGGAGGATGTCATCATTGTGATGTCACATCTCTGCTCTAAGAGAAAGCTCGTTGCACTTAAGATCTTTCCTGCCGAGTTTGTGCATGATGGCAAAGCTGTTGAGCTTCCCCATTGGTGGTCTAGCAAAGGTGTATTGTGTCCTTTTGGAGATGAAGGCAACTTGCAGCTAAGAGGTTATTGAAATAGGCACTGAAAAGAATATATGAGTCAAATATATAATAGCAAAATATTTACTTGTTGCTAATTGGCAGGAGTCAGTAATTTCAGTAGTACTGGGTGTGGAGACCTTAATGGATTCTATAATTTTAAAGTTGAGGTTGTCCACTTTGAGGTCCCGTTCATTTTTTTCTAGGTTTAAAAATAAGCTAAGTTGGGGCCAGCCCAGTGGAGTAGTGGTTAAGTTTGCACGTTCCGCTTTGGTTTCCCGGGGTTTGCTGATTCGGGTCCCAGGGGCAAACATGGTACCACTTGGAAAGCCATGCTGTGGTAGGCGTCCCACATATAAAGTAGAGGAAGATGGGCACAGATGTTAGCTCAGGGCTAATCTTCCTCAAAGGAAAATGAAATAGGCTAAGTTGCCTTGTTAGACGAAGAAGCAGTGGAGATGTTTACCCCTTCACTAATTAGTTATTATGTAATGTTTCAAACCTTGAAGGCCTTGTTTAATTTATATTGGACCATATTAACTAACTATTTTAACTGGGAGGTAAGTTCCACGGGGTCCCCTTTGGTGAAGCCTATTTGTAAATGCCAAAGACTTAATTTCATTGCAATTTATTATTCATTAGGTCAGTGCGTCCTTGCCCTCTACGAAATATTTTAGGGCAATGGATGCCATGACTGTGGGAAATTTAAGCAAGGCGACAGTACTGAGGAGGCTTACGTATTTGTCTTCTTTTATATCCAGTAGCTCCTCTAAGTTAACAGATGGTATCATGTTTGAATATAGTGAAATCTCCAGGTCTAACTTTGAGTCCTGGTATTGATTAAGGCCACGAAGTTTTGCAATTGGTACATTTTCTACAGATGTTAATATTAATTCAAAACCTATATTATAGGGTGCAAAAGCCAGTCAGCACTCTTTTGTCTTTTTCTTGCGTAACTTTTTTAGATTTGGGATTTGCAGTTGGGTCAGATCATGGATTTTTGCTTCAGTTTTCATTGTTTCCTTCCCCCGTATCTGAGTCTTTTTCTGCTTTTCATTCATTTCTCTCTCTCTCTTTTTTATCACTAGGAGTCCTCCAGGGAGATGCTCTTTACCCTGCTCACCCTATAATTTTCTTCTTCCAGGAACCCACAAGTCAGTGTTGTCAGCTTTAGGGACCTTCCCTATGGCAATAGGTGCTTTATAGAGTTTACGGTCCCCAGGCCTAAGTTGGTTTTGAATTAACTTCTTTGCTGTGAAGCCAATTTTCCAAGGGTGTTTTTCTGCTTAACCCTGAGGATCAGGATCTTTGTAGACACAGAAGTATGTATAGTCAGCAGCAGCAGTAGCAGCCCAGGTACGTAGGGGTCCTGGTGAACCGTCTGCGATTAAGAGTAGGGGTCTCAAAATGCCACCTAATGAAGGCTTTTCCCCCTTTCTCTCTCTCTGTCTCTCTTTCCTTCTCTGTCTCTTTACACTCGAAAGACTACTCCTTCATGAGCGATCACCCAATATATCTGCATCTCCCACAGGGCATAATTCTTCCTCTGCGTGCTCTATAGACTAGGGGTCAACACCTGATTGAATCGCACAACCAGTTGGTCAGAGGGGATGGTTTTCCCCTGAGTCTATTGTCAGTTATGGCTTCATTCTAAAACATCAGAGTCAGGTTTTGTCCAAGACATACGACCCAGAGTCACTTTAAGGAAGGCTCCGATTCCATCCTCCTGTACCTGAATGCCAAGTAATTATCAAAACTGCTGACTTAGGTTGGCTAAATCTATAACAGAGACTTGGCAGGACTCAACAATGCAACACAGACAAGCGCAGCTCAAAGCACAAGCTACTCAGCAGACAGCAGTTCAAGTGCATGCTTGCTATGAAGTGGACTAGCAAATCAAAGCAAGCAAGAGAAGAATGACCCATGGTGGTGGTGGTCATCAGCTAGACATCCTTGTCGCATGCCAATTTGTTATGGCCCATGTGCCTCTTCAGATGAAAATGCCTTCTCAAATAAATGACATAATTCAAAGCCTGATTTCAGGGTAAGTTTCTCATGGATCCAACTCACGACACCACCCTTTTATTCTCATCATCAAATTGCCCAGCTCATTTGAACAACTGTTCTTCACTTGCATCATACATGGTAGCTAATCACATTACCCGCATTCTCTTTGGCCACAGGAAAGGGTGTTTAGCCCACCGCTGGCCAGTGAGAGTATCTCCAGTGACTGACCAAAGTGATTGGTCCAAGGATTGGGCATGTACCTAGGTCAGTACCAAGTCTTTCTCTAGGATTTTATTTTTTATCTGTTTAGTGGAAGAAATAAGTTCTCTTCACTGAGGCCTTAAGGTGGGATAACATAAACCTGCAATTATGTTTTGCTGACACCTGGAGAAGATTTCTCTACAGAAAGAAAGGATAAGACCGCTATGTATAAAGGAACAGGGACAGATTCTGGGTTGAGTGTGAAGAGCAAAAGAGACAGCCAGAGCAGGAGAGAGAGAGACAGAAGAAGATAATGAAGGACCTAATGTGACTTCATGGATCCAGGAAGGCCCTTATCAGTTATTTAAAACACACACACACCCACACACACACACACACATTTGTTTCAGCTGGTTTGAGCTGGGTTTTCTGACTTGCCAGTCAAAGATCCCTGATAATCTATATTATTTATTTACATGAAAAATGGGGATAGATTTAGTGTGGGAGGAGAAGAGATATTTTTCCTAATAGCATATCAACAAGAATGAGTTTATCTAATTAATTTAATTGCCTATTGCCTTGAAAGTGTGAGTCTAGCAAGTATAGCCATGGCAGATGAATTCAGAGAGGGGTGTTCTGTTTCTGCTCCTTACCTCCTTTAAACTGGCATTGTATCTATTTATTGTGGCACATCTGCTCTTTCTTACACGGCATATGCAACGTAAACACAGAACCTCCCAGCGACATCAAATTCTCTGATTTTGTCTTTTCTGTATTTGTTTCTAGACACACAGTCTTATGCAGAAAACATTAATGCAAAAGTTGAAGCATAAATCTGAAATATAATGCAACCGGAGATGAAAGAAAAATAAATATAAATGTGCATATTCTGGACATACGACTACCTTAAGTAACTTTATTATTCAGTCAAAGAAAAATTCAAAGTTTACTGGCATCATTCTTCAATATTCCTCGTTATTTGTACTTAATTTATTTTATTGCATTGCAAATAGATTTACAGATATAAGATATATAATAGTTGGAAAGATCAAAATATTGAATATTCAATTTTTTAAAAATTCTGACACTGTCGTAAAACTTCTATTTAAATTTTCTAAGTAACTCATATCTATATTTTTTTATTTTATATTTTCTCAAAGACTGAAGCTGGAGCATAATGATATTGCTACTGTTCCATAGTCTACATTGCTTTATTGTCTATGTTCTGTGATGTTTATTCATTACTTTGACTATAGCTTTAAAGTCATGCACAGAAATATATGGGATTAAAGGAGTTTTTATTACATTCAAAGCCATTTTAATCTGAGCTGAATGTAAAAAATATCATTTAGCTCTAGCTCTTGACATATGTTTTTAAATGAAATCTTTGGTTTCTGAAAAGCAATTACAGGTGCAAGAAGTACTTTTCTGTCACTCAGATTTCAGGGTATGGATCTGCAGAACACAAACGGGGAGCTTACCACCCTAATGTGCTGGGTTTAGATCAAAGTTAAGATACTTTCTTTAAACTGGCTCTTTACAAAAAGCTTTGTGACGTAGAGATTTACGCTGACAGTTAAATTCTGTAATTTTTATAAAATATACAGCAAAGTGATGTTGGCTTTTATGGGTCTTTCTGTAATACAATGAGAATTCTTGGAGTACTTGAGAAAAAAGACAATTATTGAATTCCCAGGATTCTCCCCTGCTGTTTTGTGAGTCATTTCTGTCTTCTTTACTAAATTCCGAACAGTTCAAAGCAAGAATTTCACAGTCTTCTTCTTCTTTATATTTCTCATGAAATCTTGGAAAATGTTTTCACGCAGTATTCCCTAAAAACTTTGATGTGTTACGGACACAATTTAAAAAGCTCTGGAACCCACCAATGATTCAGAAAGAAATTTTATGTGTTGAGCAATCACCTAAAGCACCAGGCAAATGCATAAGAAAATGAAGGCAAGAAAAAGAAAGCATCATCTCAAAGCATCGATTCAGAGGATGAAATTCCTGAGTTGAATGACCAAGGTTTGAGTTCTCTGTTACAGAGATGATCCATGTTTTATGATCCAAAGTGTACACTTTAAACAAAACTAGTTTAATATATTCAAGTACAGGGAAAGAGAAAAGAAAAGAGGGTAGGAAGGAAGGAAGGAAAGGAGGAAGGAAAAAAGGGTGGGCTTGCCTACCTGAATTCTGCCCAGTTAAATCAAGATTTTTTGCTACTTAATAAGGTTGATGTAGAATATTCTCCCAAGGACTAAACTGACCCAGGGGAGCTCGAGTTAATTTTAGGAGAGATTTGTTTACCCACAGTGACTTAATTTGTGCATATCCACCACAAAGCGAGGAAGGCATTGGTAATTTTCCAGTAAATTTCATCAGCAAACACAAGGAGTTTAGATTTTTTTGCTCCATAATGACACTTTCTTTTGTATCTTGCAATCTGAGTTGTGTTTTCTCCCTATACAATCCTTTTCGTCCCAGCCTTCATACTTTGCACATTTTGAATCTCTCCCAAATCCAGTTATTGTTATTTCATGTTGTTTCCAATCTGTGCCCTCTTCCAAAACAGTGTATTTACAAATCTTAAGGAAATTAGGGCTCAAAGCATATTTTTTCCTTGTTTTTCTAGAGATGTTTGAGTCAGAAAAAATAAAAATTATTATTAAGTTTATATCACTCTTTAAAGCCTAAAATTTTTTATTACCGAAAAATGAACAGCTCTGTAAAGTTTGTACAAACCTGGATCAAATCTCAAAGAGAGTCTCATGTGATATTCCTATCGAGTTTTCTCTTTTCTTTCCCCCGCTCCAGCATTCTTCTTCCCAGAGTGAGAAGTTCAGGGTTCTTTTGCAGTTGATACCTTGCTATGCTGGCTTCCACAATACAACACTCTCTGCTCCTAATATTCTCAAGCCAGGCTTTGTTTAAAATATTGTTATTAGCAAAATCTGCTTGGCAAATTCCAAACTACAGTCAAAGTTAATATGCATTTCCTGAGGGAAGTTACTCCTTATAGGCTCTTAGTCTCTAAACAAACGATTTATGTGTAGCCATCAGACACATAATTATAGATATCAACAAATATAAGTAAATAGAGAAAAATTAGGGAGTCTTTGCTAATATGGGGAAACATTTCATCACATCCAACTAACAAAATAGATAAAAGACACTTCACTGGAAGTATTATTTTTAGAGTATATGCTGCTTGTTCTATCTCATAGATATTTATTTAGAATTTTACTGTCAGGCTCTGTGCCGGGATCAGAAGATGTCTGGTAAAGCTTCTCATTTATTTTATTTATTACCTGTTTCTCATTTATTTTAAAAGGATAAAAGGTCAATAAGTGTGTGTGAAGGTGCTTCACCATGATCAAGTTCCAAGAAAAATGTTGAGTTTTGAAGCTCGGCGAGCATCAGCAGGAAACCTATGTGATCCAGGAAAGAGTCCAGACACTTCGCATTATGCTATTTTTAAAGCCTGAAATTGTCTTCTCAAAATAAGAGAATGGGAAGTTTCAGAAAGCAATTTATTTGCATCCATGATTTCCTATAGTTGAGGATAATGCGTATTATTTGAGAAAACTTTTACATAGAAATCACTTATTTTGCCATCAGAGAGAGGAGAATTCTTTGGTTCAAAGGGAATCAACAGAAAGTATTTCAGAATCATTTGGTGATGAATTCTAACAAGATTTATAATTATAGAGATTCATGTGCTAAGACACTTTGAACTGATCTACAATAAAAAAATGTGCATAGATGTCTAAAGACATCAAATTACACAAGACTCATTGCATCTGAAAGCCAACTATTTAAAAAACACTACATTAACATTCATATGCATATCTGCTTTATAATTTACTATCAACAATCTGATTTTTAGTTTACATTTAACAATAACTGATTTACAGATTGACTATCTTTGAAAGCCACACTCATAATGTTTACAGCTATGAGAAAACTCTTAGAGTTGGTTGTTTATCCTCTTCCATCACCTCCACAGACGCGTCCTACTTACTGAAGAGACATTTTCAATGTATTTTATCATCATTCCATAAGCAATATGATTAGTTATTAGTGGCCAATATATCAAGAAGTAACTATACATTGGGTCCTCTTTCCAATGAGTCTTGGTATGTGTGAATAAAATTGGGATGGGATTAAACTATAGGAGAAAAAGAAGGAAAAGACAGTATGACTGACTTCTGAACATGGGTATCTTTGAAAAAAAAATAGGAAAGATTAAATCAGAAGAGTGGTTGTTTTCACAGAATTTCCCTTCCTGATATTGTATGCACTGAGGAATTGTCTTGGTTGACTCAATCCCCAATGGATTGAGCCATCTCATTATTTACAACACTAATAGTAAAATAATAGTAATTTTTGTTATTGTTTCATGTCTGTATTTAGTTAAGATAATAAATGTCACTTGCCTATTAACATATATTAAAACCCCAAGTTGATTTTATGCAAATTTTACAATCTTGTTCAAGAAAAAAAAAGATACATCATAAACCTTGTATCTTTCACTAATAAACTCTGTGGTACAGCCAAAAGAAAACATTTGGAGAGTCAAATGGGGAATATTTTCTCTGAAAGTCAATCTTCAGCATTGAAAAGATACAGACTTATCTCTATAAATGTTTAGATGATGAATTTTAAGTTTTCTGTTAAAATCACAACCTTTTGGTATTTAATTTATAGATTCCTAAGAAGAGATTGCTTTCCTATAACAGATTCAGTGAGAAAGAGCTAATAGCCAGAAACTTAGTTAAATTTAGTAATAAACAATGTTGTCAATACCTGGCATAGAGATCTTTATTTCATTCTGAGTTGAAAATGTTTCAATATATAGAATGATTGTATTACTATAGTAGAAATGGAATAAAAGACTAATGATATGTCTTATAAAGAATTAGAAAGGAAGCAAAAATACATTTGTATTGGAGAAACAAAATGATAGAGAAATAATATACCAATTTTTAAAAATAAATAATGTCTTAGGAAATTTAAAGTCAAGTTAAAACCATTTAGTAGACAGATAAATATTTGTGGAGCGAGGAATGACCAGAAAATATCATTCTTCTGCTAACAGATACTGAGAGTATCCTAAGAACCTAAATCAGAAGATATAAATGAAAATAGAAATGATTACTAAGCAAACTCTAAAATGTTGGCTATTAAATCAGTCCAAAATTGTATGGATCTGTAAAGGAAAAGCAGGTATTCTAAAACTCCGCAATGTAGCCAAACCTCCAAAATAAGAAAACAGTTAGTATTAGAAAGCTCCAGAAAAAAAGTAATTTCCTAAGTCCAAAGTAATCAGGAAATTAGTTTCAGGGAGGTCTGGATATGGACTACAGTCACTGGAGGTGGAACTCACAGACTGAATGCCAGTCCTTGTGATTATAAGTAGGCAGAACATAATTCCAGTCCTGAAGTAACAAGGACAAAAAAGAGCATCAGCCATAAACCTTCTGAGACCAAGACACATTTTATAAAACTGTGCTACAAAGCAAGTGTTTGGCCACAGGGAATAAAGGCAAGAAGCAAATTGCTAAATTAGGAAACTAGAGTGAAGCTAATGTGCAGCCATTGCACCCTCGACCCAGGCTATTCCCCATTATTAGCATCATAGTCTGGGATGGGCTGGAGCCTTATGTGTGAGGTGGGAATAAACAAAGACCACCAGAATGAGAACAAGCAGACTATTTATTAGGAGCTTGCTAGAGCAAGGGAGACAGCCACCATGACACACATTAGACCAAATCCTGAAGGCAGCAGGAAAGTGGGAAAGTTTTAAAGTGGAAAAAGAAAAAGGGAAGGTGTCAGGTCTACCCCATTGGAGCTGTCGGCATGGGAAATGGGTTAACTAGAAGTGGGTCATCTTATGTGATTGTTTAGGGGTAGATATTTCATTTTCTCTAATCAGTCCTAAGTTGGAAGTAGGGGCAAAATTTAGGGACACCAGCAGTTTTTGATCAAGTCCGGGTAATCTGTGGCTGATTGCTGCAGAAGTTGTGGTTTGGTCCCCTCGGCTAGCTGCTGCAGAGATTGTGGGTCAGAGTTCTGTTTTTATACAGCATCTGGTTGTTGTCTGTTTGCTTAGTCAGTCTCTCAATAAGTTAATGATTTTAAATATAAAGTCATTGGGCAAAACAAAGGAAAAAAGATGTAACAAGTAAGTCATATCCCTGTTGCAAGGAAAAGTGTTGACACACAATGAATGGCAATCTAGGAGTCCCTAAATAATAATCAAGGACTCTCATCCCCAGGAGCAATGGGGAAACAGAACACAATGCCCAGAAGATGTGGAGCTCAGAGGCAGGACCCTGGGAAGGAAGAAATGGGACTAGTCCCAAGGAAAATGGGAAGAAATAGCTATGTTTCTTCATTTTTTTAATTCAGTCATAATTGACATATAACATTGTGGAAGTTTAAAGTATTCAACCTGTGGATCTGATAACTTTATATATTGCGATATTATTACTAATATTTAGCATTAGCTAAAACCTCCATCCTACCACATAATTCCATTTCTTTGTTGTGGTGAGAACATTTAACATCTAGTTTTAAGAAAAGAATGTGAGCATTCAAGATTATATTGTTGCTAAAGCACTGACCTATGGATTCCTAAAAATCGAAAGATTGGAGATGGACCCTAACTTGTATAAAGAGAGAGTTTGCAAAAAAGATCCACCTAATCTTGGTGGCAAGGACCAGGTGGCAGCAGACCCAGAGATTTCAGAAGGCATCTGAAATAATTTACATCCCAACAGAGGCTTGGGCAGACAGTTCAGGATTGACTGGGTTTCCCCACCTCAAGGAGCTTGGAATCAATTCAGAGAAGGGAATGGTGTAGAGAAAATCCTAACTGACCAAACTAAACTTTCAGTAACTTAAAAACAAAAAAGAAAGAAAGAAAAGAAAAAGCATGAGTTGATTGGATTTCACCCTGAAGTGTCCAGATTCATTTTTTGCTTTCTGGGACAAATGAGGCTTTGGAAATAATTAAGATCTGTTAAAAATTTTTGGAAAGTTACATTGTGTATAGTAGAGTTCATAGATTGCAGAAGTCGTCACAACTATTATATATCTTGTAAATGCCTGTTTCTCCTTCTGGTAGAAGAAGAGATATCACTTCTGAATGTATCTCCACTCAGGTTTAGTGAAAAAAATGAAGTTCTCCAAAGTGGAAAGAAAAAAAAAATCCAACAGAGAAATCAAAAAGAAGATTCCCTTATAACAATTTTTTTTTTTGGATTCTTAAAGTAAGTTTACTTTTTCATGATTATAAAATTAATGCAAACTCTACAGGAAATTTAGAAAGCACAGTAATGAAGACAGAAGGAAAATATACCTACTAAAAGATGACGCCAAAATAAAAGAAGCTTTGTAAGTGATCATTTTGTAGATTTCAGCAAATCAGCAAAGATTAGCTTTCAGGGAAGGACTATTCCAGGAAAACACCTGGGTCTTCTTTTCTAGGAGTGTAATTTGGTGAGCAGGAACACCTGATCTGCCTCTCAGAGCCATTCTTCTAATATATTTGGAACTGGCACGGCACATTCTCTCTCCCTTTTGCACGTTAAGAGATCAAAGTCTCTCAAAAACCCTGGAGTAAGGAAACCTGTTTAATTTTCTTGGACCATCAATCAATTCACACGTGAGTGAAGGGGAGCACATAGCAGAATACAAACAGAGAAGGGAGTCTGTGCTCTTCAACAGCCCAACAGGCCACTGTGTACCCATCTGACTTGAGAGCAGCTGAAAACATGCGACAAAGGGCGAACATAGGCAATCAGGCTCTAAGAATCAAAAAGACTTAAATTCCAAAGAAGAAAAGTTACATATTAACTGCTGATGACTCTTTGACGAAGGATTTACAGCAGATAAGAAAGAAAACACAAGATCTACACAGACATTTAGCTTAAATTTAGAAAAGTCAGTATCAAAAAGTTTAGATGACAAATGAAACTGACAGAATAAAGGGTCAGAAAATACATTCACAAATAAAATAAAAAATAAAGCTCAGAAAATGCAAGCAAAATGTCATCTGTGTGATAAAGGAAGAATTGTTACCGAGCCTGAAGTGAATTCACTCATCCGTTGCTCAGCAAGCCAATCTCTGACACCGGATGTGGTGGAAGAAAGTAGGACTTTTATTTTTCGCACAGCGCTGAGCAAGGAGAGAGGGCAGCTAACGCTCAAATCCCAAACTCCCCGAAAAGCTAAAAGGAAGGGGTTTTATTTGCGGTTTTAGGTAGGGGAGGGGGAGCATATGGCCTTGCTGGTCGGAGCTTTCCCACCAGCCTGTCTTTGGCCTTGAGACACTTGCAGAGAGGAGGGAGCTCATGACCTTGCTGGTCAGCAGCTTTGCCACCAGCTCCTATCTCTTTGTGAGGAGAGATGGTCCAGGTGCCTGTCCTTGACCGTGTCTGTCTCCATGGAGGATAGTGGATTCCGGAGCCAGGAAGCCAGAGAGTAAGCAGGGAATGAGGGTTTTAGTTTTAACCCCATATATGCTGGGTTTAATGTGGGGAAACTGATACCAGGGTCGGTATCAGGAGGAAGGATAATAATTTTCAAAGCTTAACTAATGATATAAAATTTATGAAAAGTTAACAGGCAATTTATAAAGAGAAATTTTAACTCTCCTTTAAACAACAAGAAAAACGAGGAAAAAACTGCCACTTGGTGGGGATAAGGGGACAGAGCCAATAACCCCCCCATGCAGCTTTTGTCTCCTGAGGATCGCAAAGGACAAAGTGAGTTATAACGTAATTGAAGGCCAAGTGGGTTGAACTGTAGAAAGAGAGCCATTTAAATGACGTCATTGCTTTGCTTAAGTCCCCACTACTAAGTGAAATGGAAAATATTTTAAAAATTTGCAGGGTCACAGGAAACAATTTAGAGGAGCAAAATTTCTGATTTTCAATGAAGAATAAAAGGCAAATTTCATAGAAGGCAAAATTCAGATTATACAAACTGGCTAATTCAAATCAGTCTTCTGCTATATCCTAGAAAGAATTATTAAACTGACGCTAGATAAACCTTGAAAAAGAAAATGATGAACACTCTGAGTAAGCAGGTTTTAAGATTTAGTAGTTCTAGTCTGAGTGCTGCTGAGAAAATCCACAAATCCTTGCAGCTCTGAGCACTTTCCTCTTTAATCAAACCTTTCAACCACTGGAAAGCTCTGTCCCAGACACGTGATCTCAACCCTCACCATGGGTACAGTGTCAGAAACCTTCACTTCTGCCTTAAGCTCCCCTGCTTTATCAGCTCCTCCTCATCTCATAGCTTCATTTATGGGAAAAAGTGTCTACTAAGGAAATGATATGTTTTTGATATCTGTATGTATTTATATTTTTCTAAACACAGAAGAATTTGGGCAGGGACAGAAAAATTATTACTCATCCTTAATAGATCGGCTCCCATGACCTCAATCCTTCCCGTTCTGCAGCACCATGGCAAAAACCAGATTCCATCTGACATCTCAGTTCTACACAAGTGATAAGCCCTGAAGGCCAGCTCTGGGAGCTCAGGTAGGAGAGTAACAGCTGTTACCTTTTCCTCCTGAGGGAAGGAGAGAAACCTTTGTGTCCAAATATAGTGGGAAATGGAAGAAAATCAAATGGAATTTAAAAAAATAAGAAGAAGAATCCAGGATGTTACTCCACGGAATGCAAATAAGTGTCTCCAGGTAGAAACAGGAGCAGCATCTTGAGATTTATGATCCCTGGAATGTTTCCATGGCTTTAAGTCTCACCTTCCCTTGAAATGTGAGCACAGACCTCTAAGGAGGTGAATTTCTTCAGAGATTTCTGATCATCTGATCACCTTTAACTTAAAAGGTTTGTTCATTAACTCAGTTCCAATGAAATTTGTCTAGAAAGCCCTAACTCTACAGTTCCATGAGGAGGGTACTCAAACTCGTGCTCCTCCCCACACCACACTGGAAGCAGCTAGGTACATCCTTCCTTTCCTCCATGTAGAAATAAGTTTTAGCTTTTCCCCAAAAATTCTCTTTTTAACTCTTAAACTCCAGTAAGAATATGTCAGAGCAGCTTCTTGTATCACTGTGGTTTGAACACTTCTTCCTAAATGGGATGATAATCTCTTTTCCACTGAGAACAGCTTTATAGGAAATCTCATTGATGATGGCAAAGCCAAATTAGTATATATTTTCTAACTTCTATCTTTCCTCAAGACCTGTTTCCAGCAGCTTTAAGAAATTTAAAACAATAAATTATTTACCATTTTAGAGTAGATTCATATCATTGTTCTAAATAGAAAATTTTCACAAGCTTCACTTAAAACAAAATCCCAAGTCTACAGAACATAAAGAAAGCAAAGGTGGGATGAATATGACGCATACTACATAGATTTTAAACATTATAATCCCACTTTCCACAGCACATATCTAAAAGACTTCATAAGGAAAGGACACTCTTTTTTAAAAATAAATTGCAGAATTTAAGACAAATGGCTTGTCACGTGGAGACAAATGTTCAGCCTGCAGTCAGAATGTAAATTTTACAAACCAATATAAAATATAAACAAAATTATTTTGATAAGATCTTGAGAGATATACTAGCACATTATAACTCAACCTTAGCTGTCTGCACTGTTGTTATCCCCCGAACACTGTCTAAAGATTTAGAAAATGGAGAGGCACACTCTTTCAGTAACAGACCAGAGAGTAAATATTTTGTGCCCTGTGGCGATACTGTCTCTGTTACAACAATTCAATTCTGCTGCTGTAACATGAAAGCGATTGCACAACACTTAAATAGATCATCGTGTCTGTGTTCCAATAAAACTTTATTTGCAAAACCAGGTGGCAGGCTGGATTTGGCATACAGGCCTTCATTTTGCAACCCCTGATTTATGAAACAGGGTCCATAAAATACTTTGGCTCTATAAAGAACTAGTTGTTACTCCATGTTCATTATTGCAGCAGCAGAGTTGTTTTCTTGTAAATATTATATTTGAAAATCAAAGTGTTTTGCGCTTTGTTTTTAAATAATTATCCCATTCTTAAAATTATGTCTTTACACACATATTGTAAGATTAGTGTATGCTGTATGGTTGTCTACCCTTTACAATGAATGTGTTAGGGTGTGGCCAATGATTAAAGAATATTCATTTCTCCTGTGGTACTTAATATTATTCAAAGGATGTATATATTCAGGTAAATGTGATAATAAATATCAATAACTAGATTGTTAGGTCTTTGAACAGAGGAGGGAGTGCATTTCATGTCTGTGAGATATTCCACACAGTAACCACCACGTGGGAATTCTTGATTGAACAGTCCTTGATTTAAATGTGATTTTTTTCCTTTTATTTCTCTGAAAGGAGTTAAGATCTCCTATTTGGGGTTGGGTTTTATCCTTGTACTGCAATAAAAAGAAAAAAAATCTATATTCAAAATGTAAAGACGTCTCAATGTAATAATCTACAAAACAGTCAACAGCATAATTCTAAGTTAACTATTTTAAAAATGAGAAAATATTACATTGTATTATTATATATGTTAATTTTTTCTTTAAATATTCCCTCTTTTATTTTTGGTAGGTATTAACAAAAGAACAATGTCAACATGCCATTCCTAGCATTTATTGTAAATCATCTCACCAAGAGAAAAATCCATGTATTTTAATCTAAACTATTGTACGATAGAGATTGCTTTGTTTTCCTCATCTAAATTCAGCCTCGCGGTTGTAATGGCTGTGCGTGCTTTGAGATGCTGAATTGTCTTGTTTCTGCTCTGGAGTCTAACACACGCAATGTTCATCCATTAAGAGCCTCATCCCTCAGGCAACTTCTTATTTACTGTGTCTCTCGTGATCCTCTGAAATATTGCCATACAATCCTTTTGACAGCTTTACAATGACTGAAAATGTAATGTCCAAATAGTCTTTTAAGATAATTTGATGCATATGCAAATAGCATCATTACGGGCCTTTTATACTGAGAATATCTTGTATATATTGCTGTTGCTCTACATGTCGCATAGAAGCATATATGCCTCTGTTCCTTGTGGTTAATTTAAGATGGAATAGATTGCTAGTCTCTTGAAATCTTTTTTGAAACAAATGATAATAAATTTGAAGCATTTGAGAATAAATTTCCACTCAGTATTTCTGAAAAGATAATGCCTCATCTTTGCTTATTTTATAGCAAATGTGCAACAAAAACAATATTTACCTTTTTAAATTGAGTATATTTCTAATTACATGACTCATTAGAAAATTTAAGCAATTTCCATTTTTCTCATCATTACAATATAGAGACTTAAAACGACACCAAAGATATCACTGAAACATATCTCAGAGCTCTAAAACAGTTTCTGGTTCATGTGTACTAAAGTCCGTGCAGGGCCAGCCCTGATGCTCTGGTGGTTAAGGCTCACACTCTCACCCCCTCAGTGGCCCGGGATCCATTTCCCAGCCAGGGAACCACGCCACCCATCTGTCAGTTGCCCTGCTGTGGTGACAGCTCACATAGAAGAGCTGGAAGGACTTACAGCTGGGATATACAACCATGCACTGGGGCTTTGGGGAAAAAAAAGGGGATGATTGGCAACAGATGTTAGCTCAGGGTGAATTCTTCTCGGCAAAAAAAAAAAAAAAGTCCATGCAAACAGGCAAAATATGCCAAAGAGAGAACCAAAGACTGACAAAATTATGAAGTGGTTCAGAACTGAACCACGCCCTCACCTCCTTTTCCAGCTGGCTTACTACACAGGAGCAACTCACACTGATAGTTAGGACCAATGCCCTAATAAAAGGGAAGATGTGAGGAACGTGTGGGGGCACACCAATGGAAAATTAAAGCATTTCAGGGGTGGAAACTAAATTAGAAGGAACACAATAAGCAAACTGACACCATAAAAACTGCAGTAGGTAAAAATAAAGAAGAGAAAAGTGAAGAAAATAAACATAAGTAAAAAATAAATTAAAAAGGCTTTGGAGGGCATTGAATACTATAGATGATGGGCAAAGAAGGTCACATTAGGATAAGCTACAGAATTTGTGGGGCCCAGTACAAAATGAAAATACCAGGGCTCTTGTTAAAAAAGTAGGAAAAAATTCCTGTTAGAGATATTGAAATACATAGCTTTTAAAATTTCTTCTGTGGTCTCTTTCTCAACCTGTGATGTTTTTTACTCCCTATCTAATGTGGCACTCCCTTGGGCAGAGGAGGTTTGAGAGGTTGGTGCAGACTCTCACAGTTTCGCACACTTCATCTTACATCTTGCCACACAGGGTCCGTCATTGCCGACTCCCCCTCTTTCCAGCAGCTGGACAAACAAGCTGCCTGGTGAGTCAGCAAAATCCAGCCAGGCATCGCCTCTTCCCACGACCAGTTGATCTAACTTACAGCAGAGAGGTGAACCCAAGGATATGTAGTCTCCCTGCCAGGCTCACTAGGTAACTGGAAGGGATGGGCAAGAGGCTCGCCCAGCCAGCCAGCGACTTGCCCAACCTTCTACACAGCTTCCAGCCTGGGTGGAAATGGTCAGTGCTCCACCATGCTCCAAGACACAGAGACGCGAGTGTGCCTGCCATGACTTTCTCTGCTCCTGTTCTGTCCCCTATCGAGTGCAGGGGAGGCAGCAATAACTTGGTGAGTGTGGGAGGGGAAGGCTGAGCTGTGCTGAGGAGTCCCAGGGGTGGAGGAGCTTGTGGCTAAGAGCCTGTTCCAAGGAGGCAGGGAGTCTGGGAGGCTGCCCCAAATGGGACTGGTGAAACAGCCCCATGCTTAGGGCACCTGTTACAGTATTCCATCAGGCTTCACTTATAAAATACAAATTTGAAGACACAATTATTGAGACATTCAAGACAGCTACCTTCAAGCATTAAACTCCAGGTGCAAGGTCCTTTTGAGCATGAGTCTCCGAGCAATTGCATTGGTTGCACATCCAGCAAGCTGGCCCTAGATCAAGATCGGATCCAGGCCCTAGGATAATTGGAGTCCTCAAAGCCGAAAACCAAAGAAACAGAACAGAATAGGTATTTGAAAGAATAATTACCTAAAACTTTCCTGAAAATAAAAATTGAGCCTAGGGGCTGGCTTCCTGGCTGAGTGGTTAAGTTTGGGTGCTCCGCTGTGGCGGCCCAGGGTTCAGATCCTGGGCACGGACATGGCACCGCTCGTCAGGCCACCTTGAGGCCGTGTCCCACATCCCACAACTAGAAGGACCTGCAACTAGGATATACAACTGTGTATGGGAGGTTTGGGAAGATAAAGCAGAAAAAAAAAAAAAAAGGAAGATTGGCAACAGCTGTTAGCTCAGGCGCCAATCTTTTAAAAAAAAAAAATTGAGCCTACACTGGAAGGCACACTGTGCAAATGAGAATCGAGCCCACAATATTCAGCTGTGGGACAATCTTCCCAAGTTCCTCCTAAGAGCAAGAAAAACAGATCATCGTCAGACTTCTGACAGCAGTGTGTTATGCCAGAAAGCAAAAGAGTAACTTTTACAAACTGCTCAAGGAAAGAAAAACGTAAATGAAGGATTTTAGATTCAGTGAGGCTGTCCTTCAATTATAGAGGGCACAGTAAAATCAGGTACAAATATGCAAAACTTCAAGGAATATTGTACCCATGAGCCTTCCTGAGGAATGGATTAGAAAATGAATTTGTGGCAACCAAAAAGATTTAGGGAAACTATGACGTGTCTATTTTGTTGTGACTCAAGGAAACTGGAAAGAACACGATGGAACTTTTATTCTTTGCCTGGAGGCAGTACAAATCAATCCTCCTCACATGCAATTATCAAAAATTTCGTCACATGCCTCCATATCCTGCAAAGGGGAGAGGCTCTGTGTCCAGTGACAACTTTATTACTTTGGAAGAAATGGAGATAAATACTTCATGAATAGCCAAAATGCTGGGCTACACATGATTGGTCCATTTTCCTTGTAGTCTTGTCAATGTTTGCTTTACATATTTTGAGGCCATGTAATTAGGTGCATATCAGTTTAGAACTACATCACCTTTGTGAATTTAGCATTTTATCATTTTTTCTATTTGATAAATTACATAGATTATTAAAATATAAGCATTAAAGTAAAACATTGCTGTTAGAATACTTATGGGCCCTTGAGAATTTATGCTTTGCCACATTTTCATATAGTATGTGGTGGTACCCTAAAAGAGATTTATCTCAAATGAGAAAAAATTTTTTTCAATGCTCTCAACTGCAGAGACTCTGTATTTTATTGTATTGTCTAGAAAACACGTAAAAGTGTGTAGGATTTCAACTCAATTTCTGGAATACAGGTTGTAGGAAAAACATAACGCCAGTTAAACAAAGGGTTTTGATCATAAACAAAAGGCTAATAAATTACATTTATATTCTTAATATTAAAGGGACTTCATATTCCACTAATTCTCCAAATACATATACACTCTCTGTCTACATAGATTTAAAACCTGAAAACATACCATAAATAGATATATACTTTTTAACTTGTATTTGTTTTAGAAAGATTCATTCTGATTAATGTGTAATCTTCAAATACATGATTGAACATTTTTTTAAAAAGGTTTTAAATAAAATCAATTACTCACTAATCATACTTTTAATTATTTTTTCTCCTATAATGCCATTTGTAGAATATGTCAGAAGTATTCATTTGCCAAAATAAAAATTAGTCATGTTTCTTAATTGGATGTACATTCATCTGAAGTCAAACTATTTCTTACTTGGCTGTACATTCATTCTAAATCAAACTATTTTTTATTAATAAGAAAATACCATGTAAATTAAAATATAGTTTAGAAATGTGAGTTGATCCATAAGTAGATTTGGGAATGGTTCTTCAGAGTAAGAATAATAAATACAAAAGTATCAACCTCATAATGGTGATAACTATTTAACCTTATATATAGAAATCTCCATCTTTGATTATAGTCTGAGATTTGATTTAAAAATTGAAATTTGTTTCAATTAAAAATAATACATTTCAATAAATAAATACTTTTAAACATTTTTATTATGAAAATACATATAGGAATGTACAGAAAAATAGTGTTATAAATTGAATAATGTCTCCAAAAAGATAGTCCTGATCTCCAATATCTGAAAGCAACCTTATTTAGAAATAGGGTCTTTGCAGATGTAGTCAAGTTAAGAAAAGGTCCTTCTGAATAGGGAGGCCCTAATCCAATAGGGCTGGTGTCCTTATAAGGAGAGAAGAGACAAAGACACAGAGGGAAGACGGCATGTGAAGATGGGGGCAGAGATTGGAGTTATGCTGTCACAAGCCAAGGAATGCCTCGGGGAAGATAAAAGGGATTTTCCCCTAAGATCCGGGACAATACCTTGGTTTTGGACTTGTAGTCTGCAGAACCACGAGAGAAGATGTTTGTCTTGTTGTAAGCCACCCTCTTTGTGGTAATCTGTTACGGCAGCCCTAGGAGACTGATACAAATAGCATGTACTTCTCCATGTTCATCACGTGGTAAATATTCACGTCATCACGAACCCCTCCAAAGCCCCCTCACACCTACTTTAATTCACCAAATCCTTCTTTCCCCTCAAAAAGTAATCAGTATCCTGACTCTTAGGGTAATCGCATCTTGCTTTTCTTTGCAGTGTTACCACCAAAGTATGCATTTGTAAGCACTACAGTTAATTTTTCTTATTTTCTGAAATGCATATATCTCCCAAGCTATACTATTTGCTTTCCACGTTGTTGTGTGTATATATGATTTTAATTTCCACTAAAGTATGACATTCCAGTGTATGAATGTATCATCTTATATGTCTTCATAATTCTCTTGAGGAACATTTGGATGGTTTCAGTTTGGAACTATTACAGAAAATTCTCGTACATTACTCGTGCTACACATCTGAATTATTTTAAGGGTTTGTTTCCATGAGAGTTTCAATCATTCCACATCCTCACCAATATTTAGTGCTGTCATTCTTCTTCATTGTAGCCATTTCAGTGAGTATGTAACAATAGGTTTTTATGGTTTTGATTTGAATTTTCCTCAAGATGAATGTGAGCATCATTTTCATATATTTATTGGTCATTTGCAAAATTTATTTTGCAAAGGGCGCAGTTAAGTTAACTGCCCATTTTTCTGTTGTGTTGTCTGCCCCTTATCTTGTTGATTTGTGACTTCTTTATACATTCTTGATGTGAGCCCTTTGTGGATTATATATGTTACAAATATCTTTGCAACTCTGTCTTGTATTTTCATTCTTTTAATAGTGTCTTATAATGAACAGAAGTTCTTAATTCCAATACAGATGATTAGATCAGTCAGTTCCTTCATGATTTGTGCTGTATCCTTTTAAGAAATGTTCCCCTATGAAGAATTCATGAAGATCTTATCCTAAATATATTCTAAACATGTTCCTTGGCTTTTTCCCTTTAAATCTTTATTGCATTTGGAATTTGTTTTGGTATATGGTGTGAGATACAAGTCATGTTGTATTATTCTCTGTTTTTACATATATTATTATAAATGGACAATCAACTGAAACAGCTTAAAAAGACTGTTCTTTACGCATTAGTGTGTGGTGTTATCTTTGTCAAAAATAAGTGTCAACATATGAGTGTCTGTTTTGGGGACTTTTTCTATTCTCGTGGTATATTTTTCTATATTTATGTCCATATTGCACTATTAGTACAGCTTTATAATATGTCTTGATATCTGGCGAAACAGATTTGTACCTTGTCCACAAAAGCGTCTATTTGGTAACATAGTGGAAAAAGCCTGAATAGCTGTGTGTACTTTTCTATCAGAAGTTAGTGAAGTAACGGTGTTAGCAAAGTAGAACTGGGGTTCAAGGAAGTTGTGCATGCTGTGGGGCACGTGGGGAATAGGAGTTTGGTCAAAAACTCTTACCTGTCACTATGTACCTTTTAAGATTGTTTGTGTATTTTTACTGTGAGCATTTGTACCTTTTAAGATTGTTTGTGTATTTTTACTGTGAGCATTTGTTTCTTAGATGGACAGATGGATGGATGGGTGGATATATAGGTATATAGATAGATAGATAAAAATCAAACAAAATATCATAAAATAAAAATAAATTGATTTAGATATGATTTTTCTTGAAAAACGTTCAAAACATCTTTGGATTCACAAGACTTACTAGAGAAAATATAAACTGCCTTGCATATTAGGGAGGAAAACGATGTTATACAACTTTAAGTATTGAAGTTATTCTGCTTTCATGTTTGATGAAGCCCTGCATTTTCGTATTTTCCCGTATAATATATGGGAAAGGCAAGCAGAAGTGTAGAATTATTTGAAAAGTCAAGATATGTTGTTACATAGTTTTTATTTGTCTCAGTGAGTAATATGTCTTTGGTGGCCATAAATTCCTTATGTTTAGACCATGGCAACATTCTTGAGGAAAATTAAACCTACAGGTCCTGAAAAGAAAATCAAATACATGATTATCCTTAAGATAATTGGTACAAACATTTTTTGGTAGTATGATGCAAGTTAGAAGGCCCCAGCTAATTAAATTTAAATCATCCTTTGCTTGAATATCAATAATCTTTCCTAAGATGTTTGCAGGTCTCAAAATAAATGATACAGCAGTTTAGTGGGTAAAATTCTGTTAATGTAGTGACAAACTAATTCATAAGCAATAGTTTCAGTTTCATTTTTACTATATTGATTCCTATCCAATTGAGATCATTGCTTTTACTTCTGACAGAAAGTTTGGGGTGATAGGAAGTGGTATGGAAAGAACGGCCACCTAATATCTGAATTCCCTCCTATGGGAAGGAAATTTCCCAGCTCTGTGGCTCATTCATTCTTTCACTTAGAAGTATAAACACTGGATACTCATTTTCCCAGTCACACTCCAGCCCAGCCTAGACTTTAAGTGAGGAGCCAGTGACTCAGAGAAACAAGGCTTTAAGGACATCATTTACACAGACAGCACTTATATTATACAAAAAGCAGGTAAGTTTAATGAAAAGAAAAAAGTGGGGCTGTGTGGGGTCACAACTTATAGGACGGATCTGGCTATGACAGAATCAAGTGATGGCTTTAGAGTTTCCAAAGGATTTCTATGATTTAACACTTTGCCTCCAGTGACCAGAGAAGGAGCAGGGATTGCTCCGGCACCTGAGGAAAGTTCTTTTGGAAACCATAGATTTTGAAGACTGCAGTCAAAATGGTTCGAGCATACTATGAGGCTTCAATCCTAACAAGAAATTGGAGTGCAAGATTATTTTAAAAGATGTGGTTTAGCCTTATAAACCAGGAACAAATTAAGAAAGATTTGGAAATTTCAAGTGCCTTTTTATAATCAACAAACCTGTGAACTATGGAATCGTAAACAACGTATACTTTCTTTGTCAATAATTTTTTGAGCTTCAAGTTAGATTTGAGCACCATATCAGTGGTGATGATTCAGAAATGTGTGCCTATTTCCTGATGGGCATCACAGTCCAACGTGTGATGTATATGCACTAAGTATAATTGTATAAAATGTAGTAAATAACATCCTAGAACTAATCCCAGAGGAATGGCTCCTAACACAGTAATGTCAGTGAGTCTAAGAAGCTTATTTTACAGATAGAAAATTGATATCTGAGGATGTTATGTTGCTACATTAAAGATCACAAAACCACTTAGAAGTACTTGACCCTCAAATTTCTAAACTCTTTCTACAATATTCCCTTGACACTCCTATTAAATTGCCCTCAGTAATGAAGTACAGACAACATGCTATGTCTTAACAATGGAAGACCTACAATCTTTCTTTTCAAGTGTCTTCATCTGACGAGAGAAACTTGCAAGTAAAAGATTAAAAAAAAAAATTATACTTTATATTTGAATTACATAGCTGTATTCTGTATGAAGACTTTCCAAAATTACCAAAATAATTGGAATTAAAGGGTATAACAGGGAAGAGTTAAAATTTATCTAGAAGTGAAGAGTCATTGATATAGTTATGAAGAAAATAAAATGATAAGCAAGGCTGGTGGAAAAAGAGAGGGGCATTCTTAATGAAGAAGAAATAAAGTGTGAACCTGTGCTTCATCATATATGCATATTCATGTTCTCTCTAACGACCTGGCTGCTCTTTACCTTCAGCCATCAGTACACTCCCCTGCCATCACCTGACCAATATAGTACAGGCAGGCTAGCAGGCAAAACAAGGACACTGGGATCAATTTTCGCTTACTTAGCATATTGAGATGGGTAGGAGTAATTAACTACAATTTGGGTCTGGCAAGGACACCTATTTGAACTTTAAAACTGCTGCGCCTTCCCTATAATTACCTCATTGATCATCACCTCCTTGTATTCATCCACCATGGCCATAATGAATGGACAGCTGTTAAAGCCATTAGGCAAAATTTACTTGAAAAATTTGCCTTATTTAATGCTTTAAAGGACATTATGTATGGATTCTATCAAAGTGTACAAAGTGCCTCCGATAAAGGTCCTCTCTGGGTAAGTGTTCAAAATAAATTAGGAAGACTAAAGTCATGTTCCCAGCCTTGCCGGGAATGTTCCAAGTGTAACAGCAACTGTGGACCAGTTCCCAATGGACCACTGCTAAGTCCCATGGTGTCATGAATCTAACAATGGTTCTCTAGAAATCTTGTACCCATTTCAGGTCAAGAACAGATGTGGCCACTCCAACTTTAAAAAGGCCAGAATACCAGGCAAGAGTTTTCCTAAAAGGGCAAGATGGACGGCTTTGTACTCAAATCACCAAGATATACAGACATTCAGCCAAGCATTCACTAATGTTCCTTAGATGCTAAGAAAGTCTGTTAATATTTAATGACAGATATTCTCGAAACTTTCTGCATGAGAGTGATAATACCTAATACCTAAAGAAATATATATATGTATACCACAGCCCACCACATCCCAGATCAATTATATTGGATTTTTAGTGAGTGGGACCTAGGCACGAGGATTTACTGAAGTTCCAGGTGGTTTTAATGTGCACCAGGACTGGGGATACTTCTTTAGATTGATTAAAACTACACTTAACGGGGCCGGCCTGGTAGCATAGCGGTAAAGTTTGGCACACTCCACTTCGGTAGCCCAGGTTTTCAGGTTCGGACCTGGCATAGACCTACATCACTCACCAAGCCATGCTGTGGCGGTGACCCACATACAAAATAGAGGAAAGATTGGCACAGATGTTAGCTCAGGGACAATCTTCCTCAAGCAAAAAGAGTAAGATTAGCAACAGATGTTAGCTCAGGGCCAATCTTCCTTAGCAAAAAAAAAAAAAAAACAAAAAACCAACCATGCACTTAACAATCTTTGGCTAAAATCAGAGGCCCCAATACATTTTCTAATAGAAGTCAGAATAAATATCTCATTGACATTACAGCCTTTTACTTGCTATGCATTGAGTTTTAAATGTTAGAATATAGTAATATCATTTTCAAGAATAAACCAGAATCTCCACACTAGAGAGTGAGTTTTGTTTCATTTTCCAGCCATTTGAAAAGACTGAGGAATTAGAGCCTTCAATACAGGTGGAAGAAAATGAAGGGGGAGTAGGTGTAGTATCGAATAGACACTCAGTCGCATTTGATCTCCTCTCCTCTGCGTAGATAAGTACCTACTAATCAAAATCCTATAAACTGCAGCCTCAACACAGCCAGTGTTAGAATGAATATTTGCTTCTGAAAGTTAGTGTTCATATCCGGCCAGATGTAGGCAGAATAACTGAATAGAGGAATGGGAATGAGATCATTTCCCTTTTAATTTAAGGGAGCCCATGTTCTTCATTTTAACGAAGAGGAATTTACCCAAAGATTAGTTAAAGTAGCCAACCTATTCAAGGCTTTCTGCTTGTCATTTACATTTTACTTAGGAAGAAATCAATTAAAATAATTTGATAAAATCAAAGTCAAAATCTTTTCACAGTATTTGGCTTTTCAAAAAATTCTCTCCTTTGGTTGACATACTTTAACGCTAAGAGATGTTTTCAAAAAACTCTGAACATTTTCCAATTTTCAGCACCATGATAATAAAAAGTAAATTACATCAAAAGCACAGTGTTAATTTCAAGCTCCATTAGAAACACAGGGTGGGGAAAAGCTACCGTTTTCCAACTGAAAAGGATAAAATTAGTAAGGAACCAAGTCCCATTTAATGTCTTGAAAGGGGATTGCAAACAAAAGGCAGTAAAAAAAAAAAAATCACACTATTAAAAACTATTTGATAGTATTATTTTAAGGCACATTGTCTCACTTAATGGAAATAGATAGCACTCACTTAATTTCATCAGTTTCCATAAAATGAGGTAATGTGCTGTAAAAGTTAAGCACTTCTACAGGGGAAAATTATAATTTAATGTTTGATGGTAACTGCGAAAACCCTTTATAATATCTTTTGTGCACGTTGATGTATTCACTATTATGCTCCACTCTAAGCTTGAAATAATCAAGAGATAAAATTTTATTAAAATTAATTTAACCTTTTCAGTATATATCCAAAATATTTCTTGTTACCTAAACAACTGAATGGATGAAATTCTCATCATACACCTCAATGAGCATTTCAAAATTGCACTTTCTCTGTGTTCAAAGGCGTTCTCAATACACTGTTCTATTTTAAATAAAATAAAATTGATAATATTTCAGAGACTAACCATGTTAAACAGAATGGTGTTAGGAAATCTTCTGCTTCCGGAACTGGCTGGTGAACCATCTGAGTGACCTTTAAAATCAACATAATTGGTGTAGTCTCTTTGACAGTGTAAATATGCTACCGTATATCAATGTCTTTAGTACTAAGAAAACTCTGCTTTCCCATGCAGATTGCAAATATAACCTTTGTTCAAGACAGCATGCAATTTAAAATGCTTGAAACTAGAAACAGCTCAAAAAGAAAATAAAAAAGGTTACTGTGATGTTTTATCCTAACTGAAATAAAAATATTCAGTTAAAAAAAAACCCACCTTGGAACCTAAAAGATATAGCATTGACTATTATTTCTTTATAGGTTGATTTATTAAAAGGAAGAAGGAAGTAATTTTATATGTGTTTCCTGCTGTACAAACCTCACGAAAACAGAGTTTATTTCATATTTGTTACCTGATGTATCGGTTGATGCAAGCTTCAAGCATTGGTAAGAAAAAACATTCTTTGATTACCTCTGAAGGAAAAAATTGCACAATAGTTAAAATATAATTTTATTTTATAGGTCAAAATATTTTCACTTGTGTAAAGAACTTATAGATCCTTTTCTTCCTTTGTATTTCAATTTCAGTTTTTAATTCCCTAGTGATGCGATTTCTTTGTCAGTCTCAATATCACTGGAGAGTAGGGAAAGAAATGGAAAAGAGAATTTATTCTTATCGGTTAATCTCGGTTAGAGCCAATATTTTTCACAGTCTCTGAAGGCATTTCAGTCTTGTTGGAAACAGTTGCACACACGCTCACTTTTTAAGGGTCCTGGTGCCTGAGTGTCTGTCTTCAAGGTGATGTTCCAGTGTACAGGTATGACCTCGTGATGAGGGCTGAGAATGCGCCCTCACCTCACGTTTTCCACCAGCTCATCATTAGTTGGCTCCATGACCTCGTTACCACTAAGGTTTCACTAGTTACATCTGGCTTTTTTCGGTCAAAGAGATACAATCTGGTACACTCACTGCTAGAGTGTGTGGTCTCATCACTTGCTACCGATCGGAAGTATTCAAACACTATAGATTCTTCTTTCCAACTCCATGACTCAACCAGAAGGCCAGCTCTCCCAGCACCAACCCTTTAGTGAACGAACTTATTACGTCTTTATACAATAGGAATTGACTACTAGGAACCAGGAAATGTTACAAATTTTATTCTATTCAATTTTGGCCAACACCTCAGTAGCATCATTTCTACACATTTGTGAAGGGGGCCTCACTTTTATTTCTCCTGGTATATTCAGGAAGCATGCCACTATCATACATAGTCTATGGCTCCTCCATTCATGATGCTTCTAAAGCCCATCCTCCCACACGCAGGCCTAGGGTTGGGGGTAATTAGAGGTTATAGCCAGAACAAGAACTTTCTTGCCGGATTATCTTGATTCTCCTCAGTGTGTTGAAATTAGCTTCAACTGGGATTGTAAAAGAGCAGGGCTTCTGGAAGACCGTATGGTAACACTGCCCGTTCTTCAATGACCAGTATAGATAAAGGCTGCAACTGTAATGTGCTTTACAGTTATGTGATTTTGAAAGCATGGAGAAAAAGTCTGATCGAATTATAATTGCATTATGTTGGACCAATTTTTCATTAGATCAGTCTCGTGGAAATTGACATCCAAACACTATTGAGCCCTCTGATCTATGAGCATGGTAAATATCTCTTCTTTAACTTCTCTTATAACTGTTTTAAAGTTTTCATCATGTGAATATTGTACCAGCTATTTACCCAAGTAAAACTAAAATCTAGTTTGTTCATTTCTTATAAATTTAAATGTAAACTCATACAACAATCCAATTGTTAAGTATTACTTAAGAAAAATAGGGGCTGGCCTGGTGGCATAGTGGTTAAGTTCGCATGCTCTACTTGGGCAGCCTGGGGTTCACCGGTTTGGATGCCGGGCACGGGACCTACACACCACTTCTCAAGCGATGCTGTGGCAGGCATCTCACATATAAAGTGGAGGAAGATGGGCATGGATGTTAGCTCAGGGCCAGTCTTCCTTAGCAAAAAGAGGCAGATTGGGGGTGGATGTTAGCTCAGAGCTAATATTCCTCAAAAAAAAAGAAGAAAAAAGAAAGACATATATAGCCACACATAGACTTATATGAAAAGGTACATAGCACCATTATTCATAATAGCACCCCCTCAAAAGACAAAATATAATCTAAATTTATTAAATACACACTGATTTTTAAAAATTAACTTGTTTTAATAAAGTAATATTTGTGTTTCTGATATTGAAAGTAAGATTGAAGTGACCCACATACAGAATAAGCTATTTTTTAAAAATAGCATTCCTTTGGCATTACAACATTGGACCTCTGAAATTTCAAAAAGTCTTTAGCTAAATATTTTACTAAATTCTCAAGGCATTTAAATTGGACTCCACCATGTCTATCTATAAAGATATACTCATATTTAATCATTTCTAAGATAAATTGTTTTCACATTTTATGCATTTAAAATTTTGCTGCATCTCACAGTCAATAGTGTCTTAGAGCCAGTGAAATATGAACTGCTCCCGAAATATTCATTTTAAGGCCAAGTATGGACTGGGAGCCTGAGCAAAGGGCTGAGGAATTGGCTACTAATAATGCAACCAGAAGTGAGCAATTGGCTTTAACAATTGGTATTTGATCTGTTGTTGAATAGTATCCTTCTGTGCTCAAAGCAATTATTTTTTTAAGTACATTGGACATATATCAAAATATTTCCCTTTCAATTATTTAAAATGTACCCTAAAGATCGCATCAACTTATTGCAAGAAGAATGAAAAGTGATAGTTTTCAGATGAACTGTGTTAGTTACATATTGCTATTCAAAAAATTACCCCAAAATTTAGCGGATTAAAAAGGCAAACATTTATTATCTCACAGTTTTTGGGAGTCAGGAATCTGAGTTTGATTTATATGAAATGGATAAATTCCTTGAGAGACAGAAGCTATAAAAACTTATCAAGAAGAAACAGATGAACTCTATACTCCTATAGATAACACAGAAATTAAATTTGTAGTTAGAAGCCTTTGTACAAAGAAAACCCCAAGCCCAGATGGCTTTAATGGTGTACTTTATAAAATATTTAGAGGAGAAATGATAGCAATTCAATATAAACTCTAAACTGTTGATGCATATAACATGGATGAATATCAAAATAATTATGCTGAATGAGGGAAGCCTAAGAAAAGCGAGTGCATATATTATGATTCCAGATATAAATTCTAGAAAATATAAGCCAGTCTACAGAGACACAAAGCTGTCAGTGGTTGCCTGGGGATAGAAGTAGGGAGAAAAGAGAAGCAGTCATTACAAAAGGATTACAAACATGTCAGTCAGAGGATACGCTCGCCATCATCAATTTGTGATGGTTTCATGAGTATATTTCTAGGTAAAACTTACCAAATTGTAAATGTTAAATATGTGTACTTTAGTGTATGTCAATCATACCTCTAAAAGCTGTTTAAAAAATAAGTATAAAGCAAATTAAACAAAAATTAAATCAGATCATATTACATCTTATAAGTCACAAAATCTTTAGGTTTATGACCCATAGCTCTTGCCTTAGGTGGGATAGCTCAGGAATCACATTCTGAGATGATACGTGTGCTCAGGAGACCCCTCCTGAATCCATGTAAACACTAGGTCTTACAGGACCTTTCAGAACTACCCTGTGGTGGGGCATAGAGGTCAGGCTTTGTACCCTCATATCAAGAAGTCATGAGCTATGAGCTACCTCCAACTTACTTCTTAAGCAAAGAATGGTCCTTTTGCCTAAGGCTTAGAATGCTAAGCTAAGGACTTGGTTGTGAGCTGTCAAGAGCGTATATTCCCAGCCACTGGGGGAATGCATGTTTTGTTCCTAAAAAACAGGATCTCAGTGATATGCTGCAGCATTCATAATAGTCTTTCCCTTCCCCTGCTCAAATCCGCTTAGTAAGTTTACCCCATCTGAAAAATTATTTTCTGTTTGGTCTTTTTCTTGGATTAATTTACAAGAGAGAGTTAGTAACTAAAGGCCTCAGGACTACAGCTGGTCTAGAAGATGTCACTGGTCCTCATCAACTCCCTCTTTCACTGCTCATTCCAGATTGCTCTCAGCCTCAACTAGCATCTCTGCCAGTTAAGGTGATTGCTCTGGTGAAGTGACCCAGTACTTCATTCCTGAGGAGTCAGACCCACTAATCAACAAGTTTTCTCAGGTTATGTCTGCTTCCTTGACCATTTGCCATCAAAATTGGGCAAAGGACAGGCTGGTGAATTGCCAACATGCCAAGGCATTCTTTCTTTTCCCTGTTATATAACATTAGCTGTATTTCTTTGTGACTATCAGGTACAATTATTCCTGCCAGATTCACAACTCCTTTCCTTATCTACTGACTTGTCACAAGAAGCTTAAAGTGAGCTGGCAGCTGTAGCTTAATATTTAATAGGGCTCTTATACTGTCTCCCAGTGGGAGTTTCCCATTTCTAGGAACCAGAATGTCTAGACCAACAAAGTCTGAAGTAGCAGGGACAGGATGCACAGATCCCCCAGTGGGTTATTGAGAGGGCTGATAAATAAGGCCACTAGTTTTCCTTGCCTTGTTTCCCAGACTCGTGTATTCAGTTTGTTGGCATAGTATCAAATAATGATCAGTGATTTAAGATGCATACTGTGTCCTGGAGGATGAAACTGTATATGTGTAGGGCATCTTCTCTAATCTGGCACCTCAGTGTACCTTCAAGAAACCATTCTGCTACTTTATCACATGGCAACTTCTGCACAAGGTCATATGTGCTAGGACCGGTGAATTCCACAGCGATATGACCATGGCTGCACTTTCTTTGCTGCAAAGTGTGTCCCTTTCTTCACGGTGATCCTATGTTGCATCCCATGTTGATGTATCAAACACTCTGCAAGTCACTGGTACTGGCGCTGGCTGAATCCCTGTGAGTAGGAAAGGCAAACCAGCTCCCGGTATATGAACAATTCCTGTCAAGGTGAATTGCTGCCATGTTTAGGATATAAGGGGTCCAATGAGATTGATTTGCAGATAAGGGACTGGTTGGTCTCCTCCTGAGAAGTTGCCATGTGAGATGCTCAGCAGTCTGTACAGCTGGTAACATCAGTAGCCAGATCAGTCTTAGTGAGTGGATCCCGTGCAGTTTGGCTCATGCTTAGCCTTCATTCCTGCCCCCATGGAACTCCATTTCTCTACCCATTGTTCCAGCCCAAGGTGACCCATGACATAACAGACTGATATCAACTGGCCAAGTCATTCTGTCTGCTTGATTGATTGATTAGTACCTCTTTTATAGTGGATGCTTTGTGATGGATATTAATATAGCACCTACTCTCGTAGATCCATCCTCTTCTCCAGACATCCTTGTCCCCAATCTTGTTATTTTCTTTTCCTGGAGTCAAGACCATCTAGCCATGTTACCATTCACTGTATGTGTATTCTTATCTGAGGCCACACTCTTTTCACATGGAGTGGATGACAGGCGAACCTCTAGAAGCTTTGTCATTGTGGAGATGTACTTTCACTGCTGTTTTTCAAGATTACACCTGAGTAAGATTTAGTTTAATAGCATTATATTTTTAACTGGTAACCACATGCCAGACAGGCTCATCTATTAACCAGCTACAGAATATTTTCACCTGAATCAGCTGAGAACCCCACATGGACATTCACAGTGGGAGCTGAAGGAGTGGTATCACTGCAACGGTGGTGGATAAACATGTCAGTCTGGTTTCCTGTGTCTTCTGCCACTTTCCTGCGCAATCCCTGATATACTATGTCCACCTTTGAATGCATGCAGGCTGAGCCTACCTTACCTTACAATGTGTCATTCTGGCCACTTTATCTCCTTGTCAGAGGGGCCGTCTCTACTAGGCCCAGAAGAAAAGATCTTGGTGTTACTCAACAGTATCCATTCCATCTGTGTATAAATTTTCACACAAATATAGTTTGTTATTTTGCATATTGTCTCCATGTCATTTGCAGCCACACAAATAAGAAAGAAAAGCCAACAGACTTGACTTTTCTATTCATAAAATCTTGATGATCAGAAAAAGGATAATTATTTCTATTTTTGTGTTTAAATACTCCATTTAAGCTACATTCTGTTCAAATATGTTCTTACCTACTTCTTAGCAAATCTATTACTTTGAAAGAATTAATATTCAAAAGAGGCAATTTACTATTTTAATTAAGCCTACTCTTAGAGTGAAGTCACTTTCTCTGAAAATAATTCCCTAATAATCCAAGGCAGCATCAGGAATCCTGCCGATGGTCTCTCATCCCACCCTGTGCCCTTTCACCCCATTGAATACCCTATTACAGCACACTGTAACTTGCCACAGCTAATGTCCTGAGGATCACAAATTCCAGGAAACATCCCCATGGTAGTATAAATTTGGGAGATTATGTATAGCGGATCTCCCCCTTGGAATCATTTTAATATACAAAAAATTTAATAGCCCTGAACTTGTTACAGAAATCCTTTAATGTTCTCAAATTTATTTCATCACTGAAAGCTTTCCTCTCTTCTCCCAAACAAAATTCTTTTTAATATGCTGGAGACTTTTGTGAAAAACTGGGTTAAATAATTTTAATCCAGGGAAATCAGACAATCCAGTTAATCTTTTTGATAAAACTTATTTATGAAAAAGAAAAACCCTTTAGAAGAGATTTATTCTATTCGGTTGCCGAAATTCACTGTAGTATTATAAGAAATACTAAGATTTTAAAGAAAAGCAAACTCAAAATGAAAAGTTAAAGTTATTTAAAAACTTATTTTGTTGTTTTACATTAATAAAAACTAAGTTTGGGGCCAGCCCCGTGGCCAAGTGGTTAAGTTCGTGCGCTCCACTTCAGCAGCCCAGGGTTTTGCTGGTTCAAGTCCTGGCTGCACACATGGCACTGCTCATCAGGCCACTCTGAGGTGACATCCCACATGCCACAACTAGAAGGACCCACAACTAAACATACACAACTATGTACCGAGGGGCTTTGGGGAAAAAAGAAAAAAAAAAGGCATGCTCAAAAAAACACGAAACTAAGTTTATTGAAAATCTTCTTATAAATATTCTATAGATCATGTAAGTTCAAGAACATAGAGAATATCCTCAACAAAATACTGGCAAATTGAATATGACAATATGGTAAAAAGATCAAACACCATGATCAAGTGAGATTTATTCCAGGGATACAGGGATGGTTCAACCTCCACAAATCAATCAATGTGATACACCACATTAACAAAATGAAGAATAAAAATCACATGATCATCTCATTAGATGCAGAGAAAACATTTGACAGGATAGAGCATCCATTTATAACAAAAACTCTGAGTAAAATGTGTATAGAAAGAAAATAACTCAACATAATAAAGGCCATATATGACAAACCCACAGAAACATCATACTCAATGGTGAAAAACTGAAACCTATCTCTTTAAGAACAAAAACAAGACAAGGATGCCCACTCATGTCACTCTTATTTAACACAGTATTGTAAGCCTTAGCCAGAGCAATCAGGCAAGAAAAAGAAAAAAAAGATCCAAATTGAGAAGGAAGAAGTAAAACTGTCACTAGTTGCAGAAAACACGATTTTATATAAGGAAAACCCTAAGAATCTACCAAAAAACTATTAGAAATAATAAACAAATTCAGTAAAGTTGCAGAGTACAAAATCAACCTACAAAAATCAGCTGCATTTCTATACACTAACAAAGAAATAGCAGAAAAAGAAATTAAGAATACAATCATGACAAAAAAAATAAAATACCTAGGAATAAATTTAACCAAAGAAGTGAAAGACCTGTACACAGAAACTATAAAGCATTGTTGAAAGAAATCTAAGAAGACACAAAGAAATGGAAGGATATTCCATGCTCATTGATTGGAAGAATTAACATAGTTAAAAATGTCCATACTTCCTGAAGCAATCTATATTTCAATGCAATCCCTATCAAACTTCCAACAACATTTTTCACAGGAATGGAACAAAGAATCCTAAAATTTATATGCAACAACAAGAGAACCTGAATAGCCAAAGCAATCCTGAGATAAAAGAACAGAGCTGGAAGTATCATACTGCTTGATTTCAAAGCTATAGTAATCAAAATATAGTGGTACTGGCACAAACACAGACACACAGATCAATGGAACAGAACTGAGAGCCCAGAAATACACTCACACATATATGGACAGCTAATTTTTGACAAGGTAGCCAACAGCATACAATGGAGAATGTCTCTCCAATAAATGGTGTTGGAAAAACTGGATAGCTACATGCAAGAAAATGAAAGTAGACCATTATCTTACACAATACAGAAAAATTAACTCAAAATGGATTAAAGTCTTTAATGTAAGACCTGAAACCATGAAACTTCTAGAAGAAAACATAAGCAATATGCTCTTCAACATTGCTCTTAGCAGCATCTTTTTGAGTACTATGTCTCAGCAGGCAAGGGAAACAAAAGAAAAAATAAACAAATGGGCTATATCAAACTAAAAAGATTCTGTACAGCAAAGGAAACCATCAACAAAACAAAAAGACAACCTAACAATTGGGAGAATATATTTTCAAATCATATATCTGATAAGGTGTTACTATCCAAAATATATAAAGAACTCATACAACTCCACAAATACAAAACAAACAACCCAATTAAAAAATGAGCAAAAGTTCTGAACAGACATTTTTTAAAATAAGATATATTGATGGCTAATAGGCACATGAAAAGATGTTCAACATCACTATTTCTTACAGATATAAGTCAAAACTACAATGATATATCACCTCATGCCCATCAATATTGATATAATCAACAGGAAAGGAAATAACAAATGTTGGAGAAGATGTGCAGGAAAGGAAAAACCTCATACACTGCCAGTGGGAATGTAAACTGGTACAGCTACTATGGAAAACAGTATGGAGGTTCCCCAAAAAATTAAGAATAGAACTACTACATGATCCAGCTATTCCACTTCTGGGTATTTATCCACAGAATATGAAAACATGGATGGGAAAAGATATTTGCACCCTTATTTTCAGTGTGGCATTATTCACAATAGCCAAAACTTGGAAACAATCTAAGTGCCCATCAATAGATGAATAGATAAAGAAGACGTGGAATATATACACAATGGAATACTACTCAGCCATAAAAAAGATGAAATCTGGCCATTTGTGACAATATAGATGGACCTTGAGAGTATTATGCTAAGCAAAATAAGGCAGAAGAAGTTCAAATACCACATGATTTCACTCATAAGTGGAAAATAACAACAACAACAACAAACACATAGATACAAAGAATAGATTGGTGGTTACCAGGGAGGCAGAGGGGAGAGAGGTGGGCAAAAGAGGTAAAAGGTCATATGCGTATGGTGACGGATGGTAATCAGTCTTTGGGTGGTGAACATGATGTAGTCTATGCAGAAATTGAAAGATGATGTACACCTGAAATTTATATAATGTTATTATCCAATGTTACCTCAATAAAAAAATAAAATAAAGAATAGAACTATTGAGCTGAAAGTATGGTACTTACACGAAATGTTTCTTCTACAAGATATGAGCTCCTTTAGATAATGGATTATGCCTAATTCATATTTTTTCGCCCTGCTTCTAGCACATTTCTTGGGCCACATAAGGCACATAACAAATTTTAGAATAATCATTTGCTTCACAAATACCATTTTGTATTCAAAATATTTTATTTTAATCTTTGAAGTTCTCACCTATTTAGTATTGTTCTTGAGGTACTTAATTAAGTCTTAATCATCCTTACATCCCCTTTGGCCTTTAGGAGTGCACACATCTGCTTGGAGAATACTTAACCAATATTTGTTGACTGAATAATTTAAACCGTGACGAGTTTGGGAACTCATCGTTAGAATTGCGGTTAGAAAGCCAGGCTGAATAATGTCAACAATTCTCCTGAATTATTGTGAAAAAACTCAGAGCTGAGCATATACAGTAAGATAAAAAGAAGAGAGAGAATATTTTAAGACTGAGGAAACTATGAGGAGCTCTCAATCAATTTTCATAGGAGACATCACAGCAAGGGTCAGGAAGCTGACGGAGAGAGCAAGATGTCAGAGAGTAATCAAGTACCTCAAGAAAAATACTAAATAGGTACTCAAGAAGAGTAAAATGTTGAGTAATAGTTGGGGCATAGATCTTGAGAGACAAAATTTTGCGATAAAATAAGATCAAGAGGCAAATTTTGGTACAGGAAGCAGAGGGCTGGAGAAATATCTGCAGCTCTCTGAGCACGGAGTATAAGGAACATGAAAACATCAGGATAATAATGCAATGAGTTTCCACAGTGTTTCTCTCTGACTGGCTTCTCTGACTGGTCAATTTAAAGCTGATAAACACAGGTAAATCTAGAAAAATCCTGTCACGTTGAGGGACAGTTTCTCTCACAGCTTATGTTATGGTATGGAGAAAACTGTGGGGAGTTGTATTCACTGTGATTTACTGTCTAGTTTATAGAAAAACTTTAGTTTTGAGCAGATGAGGAGAAAAGAAGTAGTGTGAATTTTTAAATTTCAAAGCCATGGGGCCAAACAGAAGCAAGAAGGTTGATTTTCTAAATGTTAAAAAGTTTCCACAGAAAAATAGGAAAGCTGAGTTTTGGTCAAGCCATTATTAGAAGAAGGAGAGAGTCAGCTAAACCGAGCACCTTGTATTTATAAATTAAGTATTAAAGTATCTTTTATAGTTCTAGCTCTTGCCAAGTTCTGTGGACTTTACCTCAGAAGCACATATCATTCGACCTGCATATCTCACTTCCAGATTCTTCAAAACTAATTTATATTCCAAAATGTTGTCAGATTAATTTTCCAAAAAACAGTATTTTTTAAATCACTTTTCCACTGAAAAACATTTGTGGCTTCTTAGTGACTGACATTTAAGGTCTTCCATGACCTGTGCCTGTCTAATTTATCATAGGTTCCTGTTCAACTCATTTCTTCTGACTTTATATTCAGGTCAATGCAAATTACTGCTTTCTCTTATTTATTTTCACTTTCCCATTCCATGCTTAACTCTCACTGTTCTACTCATCATTTTATTATATCCAATCCTCACTTAGTCTTCAAATACCATCTGAAAGCAACACTCTCCATGAAAATCCTATGATTATGAAAGTAACAGTTTTATGGCACTCACTAATTTGTGGTCAAGACTTACCAACTTTAAGGAAATCATGTCATGTTTCCTTAAATCTGAAATATCTATGACTGCTGTCCATTTTGCATCTGCCATAGAAATCATCACAGGACCTTGCCAGTACTATGTTAGTTGTAAAATTATGGCAAATAAATAAGTGCTCAACTCAAAAACAATTTGACTTTTAACTCTGTATAACTGTCTTATATCCTGCATAATTACTGTTCATTCTGTTAATAATAAAGAGCTATATATTTCAAAATGCCTTATCTTCGATTATCAGTTAATGACTCTCATAAAACACTGTGAGTACTCTGAGATGAAGAGTGAAGACCTGTAGAGGATTACATCCCCAGACTTACAGTCTCTCTCCATCTATCATACTATGTTCAACAACGTCAGCACTTGGTAAATGTTGTTGAATGACTGCATGAATGAATCTACTGTCTACCATGTCTAATGAACAAGGATATCATCTCACAGAATCTGACCCAAATTATACCAAGAAAGCTCAGAGTGTAACTAAAATATCTGGCTAAATAATTTAAAATATTTAAAAAAATTGATATTCAAATTCTTCTCTTGTAGAACACTGGTTCTATAATATTTATATAATGCTGTTCTATTTCTAACCTAGTATAATGGTAATAATTTATAAATTTCCAAAAATATTATCTTAACATAGAGACTCTCCTAATTTTTCTTTAATTATTGGAAGCTACTCATATATTTATGAAAATTAGTGCTAGCATATGACAAAACTAATCAACATATAGTATATGATAAATCTAATGGAAAAGTTATAAGATAACCAATCAATTTAAGTTGAAAAATTTCATTCCCCTACTCTCATTAATAAGATCTTGTTCATCCTGTGATTTATTGCCTAAAAATAATAGTTTCTTTTAAATTATAATAATGTTAGAAAATTTTGTGATAGAGTTGTATACATATTCCCTAATTTCACGGCATTTAGCATTGATTATAGTATTCCACAAATGCTTGAGATCTCAAGGTCCAGGCATCCAAACAGGACTGAGATTCACTGACATTCAGGAATTTTTACATAAATCTTTCCTTTTCTCTTTTGATACTATCATCCTTTGGTTATGAAGACTCAAAACATTGACATTTTTATCTTCCCTCCCTTTTCCCATTTTCTTTCTTTTTAAATTTCAGTAAATCTTTAGAATTATCCCTAACTCTTTAACTCCAATATCACCCACTTAATTCATATCTTTATGAGTTCATATATAATATACTATAAAAGATATTTCTAATTTATCTTTACTTTTCTTCTTTGTTCTTGGTAAGTTCGTTCTTGCTAATTTTGTAGCTCTAAAATTCTTGAAAGTACAAGTAAAATTCAAGAATATACAATGTAATCTTTTCTGTTCATTAAGATTACACCACATATATATGACATCATATCTGTCTTCAGGTTTGTATTAGTATCTTTCTCTGATGCTTTCCCTTGCATTAGTCATAGGATTGACTGCAATTGATAGGAAATAAAAAATATTAGTTGTTTGAATAAGAGAGAAGTGTTATTATTTCTGATATGAAACTCTAGACATGGGTAGCCCCAAACTAGCATGGTACTCCATTACGTCATGGACCCAAGCATCCTGCGTTTTGATTTTGTGTGCTCTTTGCCTCTATTCCCAGGAAGACCTCATTGTCTGAGGTGACCAGCTCAGCAGAGGCATTCAGTCTACATTTTAGCCAGCAGACAGAGAAAAAATGGAAGAAGCAAAGCATCAATGGTCTTTTTAAGGATATTTCCAAGAAGTTAGGAAATCCATTTCCATTTATAAGACATTGACCATCACTGAGTGACTTGGTCATGCCAAGTGGAAAGAGAATCTGGGAAAGATGTCCAGCTAAAAATAAAAAGATCAATTATCATAGAAGAAGAGTCATTTTGACGATGGGGTCAATTAGAAATCTCAGTGGTTTAGAGGAGGAAAAACTCTCCTTTACTCTTTTAGGGTCTCCAGCTGGGCCTAAGAATTAAACTGACTTAAGGCAGATTAACAGGAGAAGAACATATAAGTTTTATTAAAATTTTTACGTGTACATGGGAGCTCTTATAAGAGAAATAAGACTAGAAGAAGTGACTAGAGAAGAAAGTCTTGGTACCATTTAGAGAGAGAAACAAATTTGTAAAGGATTGAGAAGATAGAGGGGCTGGGGCTGGGGCAGTACATTGTGAAGAAAGTACAAGGAAGACAAGGGTTAGTTTAACAAGTTTTGTTTGTACGGATTTTTCTCAGCCTCTATTCCTCATCTCTGGAGATAAGAATGTCTTCCTTGCTCCTGATACAGAGAAGGAACCTTTCATAGGGCAGAGGTATCTCTTGCTTTTGAGAATAAGAAGGAGGTAAGAGTGCCTTCTTGCATCTGCTGTTTCTCAAGTGCCCTCAACTAAAAATAATCAATAAGCTCAAATGGCATATTTTGGGGTAACATGCTGTGAATTCATTCAGCAACAAACATGCTTTGCTTTTCTCATAAAATTTTTATTCTTACTGAAAGTTCCATAGCCCTCAGATGGAGATAAATGAATACAGGGGTTAGTCATGAAATTGACTTAAAGCAAAGTCAGAAATTCATCAAAATGCTTTGGCTTGAATCACTTCATTTCAAAAAATGAGGTTATTTGGCTAGATAATCTCTAAAATAGCCATTTCTAAAATACTATGATTCTTTAACAATATCACCTTTGACATTTCAACCCAGACTTGACTCTGTTTTTTTTGACTCCCTAAATACTTGTATCCTTACACATATCATTTACCTGGAAATTATATCATTTTTAAAGTTCCCATATTATTTAATATGTGATCATCTAGTTTTTATGAAAAGAAAATCTGCTAAGTACAGGAATTTATTTAAATTGTCTATTAAACTAACTAATAGTATTTGTTCATTCACAAATATGTCTTGACCATTCAATATGTTCTAATTACTTTCTAAAACTATAGAAGTGAAAGCAAAACAAACTAGCCTTTGTCTTCACAGAAATTACCTTCCAGCTTTGAGAGGCGACAGTAGATAGCTATGAGGGAGAGCAAGTGATAGAGAGGTTCCATAAAAGTTAAGGATAAAGATGCCCTGAGAGGGTGACAGTTGAACATAGACCTGAATTAATCAGGTGTATTATTGAAATAGATTTCTGAAGGAAGATCCATCCATCTAGGCTCAGGGAACAGCAGATATAAAGGCTTTCAGTCAAGAGTGGACCTAGTAGGAGTATTATAGGAAGAGGTGAGAAAGATAGTGAGGGCCATGATCTTATAAAGCCTTTTAGTTTAGATTTAACTCTGAGAGAGATGAGGAATCATTGAAAATTTTTGAAGAAAGGAGCAAAATATTTGGAAATAACAAGTCTATATCAGGATTTCTCTAACTTGGCATTACTGACCTTTAAGCAGATAATTGTGGGCAGCTGTCCAATGTTTTGTGAGAGGTTTAGCAGCATCTCTGGCCTCTACCCACTAGACAGATGCCTGTAACACTCTCACCCCTCATTGCAACAAGCACAAGGTTTTTCCAGGCCATTGCCAAATATTCCTTGGGCCACCTCTGTTGAGAACCACTCAGTTAGGACATGTGAAGAAAATAAATTTTGCTGATCAAATATTGTTGTTAATGTCATCAAATCAATTCTGACTCATAGCAAGCCTGTGCACAGCAAAGCAGAACCCTGCCCAGTCTTTTTGTGCCATCCACTAGCCTTCTGGCACTCTATCTCACATTGCTCCACTGCATAGGGCTTTCACAGCTAATTCTTTTGGAAGTGAGTGGCCAGGTACTTCCTTCTACTCTGTCTTAGTCTGTAAGCTCCATTGAGACCTATCCACCATGAGTGACCCTGCTGGCATTTGAAATACTGGTGGCATAGCTTTTAGCATCCCAGCCACACACAGCTGCCACAGTCTGACAACTGACAGATAAGTGGTGTGGTTCCCTGACAGGGAAACGAACACAAGCCTTGGCAGTGAGAGTGCTGAATCAACCATTAGAGCACCAGGTCTGGTTGGATCAAATCTGGGAGCAGAGAAATCAATTAGAATTCTACTTGAAAGTTTTAGGTGAAGAATGGTGGTGTTTTAGTTAAAGTAGCGTGGTGGAAATGGTGAAAAAGGGCCAGATTTGGATTTTTTTTTGAGGAAGCTCTTCCTTGAGCTAACATCTACTGCCAATTCTCCTCTTTTTGCTGAGGAAGATTGTCCCGGAGCTAACATTCATGCCTCTCTTCCTCTACTTTATATGTCGGATGCCTGCCACAGCATGGCTTGACAAGTGGTGTGTAGGTCCACACATGAGATCCAAACCGGTGAACCCCAGGCCAAGGAAGCAGAACGTGCAAATTTAACTGCTGCACCACCGGGCTGGCCCCTACCAATTTAGATATTTTTATAGAAAGGCCAAAAAAAGTTGTGAATGATTTGATTGTAATATGCTATAAAACTAGGGAAGCCATATAACAGGAAAGAGAGAAGGAAAAGAATGCTAAGTTGGCAATTAAGAGCAAAGAAAACATCATTCCCATCTGCAGATGTTTGAAATCTGAATTGTGGGAGAGAAACTAGCATTGCTGGAGGTATTTTCAGGGATAGCTGTGTCCTTGAGGATAGTTGAGATACTAATTAGGAAAAGAAGATGAGGGAAACAAAGGAGTGATGGGGTTTCCTGAAGACTCAATGGAAAGTTTGGGGATTTAGAGATGTTTGTGAAGGTGTCTCATGTTGGGAGGGGCACAGAGCTATATGGGGATGATATCTGCAGGGATAAGGGATTACCTGGGAGTGTAGGGCTTCTTGAAATATAGGAAACATCAGAATAAGTAAAAAAAATCTCGGAGGCAAATTATGGTGGTGAAGCTAAAACTGTGAGGTTGAGGGGGCAGAATCTTACCAGTAACTCATACAGCTTGGTCATGCTGGTAGTATTAAGGTTAAAATGTTGAGGCTGGCAAAGTACAGTGTCACCAGGAAACATGTACGCTTTTTTGGTTACATTGGCAGGCCTTTCCACCACAGATTTTCCTCCAAGGTTTATGTTAAACCAATTAGCTAACTGTGACTCATCAATTGGAAAAAAATTAATACAATTATTTTTAGATTCCTAATTAAAATAATAATTTTTTAATAATTTAAGAGAAAAGGATATAGTATTTTAAAAACTCATTAATCACGCAAATTTGAATAATTATAACCAATTATAAGTACATTCAACATTAGAAGCCACAATAACTCACATTATTAATATTTAACATGACAACTACAAAGTTATCAAATACCATGCAGGATTTTTTTTTGTCTTTGGTTTTACAAGCAAAGGAGGTCAAGGTTTAAATGAGTAGAATAAATTGATTTTAAGCTCCAGCTCTTCCAAGGAAAGTGAAACCTAATTAAGTATAACAGCTACAGCTTTAGACAAATGTAAAACACTCAGTAGAAATTTTGACAAAAATGTATTTGCCACAAATTGGATGTAGCTATGATGTGTGGAGATGGAAAGAAATGTAATGAGCTGTTAACAGACGTTTTTAACCAAGGAAATATGAATTGAATTTGGCCATGTTTTCCCTCTGTTACAATGAGTTATACAAGAGCTGGTAAAGCAGATGAAGTACAGTTGTATGGCAGAAAGTAGACATTAAATTATGTGTACCAGTGAGAAAAGCTACTTTTAAACTCCAGTGAACTGATTCAAAGACTCTTTCTTTCTTTCTTTCTTTTTTGCATATGGAAGAGAAATGGCTTTCTAGAGAAGAAGTAAAACATTTTGCCCCAGACCAAGCCAGGCAATTCCAATTGGCACACAGACCAGAGTGATTTGGAAAGAACAGAGTTGGATGAAAGAGCAGACATGAAGCATTTATAGCCTCATGGTTTATCCCACTTTTAGTGCATTTGCTCTCATCAAAAGCAAATTTAGTTAACCCAGGTTTTTATTCAGATTTAATTTAAGTAATAAGCGTGCTCCAAATAAGCAGTAAGAGGAATTTTTCCAAGCCGATTTTAAGTACAACTGAGAATTCAGTTTTGTTTTTAGAAAGGAAATTTATTCGTATCTCCTTAAAAAGCTGTATAAGTTAATTTTTTTGACTTTTTATTTTGAAGTAATTTTAGATTTATAGAACAGCAAAAATAGCAGGGAGGTTTTCCATATACCACTTCACTCACCTTCCCCTAATGTTATCCACTTAAAAAACCATGGTACTATTATCAAAACTAAAATATTGGAGGTCCAGTGTCAAGATGGTAGCATAAGCGGACTCTGAACTCACCTCCTCCCACAGACACAACTAATTTACAACTACTCTTGGAACAATTATCCCTGAGAGAGAAATGAAAACTGGATAAAAAGAATCCCCACAACAAGGGACAGTGCTGTCTGAGGTGGAAGAGGCAGACATTCCTTTCTGGAGAGGGAAAAGCCACTGTCTAGCTGTGTCGCTTCAAGGCCAGCCAAGAGCAATCTTAAGGTCTGAAGCTTTTCCAGATCATTTCCTGGGGATCTGAGCAGGAGAGCTTTACCACAATATGCAGCTTTTGGACTCAGCACAACCGAGACAAGTGTCATAATATCTGACTTTGCTCGCTATTAACAACGACAGGGAATACCCCCAGGAAAGCTATCAGACATAAAGGGAAAAAAAGCCTGCCGTTATAGGGCACACACACAAATTCATTCATTTCAGAAAGCAACCTAAAATCACCAGAAAGAAAGGTGCACAGTCCCTTGGTGTAAAGAGAGACTCACTTGATGCTCTGGGAGCATCTCAGCAAGAGGGCAGACCACCCCAGGCTGGGACCACCTCCCCGAAGACTGAGACATTTGTGGCAGCCATTATTGTGACCTAGTACAGGCAGGCTGATACAGACTCTGTCAGATGCCATTGGAGTTATTCCCAAGGCCTGGTGTGCAGTGGTCTGCCACACCCACTAGAGCACTGATTTAATCCAGGGCAGGCAGTCTACTCTAGGGAATGGCCCTACGCAACTGCAAGCCTTCTAGCAACTCGTGGGCCTGCATAGGCAGGGTGTGTGGAACCTCTGCAGTGGAGTGACTGAGTCTGCCTCTGTGGGGCAGGGCATGCATGAAGGGCAGGCCTGCATTGGTGGAGTGTGTAAGCCCTTTGCAGCATGGAGAGTGGGCCTACTTCAGTGGGTTGGGACATGTGCATGGGGCAGGATTGTGTTGACTAGCTCTGTAGACCTACAGGCAATGGGGCATGTCAGCAGCAGCACGCTTGTGCTTCTCAAAGAGCCACATAGAGGATAGGCCCCACCTTTCAGTGCCAGAAACAACTGGGTTCTCCCATGCTTGGGGCCAGTCCCACCCAGCTATACTCCTGAGAGAGCTGACAATGGCCTTGCAGGCCAGAGGCCTACAGGAATTGTAAGCTCCTAAGCCTAACAACCAGCCATGCTGGGGGCTTACTCACCTAACAGAAAAACTGGAATAGAAATGTGTTATTAGACCTTGCAGCCAACTGTGTGGAGGCTCCCGAGACCCAATAAAGTCACTGTAGCAATTATAGCAGCCATACACAGCTAAGCATTACAATCAGCTGGCCAGGGGAAGAGCCTAGCTTCCCCAAGCACCTGCAGTATGAGCAACCCTGCCACAACAGAAAGACACACATAGCCAACACAGGGGACACTCCTAAGACATTTGGAATAGGTGATGAGAGGGAAGCACACTGCTGGGCCTCTTAATGCATCTACTATATAAGGTCACTTCTCAAAGATCAGGAGACGTAGTTGATCTACCTAATACATAGATAAAAGCACAGAGAAAGAGGCAAAATGAGGAGACAAAGAAATACATAATACAATACTTGGTCCCTCTTCATGGGCAATCCTCCTCACTCTTTCTCTATCCACCAGCCTAGTGTAGAGGATGATGAGACTTTAGAATATGTTGAAACCATGTGAAGAAAAATTGATGGGTTTGCTGAATGATTACCCGGACCACACATCCCCACAGTGTGCACTGGCCCAGGAGAGAAAGAGGAGGCACACGTTTCAACTGCTTTACATCACTGGGTTTTGATATTTATCTGTTTTAGCATCCAACTATAGTAGCAATGATAAAAAAAAAACAGACTTTCTCTTAACTTTAACTAAAAGGCTTCTAAGATTTTACCATAAATTATATCTTTGCTTCAGGTTTCTGTCATATTTTTGTGTAAATTTCTGAAACCCTTAGTTACCAAATAATTTTTAATATGAATAGTTGCTAAATTTTATTCAAACCTGTTTTGGATTCTCCTGAATCTCCTGAAATGATTTTAGGTTGTACCAACTTTAAAAATCTCTATTCTTGATGAGTGAAATTGTCCATTTATATGTATGATTGCTGATGGTTTTCGGTTTTCTCATGTTCTCTCATTTTCTTTCAGCGATTTTTCTAGGTTTCTTTTGGTGGGGTGGTAGGGGGAAAGCCTAAGAGAGAAGTATAGTAAATATCTTATAGCTTATATAGTACTGGCCAACATATTGTTAAAAATTAAAATAATTTTCATATGGTCCTCATTACGTAAGCATTAACGATTTGATGAGTACAATTCTGAGGCTGTTTAGAATATTTTTTCTTTGTCAAGCTAGACGTTATCTTAGTAAAGAGTCATAAATATTACATAAATATAACTAAAATATATATTTATTAAAATACGAGACAAATTACACTTTTTAAAAAATTCCATATTTAAGATAAAATTACCAAGACATTTTCACTCTACAAAAAGATTTTTATTTTTTATTTAAGTGAATTCAATTTAGAAAGCTCTTATAAATTAGCATTTGACAATGGGTATCTGTTAGATTTACAAACAATTTCTCATCAAAATCCAGATTTCAATGAATTTGAATAAATAAAATCTGATAATTCTGGGACCATATCTCAGTATTAAAATAACTTGCTGAGGTTGAGTTCCGGTTTCCATTCTACATTTTGCCACAAATCTCCCTAACTTCTTCCAATATTTACAAACTGGCTCATGTATTTCAGTTTCCTTTTGGAAATCTCTAGACGTTCGCATGTCTGATGCTTGATGCAGAGGGTACATGGGAAAGTGACTGTTAGGACGTCGTAAAGGACAACATAAATGCGGCCACTTGGTTTTATTGTTTGTTTTATTTTGCTTTGTTTTTTAATACTACCCAGTGAAAAAGAAAGACAAGCTATTTATAACTAGCAACTGTCACAGTCATCATAATTAAAACATTTTATTACACTAATTTCTGATAAAATTCCATTTAATATAGTCCTCTATTTACTTTTAAGCAATTTATAAAATTATCTCCTGACAGAAAACAGCCAGCTGGGGATGCAATTAAAATGGAAACAGCAACTGAGTAAAAATTACCTCCCTCTATTAGCCAGCGCTGATATGCTTTCCAGGCCCTGCCGCTTACAAAAGGCTGCTGTAAAGATCAAAGACACTTGACCAATGACCTCTAATTAAAAAGAAGTATAATGTTACAGAAGACAAGTTTAGCTTTTCAAAGTAATCTATTTAAAAATCTAAGTTATAATTAATGGGCCAAATGCCCAACATCCCAAGGTTTATCACCTTAAGGTTTTAAAGATGATACCATCCCAAAAGTTTTCTAAAGGCACACAAAGATATATTGAGAAATACATAAAAAAAAAAAGAGAAAGCCAGCCCCACTGGTCTAGTGGTTAAGATTTGGCTCTCTCACCGCCACAGCCTGGGTTCATTTCCCTGTCAGGGAACCATACCGCCTGTATGTTGGTTGTCACACTGTGGTATATGATGTTGCTGTGATGCTGAAAGTTATGCCACTGGGGTTTCATTAAATACCATCAGGGTCACCCATGGTGGACAGGTGGCAGCTGAACGTCTAGACTAGGACAGACTAGGAAGAAGGACCTGGCCACACACTTCAGAAAAAATTGGCCATGAAAACCCTATGAATAGCAGTGGAGCATCATCTGATAACGCACCCGCAGGTGAGAGGATGGTGCAAAATACTGGGCAGGGTTCCCTTCTGCTGTACACAGTGCCACTAGAAGTCAGAATCCACTCAAAGGCACTAATAAAACAAAATAAAAGAATGAATTGTGTTTGAAAAACTCTTCATGTAATAATAAATATTATATAAATAGCAACAGAAGCAAATCAAGATATACTTTTAAACCAAAAATGGCTTATAGAAAATAATTTTTGTACTCATCTTTTACACTGTTGTACCTTCAAGACACTTCACTCATTTTCTTATTGACGAAATGGACATACCAAGAGTCTCCACCTCATAGTATTATTTTGAGGATTGGATGAGCATAATGAGTTTAAAACATTAAAACAAGATCAGTGTTAATATAAGGGCTAGACTAAAAAATAATTGAATTCAACCAACATTAGTTGAGCATTTTTCTACACTTGAGAGCTATAACTATGAATAAAACAAAGTCAGACAGACAATAAATAAACTAGGAGACACATGGATACAGATATTAATCAAAAAACCATGGAATTATGGCAAAGGACAGAGGGGCTGTGAGGTTGAGCATTGTTATTTTATCCAGGGCAGCTGAAGAATGAATAACTCAGTGTAGTACTGGGAAAGTGACACAAGGGACATGACAGAGAGTCATGCAGTCATCTGTTAGATGAGCCTTCCAGGTAGAGGGAACAGCCTGAGCACAGAGAGGGAAGCTGGAGGATAGCTGAAGGGACCAAGGGACAGCAAGAAGGCCAGTGTGGCTGGAAAATAGCAAGATGATGTAGAGTGGAGGGCGATGAGGTTAAAAATTGGCCAAATCATGTGGGGACTTTTCTAGAGACTCTGATTCGTATTCTGAGTAAGAAAGGAAGACCATTTTCCTAGTTGTAACAAAGGTATTGTACAAAACTAGATCTATCAGTTAACTTCTCGTGGAACTTTTGAGATTTAGTATTTAGTTTAAATGGAACAACTCACTGTAGGCAACTTTCTGTTATCTAGGATAAAACATCACTATGCTCTAGCAACTATTTAAAAATAAAAAGTAGAGGAAACTGATCTTGAGCCCTTCCCTCTAGCCTCAGGGACACATGAAGATCGGCCCTTGGTTGTATTTCTTTTGTAATAGTAACATTAAGGACTTTTTACCACATCCAATAATTACTCAATAGCTAATTCATGAATTAGCAAGCACAGATGAATCAACATAATAATAATTTAGAGGAATTTCTCAATAAGAGCCAATAAATAATAAATGAATTTCCATATGTAATAGGTTCATAGATATTTATTACCAGATATTCCAAAAGGCTTTTGATTTAAAATTGAGCAATCAATATGCATTGAATACATAGTTGTTAATTATACAACATCCTAACTAAGTATTGCAGATGTGATGGGATGAGTAGCGACCACAAAGATGTCTGGGCCTAATTCCTGGGATCTTTGCTGAATATGTTACCTTATATGGCAAAAAGGACTTTATAGTATGATAAAGTTAAGTATCTTGAGATGTGAAGAATATCCTGGATTATCCTGATGGGCCCAATATCAGCACAAGTGTCCTTCTAAAGGGAGAAGGAGGTTCAGAGTCAGAAGGCTTGGAAGATGCTACGCTGCTGGCTTTGAGTATGGAGTTTGGGACCATGAGCTAAGGAAATGTGGGCTATCTCTAGAAGCTAGAAAAGGCAAGGAAATGGATTCTCCTGTAGAGCCTGAAGAAGGAACCTAGCCCTGCAGAAATCTTGGCTTTAAACTTTCTGACTTCCTGGAGAAAGTCAAGTATCGTAAGATTTCACACATAAAAGTGGAAGATACAAACAACAGCAACAACAACAACAAACACATAGATACAGAAATTTTAGATTGGTGATTACCAGAGGGGAAGTGGGAAGGAAGAAGGGCAAAGGGGTAATAGGGCACACATATGGTGATGGATTAGTCTTTGGGTGGCGAACATGATGTAGTCTACACAGAAATTGAAATACAATGATGCATACCTGAAATTTATAAAACGTTATAAACCAATATTACCGCAATAAAAAAAACCAAAGTAAAAACTTAAAATAAATTTTAAAAAAGTTTTCTGACTTCCAAAACTGTAAGATATTAATGTTGTTTTAAGCCACTACATTTTTGGTAATTTGTTACAACAGCAATAGAAAACCAGTATAGCAGGTAAAGTAAAAGTTCATCATTGGATTTTCTCTGTTTCAAGGTTTGTTTTCTTTTTTCTTCTACTTTAATCTAATGAAAGAAGTATGATTATTTGCATGGAAAACTCAAAACAGAACAAAAATGTTAATCCACTTTCCTTATCTGTAAATGATGAGAGTTGAAATATTAATCTCTATTAACTCTGAAATTCTATTATTCTAATGTTTCCCTTTTATTGATAACCTGAAGAAGTATAACTATTCTGCCTCTTCTAGTTTTGCTTTAACTACCCAAATTTAGAATACAATTATAAGGACTGATAAAATATTTTACTTTTAAATATTCTAACATCAGCTTCTCTCAAAATATAGGAATTCAGTAAACATTTCTGGAATAAACAATTACATTAAAATGTACCAACGCTCCAAAGCCAATATTCCACAAACCAAACCCACCTTTTGCTCAAACTCATTTGTTTCCTCTGTCTTCCTTAATTTCTCCTAATTAAACTTTCAATCTTCTAGTTTTCAAGAAATTATTTATTCCCAAGCATCTATTTCCCACAGATAAATTATTTTCTCAAGTCAAACAATACAAGGCTATATTTAATTAGAATTACAATATACGTGTACTTTGAAATCAGCAGCAAATTAAACTGCCTAAATGAAGGAGAAAGTGAAATTAACTAAATTCTCATAGAAAAATGTGATCTCTTCAAGCTTTACTTTCGCAATAAGCTAGTGAAAATAATGTCATTAAGATGCATAAATGGTTTAATGATTATCATCTTTTATCATAAAATAATTTGGCCACACAATATGTAGGCATGCAGTTAAAGGGGTAGATAGAGAAATTTTAGGCAGATCACATGAAATATATGATGAGAACTAAAATAGTCTATACTTTATTTTCTATGAATAGGGACATGGTCAACATTTTTGAACCAGGCTATTTAAAATATCAGCAAATTGGCTTCAAAAATATACACAATATCTATAATTTAGAATATATCTTAATTTTCATATCTATGAAAAATTGAAGCCAATGTGTATATATATTTGAATATGTTTGTAAAATCAATCTGGGTCATGAGCAGAAGTGTCCAGTAGTATAAAGCCTACCCAAAAGGCTCCAGGGAATAATCATCTGTAGTTTAGGCTTCCTAAAAGTGGTTTTATTTCTAATGGAAATATTTGAGCACAGACCATGCTAGTTTGCTTCAGTGTACAAAGAGCATTCTGCACTGGAATTACTCATTTCCCCCAAAAGTTCATGTTCAAATGAACTCGAGGACTCACTTGATTATTCACAAAGTATTACCTCAATTAAAACCCTGAAAGTCACAGGAAAGAAACCTGAATATCTTCTGTAAGTCGTTTATATCCGTCAGGAATACATGCACTATCCCTTGGAACTCAGATTTTCAAGGACCTTCAAAAATGGCTGAGTCCTGGGGGCCAGCTTGGTGTCACAGCGGTTAAATGCACACGTTCTGCCTCAGAGGCCGTGGTCCACTGGTTTGGATCCCGGGTGCGGACATGGCACTGCTCATCAAGCCATGCTGTGGCAGACGTCCCACATATAAAGTAGAGGAAGATGGGTGTGGATGTTAGCTCAGGGCCAGTCTTCCTCAGCAAAAAGAGGAGAATTGGCAGCAGATGTTAGCTCAGAGCTGATCTCCCTCAAAAAAAAAAAAGATATGTGAGTCCTGGAAAAATAGTTATTGACTTTATAATTTAATAAAAGTCTTCAAAGATATCAAGAAGTATCTTGTACCTATAAGATATAGCAGATGATATTCAGGTGCTGCATATTTATCTGTTAATAAAAACAAGTTTAAACAAGAAGAAAGTGAGCTGCTTGTTCTTAACAAAATATGGTAATTTCAACATGGCATAAATTTTTCATTATTTTTATAGCCAAATTTGTATCCTGATTGTTGGATGCAGCAAATAATCAGTTTCTGTGGTGGAGGGTAAAACCTCTAAAGGCAAGCAGTTCCCATAGCCTTTCAAGGCCATCTGCTTTATCTAGTGCCTCACGGGCATCTTGCATTGTGCACAGTTTTTTAAAGAATAGCTATTAGCATCACTCAGAGAGCAGTGTTCCTCAGAACGAAAACTTGGTAGTACAGCGAGTGCTCTGTGTTTTTCCTAGAGGTACACACTTTACTACACAGATGCACATGCATGTGTGGACGTGTCTGTTTTCCTACAAGCAGAATTACCTAGATTTTACCTGCTAATACTGAGCCCCTGACACAGGGCCTGGTGTTTATTGGACAACCCACAAACTTAGTGAATGAATTAGAGGTGGGCTTTATATTCAGGCGAGCTGGGGTCTACTCTCACTTCAACCTAGTTATATGACTATAGTCAATTAAAATTAATTATTGATATTAAAACACACTTTCTGTCATATAACAACTAAAAATATTTATCAATCTGTTGTCAGTTCACCGATTTATACATAATTCCATAGATTTATGGACTATAAGAAATGTAAGAGATAAATGAGAACTTGGCAGGTATTTATTATAACACTTCATTTCCAGGTATTTCATCTGCTGCCCAGAGATCATGTGGATTGTCTCCATTTCCCAAGGGTCTTATCTTGGGATAAGTGGAATATAAAATTTATTACAAAACATAATTTAATAAACTTGGTCATACTGCATTTTATAGTGTATGGTATAACTATTGCTGATTAACCTGGGAAATGTTAATTTATTTTTTAGAAACTGAAAATAAGTAGGAAATTATAAATAGAAATACAGAATTAATGAACATATAAGTGATTAGTGAGTTACTAATTCATTCATTAATGAAGATGTAATTTTGTAATAATTACACATTAAGGTATTATCTAGAGAATTACTGGAATTTGCCCAAGAACAAAAATACAATTGTATTATAAAAAATTAAATGTTTTCTCTTGGCTTTGCTTATTAAAATCATTATAAATATTTGTTTTGTTTTACTCACTGAAGAAAACAGAAATACCAGGGTTTGGATATTGGTAGTAAAATCTGTGGTTCAGGAAGTTATATTGGCTTTAAAATAAGAGAATTTTTTTTATTGACTTTAACATTTTATATTGGTGTTAATTCATTAGCAATTTTTTTATATTGACTTTAGTTTCAAATTAGTACACTTTATGAGGCTAATAGGAATATGTATTTAAAATAAATTCCTTTCACTTTTTCTGAGATAACCTAATGCATTATTGGCAGGATTAAATAGATGAAAGAGAAAGAATCAAATAAATATGAAAGGCAATAATGCTAAAATATGTCTACTTGGATGAGACAAATCGTGACTACGCTACTCAAAAGATACTTGGAAACTGACATTAATTTACAGGTAGACAACTTGGGTGATGAAAAACTACTAATAAGGATTCATATTCTGATATGGCATTCAAATTAAGCGTGCACATAGCCATGACCCGGCAATTGCACTCCAGCATGTGTATCTCAAAGGAAATTCTCAGAGGTCGATAAGACAACATGAAAAAGTTATTTATTGCAACATTACCTTTTGTTGTGATTAGTTAGAGGCAAACTACTTATCCATCTGATAGACTGGATAAGTTTTACATGGAATATTATTCAGTAAGAAATAATAATGGATTAAATATACACATAGCAACATGGTTGGATCCAATATAGTACAGTCCTTACTGGGAAAAAAAATGAAACAGATGGCAAATGTGTGCAGACATACATATATACATACACACATACGTGTGTATATGTGTATGATTTACCTAAATAAAAAGTATGCAATATTTCTGTAAGAATACATAAAAACAAAAGATATATATTAAACAAAATGCATCGATAGATTGATTTCAGATGTGTGAGAGCCAGAAGAAAATAGGAGAGGGGCATGGGACAAAGAAATTATAAAATAAAAATAGAAAGCTACTTTTCAGAGATTGATAAAAATGTACCATCAATTTAGGAATACAGTTAACTCAACCACCTGTTGCAGGTTTTTATAAAAAACAATTATCATTTATAGACAAGTGATATCAATTCATTTCTTAAATCTATATTTATTATGCTCTCGGCATGTGTTATATCTCTTTTTAGATGCTAGCAATAGAGCAGTGATTGATAAACAAAAGTAGAACTTGCATACTAATATTTAACATAATCAATATTTGAAAGCTAGGTTTTATATAAAAATTATTGGAACCTTGAAATGGGAAATTTAAGATTTTTCCTTGTTTATAAAATTATTATTATTATTATTTTTCTGCTTTATATCCCCCAGTCCCCCTGGTACACAGTTGTATCTCCTAGTTGCAGGTACTCCTAGTTGTGGCATGTGGGACGCCGCCTCACTGTGGCCTGATGAGTGGTGCCATGTCCACACCCAGGATCCGAACCAGTGAAATCCTGGGCTGCCATAGCGGAGTGTGCAAACTTAACCGCTCGGCCATGGGGCCAGCCTTTATAAAATTATTTTTAAAGATGAGACCCATTATGAAAGTAAAGATCCTGGCCAACAGAGAATATTAAAGTAGACCTAGAATATGAACTTTTGGAGCCAGGCAATCAATAAATATTTTTTGAATGTTTGAATAATTTAACCACTCCACTTTTAATTATAGACACTAACTACGCGTTTGAAAAGGCCAAATTGGTAAATCTATGACAAACTCTGACGATTTAAGTTCACTAAATTGAACTGAATTCAATAAATTGGGAGGCAAACTTCATTTTACCTATATAATATAGGAATTTAACTCCATAAAAGAAAAATCAGTTCAAGATACCCAAAAGCTGAAGTCGATTCAAAGAAAATTATTTCCCATTAAGAGTTTTGAGCTATTGACTTGCAGCTTCAGAGAAAAGAGAGCGGGCATTTATGACAGACAATAAAAGCAATTACAATGAGGACTCTTTGCTTTTTAACTATACTTTTAATCTTCAGAAATTTTACAGTAAATGAAACGTTTTTCTATGAGTTCTTTATGATATGAATAATATGAAAAAGACAAAGTTCAGAAGTAGCTTTCTGCTTTGCTATAAAGGTTTGCTGAGCTCAGAGTTAAGGATTGACTCAATAGTGCTAAGCTTAATATTTACCGTCATTTCAATGCATCTTGAAATTTACAAAAGCACTGATCAATTCAATCATAAGTAAAAAGAGATGAGGTTGAATATCGCATAAGACTGCATTCCAGCAAATCTCTTTAGGCAAACCAGAGCTTAAGTGAACTGAAAGATGACTACTGACTTAAGGTATAATTGATTGGAGATTATACAGGAAAATACCATTTTCTAAAAACGGAATTTGTCATTGTGATTTTTGTTTATGTGAATGATGCAATTGTGTGTATTTTAAATATGAATCACTATTACGTTTTATTTTTAGTGTGGGTTCAATCTCAGTTAGTTCAGTCTGCTATAATGATATATTTATTTTAAGCAACAAATACTTATTTCTCCTAGTTCTGGACTGAGAAGTCCAAGATCCAAGTAGTGGCAGATCGGGTGTCTGGTGAGAACATGGTTCCTGATTTGCGGATAGCTGTCTTTTTGTTTTATCCTCACACGGCAGAGAGCAGAGGAACAGCAGCAAGTTCCTGAGTCTCTTCTTATAAGGTTACTAATCCCACTCACGGGGACTCCACCTTCATGACCTAGTTAGCTCCCAAAGACCCTACCTCCTAACACCATCATATGGGGGATGAGGATTTCAACATATGAATTTCAAAGTGCCACAGACATTTAGTCCATAGCAGGTTCCATCCTGTAAACAGAGACTGAAGCAAGGACATGAGAACAGGTAGTTTATATGGGAGGTGACCTGAGAGTGAAGAAGTGGAGACAGTGAGTCAGTAAATCAGAGAAAGCCAATAAAGTGTACGTTATTGAGCTGCCACCAGGGTGGCTGTGCCATTTACGAAGCCATTGTCTCTCAGCTCCACATCCACCCTGGCAAAAGATGCCTGGACTCAGCAATCCGCATTTCTGTTTTGCCATCTTGCTCACTGTTGGGCTCTGCCAATAGGACTGCCAAAGGGAGCTTATATGCCTGGAGGGGAAAGAAGGCACCTGCTCCTTCCTCTTTGCTTCCACTGGCATTTGATTCGCCTCCTGTTCCTGTAGTCATCCCCTCACCGGGCTGTGGTTACACCCAGGCAGAAGTTCCTTTTGGTAACAATGGTCAACTGTATTTTGTCTATGACTTGCAGAACCAGCCTAACTAAGTTCCCCTCAGACGCCAGCACCAGAATGCGTCCTTCTGGGACATCCAGAATACTTGCCACTTCCTGTAGAGCAGGGCACAATTAGCTGGATTTCACAATGTTCCTCAAAATTTCAACACAATCAGAGTTCCTGTGGACTACACTGTGACCAGGAGCAGAGGAGTTAAATAGCCTTGTTACCCTTCTCATCAAAAAGCAAATAATAATTTATTCCATTTTCGGAGGGTTTTGAAAAGAACACGTTTGCCACATTCACTTGCTGATATGATTTAGGAAATACATATCCAGCACCACAGCTGCAATCAGAGCAACTCCTGGTTAAGATTACAGCAGTCCGTGGTCTTATGCCAAAATCCATCTGGTCGTTACAGGGCCCATGGATAGATATGACAGGGACAATCTATCTCTGAGGGTCACTATCTCCAACTCCACTGGTGTGAGGGATTGCTGTGCTTTGTAATCATGGCTAGGATTGGAAAGGCAGTTTCTGGGGCTTCTGACTGGCATTTTCAACTGTAACAGCTCTCTGACTCCTCAGGAAAGGAAATTAATTGCAGGGCTCTACCAGCTACTCAGTATATTCATGCCAATTACATCCTTGAGGACCGGGACAAGGATGACAGAGAACCCACAGTGAGATATATTCAGGCTAGTACTCTGTTTACAGATGAGCTTTGTCTGCCTCTGCTCTGAGTGGCCATGCTGACATTTGGGGCCCCCTCTTCTCTGTATCCACTGCTTTCACAAAGCCTGGCATTCCTTTTGCCCCTGGTGTACAGTCAAGCTGACAAATGGGCACATACAAAGTTGGGTAAGATTTGGAAGAGTATTTACTGTTTATATTTGTACTGGTATTTCAGGGACCTTTCTCAGAGGGAACCAGCCCAACCTACAATCAATGGGAGGCAGCGCAGTAATGACATAAGTCTTCTATTTAGCAACAGCTAATTTTTTCTGGTTGAACAAGGTAAAGACCCTATTGGGCTGCTCATCTACGTGATCTATAGGAACACCAAGCAAGGTCTATTAGACAGCGCCATAAATCCCTGCAGGCCCCGCTCATTGGCACTCCAATTTTGCTGATCATGACAGTAATTATGTCAACCATGCCCCTGGCAGGTGAGGGCCACCACCTGGATTCTGCTCATTTAGGATTCTGTCAATCTCACCGACCTGAGGGAGCCCAGTTCTCTATCAGCATCTGCTGTAATGAAACCCGGACCTACAGAGGACAGCCACCACTGAACCTCTCAAAGATGTACGTGACGCTTTCTAGCGCTCCCTTACCATCCCCACATTGCCGTGTTAGGACTTGTCCCACATGTCCTTCCCTGGATGTTAAAACACCAGTCATGGGAAAGAGCACAAGAAAGCAATAAATTCTTTTCTATCCAGCCTCGTAATGCACACCGCTCCCCCCGACCAGCCCCCCTGCTCCTCCCAATGGCTTGGTCCTATACCCTCAAGTGCCACTAGAACATTTGTAGCCTGAGCCACTGCCTGTATATATGAGTCAAATCTGACAAATCTTTCAGTAAATAGCTATGTCCTTTCGTATCAGGGACTGTACTTCCTGCATGAGGCTATGCCTAAACTTGACTCCGGTTATTGAGCCAGAACTACTGATGACATTCAGGCATGAATCTTGAGGAAAATAATCATTATTTTGAGAGGCATGCAATTAGTCTCCAGACAATGGGAGACCCTCTCAGCACCAGCAGTGAGGAGGGGCCTATTTTGGCTTTCTCAGTGTTTTTAGGAGTATCTCATAGTTCAGCTTCCTCAGATTCATTGACCCCTCTGTCTCCGTCACAACACTCAGGGTCTTTCTCATTTCATATCAAGGCCCCTACTTTAGTGCAGAGACTTCTTGAGACTGCATATTATTCACCTTTGAGGTTCTTCCAAACTCATAATTAAAGCCTAGCCCTAATCTTCATCCCTGTTTTCTTTCTATCTGCAAAAGTTAAATGTCTCTGTAAACACTTCCCTGGGGACCTGTTTTTCACAGTGTGCCCTGAGTTGATAGTTATTGGATTTAGCCTGACCTTTGTATTTTTCAAGGCTTCTAAGGCAGTTAATAAAAGGGTCAGTTCCACAATCTGAATTACCATTACCTCCATGCCATTCAAGCGCTAGAGCTACTAGGTAAGCCAAAGCCTCCCCCTCTCCCTGTACCTGTTCCCAAGTCAGCACAGGGAAAAGGCAGAGGAACTGTGAGGGTACTGCATGTCAGAGCTCACATCACCCTCGCCTCTACTGGCAAATTGTCTCTTTTCATCCAGCAGCCTCTAAGTGATCCAGGTCAGAATCCCATCCCGAGGAACTGCTCTCTTGGGCCACTTCCATGGTAACTATCTTTCTTAGGGTTCCACCCAAAAACAGAGTCTGAAACAAGGATTTAGTTTCAAGTATATTATTTGGGAGGTAATTTCAGGAACTAAAGGAGAGATCCAGGAATGTGAGACAGGAAGAGGGGAAAGACAATAAAGCATGCATCACTGATCACTGTGGGAAAACGGTGCCCGTTTCTGTAGGAGATCCTCTGAGGATCCAAGGGGATATGCCTCAGCAGTTTTCCTCTGATATGGAAGGGAGCAATTTATCCACCAACTCCCATCTCATTTGATTGATTGGTGCCTCTGGGGCCCTAATTTTCCAAGATTTTCAGGCCTTCTCTTTGTGCTGCTTCGATGGCTTTCCTTGGCTTCAGGACACCCCAAAATGCAGAATGAGGCTGCAGAAGCCTGCTTGTGGCAAGACGCTTGCATTAGATATCACGAGTGTTGCACTGAAATAAGATGAGTGGAGGGAAAATATGAAATGAGGCACAAAATTAATAGATTGTAAAAACAATTGTTGTGCAAGTTATAGATCAATGAAGAACCCAGAAATAGACTCAAGTCCATGTAAAAATATATTGTGTGATGCAAATAATATTTCCATTTAGTGCACAGAATATGTAATTTTTACAGTATGATTCTTGAATTAGAGAATCATCAGCTGTTTAACTCAATTATTTGATTATCCTATCATCTTGGGGAAAAATAATGAAATTTACTGTAGTGGTTATATATTAATAACTGAATTCATATAATTGTATGACTTAATGTCATAACCTACACTGCAAGTTTAACAATCACTGTGTCATCTTCAGTTTTCCCAAAAAGAGACACTGTTTAGAACTTATGGAAAAAAACTTGATGATGTTATTTGTTATCATGGTGAATGAATAGAACTTAAAGTTTTTATTTTCCTGGATATTATAATATATAAAAGAGATTGAAAGTATTTTTTTGATAAAGCTAAGGTTTTTTAATGGGACATAATATTCCTGAACAAAACATTGATGCCGAATTTGTTTTTCATAGAAATGTAACAGGTAAAATTATATGTAATTATTTTAAAGTAATGGTCCTCCAAACTGCAATATAAATGTGGAAAAGAAAAAAAGTAGAAAAAGCATCAAGAAGAGGATTAGGAAATTTGCCCAAGGTTAAAAGTCTTAGAAATTGATCTAATATTTGAAACCATTTCAGACTCCCAAGAAAATTGACTGTGTGCTCATGAAAGGAAAATACAATCAGAACGAGCACAGCAGGAAGCAGACAAATCTCTTTGAAAAATAAAGTACATGGGCAATATTTAGAGACATTTTGTCTGAAGTACACAGGAGAAAGAATGTAAAAACTGAGAATTAAGAGATATTCATAGAGCAAAAAACCAAGAGAAATAAGATTGATAGCCTACTATTAATGGACTTCAAATCCTAAAAGAAGAAGAACGGGACCAAAATGTATCAAGAAGGATGAAACAGAACTGTCATGTATACCATACTATAAAATGAATGGGAAGTAAAACTATATAGGCTCCTTATAATGCAAAATACCATGAGGAATTTGTATGTTAAGTACAATTACAAATCTTCCACTTTTGGAGAAGGCTTTGGATATATCCACAAAATAAACTGCAATTGTTCTGAATTTCAGTCTAAATAAAGTATTTTCTCAATGACATTATAAGAAACTTTACCTGATCAAAAAACAGATCAAGAACTAACATAATAAATAGAGGCAGAATTTATAATACACAAATGAACATAAAGAGGACTTGAGTAAAGAGAAAGATGTGTTTTTGTAGGATGGAAAATTTCAACTTATTGTAAGATGTTATAAAAGTAGTAATTCTCCTTTAATTAGTTCATAAATTCAATACACTCCTGATATAAATTTTATTTTGAATTTGAAAGAATGTCTCTAAATTTTCCCAAAAAAATGTATAAAAATATTTTGAGAACAAATAAATAAGGTAAGAGTTTCTCTGCCATAAAAATAACGAGTTATACAAACAACTGCTGTGCGAGTTAACCCAGTGACTACACTAAGGTTAACAAAGAGCCCAGAAAGCTCCAGTCCATATAAAATTACATTACTTGATGAAGACGTATTTTCAACTTAATAAAAAAAATATATTAGACTTGAAATTTGATGTTGAAGCAACACATTTTTTGTGGAAAAGCTCATATGTACTTGTTTTGGTTATGATGTTTGAGAAACGCCCATTTTTGGTCCTGGGCCTATAACAATTGCATTCTCCTTTTGCTTACCAGATAATTCACTAAATTTCTTGAGGACTATAATTTTCAGTTTTAATTAAGATGATGCAACCTTGCTAAAGTAAAGTAGTTTGATGTTAGTTTTAAATGCTAAGTTGAATTTAGAGTATGACTGATTTTCATGACAAATTTAAAAAATTGCCAGGTAGTTCTTCCCTCAATTCTCAGCTTATAAATGCCTGGATGCTGTTGATATCTTGATATCTACATTCAGCCCAATTTTTTAAAAAATCCTCTAGCTTTCTTATTTGGGCAGAAAGTCATATATAACATGGAGAGAGAAAGATGTAACATTTAGTTTCCATTTGGTCCGTATCCACTTGGATAGAAGTAAAAAGAGCCCACTCTTAAGTGCTACAGTTGGAAGCAACAAATTAGACTTTAAACAAGCTAAAATATCTGCTAGCCTCTTTGTGATTAGCCTACCATGAACTACAACTTAAGCAAAAGGCTATGGGGACTTCAGCTCACAGCTCAGCAATGAAAAGTGCTTGAAAGTTGTCAATCCCATACGTAAAACAAGAAAAGTCTGGACAAATTGAAAATCAATGACTTTTCTTGGACCCACCAAAAAACTGAGTTTGCAGGGCAAACTACCATTAGGAATCTGGAAAGGCAAGTCAAAGTCAGAAAAATACAGAAAGGATGTGCTTAACTGGAACAGGAACCACTGGAATCATAAGTTTGGAATAACATTTAAATGGCAATTTTGACATATTGCTGGAGGCTGAGTGTGAACTAACATGAGAGTGAGAAACCCCTGGGTCCACAGTCTTGGAGGGAGGTACACATTCATAGGCTTGACCTCCAGGAACCCCAACAGATTTTCACAGTGCAGTTTCCAAAAGATCTTCTCTTGGCCATGGCAGGGAGAAGAATAATCCCTGTGAAACACATCCAGAGTGTTTTCCACAAAAATGCCTATTCTCAAGGAGGAAAGACTTTCTAAAGCCTTGACCTAGAGCTGAGGGGGAAGGGCATTCCTCTTACGCCATCCAGCCGCTTCTAAAATTCCAGACTTACGCAGGGGTAGGAGGAGAGCTATACGAGAAGAAACACTTGTGAAGGTCATTGACCAGAGACACAGATTCCCTAAATGATTCAGATTTAATTAGGTTTAATTGGTATCCTCCCTGATACCTTACCTCCACAGCAGGGCTCCAGGATAATAAAAGTAGATACAGATGGAAGAGCCACAAGACACAGACTCTCTTCGAGGTGGAGCACTTAGGAAAGCCCAGAGTCAAAGGAGGAGGCAAAAACAAGGATGTCAGAGAACCCAGTACAACACATATGGCTTTCAACAACAACGAAAATTACAAGACACACCAAAGTTAACAAGCAGCACGGTCTGAAGAGACAAAGCAAGTATCAAAACCAGACTCTGATATGAAGAAAAGGTTAGGATTATCAGATAGCGAATTTAAAATAACCACGAACAACACGTTAAGGGTGCTAATATAAAAAAATTGACAAGCTGCAAGAACAAACAGGTAAGGTAAGCAGAGAAATGGAAACTCTGAAAACAAATCAAAAGGAAATGCTAGAAATCAGAAACATTGAAACGGAAATGAAGAATGCCTTTGGCGGGGTCATGAATATATTTGACATAATCAATGAAGGAATCAGTGAGGATCAAAACAGGTCAACAGAGACTTCTCAAACTAACGTGCAAGGAAAAAAATAATTTTAAAAAAGAACAAAACATCCAAGAACTATGGGACAATTTTAAAAGACATAGTGTACACATAATACGAATACCTGGAGGAGAAGAAAGAGCAAATGAAACAGGAATATTTGGAGTAATAATGGCCAAGAATGTTCCAAAATTAATGATAGACAAGAAACACAGATCTAGGAAGCTCAGAGAACACTAAGCAGAAAAATGTCCCATAAAAATTGTATCTAAAAAACAAATTGTATCTAAGCATATATTAAAACTGCAAAATTTAAATAAATAAAATAAAATAACTTAAAAAAGGAGGCAAAGAAAAAATATTGAAAAACCAGGGAGGCACTTTCACCATAGAAGGATAAGAATGACAGCAAACTTCTCATCAGAAACCATGCCAACAAGAAAATAGTGACATGAAATTTTTCAAGTGCTGAAAGAATAAAACACCAACCTAGAGTTCAAAATGAAGGAGAAATAAAGCCTTTCTGGACAAACCAAAGCTGAAGGAGTTAATCACAAGAAGACCTGGCCTACGAGAAAAGTTCCAAGACTTTTCATCAAGGAGAGGAGAATCATATAGGTCAGAAATACGGACCTACAGAAAAAAAGGAAGAGCATCAGAAGAGGAGTAAATGAAGGTTAAAACAGACTTTTATCTTTCTTATTCTTACTTGATCTAAAAAATAACTGTTTAAAGCATAAATGGTAACAATGCATTGGATTATTGTAAAATATGGAGAAGTGAAATGATTGACAAAATATAATAAAGGGGAGGATTGGCAATGCTCATAGGGTGCTTGCATGACGCATGAAGTGGAATAGTATGATCTGAAGGCGAACACAGATTACCTAAAAATGTATATTATAAACTCTAGGGCCACCACTATTTTTTAATAGGAATATAATTGACTTAGTGGAAGAGGAAATTAAAGGCAGTCATAGAAATGGTGAATTAAAACTAGAGAAGGCAGAAAAAAGCATCTAGCAATGAAGAGAACACAGTTATAAACATGGTTATTATTAATCCAAATATATCAGTTACAACTTTAAATATGAATGCTCTAAAAACATCAATTAAAAGACAGAAATTGCCAGATTGGATGAGAAATGGGATCCAATTATATGTTACCTGAAAGAAATTCACTTCTAACACAAAGATACTGATACTTTAAAAGTAAAGGGGGCCGTCGCTATGACCAAGTGGTTAAGTTCGCGTGCTCTGCTTTGGCGGTCCAGGATTTCACCCTTTGGGATCCTGTGTGCAGACCTAGCACCACTCATCAACCCATGCTGAAGCGGCGTCCCAAAGGCCATAGCCAGAAGGACCCACAACTAAAAAATATACAGCTATGTACTGGGGGGCTTTGAGGAGAAGAAGGAAAAATAAAATCTTCTTTTTTAAAAAAAGAAAAAGGGTAGAGAAAGCTGTACCATACTAACAAAATCAAAAGAGAAGTGGAGTCCCTACATTAATTTCAGACAAAGTCGACTTCTAAGATTATCAGGGATAAAGAGAGATATTACATAAAAACAAAGGGTCAATTCTTTAAAAGCATAACAATCTTAAATGTGTATGAACCTTACAACATAAAGATAAAATATGTGAGGCTAAAAGGGAGAAAAATGAAAGGAGAAATTAACAAACCCTCTAGAACAGTTAGAGATTCCAAAACCCTTCTGTCAGTACCTGATGCATAAAGCAGGCTGAAAACCATAAAGATAGAGATGAACTGAACAGTGCTGTCGATCAACTTAACATAATTGACATTTATAGGGTATTCATCCAATAATAGCAGAAGGCATGTTCTCAAGTTCACATGGAGCATTCATCAAGATAGACCTCCTCCTAAACATAAAACACACCTTAACAAATTTAAAAGAATAGATGTTATGAAAGTAAGTTTTCAGACCACAATGGAAATAAACTAGAATTAAAGGAGAGCATTTCCGGAGCACCTACTCTGCTCCACACTGAGGATTGGGGCCGTTATCAGGAGGAGAAATAATGCAAATCCTGACGTTTGTAAGCCAGCTGCCTCCTCCAGAATCTCCCACCTGCGGTATGATGGTCCCACTGCACCGAGAGGTAACTGAGGTCCGGTTAGTCCGGGGATTTACCCCCAGCTGCACTGTTCATTTTGGTGAAAAGCTGCAAACAAGTAAATGCCCCTCACTGGGAGCTGAGTGGTCACAAAAAACACTCTGGTGTCTCTAACAATAAGATGTTGTAATGGGGAGTGACATCAGCAAAATGGCGGAATAGTTTTCTACCATCTTCCCCCAGAGAACACAGATTTTGACTCTAAGCCATGGGTGGAGTGCCTTTATGGAAGTCTGAGAGTCCAGCAGAGAAGTTCCAGAACACTGTAGGAGCAACCCTCCCCCTTCCCCCGAAAAAGAAACCTCAAATTAAATGCATTGAAGAGGGTAAGAGGAATAGTTTCACTTAATCTGTGTCACCCCTCCTCCAAGGCGGCACAGCTCAGCACCCAGAGGGCCCTTCTCTCCTCTGATTTCCCCATCAGTGAAAGTGACAATGTGCGAGGGAGCCCTGGCTTCCACAGCTCTGTGGGACACTGTCAAAGAGATTTGCTTCTTTCTTCCCCCAACCAGAATGCAGAGGTGTGCTGCACCCCTGGGTGTGGGGTGGTGGGCGTGGGAGAGGTTGAGAGAAAAGCAGCCAGGGCTCTCCAAGGGCATCAAAAAATTGAATATAGAGTTAAAAGAAAACTTCAAGCCCGGATGTTTACAGATAAATTCTACCTGACAGTTAGGGAAGAAATAACACCAATTCTGCACAATCTGACCCAGAAAACAGAAAAGGAGGAAATGCTCCCCAACTTTTTTTATGAGACCAGTATTACTCTTATAACAAAACAAAGACTTTCCAAAAATCAAATATACAAAAAAAACTTTTAACGACTGATATCTCTCAAGAACATAGATGAAAAAATCCTTAACCAAAATATTAGTAATTTGAACCTAGCAATACTTAAAAAGACTAATACATCATGAATGTAAAGTTGATTCAAAAATGGAAAAACAACTATGAATACAATTCACCATGTTAAAAGATTAAACAAAAATATATACTTATATTAATATATATTATATGAGTAAAAACAGTTAAAATTCACATTCATGATGATAGAAACTCAAAAAACTAGGAATAGAAGGGTACTTTCTTGATCTATTTGTGAAAAACCTACAGCTCAAAAAATATATGTAAGAACTGTATGAAGGAAACTACAAAACATTAACAAAAGAAAGCAAAGAATATTTAAATAATGAAGAACCACGCATACTGTATTCGTGAGTTAGAAACCTAAATATGGGTAAGATGTCAGTTCTTCCAGATTTGATCTATGTACACAGCACAATTCCAATCAAAATCCCAACAAGCAATTTGGCGATATCAATAAGTTGATTCTAAAATTTATATTGAGAGACAAAAGTACTCAAATAGCCAAAACAGTTCTTAAGAGGAAGAGCACAGAGAGCTCACATTAACCATTTTCATTCTTACCATAAGTTACCATAATCAAGACATTGTGTATTGGTGAAAGAATAGACAAATAAATAAGTGAAAAAGAATAGAGTACCCAAAAGTAGATGCATATAATTATAGCCAATTGATTATTGAGAAAAAAATGTAAAGACAATTCAGTGGACCAAAGATAGTTTTTTCAAATGGTGCTGGAAAAATTATACACCAGATGGAAAACAGTGAACCTCGTGACATATTCCTCACACCTTATACTAAAAGTTGACTCAAATGAATTATAGGGTTAAATATAAAATGTAAAAATATTAAATATTTAGAAGAATAGATAGAAAATCTTCACAATATTGTTTTAGGGAGAGTTAAATATGACACTACCCATGATCTATTAAAGAAATAAAACTATAAATTTCACTTCGGAATGATAAAAATTTTTGTTCCGTGTAAGACATCATTAATAAAATGAAAAGTCAGGCTATGGGTGGGAGAATATATATGCAAATCATGTCTTACAGAGGACTCGTGTCCAGAATATATAAATCATTCTCTAGTCACAACAATAAGAAAGCATACAACTTGATTTAAAAAAAAATGGAATTGGCAAAGCTTTTATGACACTTGACAAAAGAATATATGTGAATGGCAAATAAGTACATGAAAAGATGCTAACTGTAATTTGTTATCAGGAAAAATAAAATTAATACTAAATGAAACGCCATTCACCCCTATTTGAATGTCTAAAATATAAAGTTCTCATAATGCCAAGCACACTTGGATCTTCAGCTCATCTGGATTTGCTTTAATGTGTGGTATTAGTTAGGAGTCAAGATACATAGGAGTGAAGATACAGTTGGAAAATTCACCCATCATCAATTATTGAAATTATCACACTTTCCCTACTGCACTGCAGTGTCATCTTTGTCATAAATTATCTAACGGGATATGTGTGCCTTCAGACTCTCTATTTCTTCCTTTTGATCACTTGGTCTGTCCTTGTGCCAAATCTGCACAACAGACATCGATACTGATAGCACCTTGAAACATCGTTTAAATGTTCTAGTTTTCCTCTCCAAAATTGTCATGGCTGTTTTGACTGTAAGCTTTTCCTTAAGTATTTTGAAATTATGTTTTTAATTTGTGCCCCCTCCCCCAAGTAATCCTTAGGATTTTGATTGAGATGGTTTTGAATCTATTAATTTGTGAAGAATTTGAATCTTTAAATATTTAGTCTCCTAATCTTTAAATATATTTTTTCTTCTATTCAATTAGGTCTTTAATTTTTTCTCTAATGTTTTGTCATTTTCAATATGGAGGTTTTGTACATCTTTCGTTAGATTTATGACAATGTTTGATATTGATGAATTCTATTATAAGTGGATAATTGCAAATTTTGGTTTTTATTTGTTTGTTGTTGGCATATAGAAATATGATTAAAGTTTGTATGTCAACCTGGTAATTAGAAAGACTGATACATTTCTTTATTATATCTGAAATTTGTCTACTTTTGAATTTTCCGCATAGGCAATCATGGCATCAGTGAGTAATGAGAGTTTCTTTCTTTTTCAGTTTTCATTATCCTTTTCATCTCTTTTCTTGCCTTACTGTGCAAGCCGGGGCCTCTGGTACAATGATAAATAGGAATGGTGAGGGGAAGCATCCTTGTTTCAGTCTATAACCACTAAATGAGTGTAAAATAAATGTTTACAAATGAAAAGTTCATTTTGAAATACTCTGAAAATAGAGTCAAAATCTTTCGAAAGAAAAGGAAAAGAAAAAATGTGGTGCAATTTAAGTTTTTAAACATTCATGACTGATGTTTTTAGCCTATTACCTCATTTACTTTACTTCAGATGATCATGTATACATACAACAATAATTATAGCTGATATAAAACTGAGTTTATTACTGAAATATCAGACTAATATGTATGACTTTTCAGACAAAACAACAGCCATGCCAAGAAATAAAATATATTTGTCCCTTCTCAAATTGTCTACTTTCAATTTGTTGACTTTACCAGTTGGTTTCTAACTATTAGCAAGCACCATAACATTCAGTTGCAGCACAAATAGCAGTATGTCATTTATACACAATAGAATAGAGAGCTGAAATTTAAGTCCAGAATTGTGAGGAATGAAAGGAAGCCTGATGAGTAATTCCACTCTATTTAACCAACTGAGAGAGAATGACTCAACATCTACAAACAGGGAAAAAAGTCAATCTCTTTATGCAACACAATTCTCCAAATTGTTCCACTTGTGAAGAATAAGCTTAATTCTCAGAGCACAATATAGAGAAGACAATTTGCATTGTTTAGAGAGTATATTAGCTACTTTGACTTCCAGAAAATTAAAACAAAGATGGTGCACTGAAATGCAATTCAAATGTAATTTCATCTCAGCTTCAGAGGCTTGTACACTTTCCCTCTCCTTAGACCAGTTCAGAACTCCATCCCTCCCCCCAAAGGAGGACTTAATCTTTAGGATCACTTTATATAATCTCGGAGACATTTTGTATGCCATACTATCAGGTCTTCGAAATGCTAGACGAAGATGTTTTGCTAATTCCTTCTACAATTACTAACTTGAAATTTAAGAAGAGCCATATACAGGAAAAAGGACACAATAGTGATGTGGAAATAAGTTCCTCACAAAAATGGAGTCTGACTACTTGACGTTAAATTGTCAAGTATGTTATAAAGATTTTACTCAAGATAAAATCATAATGTTTGTTACGTAAGCATTTCAACACATTTCTTTTCCTCCACTGTATTTGGTTTCTATTTCTGCCATAAAAAAGAGAGACAAAATGTGTAGCTTATAAACCGCTAAATGTGTTGTGTACACAACACAAATCTATTATCTCACAGTGTGTAGGTCAGGGGCCCAATACAGGTCTTACCAGGTCATAATTAAGGTGTTGGCAGGTCTGCATGCTTTACTGGAGCTCTGGGGGAGAATCCATTTCTATTCCCATTCAGGTTGTTGGCAGAATTCAGTTATTTGTGGCTGTAGGACTGAGGTCCCCATTTCCTTGCTGGCTGTGAGCCAGAGATCATTCCAAGCTTCTAGAGATCACTGCATTCCTTGGTTCATGGTCACTTTCCATCATTTCTAAAGCCAATCAGCAGTGGTGGGTTGAGTTCCTCTTATATTTAGCTCTCTCTTGCCTCTTCTATCTCATCTCTATGACCCACTCTTCTACCTTATTCTTCCACTTTTAGGGACTCATGTGATTACCTGGATAATCCAAGATAATCTCCCCATTTCAAGGGGGATTTGGGGAGAAAAAGCAGAAAGAAAAAAAATAGATTGGCAATAGTTGTTAGCTCAAGTGCCAATCTTAAAAAAAAAAAAATATTTCTAGAAGTAAGATGTCCATTCCTTTCCTATTTCAGGAAGTTAATAAATAGTTTGTCTCTTTATAAAGATTTTATTTTTCCTTTTTCTCCCCAAAGCCCCCAGTACATAGCTGTATATTTTCAGTTGTGGGTCCTTCTAGTTGTGGCATGAGGGATGCCGCCTCAGCGTGGTCTGATGAGTGATGCCGTGTCTGCGCCCAGGATTGGAAGCGGCGAAACCCTGTGCCACAGAAGCGGAGCGTGTGAACTTAACCACTCTGCCACGGGGATGGACCCTAGTTTGTCTCTTAAAGTCTCGAGAAATAGTATTCTGCTACAGCAATAAAGACATAATTTACAGGTCACCTGAATCATCCTGAAAATATTCAGATACTCAGTTTCAAGGTACTACAGGATAGCAAGTTTGAACCACGCCCTCCATCTACTTGCACAATTGTATATGGGAGGATTAGAGAGTGTAAGATCTCTATAGTACCATGACACATGATTACCTGAATAGGACTTTGCACCACTGAAATAGAGTTGAACTGGAGGTGTGGGGGAGAGAGCAAAAATGATAGGCTTTAGATATTTACAGGATATGGCTTTAAACCACCCAAGTATACATTGTCTGCGTAATTTATTAAAAATGCAAAATTCTGGCTTCACCCAAGTTCTACAGAACCCGAATCTCTGAGAATGGTCAAGGCATTTTTATGTTAGGAAGTGCCCCATGTGACACCTATGTATTAAGCTTTGCAACAGACTGTACATCTTACATGTAAAGGTTTGCTCAATGTAGCTGCCTAAATATTATATGGAATGTGGGCAAATCTGCCCAGAATCATCTGTTGAATAAGTAGGATCTTTTAAACCTAAAAATATAAATGACTAGATGTAAATTCCAGGCTTTTGACTTTAAAATTATGCCAACTACAGAAAACTTGGCACATGGAAGACACTTGACAAATATTAGTTCTTCTCTGCTCACGGAAATGCCATTGTAAAGTAATGGGGGCTTCATTTTCTCCTAAGACAAAACTGGATGAGCTAAAATGAAGACAATAGCCGGAGGAAATATAGGAAATGGGTCCTGAGAAATGGCAGTTCTACATGACACATTTAGTTATGAATAAAGCGGAAAAGATTGACATAAAATCTCAGGACCAGTAAAGAAGAGTGAGGCAAGAGCAGGTGAAGGAAATCTCAACTATCCAGACTACTGAGGGAGACGCAAGAACAGGACAAAGACAGGCAAATGGACAAAAAGGATTATATATGGATTTTGAAAGAATCTATGATGCTATTGAGAGAAAAAAATATGCTCAAACTATGTAACCATTATAGCCAATTAAAAGTCTTAAGGCAAATACAGTTTTCTTGTTCAATATTCAAAACAGAATCATATTATGAATAATAGGGCTTGCTCAAACCCTACTGTCCTGCACTCTTTGAGTATAAAAGTAGGGGCCTTGTGTATGAGAAAGATTTGGGATTCATGACAGCAGTCCTTTAACACTTAGGATGTGAGGGAGGGAAAGGAGGAAAAGGTCAGTAGGTCTGACTAGATACTGTTTGTCTCAGAATAATAATTTTTATATGGCTGTACAGAGCTGAAGCCATTCCAGCTGCAAAAGAAATCTTTAGAGAAAACATAAGTGTTTGACAAGTGCCTATAATGGCCTTGTCGAGAGATAACCAAGGATGCTTTAGTTGCTAAGGACTCTCCTGTGAAGTCCACAGGAAAATGAGTATTGCTGACCCCTAAGCAGCAGCAGTTCACCAGGTGTCTACCTGGAAAGGACAAGCCCACCCTGAGGGCTCTGTAAGCTTTCATGCAAAGCAAACACATCCACCAAATCCTCTCCAGTGAGAAAACACATCACACTCATACGGTGAATGGCTAAAGTTACTCAGTGTTCTGAAAAGTTCTCAAACTTCAAGCCCTTGTCATCAGAAAGGGAATGTCATTTAGACTCTGCCTTCCATTCCCACAATCATTTAGACTCTGGCATGGAGATTTCCTATCGCTAACTTTCACACACACATGAATTCCTTTGATTCAAAAACAGTAATGCATGTGGTTGTACTCTTCTTGGACATGTTTTCACCATTTTAACACGCTTCAGAACTCAAGCTTAAGGAAATGTCTAAGGCAAGAAAACAGAGAAAAATTAAGTCTGTAACATTTGTGTGAGAGAGAAGAGGAAGAGCTGCGGCGACAATGAGGCAATGAGACAGACCGAGAAGAGATCAGAATAAAGGGCAGAAGAAAGACTGGAAAAAGTTCAAACAGCAAGTGGAACAAGACAATGAAATGATATTAGAAAGAAAAACAATATTGAAAGTAGCAAGAAAAAGATCACAATTGAAAAAAGTGGCATTAAGTATATGTATTTTATTTTTAAGTCATTTATCTGTGAATTTCTCTGTTTATTTTATTTGGCTTTTCTTAGGTTTTATTTCTTTAGCTCTTTGTATTGAAGATCTGATTCATTATTGTCATCCTTTCTTGTTTAATAGTGAAAAATTTTAAGGTGTGAATTGTTCCAAGTTGAGTGACCTCAGTTTATATATGTAAAGTTTTCTTATAATTATTTTATACATTAAAATTGCAACTCATACCTAATCGCCATAAAACAATCATAAAATTTGACTACAGATTAAGCTAACAAAAAGCAATCTCAGTAATTCCAAAAAGCAGAAGTAGCATTTTTTTCTGGTTTTATTCTCTGCACAAGAAAATAAAGTATTCTTACCAGTCAAACTCTCTCCCCAGCTGGGGAAAGACTTGAGACCTGAGAAAGGATCTCCAGCCCTTCTTCTTGGGGTCCTTCCTCTATTTGGTATCACAACTTTGAAACCATATGGAAGCTGAGCACAAAATTTTATTCAATGGCCAAAGAATGGAGAAGTGGGAACTATGTTCACAAATCAACTTCTCAGCTCTTGGGGCAATTTAGCAGATGTTATCAGCGGTCAAGGTAGTGAACAGGAGGGATATTCATAGTTATTTGGCCTGGATGCGATTTTCAGGGGAACAAGGATGCCACCTTTTTTCTTTCCTCATTTTGGTATATATTACCATTGCCATGGCAGTTGTAAACTGTCATGGCGCCAGTGGGTGGGTTATGTAGCATGGTAACTTATTATTACAATGAGTGTATATGAGCTACAGGATCTATCCTGAATACTGCCATGTTGCATTCAACCGATTTTAACTGGTTTTGACCATATGCCTCAGCCATCTCTTCCTTCCTCTCTTTGTGGTTTTTTATAAGCTAAAGAGAACACGTTAAGCTTATTCTGAGCAGGGCTGTGGTTAAAGTCCTATGGGGTCTGTGGGCCAGGTAACAATATGAAATTAATTAATTAACAAAAATAGAAAATAAACCAACTTCTAAAATTTGTTTAGAAATTAAAGTGAAAGCATTAGAAATTTGTTTAAAACTTCTTTTTAATCAACTTTTGGTTCAATGGAAAGCTAAATCCTAAATTATCTATAAAATAATGAAGATTAAACATACATACAACTAGCTACGGGATGCGGTGAAACTGCACTGAGAAGAAAATGTATAATTTTAAACAGTCACGTCAGTAAATAAGAAATCATTATTGCAAAATTTACAATTCATTTCAAAACCAGAATACAATAAGACAAATCCAAGGGAAATTGAAACAGGCAACTAATTTAAAAAATTAGAAAAAGTTTGCTTGATAAATATATCCTTGAAAGGTTTCTTTGAAAAATAAGCCTTACTGATAATAAACATATATATTGCATTTTGTCTCTCGTAGCCATTTTAGAATTTTGCAATTAGGTAAGTTCTTTTGAGAAAAGAAGAAATGGTTAATATAAAAATTATCCCTTGTGTTCCACCACTTTATTTTTGTTAAAATTTTGTAATATTTGTTTTGACTTAGACTTGTCTATTAAATGAATAAGCTTTAAATTTTTTTCTAAGTTGAAAACAGTTACTGAACTTTCAGAAATAATTTCATCACAGATTTCATAAAAAGAAAAAATGTCCATAAAATACTTCTTCTACAGTGTTTATCACTTATAGGTATCTGGAGTGTATCTGACCACGTGGAGCTATCCCTTTATATTACGTGGCAGACTCAGAGCAAGGTCAGCCACACAAACTTCCGGTATCTGGAGTGTATCTGACCACGTGGAGATATCCCTTTATATTATGTGGCAGACTCAGAGCAAGCTCAGCCACACAAACTTCCCTCAGAATTATATTTTATTCTAATCATTTTGTTAAAGCAATAAAACTCTTGATTAATACATTTGCCTTATCTTACCAAAGGTATATTTTAACTATACTTGAAAATTATCTTTTTCTTTCTGCTTGAATTTTTCAAAGAATGCCCAATAAATTTGACCTGGATCTCAACAGTACATCAGTGAAGCATGGTTAAAAAATAAAAAAAAATATACTAACACAAATTTTTATGACTTAAAGTATTTGGAAAGTGACTTCAAATATTCCATAATGAGGATTCCGTTAATATATAGCAAGGCTGGATGGAATTAAGTCTAGTAAAATTAGTTATCAACAACTGCTCACCATTACCTGCTCTCTCTTAGCATAAAATTGTTGCAGAAGCTGTCCTAAAATGGTCCTAACATACACTCTGATGGTTAGCAAATATCCCTGTGAGTGAGGACTGTGTTCACCCACCCAGGTTAAACTGCTGCTAGTAGAAAAGTGGGACACTGCAGGCTTCCTTTTTATCTGTTCTACCAGAACAGTGTCTCACTGGACATTGTTATTTTCCATGAGCAGCTTTCATGCCGGGAAACAGAAAACTGATGTCCAACTCAATTTGATTGTTCGTTTTATAGTATCAGCATAAATATTTTCATGGAAAGAATTTTATCAGTATAGGACAGGCATTTTGCAACTTCCTCAAGGAAAAAATAATAATAACCAAAACACGAGAAGCATTTCAGTCTTTCAGTTGAAGACAATCCATCTATCTATCTGTATATCTATCTATCTATCATCTATCTGTCTACACACTTCTCACTCACTTTCCATCCTTCATTCAAAGAAAATCAATAATCAGCTGTTACATTCAAAGCACTATGCAACGTATAATGAATAGAAGAGACATGAGATCTTTCCTTACAGAGTTTACCATCATGGAGCATCTTGCCTATTACGTAATTTGTACTCTCCAGAGAGGCATTTCCATGATAGTGCAGTTTAATAGATGACTGCACTATTAATGTGGTCCATCATAGAACACATTGCAAACGTCGACCTCATGGTCAGCCGTTGTTTCGAGTCTTCTCTGTGACCCTCCTTCTCACTTCCAAACTTGTCCTTAAGGCATGAATGGTAGCATTTACCCACTTGCTTGAGCTCAAAAACTGAATTTATTCTTTTCTCCCTTTCTCTTATTCCGCAAATTCAAACCACTAACACGTTTTGCCAATTCTATCTCCCAAAATACAGCTTAGTGTTATTTTACAGCCATAGGCAAAATTTTTATCCAAATTTTCATCAAATTCTTTCTTCTGGACTACTGAAAGAGACAATTAGCTTTTCCTGTATTTCTACTTGAAATTCATTTAATATACAACCACCACAAGTATATATTTGAAATAAATATATCAGGTTATGCCGATTCCACATCTAAAACTTTCTAATTGCTACCTAGTACAATTAAAGAATAAATACCAAACTGTTAACCATGGTCCACGAAGACCATCAAACCCTACCAAACTTTCTGAACTCCTGTCACCTGCCCTGAGGCCATTCTGCTGCAGCCAGTGCCTTTTATTCTATCCCTGGGATAGTTTATGTATCAGTTTCCCCTGTTAGAAGATTTATTATTCAACTACCTGTCATTTTATGTTTTTTCTTGTTTGCTTCTTTTTATCCTTCAGATTTCAGCACAAAAACTTCATGGGTATTTGTGAACTTTATAGATTTTCACAGAAAATCATCACAGAATATGTTTACTTTGAAGGAGAAGAAGAAATTGAGTACAGAAAGCACAAGGAAAGGGTAATTCAATTGTGTTTAAGAAAGAGACTCCCATGAGCATAGCCCCATTAAAAGCATAAGCATAACATGGTTATGGTCACAGGAAGCATACAGTTGTGATGGTGAGTTTAAATCTGGCACGTAGCCAGATAATTGTTGACTCAGTTTCCAGCGGTTTGAACACCTCAATAGCTAGTGGATCAAAACAACAATCATTTATTTAACTCACAATTCTGTGGGTTGGAAATTTGGACTGAGCTTTGGGAGATGTTTCTGGTCTGTGCTGGGTTTGGCTGACCTCAGCTCGGCTTGTACATGTGTCTAGGGTCAGGTTCCTGTCACCTGGGGCTGGCTGTGCTAGCATGGCCTCTGGGACAGGTTGCCTCTCCTCTACTATGATATCTCGCCTTCCAGTAGCACTGGCTGGCACTAGTTCACAGAGTGACTTAGCAAGTGTTCAAGGGAACAAGTGGAGTATTTAAGATCTCTTGAAGCCTAGGCTTGGAACTGGCATGATATCAATTTTGATGAGCTCTGTCTGTCACCGCAAGTCACAAGGCCAGTCACAAGGCCAGTCTAGAGTCAAGGAGTATGGAAACTGACTCTGTGTACTTACAGGGAGAACTGAAAACTCACATTGCAACCAGGTGTGGGTATAAGGAAGGCAATAGCCATGGTTATTTGCACCATCTGCAACTGGATTCAAAATTGGAAGGACAAAGAAACAGAAATAGGGTGTTATTTACCAAGCTCTCACATACCCTAATATCTGTGTGTCTCAGAGAGAACTTCTCTGGTTTTAATTAAGAAATTGGAATTGACTCATATAGGTTACATGATAATTTACTTAAATAGTATCTCATAGAGTCCAAGGACAAGATGCAGCTGTTTTTCTTCTGGTTATTTTGTGGATTTCCACATAAACAAAGAGGGTTGTTTCAGTAAGTAATTTACCTTGTAATCTTTAGTGCATTTCCATGGGTATTCCCTGCTGGGAGTAGTATAATTTTTTAAAACATATATTCCCTACCATTGACTTAATAAATTTTAGGCCTCAGTTTGTAAGTATAATTGCCACAATTATTTAAAGAAAATATTGTTTGAGAGGGCAGCCAGCTCTTTCATGACTACTTCACTTATAAATTTTTATTTCAATTCAACTGTTTCCTGAAGCATGGATTCAAGTAAAATTTTCAAGTGGTGAACACCGTAATTCACCTGTGCTTTCATGTATCTGGACAATATTCTGCTCCTTTTAACTTGGATCGTATCCTGGCTAGGTAGAGAATTTTAAACATATCCATTTGCCTTTAGAACTCTGAAAATATTTTCCATTATATTCTGGCATCTAATGTTATGAGAACTCGGGCTGGTCTCATTTTCCCCCAGCTTTAAGAACTGTATTTCTTCTGCATAGACACCTGTAAGATGCAGTCCTTTTTCTAGAAGTTTAGTTTTTTTAGATATTAAGAACTCAGTTTTATTGGGAAAATGAGAAATATAACTCTGTGTTCATGATTTATTATAACTTTTTATTTATACAAAGTAACCATCCTTAGTTTATGCTGAGTTTTCATTGTGTTCTCCTCTATAGGAATAAGTGTTATACACAAGGTTTGTCTAATCTACATTTAATTTATCACTTTTACTTCTTTATTTTATTCCACTGTGTTGCACACTTGTATTTATGCATTTTTATGCTTTTTTCCCATATACGATTCATTTTTTTAAAAAAAAACATTGATCTTACATTACTTTTTTGTAAGTGTTTACATTTCTGAAATGATTTCACTCTTTGTCTGTTCTCATACCATCTCTTTCATGCCCTGTAGTTTTAGATCATTTTAATATAAAGTTTTACTTCAAAAGAAATTACTTTTTTTGCACTGTGATTTTTAAATTCCAACTCTGACTCCTTCATAAATTTAATATTTTCTACATCCCACTGTTTTGTTAATTAAGAAATATTTAGCTGGTGTTAACATATTTTTTCCCTACACACATTACTGACAAGGGCCCAATAATTTATTTCTAGAGGTCCTAAAACTCCTCATCCATTAACAGGTAAAGAAGTTTTGTGTTTCAGACCCATCTACGGGGATTAAGTTGAGGGAAGAGGTGGCAAAATTTTAAATACAAGGGGATGATGGTGAGTGCATGGTGTGCAAAGACACTGAAGTAATGCACTGGAGGGATGGAGACTGAGAAGTCACCAAAGAAAATTTTCTTCCACATGGCAGAAAATTCTCTCCTACTTTCATGAATCATCCTAGTTGTAGAATTGCAAGAGGATTCCTCTAGAGCAGGGCTACTCAAAATATGGCCCACACACCCACAGCATCAGTGCTATCTGGGAAATTGTTAGAAATGCAGTCTCAGGTCCTGCCCCATCCTACTGAATTTGAATCTTTTGGACTGGGTCCCGGGAACCTGTGTATCAATAAACCCTCAGGCTATAGGTTTGCATGCTAAAGTTTGAACAGAGGATGTACCCTGCACACCATGGAATAGATATCAATGCATTTGCAGAAAAGATGCATATGGGACTTCTGTGAAACAGTTGGAGTAAAAGGATGGACCACAATGAGCAGTGCTTGAGTTCTCTCAGTCTAATCTCATATAGACATACAGAGCACAATTGTTCAACAACGGCATCTTGATGTTAAAGGAGCGACTATGAGGCTGACAATCTCTATAGATCAAGGACTAACCCCATTCAATGGTTACCTGACTTCATTTAAGAATTGGATTTTTTAATGTGCCCATCAGGTGGAACATAGACCCAACAAAAACTGATATTAAATATCCTCCCATCTAAGTACGCAAGTGGGGGTGGCTGAGGTCAAAACAAAAATCTGATTTAGGGAAATCTTTAAATGTATTATTTTTATAACATTTTTATATAAAATTCATACACACTACACATCCACATTGCAATTTTTCTGTGAATGTGGTTTCCTTTGCTAAAGACAGACTTAACCAATCCTACTATAAACTCAAAAAATTATGTGATCTTTCGACAATTATGTCTTTATAACTGTTCATGGTTTAGTAGTATCTTTTGGACTTGATCAGAAATGCACTGCCTGTGGAGGGTAAGGCAGGAGTGGGCAGGAGGAGGAGAGGTTGGCTGGAAGGCAAACTGCAAAAATAGTCAGCTGCTGTCTAGGTCAAATGAATTGTAAACACATTTCTTCCAAATGTCCTGGGAGCATTTTGTTTACTAGGACTACCTACTGTCAACCTCCTTAGGGCTACATTTCAATAACTTAAGGCAATACATTTTTTACATCTTTAATGTCTGTAGACAATCCATTCACACATCCCTTTTTGAACGGGGTCTGTTCTGTTCTACGTAACAGCCATCTAACTGAAATATCTAATCTAGTTGTTTCCAAACCTTATTTCCTCCCTCTCTAGGATTTGGTTAAAGTGCTCCCAGGGCTGCAGTTGGATAAGAAAAAGAAAATTGATGTGGCTCAGAGTTTCTTCCATTAATCAAATTGGTGTGTCTCTTAATTGCATGCTCCATAAAATTGTACTTTTCAAAGTTTCTGTTTGTTCAATATTGTCTGGATATTGAATAACTTTCTGCTTACTGAAAAAGTTCAAAGTTTGATTAATGCTCATATGTATAGTAATACTCATGGAGTATATTAGCAAATGACATAATGTTCATGGAGAATGCCAATAAAACACTTAACATTTTATAGGGCTTCTTAGGGGTAATTTATTCTAGCAAAGGGAAATTTACGTAGATGGCCCTGGGACAGTTATAGACCAGTGATAATTGTGTAATCACACCCATTAAGAAAAAGCTTAGACTTTCGCCAGTAATATAAAAGATAGGTCACAGAAGGACTGGAAATGTGGTCGGGATGAAGAAACGTCCTTACTTTTTCACATATTATTTCTTATTTTCTATATTATCCAACTTATTTTCCCTAAGACATTCAAAAATAACCACTAGTTTTCCCTTTCATTTTAGCATAAAATTTAACTAATGTAGATATTTACGTATTTTCTTACATATTAATTTTTGTAAATGTATATCCTTAAAGATAAAAATTGCGACTTTAGATTCCATTGAATATCCTTTTAAATGTAATTGTTTTAACTCCCCTTATTTACCTAATTTCTTTTTTGAATATATAATAGGGACTTTTTTAAATTTATAAAGTGATTAGAGTAGAGCTAGAACAATTCTAAGAAAACAGGAAGTTCATAAAAAAAAGAGGAGCTAAATACTGCTGTGGAGACACAAAATAAAGGCGCCAAATGAAAACTCAACTACTCAATTTGTTTGGCAACCAGCTGCTGGGAAAAAATATTAGTTTCAGAACCTACCAATAGATTTAGAGGGATATTTTGTGCTTATGTATTGTGATTCTATTTCTTGTCAAACATGCGCTGGTAACTAGGAAAGAGTATTCTGTCAGAGGTTGTTTAGCTGTTTCCCAGAAATCAAAGTCATTTCTGAGAATGGAAAGTTGCCAAGGATTGCTCTGCTGCTGATAGTATTTTAAAAGTCACACGAGATTGGATGTGGGTATCCTCTTGTACCTTGTAAGTGTAGCCCTAATGAAAGGGCTATTAAACACTACGTCGTATTGATTATTATAAACAACAGCAACATTTTGATGACTGTGGCAGTTACTGAGCTTGGGCAAGAAAGTTCTTTCTCCATATAAATATTGTTCTCATTTAAACATAGCTGCAGGCTCTTACACTTTGAATCACCTTTACAACAAATTTTAAACATAATGAGGACGAGTGGAAAAAGGAGTTATTGAACTCAGAACAAATCAGAAATGCCTTGGAGTAGCTTTTTAAAAATTATATTAAAGAATAGGAGTCTGTGAACTTCCTTAAAAGTATAGAATTTTCTAATCATTAAGTAACTGGCTACAGTAGATATTTTGCCACATCAGAGGAAAATGTGTCTAAATTCATATTATTTTACTCAACATTTAGAATGTATACCTTGAAAATCCAAATTTTGTTTTCCTTGAAATTATTGCCATTTTATTTCTCCTAATATCTATATGAGTTAGGAAATTATTCTAGAGTGTATAACTGAGAGCAACTACTGAGAAATCGAACACAGTCTTTTTATCATGAGCAGTCTCTGAATGCGCCATACCTTCTTGCTCTAATTGAAACTTAAATTTCCCCTGAGGACACTGATTTCGCAGCAGGCTTTTCAAGTTTTTATGCGTTTTCTCCCACACTCCTCATACACCTTGGCTTGAAAATGAATATGTGACTGCCTTGTTCCATGTTGCTTCTTCTAGAGTATTCTCCCTCTCTCCTTAAAATCCCTCAACTTCCACTCTCAGATCAAAAGACCACCCCTCCTTGCTGCAGTTATCACTGACCTAGTTTCACTTTGCCGTTTTCCTTGAAATCTATTTTTTTTAATTGAGGTAACATTGGTTTATAACAATATATAAATTTCAGGTGTACGTCACTGTATTTTGATTTCTATGTAGACTACATCATGTTCAGCACCCAAAGACTAATTACCATCCATCACCATGCACAAGTGCCCTGGCACCTCTTTCGCTCTCCTCCCTCCCCGCTTCCCCTCTGGTAACCACCAATCGAATTTCTGTCTCTGTGATTGTTTGTTGTTGTTTTTGTCTTCTGCTTATGAGTGAGATCATACAGTATTTCACTTTGTCCATCTGATTTATTTCACTTAGCATAATACCCTCAAGGTCCATCCATGTTGTCGCAAATGGCAAGATTTCATCTTTCTATAGCTGAGTAGTATTCCATTGTGTATATATACCACACCTTCTTTATCCATTTGTCCCTTGATGGGCACCTAGGTTGTTTCCAAGTCTTGGCTATTGTGAATAATGCTGCGATGAACATAGGAGTGCAAATATCTTTTCGCATGCATGTTTTCATGTTCTTTGGGTTAAATACCCAGCAGTGGAATAGCTGGATCTTATGGTAGTTATATTCTTAATTTTTTAAGGAACTTTCCATAGCGGCTGCACCAGTTTACATTCCCACCAGCAGTGTATGAGGGTTCCCTTTTCTCCACATCCTCTCCAACACTTGTTATTTCTTGTCTTGTTAGTTATAGCCATTCTACTGGGTGTGAGGTGACATCTCATGCTAGTTTTGATTTGCATTTCCCTAATACTTGTAGAGATGTTGAAAATCTTTTCACATGCCTGTTGGCCATCTGTATACCTTCTTTGGAGAAATCTCTGTTCAGATCTCATGCCCATTTTTTAATTGGGTTGTTTGCTTCCTTGTTGTTGGGATGTATGAGTTCTTTATATATTTTGGATATTAACCCCTTATCAGATATATGATTTGCAAATATCTTCTTCCAATTGTTAGGTTGTCTTTTTGTTTTGTTGATGGTTTCCTTTGCTATGCAGAAGCTTTTTAGTTTGATGTAGTCCAATTTGTTTATTTTTTCTATTGTTTCCCTCGCCAGGTCAGACATGGTACTTGAAGATATGCTGCTAAGACAGAAGAGAGTACTGCCTATGTTTTCTTCTAGAAGTTTTATGGTTTCAGGTCTTACATTCAAGTCTTTAATCCATTTTGAATTAATTTTTGTGTGAGTGTAAATAGTGGTTTACTTTCCTTTTTTTGCATGTGGCTGTCCAGTTTTCTCAACACCGTTTATCAAAGAGACTTTCCTTTCTCTATTGTATATTCTTGGCTCCTATGTCAAAAATTAGCTGTCCATAGATGTGTCAGTTTATTTCTGGGCTTTCTATTCTGTTGCACTTACCTGTGTGTCTGTTTTTCTGCCAGTACCATGCTGTTTTGATTACTATAGGTTTGTAGTGTATTTTGAGTTCAGAGAGTGTGACCCCTCCAGCTTTGTTCTTTTTTTCTCAGGATTACTTTGGCTACTCAGGATCTTTTGTTGTTCTATATAAATTTTAGGATTCTTTATTCTATTTCTATAAAAAAGTGACTTTGGGACTTTGATAGGGGTGGCACTGAATCTGTAGATTGCTTTAGGAAGTATGGACATTTTAACTATGTTAATTCTTCCAATCTAAGACTGCAGAATATCTTTCCATTTCTTTGGTATTCCTCAACTTCTTTCAACAATGTTTTATTGTGTTCAGTATAAAGGTCTGTCACTTCTTTGGTTAAATTTAGTCCTAAGTATTTTATTCTTTTTGTTGTGATTGTAAATGAGATTGTATTCTTAATTTCTCTTTCTGCTACTTTATTAGTGTATAGAACTACAACTGATTTTTGTATATTGCTTTTATATCCTCCAACTTTACTGTATTCACTCATTATTTCTAGTAGTTTTTTGGATTCTTTAGGGTTTTCTATATATAAAATCATGTGGTCTGCAAATAGTGACAGTTTTACTTCTTCCTTTACAATTTGGATCCTTTTTATTTCTTTATCTTGCCTGATTGTTCTGGCTAAGGCTTCCAGTACTATATTAAATAAGAGTGGTGAAAGTGGGCATCCTTGTCTGGTTCCTGTTCTTAAAGGGATAGCTTTCAGTTTTTCTCCATCAAGAATGATATTAGCTGTGGGTTTGTCATATATGGCCTTTATTATGTTGAGTTATTTTCTTTCTATACCCATTTTATTCAGAGTTTTTTATCATAAATGGATGCTATATCTTGTCAAATGCCTCTCTGCATCTATTTAGATGATCATGTGATTTTTATTCTTCATTTTTTTGATGTGGTGTGTCACATTGATTGATTTGCAGATGTTGAACCATCCCTGCTTCCCTGGAATAAATCTCACTTGACCATGGTGTATGATCTTTTTAAGGTATTATTGTATTCAATTTGCTAACTTACTTTTAGAATTTTTGCAACTATATTCATCAGTGACATTGGCCTGTAATTTTCTTTTTTGGTATTGTCCTTGTCTAATTTTGCTATCAGGGTCATGTGGACCTCCTAGAATGAGTTAGGAAGCTTCTCCTCCTCTTCAATTTTTGGAAGAGTTTGAGAAGTATTCTTTGAACATTTGAGAGAATTCACCAGGAAAGCCATATGGTCCTGGACTTTTAGTTTTTTTTTTTATTTTTATTTATTTATTTATTTGTTTTTTGAGGAAGATTATCCCTGAGCTAACTGCTGCCAAGCCTCCTCTTTTTGCCGAAGAAGACTGGCCCTGAGCTGACATCCATGCCCATCTTCCTCCACTTTTTATGTGGGATGTCTACCACAGCATGACTTGCCAAGTGGTATCATGTCTACACCCTAGATCCAAAACAGTAAACCCCAGGCCACCGAAGTGGAACATCCGAACTTAACCGCTGTGCCACCAGGCCAGCCCTGCCCCATGGATTTTTAGTTTTTGTTTACTGTTTTCTATGTTCTTCCTGGTAATTGGTCTATTCAAATACTCTATTTCTTCTTGATTCTGTTTTGGAAGTCGGGATGATTCTAAGAATTTATCCATTTCTTCTAGATTATCCAATTTGTTGGCATATAGCTTTTTGTAGTATTCTCTTATAATCTTTTGTATTTCTGAGGTGTCTGTTGTGATTGCTCTTCTTTTGCTTCTGATTTTAGTTATTCGAGCCTTCTCTCTTTTTTCTCCTTGGGGAGTCTAGCTAAAGGTTTGTCAATTTTGTTTATTTTTTCAAAGAATCAGCTTTTTGTTTTGTTTATTTTTTATTTATTTTTTTAGTCGTTATTTCATTCATTTCTGCTCTGATTTTTGTTATTTCCTTTCTTCTACAGATTTTGGGCTTTGTTCTCTTTTTTAGAGTTCCTTTAGGAGCAATGTTCATTTGCTTATTTGGGATTTTCCTTTTTTGTTGAGATAGGCCTGTATTGTTATAAACTTCCCTCATAATACAGCTTTTGCTGTATCCCCCAAAATTGGCATGTCCCATTTTCAGATATTTTTTTAATTTCTCCTTGATTTCTTCATTGACGCAATAGTTGTTCAGTTACATTTTGTTTGATAGCCATATGTTTGTGCCTTTTCTAGTTTTCTTCTTATAGATGATTTCTACTTCCATACCTTTGTGGTCAGAAAAGCTGCTTGGTATCATTTTGATCTTCTTAAATTTATTGAGACTTGTTTTTGCCTTAATATGTGATCAATCCTGCAGAATGTTCCATGTGCATTTAAAAAGAATTTGTATTCTGTGGTTTTGGGATGGAAAGTTCTGTGTATGTCCACTAAATTCATCTGGTCTAATGAGTCATTTAAGGCCAATGTTTCCTTATTGATCTTCTGTTTCTATGATATATTCATTGTTGTGAGTGGAATGTTAAAGTCCCCTACTATTTTTGTGTTACTGTCTATTTCTCCTTTTATGTCTATTAATAAGTGCTTTATTTATTTAGGTGTTCCTATGTTGGATGCATGGATATTTACAAGTGTTGTGTCCTTTTGTTGGATTGTTCCTTTTATCATTAAATAGTGCCCTTGTTTATCTCTTGTTACAGTTTTTGTTTTAAGGCCTATTTTGTCAGATATAAGTTTTGCTACTCCAGCTTTCTTTTCATTGCCATTTGCATGGACTATCTTTTTCCATCCCTTCACTTTCAACTTGTGAATGTCTTTGGGTCTGATGTGTGTCTCTTATATACAGCATTTATATGGGTCTTCTTTTATTCAACCAGCCATGCTGTGTCTTTTGATTGGAATGTTTATTCTATTGACAGTTAAAGTAGCTGTTGATAAGTATTTCTTTATTGCCATTTGTTACTTTTTTTCTGGGTGTTTTAGTAGTTCTTCTCTGTTCCTATCTTCTTCTCTTGCTCTCATCCCTTGTGATTTGATGACTTTTTTTATTATTATTTCTGGGTTACTTTCTTATAATCTTTTATGTATTTATTTTAGGTTTCTTGTTTGTGATTTCCATGAGGTTTATATATAAAAACCTATGTAAATAGCAATTATTGTTAAGTTGATGATGTCTTAAGTTTTACCTCTTGCTAAAAGCCCTATTCTTTTATTTCCCTCTCCTACATTTTATGTTTTTGATATGCTATTTAACCTCTTTTGTGTGTGTGTGTGTAGCACTTAACCTCTTATGGAAATAGTTAATTTTAGAACTTTTGTCTTTTCACCTTCATATTTGTTCATAGGTGGTTGATGTGCTACCTTTATTGTATATTTGCCTTTACCGGTGATTTTTTTACATAATTTTTTTATTCCTATTTGTGGGCTTCCACTTAAGTCACTTTAAAATTTCTTCTAAGACTGGTTTGTTTGAGTTCATTTGTGATAAACTCCTTTGGTTTTTGTTTATGTGGCAAAATCTCTCTCCTTCCACTCTGAATGATAAACTTTCTGGGTAGAGTATTCTTGGCTGTAGGTTTTTTTTTTTTTTTTTTTTTTCCTTTCAGCATTTTAAGTATTCTGTGCTACTCCCTTCTAGCCTGTAAGGTTTCTGATGAGAAGTCGGCTGATCGTCTTATGGGGTTTCCTTTGTATGTAACTTGTTGCCTTTCTCTTGCAGCTTTTAGGATTCTTGGTTTATCTTTAATTCTTGGCATTTTAATTATAATGTGTGAGCTTCTTTGGGTTCATCTTGTTTGGTACTCTCTGTGCTTCCTGTACCTGAACCTTTGTTTCCTTCCTTAGGTTAGGAAGGTTTTCAGCTATTGTTTCTTAAAATAGATTCTCTACTGCTTTGTCTCTCTCTTCTGCTTCTGAGACACCTATAATATGGATGTTAGTGAGCTTGATCTTGACCCAGAGGTCCCTTAGACTGTCCTCATTCTTTTAAATTCCTTTTTGTTTTTTCTGTTCAGCTTGGGTGACTTTCTCTACTCTTTCATCTGGTTCACTGATCCATTCTTCTGTGTCATCTACTCTGCTATTGATTCTTTCTAGTGAATTTTTCATTTCCATTATTGTATTCTTCATTTCTGACTGATTCTTTTTTATATTTTCCAATTCTTTGTTGAAGTTCTCACTGTGTTCATCTATTCTTCTCCTAAGATCTGTAAGCATCCTCAAGACTATTAGTTTAAACTCTTACCAGGTAGATTGTTTTCCTCTGTTTGATTTAGCTCTTTTTCTGAGGATTTGTCCTGTTCCCTTATTTGGAACATATGCCTTTGTCTCCTCATTTGCCTCTTGCTCTGTGCTTGTATCTATGTATTAGGTAGATCAGCTACATCTCCTGATCTTGGTGAAGTGGCTTTATACAAGAGATGCCTTACAAGACCCAGAGGTGTATTTCCTTCTCTTCACCAGTTCCAAATGTTCTGGGAGTGTCCCCTTTGTGGCCTACATGTGCCCTTCTGTTGTATCAGGGTTGCTCTTACTGCAGGTGCATGGGGAGGCTAGGCTCTCCCTGTGGGAACTGTATAAGGTTCAGCTGAACAGAAGTGTACCTACTTGCCCCTCTTCAGAGGTCCCACAAACTCCACGCACATGGGCCCACAAGTTTCTCCTAGGGTTGCTGGTGGGCAGGGCTAGTAGGGCAGGTTGCCTGCCCTGGCTGAGCTGGATTAAAATTGGTGATCCACTGGCTGGGGCAAATCCCTGGCCTAGCAGGCCAGAGGAAGAAATCCAATGGCATCTGCCAGCATCTGTGTCAGCATGCCTGTACTAGATCATAATAATGGCTGCCGCCAGTGTCTCAGTCCCTGGGGAGCTGGTCCTAGCCACCTCCTGCCTCCCTGAAATGCACCAGAACGTATCCAGTGAGTTTCTTTCACCAAAGGACCTAGGACCTTTCTTTCTGGTGATTTTGTGTTGGTTTCCAGAAAAAGTGAATTTGTGCATGGGCCCTTTAAAAGCAGGCTGTTCTTTTCTCTTATGTTCCATAGTTTTTCTGGAGGTATGCCCTGTTGCTTTTAATAGCCAGCAAAGCCAGATATTATGACACTTATCTTGGCTATGCTAAGTTCAAAAGTTGCTTATTGTGGCATAGCTCTCTTGCTCAGATGCCCCACTCCTCCAGGAAAAGCTTCATACCTTAAGATTGCTCCCAGCCATGAAGTGTCATGGCTAGAATGCGATTTTTTCCTCTCCAGAAAGGTATTTCTGCTTCTTCCACCCCTGTCTGTGTTGTCGCTTGTTGTGGGGGTCTTTTTATCTAGTTTCTGGTTCTCTCTCAGGGGTAATTGATCCACAGGGAGTTGTAAATTTCTTGTGTCTGTGGGAGGAGGTGAGTTCAGAATTCTCCCACGCTGCCATCTTCCTAGCAATTCTCCTTGAAATCTTATCTCCTTGCCCATATACTCTATACTATATACTCTACATGTACTATACTATATACTCTACATATACTCTATATACTATAGAGATATACTATATCTCTATAACAACACTTCTTTTTAATTCTTGGTTATTTCAATATATTTGTCTGATCTTTCCAAATCCTGGCCTGTAAGTTATTTGGCCTCAGTTCTCCTTAACCAATCACTGCAAATTATACCTTACACTTTATTATCATTAATTTCAAAACAGCCATAATCCCAACTGCCAAAATCTTCTTCAAACAGCCCATACATGGAGAAATAGAAGGAATTGAAGAATATTTCACAAGCTGTCAATGTCAAAAATTACACCCTCAAAATAACACTATATTCTCTCTTATTACTATTAATAAATTGTGAGCACTTCAGCAAAAACTAATGCCTCCACTACATATTCTGATTTTTTCTCACAGTATCAGTGATATTTCTTAGCAATTATCATCCTTTTCTACATTATTAATATATTTTTCCCTTAAGCTGATGCACATCTTATATCTCCCTATTAAAAAATAATAATAACCTCAATCTCTTCTTTCTCTTATGATAACCACCATATTGCTGTTCTCCTTCACAGAAAAAACTTCTCAAAAATTATTTTTGTCCACTCTCTCAAAATTATCTCCTATCTCTCCTAATCTCAATATCTTGAAAACCAAGGGTCAATCAAGAGTATGGGTAGGTGAGCCAGATAACCAAGGAAAGAATACAGGTATAGAACCATCCAAAGAAGGCTCCATTCCCCTGTTAACTCTTTGTGCCCTGCAAAGAGAAGTGGAGGGGGTGCAGTGTCATCTCATCAATGAGATTGGTCTGTTTGTGATAAGATCTTCATTGAGGCCAGTCCTCTGTAGGTACAAAAAAATAGTTTGTCTTCTCAAGTTACTGCCATAATAAAGCACTCTACTGAGCCTGCTATAACCTATTGCCAGACAGCTTTCTTTGACTTAGGGGATGAAGTTACATTCAACATGTGTTGTCAATTTAATCCATAAAAATTCCTCCTCTTGCTTTCTATTTTCTGATAGAGTAATTATACTCAGGAGTGAAAGGCAAAATAATTTTAACAAAGAATTTCTATTGATAGATTAAAAACCAAAAATTCAAAGGAAAATATTTAGCACCATAGTGGTGGGAAGGTATATCACTCTAGCAAAGTGGGGATATTGGAAATCTGAGTTTCCTTATGGAAGCCTGCTACAAGTCCATTGAATCGTGTGCACTTATTTCATATGCTGAAACAAATTTCCACATAATACATGTAAATAAACTTGACCAGTGACATCCTGACAATGAACTCCAGGAGTGGGGCTCAGCAACCTGTGTACTAACATCACTCTTGGTGATTGTGGGGCACAGTGGACACTGGGATTCGCTGCCTCTTCTCAGTTGATGAGGTAGCTTGGCTTTATTCCAAGGTCACAATTTTCATTCCTCTCTTTCTTCCCTCCTAAACTGCTTACAAATATGCCTTAAGGAAACTTGTGGATAACAATAAAAATATTTCTTGTATTAGAAGGTTTCTAAGCAGCAATTCTGAATCAACAAATGCTCTTCAAATAGGGATCATTTGCTGATGCTCCTATATTCCATTTGTAATTCATTTGCCTAAACTGGGAAAGTGTTTTGCTATGACAGCAGTATATTAAAGAATGGTATGCTTCCCAAAACTAGATCTCCAGAATGTTCTCCACCAGTATTAAATGATATGCATGGTTAATGAAATACAGTGGAAGACAATGTTACAATAAAAATGCAGATCAGTTAATAATAATAGGAATCAAGTATGTTTTTTAGTATACTTCAAGGTATAGCCCAAAGAACATCAAAATTATTTAGGTCATCTGAAAATGAAGAAAAGAAGTGGTGTGTAAATTTGAGTTGAGACCACTGTCTGCACTACCCATCAGGAATGTTAAATTCTTGCTGATCAACTTGCAGAGTGGGATGAGGTGAGAGGGAAGAAACATAAAGAGAAACATCAGCCTGGTTGGACTGAGGAAGAGCAAAGGAGAGGCAAACAGGCTAATTTGTATGCAAGAGCTATTTTTAATCTGGGTGTTCTTAACTCTGGCTGAACCTATATTTAGTAGACATATCAGAAGATAAGCATCTTTTTATGCTAAGAAGTTATTTTCATTTCTTTCAGATGATTATCTTCAGTTCAGCTATAGATAAACTACATTATACCTGCTTTCAGCAGTTGATAACCTGAAGAATTGGATGACTTCAAGTGCTGAGAAAACTTTACCTAAGTATAAATTATGCACAAATTATCATTCCAAATTACCTACTCTGCTTATAGGGATAAAAATTACTCTCCAGAAAGCCAGTAGCAATTTTTTCCTATCATCATACACTGACATTGCCTGTTATTGTTTATAATGACTGTTTAAAATTTCATAGTACTATATGACAATTCTCAAATCATTAATCCCAAACTGACTAGATTTATAATAAATTATTGAAATAACTTCAACCACATCGACCTATTAAGGGACACTCTGTACAATTCTTGGGTTGCTTTCTCTCCACACAGCTGGCATTTGACATTCAGATGGACGAGGTTCTAAGACACAGCCATGGTCTTCCCCACTGCACAGTTCTAGACTCCATTATCCCCTGGTCAGGTTACTTCAAATTGAAATTCATCTCCATACTAAATTAACTCGTTCGATTTTTCAAATATTTATTGAGTGCCAGTGTTCTAGTCTGGGAATCAATGATAAATGAAACAAAATTCTAAATTCTGGCTTCCTAGATATGATATTCTAAATAATTTCCAAAATATGCTAATATCTAAACAAAGGTAATACCTAGCTTGTGAAAGAATTTCTATTTTTAAAGGATGAATTTAGATAAACAAAAATATAATGAAATTAGAAATGTGTATGTGTGTATATATATTAATTTGGAGAAATCAAAAATCATTTTAAGTTACCCAATGGGACAAGAATGCTCTATCTTTTTCTCTGTGTAGAGGAGGAATGTCATATTCCGTAGAAATGAATTAGCAGTAGAGATCGCTAAAGAAGAAACTTGCTCATTTGACATCTTATACATTAACTAGAAGGTGGGGACCCATTAAGTGGTTTTAAGAGATTCTTGTTAATGGAAGCTTATTTTCTAAAGACTTTATTTAAAGTGGAGTTAAGCAAATGATCAAGGAGTCTGGCTCTTTTTATCCATAGCAGCAAACAGCTCCTCTGTGCTTAATAAGTAAGTATAAGACAGCTGTGGCAGGAGCTCATTACGGCCACATTGCTTCTAGGAACTTCAATTATTACTGTCACTGTACTTTATATTCAAAAGGACATTTTGATTCCTGTTGCTCCGAAAGTTTTTTTCACTATAGAAATGAGTTTAGTGGGTAATTCTATTCAGTTTCCAATGAAAGGCATTGGCTTTGAAATATACACATAAATACTATGAAATGTCAATATGATTAACTATCTGGCACATAAAAATTGCTTTTGTGAAATTATTTTTCTAGGAGTACATATTTAATTCAAGCCATACTCCTCCCAAAAAATATACTGAGAAACCACTACCTATAAGGAAAGTTTATTTTTGTAGGCACTGTGGAAGGATAGAAGCGTAACGGTATATTATCCCTGTCTTAAAAGAGTTTAGATCCATAAAAAACAGAGAAAACATGTACCCAAATATTTATGAGGCAGAAACTGAAATTAAGATGTGTGTGGGATATAATACACAAAGTTCTTTGCAGTCTCACAACCCAACCACTCCCTAAAGTGACGCCACAACCTAACCAGGATGTTGCAGAATATAAGCAGAGCGAGCATAGCAAGAACGTGAACTTCCGTATTATCGGTCAAGCCTCGAGGACAAATACATTTCTAGTTTTTGCCCCTGGTGAATATAATTGTACCAGGTAAGACACAAAGGACTTCTCCTGCTCTTTTAACAAATGCCCAAAAATAGAAGAAAAGCTCATTCTTTCCAGAGCAGGAGTTCTCAAACCTTAGGGTTCATCACTGTCACCTGGAGAGCTTGTTGAACTACAGATGGCTGGGGATAGGCATTTACACGTCTAATATTGTCCCAGGGGCTGCTGCTGGTCTAGGGACCAAACTGAGAGAACCAGTTCTTTGCAGGCTCATTGTGGAACCAGCCCTCTGAATCTTGCCTCATGCAATTCAGTCAAAAGCAGAGAGAAAATGAGAATATGCCCTTGTAAACTTCAGCCCAGCTACAGGTGCCAAACTATGTACTCTATATTCCTTTCCCATGCTTCAAAAATGTCAAACGTACTATTGTAATGTGTTCTACCCATATCAGAACATTTTTCCTTGAAATTAAAGACAGAGTGTGTCTGTCTGGGTTAGGGCTTTGGTGTTGGGAGTCAAGAGCTTTGAACATCCTTGAGCTCTTCATAAAGTATAAAAAATATATCCACTATCAAGGTGAAGGCAGCCTGATAACTATATGTGGAATCAAACAGATGAAAGTTGAAATTTGATCTATTCCGCTTACTGGCTGGGTCACCTAGGGCACATGAGGGTTTTTTCATAGTTATAATTTTTGATTTATAATGTAATGGATTGAATAATGTGCCCCAAAATTCACATCTACTGAGAGCCTATGAATGTGACATTTGGAAATAGGGTCTGCCTTTGTAATCAAGTTAAGATGAGATCTTACGGGATTAACATGGGGTCTAAATCGAATAAACCTGATGTCCTCATAAGAAGAGGAAAAGAGACACATACACAGTGAAGAACTCCATGTGACATCGTCAGAGACAGAGACTGGAATGATGCAGCTGCAAATCAAGGAACCTCAAGAATTTGAGGCACCCACCAGAAGCTGGAAGAGTCAGGGAACTGATTCTCCCTCACACCTCCAGAAGGAACCAACATGTAGAGACCTTGACTGCTGTTGGCCCATCGGAAATGATTCTGCACAAATCCACAATTCTAGCAAAATTAATTCATTCTCTCCCCTACATAAAACGTTATTCTCTAGCAACTGAAACCTTGTTGTTCAAGGTCTGAGTGAAATTGAATTTTAAAAAGAAAATATTAGCAGGGTGAACACAACAAACTATTGTGCCATACCTTAAATAAATTTGTCCTTCCTCTATAACTTCATACTCTATGCATTCTTACTATAGATCTTAAATAAGTTTCTTACTCCAACTTAACTTTGTGTTTCATCGTTTCTAACTAGAGTGTTTGGGTGAGTGGGAGAGGCAGGTCCTCTGTCTGAAGTGCTCAACAGCTGTCGTCAGCTAATACTTGCTTATTCATGTATATTATGTCTTTCTTGAAACTTCTCATCCTTCGCCTAAAAATTTACCCTTTAAATACTTGCTTTCTAACTTAGCTTATGGGTAGCTGGCTCTAAAAGGAAAAAGATAGGATATTTTACTGGAAAAAAATTAATTGCACTTGTGCAGACTAAAAAAGTTGTTTTAATCTGAATGAGGTTTTCATATGCTAACTTTAAAGGTACCCTCAAGATTTGAGTATTGCATTCCCCTAAAATGCATTCTTAAAGCCCTGAAAGTCTAAATAGAAAAAGTATCCTTGTTATAAGGAGTCATAAACAATTCAGGAAAGAGTCTATCAAGTGAATGCAAACTTTCACAAAAGGGACTGAACACTGAACACATACAGAATACAGTGTTAGAGAAAACGTGAGGATTATGGACAACCAAAATCAATCTTTTCAAGCAGAAAAAAGTCCTTCTAAAAGGACTTATATTCAGTGTGGCCATAATTGTAGACCTGAATAGAATGTTCTTTGAATTCTGGGGCTGCAGTCATCCAGTGAAGCATGTATTGATTGAAAAAGCCTCATGAGAATTCTGATTATCCCAACATTTTTCACTTGGAGTGAAAGGGGCAGCTTTTCTATTTCATTTTATGCAAAATTACAGTAATTGGTGTCTGACCTTTTTGATATGGACTGTTAAGCATTACACTGCTGGATCTTTTCACAGAATCAATTATTTTAATTATGGCTATCTGAGGAGAAGAATCCAGGACACAAACAAGAAAAGAATATTTAAATAAAATGGAAAATAGATTTTTTGGTACATAATACAAAAGTGCTGTTAACTTTAAACTTGACCATTTTAAGCTTTTAGCACTTACGTTTTAAATTCAATTTTTATTTCCAAATAATTACACTTTCATAGACAAAGACAATTTATATAATGAATACACTGGATAAAAACAAGTGTTCTCTCCAAGAAGAGGCAAGGACTAGGGCAAAAATAAACAATAATGAAAATCTAAATATAAGACTTAAAACACTATAGAAATGTCAATGTGTTTTAGAGTGAGATTTTATTGGAAGACTCAGAAAAAGATAATTAAACATTTTAAGGACTATATCTTGCACTTCAATGTAAACCCCGGTCTAGAAGTCCAAAATTTCTCTGGAAAAGAAAAAGAAATAGCAATAAAAGCACCAAGGTCGTAAGTATTACATTAGATTAGTTTTCATCACAACTGATAGGAATGACTGGAAACAATTCCTGTCCTAGCCAGCCCCTTAGCTCACAAGAAAAGCCTTCAGTTGTCAATGTTAGTGTCGCATAACCAGCTCAGGATTGTTAACCTACCTCTCGCCTCATTTGTGTTTAAAATTATCCTCTGCGAAACTCCACACTTGGACAATATAGACAATTCAAACAGATTTTGTCTTTTTTAGGGGGCCCAATTCTGGATAAACACTGAAATAATTTACCAAGAGAATTGTGTTTATACATACATAAGCACAAGACATGCAGAGATTTGGGGGGAAAAGTGATTTTGTTTTTTTAAAGTGCTATTTTACCTCTGCATGATTTTACCTCCGAAAGGACTCAATAAGAAAAGGTGTGAATGTTTTGCTTTCATAGAACTAGTAGTTCATAGTTCCTTAAAAGAACTAAGCCCTCAGGACACCCTAAAGGAAGTGAGTGATTACGGTAGTGACTTTGGTAGGAGAGCAGGTGCTAGTATCAAAAAGGAGAAGTCTAACAAGTGGTTTCCCCCTGTGTGGAGAAGAACAGCTGAATAAGAATGAAGCGCTTTGGGTTCTTTGAGAAAGGCCCTTGTAAACGGGCATGAGGAATTTCTGTAGGATGAGATCTGATTGTGGTAGAAATTAAAAGGTCCTTTACGAAGGTTAAAATTCGTCAAACAGTACTTCTCAAATAAGTGCATTTTGTAAACTATACACGCAAAATTATAACTTATAAAGCTATTAAACAGGAGGTCCCAACATGTTTATTTTTAAAAAACTGAATAATTCATCGAAGAATTGGTTTAAAAGAAATTAACAAAGCCTCACTGACCTGTGGGACAATATCAAGTGATCCAACCACTGTGTAAATGGAGTCACGAGAGAAAAGAGAGAAAGAGTGCAGAAAAAGTAATGTCCAAATCCTTTCAGTTTGGGGGAGATAAAATTACTCATATGAGATGAGCAATAAATCCCAAGGAGGATATAAAAATGATAACTACACCTAGATAAATCATAGTCCAGTTGTTGAAAACCAAACATACACCCTCCAGGTGGCAGCCTGGCCAAAAGAGGGCCTTGGAGATGCAAATAAAATTTGGATATGTTTTAAAAATATATTCCAGGTCCTTCTTGCACCTGATTTTCTGATCAAAAGATCTGGCTACAAGTTGGAAAGTAATAAACAGAGGTAACATTATTACCACTGAAACGTGTCCCACTGATTTTGTGGTTGTGGAGAAAGAGCAACAACCCCAACATCTGCAGAGGCAGCACTTTGACTCTGGGAATTATGGGGGAGGGTGAGAGGTTAATAATCTTTTCTCTTTCAGAGTCTCTCAGGGCAGCATTTACAAGGAAGGAAAAGGCCCTGGTGCAACTCTCCCAAATGGTTGCAAATGCCTTAAACGGACCTGACTACTGGATCTGCTAAACCTGGCCAGATCTCAGGCTCTGATCATCATTTGTTCACCATTGCTTCTAATTTTACCAAGAGGTCTATTTATCTGAAACAGCCAAGGATGGCTCCAGTTTCCGGACATCCCATGCAAACCCCCCTGTCCATTCCTCTCGGTGTCTCCTACCTTGCTTAAGCCTTCGTTCAGTCATTCATTGGGGTAGATGAACACCACATGGCTGGTGGTGTGGACAGACAGGACAAATTGCCTTAATTGTCCTCAGGAAATCCCTCTCAAAACAAGAAAATTATTTAATTACTGAAACTGACCTAAGAACCCCAAGGATTATTAGCCAGCAGAGAGTCTGTGTTGGAGTCATTGGCAACCTGTGCACTTACAGGAGCTCCCCAAAATTGTGAACTATACTTTCCAAGGGATTTGGGACAATATTTTATGTGTAGAAGACAGGAATTAGCTTGCCTCCCTCTCCAAAGCACCATGAATCGCATCTTATGTAAGGTCAGGAGAGACCTTTAAGAGTTAAGGAAACACCACTAGTGGATCATGTACCCCTCAGATGACTGCAGGAATCTCCCCCAAATGGAACTCCTCTTGGTTACTGCATGGAGCTACCCAGAGGGATAACACACCTTGCAGGTAGCTATCCCTGCAATGAGAGTCATTGATTATAAAAGCTGTTATGAATTATGTCTCTGATTTTATCTGCCGTGATCAATGAAACCATCTCCGAAAGGGAAACAGGCCAGCCTCAACTCACTGACCGGTGTCTTTATGGACAATAGAATTGCCCTAGACACCTCTTTCTTATGGGCCAAAGAGGAGCACTGAAATCACTAATGCTTCCTGCTGTATCTAGTTAATTCCTTAGATCAACTAGAAAGGTCAATTTGGAAAGCTAAGAAAGCCATATGACTTTCTAAGATAGACCATAGTGGTTAATGGGATTTGTCCAGCTGGCTGGGTCCGGGACCCTGAGGGTCATGGTTGAAACCAATACCGTTTGCCTCACCCCGCTGCTTGGTGTTGTGTTGATAGAAGCCTTAATTAAGTTTTGTATGACACAACGCACAGATCTGGTTCTGGTCTCTTTCAGATTTATCAGAATGGCTGACTGAGTGGTATTCTTGCAAGAAAATTCGCCAGGATTCAAAACAATGTAAAAACTAGCAGTAGATATTTTGGGAAGACAACTGTCCTTGTCTCTCTCACATTTCTGCATGTCTTATAAGCACAGACACTGACAGTCTCTGTTTCAGAGTATCTTTGCTAGGCTGTTGGTATAGCAAAATACACAACAAAGCAGAGCTTTGCTGCGAGCTGTGGAAGACGGAGACAGTGCCTTCCTCTGGAGCAAAGGGCATGCTGACCTTCCATCATAAAAGATTTGAGTTTGTAAAGCTCAATATTCTTCTCCTATAATGCCCTCCACTGTGTGTGCAGATTTCAACTTGTCCTCCTGTCACATCCGTAGTAATTGGAGCTCAGAAATCCAGCCCAAGAGAATGCTAATACTCTGACTGTTATTCTCGTGAGTAATAAAGTCCTTTATCTGCAATCAAGAGTCCCATGTCTTCTGCCAGCATCCATGAAACTGTGACAGGCTAACTTCTTAGTTTGCAATTAAAGTTGAATTTCATGTTCACAATAGTTCTTGACAAGCACTTTTCCTGTAACCTGATCCAAACATAACTTACACTTCCTATTTAAAATTCTTTCCATGTTTATAAGAAAAATGACATTAGTGCTGTTCCTTTATGTATTATCTTTCAAATATAATTTAAATCAGTATATTTAGAGTATTCCAATACTTTCTTTGTCTTTATCTTCTGCTTTTTCCTACAAGGAGTAGTACACTTCACGGAAATACACAGTTAAGTGACCTGAAACTGCCGAGTCTGCTATGCAAAATACTTCTTAGAAATATAAAGAATATAGCATAAATACCGTACAAAAATCATTATAAGATCTGTCCACAGCTGTGAGTCTTCCTACTGCTACATATTAAAATATTTTGTGGCCTGCTAAACTACTTTAATTTATTCAAAGAGGGAAAATCTATCTTTCTTTGGGAAGAAAAAATGGATATTTTCATTCATCTATTACATATTCATCACTTAGCTAAGCTATACAAACACAAGATCGTTGTTTAAAGGTAACTTTTGCTCAATACACAAAATTACACACATTCTATTATTCAAAAACAGATGAAACTAACCTATGATGCTAGAAGTGAGGATAGTAGTTGTCTTGGATGGAGTTTTGGTGGCATGAAGGAACCTTCCACAGTGCAGATGATGTCCTGTTTCTCATCCTTACTGCTGATTACATGCATTAATGTTATCAAGCTATGCATTTAATTGTGCTTGCCTTTCTTTGTACTCATGTTGACCTTCAATAAGAAGGTCGATTTGAAATGTGATATTATGAGGGCACAGAAAATGGACACCTAGCCAAGCCTCGGTGGCTAAAAAAGCTTCCTGGAGAAAGCGATGCCTGAAATGAGTCTTCGAGTGGAGTGAACTGACTAGAGTTGGAACGTAAGGAAGTGCATTTGAGTAGAGAGGATTGCATGAAGATGGGGAGAGAACAACAAACAGTAACGGTGTTAGAAAAATCTTGCAAGAAACAGCCTGAGGAGATGACATTGGAGGGGATATGGGAGCAAATTACAGAGGACATTGTTCTGCTATGGCAAGGCATTTAGGTTTTATAAGCCAATAAAGAGCTGAGAAAAGTCTTAATAGCTTGAATTTCAGATACATTCCTGTGGAACCCTGTTGAGGACTGACTGGAGTGGGGCCGGGAGGGAGATGACAAAAAGACTCAGGGCTTTTCCAGTATTTTTGTTGAAAACTTTTAATTTACCTAAAAAAAGATGCTAGTAAAATATGACCAGTGGAAAACTTGGCAATGGCACTGTTATTATGTACAATTTCACATGTCTTCAACTTTCTCTTAAGGAGCAGATGAAGAGACTTTCTATTTCTAGTTCAATTCACTCACAAGGGTTCTGTCATTTTATTTTTACAATTGGTATCCAAGATTTTTATTAATTACACAGTACAGATCCTTTTTATATTGCGCATTTTCATTTCACTAGGGTTATGATAACAAAACAATACCCTTGAAGATTGAAAATATATTGTATTCAGCCCAGTTGATTTTTGCACACTGATTATTTTATATCCTGACAGTAAATCATCAAGCTCAGTGTCATTTCAGATTTCTTAATTTGTACTTATCTCAGACCCAAGACACAGAAAATACATGAATGGGTAAAAAATGTGAAAGCCGACAATGATTTTAATTTCCAAGACTCTCTTCTCTGTTTATTACAATCATCACAATTGTGAAAGTTCCATGTGACATTGAGCAATTTCACTTACATTTTTCTAACGACCATGCTAAAATCCAAAGGAAAATGCTCTTTTATTAGAGAGCTCACAACATGTATTATATGAAATATTATATAATATGTATTACAATGCAACACAATATATACACACACATTTATCTAGCTTTTATACACATATATATTTACACAGTACGCAGACACCTATATTTACACACACACACAGAACAAGAGAAAGGAAAGAGAGAGAGATACCGCCTCGAGGTTCACAAAGTGAGATTTTCATATATATAAGTCCATTAAAAATCATAGTATTTGGCCTTTAATAATATGTTTTCCTAGGAGAAAATATAAACATATCTACTTTGCTATAGATTACATACCATACATTCATCTCTGTGTCTTATAACAAGTAATAGGGGTAGCTTAATTTTGAATATAACTTAATTTTGAAATTACCTTTAAATGTCAATTTTACTTTGCTTTCTCTGATTATCTTTCATGTTCTTTTTCTCAAAATGTTAGGAAACATTTATGGAATTTATATTATGTTCAGTATGAGAGTTATTTTCCTTAAATATCCAGAGAGGTAAAAAACTCAAGAAGATAAAATTCTAATATTTCAAAATTTTACTAAAAGACACAGCATTGTAAGAGAAAAAAAAATAGTCTTTATGTGCAGAGAAGGAAATATTACCTCCTAGAAATAACAAGAAAGATCCCTGAATGTGCTGACCACTAAGAGAATTTTGAAATAAAAAATACAATTAAAACTAGTTGATCAATTATTGGTGGCATCATTCTGAGAAACAGCAAAAACAAACTTACTGATGCAGGAAAATAAGTGGCAGATTGAAGAACATTGGGTAACCTAATGGAACCGAGAGTTGAGAAAATGTAGGAGAGAAGAGACAGGATTGGAAAAGTCTGTTACAACATAAGATCCACCACAATTCTCAGTCCTAGCTGCCTGTTCTAATCAAAGATGACTCTGAAAATTTTCAGATTCATAAACTTTATAAATTCCAGTTCAATACGTCTGTGATAGCCAATTAGAAGCCACTGAGGGTATCTGAATATTTAAATAAATTTGTTTGTGATGTGTCTGAAAAGAAAGTTGCTTTCATTTTGGATTGGGATGAAACGATATCGATGAAGAGATACACAAAAGGAAAACAAGAGACATCAAATCTCACAGTTGGAAGATACAGCAGTGATCATGTAATGCCACTGTTTAGATCCAAAAACCCTTCTGAAATATCCATAATTATCTATCTGCAATCTATGTTTAACTACTTTCAAAAACTGTTTGTGATAGCAATCCAATTTTATCCACTGCAATTTCATGGTGTCTTCCAGAAATAAATTTTTTTGTATTTTGGCAGAGTAGACATTGATAATTGCTTTTTCAATTTCTATCCTTTCCTTCTTCCTTAGTAACTGATCCATAACTTTATTCCATGTGGCAATATACATGGCTAAAACTAATTAACTTTTCAGTCACCATTTCATGTAGGGGTAGTCCTGTGACAAAGTTCTAGTCAATGAGATAGAAGTGAATGTCTGATCGAATTTCTCTATGTGGTTTTGCTCACTACATCTTTCTCTCTCCCTCTTCTTCCTCCAAGTGGGCAGAAGTGATGCCTGAGATAGAGAGCCATCTTGTGGCCATGAGGGTGAAGCCACCAACTGACAGTTAGTTATGAAAGATGGGAAGCTGGATCCTTAGTGACATCCTTCGGAACTCTGATGCAGATCTTAAATGTCTGCTTTCTGATTTCAAGTGTGGTCAATAAGAAAACTCTATCTAGTTAAACCATTTTACTTGCAGCTAAATGAATCCCAACTGATACACTTGCCTGGACCAAAAGATGATCTCAACTTTTGATCCACTTTTAAAGTATTTTTTTCCCAAAAAGAAGAGGGAAATAATTTAGAAATGTATTAGCTCTACATTTTCTCTTCTACACATTCATGTTATACCACTGTGACAAGACAAAGTGTTGAATTGTCAAAGCAAATTCACAGGAATCATAGACTTTACTCAATAACAAAGATTTCGTTCATTTTACTAATAAACCAAAGGATAAAAGAAATCATGAGACACGGAGCATTATTCTCATGGAGACACCCAAGACTGTCTGGAAGAACTGTCTAGTATGGTCCTTTATCTCTGGCCTCGAGATGCATTCTCGTTTAGCGTCTATCTGTGGTGGTTGTTCTGAGCAATGAATGCTCCATGATTATTAGATGTTAAAGAACATTGTTATCTCATCACATTAATTACACAGCTTGTGTGACTATATCTTATTTCCCAGCCAGTCATGACCATAAATGCATAAACTCCAGATTTATTTAGGTAAATAACCTAAACAGAATTGATATATTCTGATAAAAGTATTTCATGTAAAACAACTCTGTTATCTTTCCACTGGTAAATATCATCTATGAGTTTATTAGAAGGTCCACTTACTAGAATGATTATAACAAGATCTAATGTCACTCCTTCTTTCCAGGTTTCTCAAGAAGAGAGAAAGAATGGCATCCAGGTGTCCGAACTTTCCTTGCCAATCACCCACCACCAAATTGATCTTGTTAGGACTTCACTCTTCTTCCTGTTCCAGCGAAAACTTAAATAAGTCCTTGCTCCCCAACTCATTTCCAATTTGAGGAGCATCAGGTCTGAATTGGCATTCGTGTGATTGAGAAATAAACTTTTATTATGTTAAGTACAAGCTTTGTGGGCTTTTAATTCAGTTAGGTATCTTTACTAAAACAGTGCCTTTATTCATAAATGTATATTATTTATTCCTTTCCCAAACCAAGATCAACAGGGCAAAATCTTAACACGGGATAACATGTTTTTCAAATAGACCCAATCCTTGATTTCTTTCTGCCAAATTCCACCATCTTAGAATACAACCACAGCAACCATACTCAACCATAACAAACCTGTGAGGTTTTTTCTACCTCCCTATATAAAGACCACCTCAATATATTAATACTACCCTGTTCTTTGGTGTATAAACTTCTGAAAGCATAAGGAATGTACTAAATTCATGACTCATTATTTCTCCTATGAATTATTTATCACTTTTTTTTTGCTTTTCTTCTCTATTTTCTTCATTAACTACTATAAAATAATTTTTAATTTCCTAGAAAATCTTCTTTTATACTCTATTTTCACTCAAATTCCTGCCTATTCATGCCACTGATTCTCTAGGCAAGACACATCTTTAGTCACTGTCTTCCAAACTACATTTTTTTGACTAGCCAAAATAAAATCTTTTAAAGTATTTAAAGTCATAAACTAGAAAGATATTTAACACTTTGATATATCATCTATATTAGTTACATAAAAATCCTTCTAGATTCTATCTATATAATTTACCAGAATGTTAGTTGGTTTAGCAATTAAAACTCCAACTGAATAATGGTTTAAACATACTGGGTATTTAATTTTTTTCACTCCTGTAAAACTGGGCAAAACAGTTCGAGGCAGTTCAAGACTCCTCCAGGGATTAAGTGAGCCAAACTGCTCAACGCTCTGCTGTCTTAGACATATGATTCAAAGGTCGCTCTGGATGTCTACATCCAGCTGGCAGCAGAGGGTTGAGCATGGAAGAGCATGGGTGGGAAAGTTCTGAAGGCAGGACTGGAGGGGCTAGAAGTCAATCCTGCACCATTCTCTTGTCAACATCAAGTTGCCAAGAATAAGAAATGTCTAGCTATATGTTCTAGAAGAAGAGGAAATGGGTTTTGATGATCATGACCAGTCCACTCTTAAAGCCAATTTTGAGATTCTCAGTTTTTTGTTGACATCTCAAATTTTGGTTCAAAACAGATGAAAATGGTCAAGTCCCCTAATTATTTGGTCTCCTGCCTAGATATTTTGTAGGGGTGCTAATTATACCCACTTGATAAGTGGGGCTTAGTAGTTAGCAGGCTTCTAAGACAAAGATTTTTTGTCATCATATAGGTGTCTGTTACAACAAGACGGTCATTTCCACCTCATTGGCCAAGTCAGATCTATATTTTCCCAAGCAAATACACATCAACAAAGCGTCATCGACAGTCATGACACATCCCTCCCTCAGCGGGCTAGTGAAGTGTTCCTATATTCTTTGTTCCTGAAGAATTTATCTTGTTTTTTCGTTATAGAGAACATAGCTTCAGAGATTCTATTACTAGGTATTTTTCCTCTCTAAAAAAGAAAGCTATTCATTGAATAGGGCCACTGATTCACATTTTTCTCCTTTCTTTGTTGTCTATTCCCTCAGGACCATATTTTACTTCCTCCCTATTCACATTGATTTGATTCTGTTCATCCTATTCAAGTCATTCTATTTCATCTTTGTACTATTTTTTCCATCTTACACAGAAAGTCTTTATTCTTTCTTTTAAGAGAGAACATAGAACAATTGTAGAGAGGGCATATCACCTTCATTCCAATCATGAAGATCAACCTGAATTTGTATAGACATAGCTATGCATTAGGAAGTTTGTCGGATTTTTTTTTTATTTTGAGGAAGATTAGCTCTGAGCTAACTGCTGCCAATCCTCCTCTTTTTGCTGAGGAAGACCGGCCCTGAACTAACATCCATATCCATGTTCCTCTACTTTATACGTGGGATGCCTACCACAGCATGGCTTACCAAGCGGTGTCACGTCCACACCCAGGATCCGAACAGGCAAACCCTGGGCCACCAAAGTGGAACGTGTGAACTTAACCACTGCACCACCGGGCCAGCCCTAGGAAGATCTTTCCAGAAGAGAAATAATGGGAAAATAATGAAGGCTGTGGGAACTTAAAAAAAAGGATTAAAATGAGCCATATTGCTGAAGTAGAAACACAAAGACTGAAAATAACACTGGTTGGTGTGGGAAGAAGGGTGGACGGGAGACTGTTAAAGGTAATTTTGAATTTTAACTTGAGTTACTAAAACAACTGAGGGAATCAGAAGAAGGAAATAATTTAGAAATAAACATATGCATTCACTTTTAGGTATATGGATCCATATTTAGAGATAGAGAGATGATAATAATCACACTGACATTTTAAAAGGTAATTTTCTGTAAGAGCCTATTTCTGCTCTCAAACACCTCCTGGAACACAGGCTGTCATCATCCGATATTATTAGCGACTATCCTGGATAATTTGTTTACACTAAGAAAATAACTTTATTTTGCTGTCACCCCCTAAAAACACAGACACAATGCACATGCATAATACATGTATTCTGTCTTCAGTGGAAGGGTTTTCATCAGCAGTGCCAGGCTGTGAGAAGCACAGCGTATCAGGAGGGGACATGGACTGAGGCCCCAGAGCTGCCTATTTCACTGTCTATGCAACACTGGACACGCTCCAAAGTTTCTGGGCTTCATTTTACTGACCTAGAAAGGAAAGTAACAATGCATGGTAATACATGTTTCATCTCTAGAGTCCTAAGAAATTTGCATCACCAGGTGAAGTGTAAGTTAACCAGACAATAGTGTTAAGAACCTTTGAAGAAAGAGTGGACTACAGCAAGAACTAGTGAAGGATTTTTCCCTCATTCCCAACGCAATAAACTCCTTTATACCAAAAGAAATAAAAATTATATTTAATTTCCAACCTTTAAAAAGTCACATCAATGATACATTAACAAGGCCAGTAACCCAAAGGCAGTTGAAATGAATTCATTTTGGTGTAAATATTTTGTTTAGTATGGTATCTACTCTATATGAACATAATGAATATTTAGGAAATATTAATTCAGTGGTAACTACAGACAGAAAAGATAAAAGAACTCACTATACTGAGTTGACAGTTCTCTTCTTATGCTTGTAATTTTCTAAAGCTACATAGTCATGCTTCTCTCATGTACAGGGAAAGTAATAAAGATCCAAAGGGAAAAAAGAAGAAAGGAAAGAAAAAAGGAAAAACCCATTTATTTACATATATTTGGTATTTTCTTATGATTACATTTAAAAACTTTTAGAAGAAAATATTTTTTTCAATAGAAGACAGGAAGGAGAGAAAAGAAATTAAAAGAAAATAAAAAAGAACGAGAAAGCTATTGCCAAATCCTGACACCTTGTGAGTTGCCCTTCAGCACAGAATGAAAATCATCCAGATCAGAACAAAGCTTCTTTGACTCTTACTCTACCAACCAAACAGATTGTTTTCATTGACATAATAGAATAAAATGGAAACTGAGGGTTGCTTATTTCTCTTCTTTTCTTCTTATTGGGAAAAAAAATATGCCTCAAAGAAAGAGTCAGGCATTGTGTAGATAATCAAGATTTAGCTTGAAGTGAAAACCTGGAGGGAAATTTGCAGTCCACATAACATAAACATCTGTATGAGAAGGGTTTCTTCTTATGGCATCAGAGTTTCTGTATGTAAAGAACTTCCACTAACAATGAGATTCTCATTATGTTCTCATTATGACGAGTGAGGGAGTAAAAGAGCCATAGGTCCAGGGAGATCTTGACAGGTGTCAGTATACTTGGTGTGCTTTTAAACCATTGAAGAATTTCTTTGAAATCTTCGTATTTCTCCCATCAGCCAGGGAGTACAAAAGAATCCCTTCTTTCTCATTATCCCTCAAACGTCTCCAATACATTTTCTCTCTAGTAAGTCCCTTCTATAGTATAAACGTGGTAACTTGGAGAGTTAACTTTGTAAGCTTGTTGAGCCATGATCATATCAGTGTTAGCTGATCTTTCAACAAAGAGAAAGATCCTCAAAGAATGAAGGTAGGTCTAAGGAGAAAGGGAGAGATAGCTGAGGCCAACTTAGATGCAGAGTGTCTGGTGGTGGAGGGAAGGCAGCGAGAGAAGGAGTTATAAAGGGAATTAGAGTGGGACAACTATCAACATATTTAATACTGTATTGTTTTACTTACAACTTCATCCCACAGACTTTTCTATAAATGGTAAGTTGCTCGTCCTCTGTTTAGCAACATAAATCATTCTTTGAGTAGGAACTAAAATCTGGCAAGGTCTATTTCCCACTCTTTTCTTCAAATATTCTCTCTAGTCTGTGTCTCTGGTCTCAGTAGTGCTGGTTTTTAAATGGATTCCCCTTCTTTGCCTACCACTACAACTTGTGTTTTGAGCCTAGACATTTGATTCAGCTGTCTGACCAAATTTTGATTTCCTGTTTTGCAAAAAAATTTCCTCAGTTTGCCATCTTGGTGCAATGTGCTGCCCTCAAATTCAAGTTGAAGAAATGTCTAAGTGGTCCCATTCCAAAGTCTACCAAGGATTTTCAGAGCCTGTCTGCCTTTTGGAGGGTCCCACTAAGTCATGGCATTCTCACTGAGTCTCTAGTCTCTCACAGACTTCACCAGGTTTTAGAATGTTAAGGCACAGGATGGGTTTCTTAAGGTCTCTAACTTGTATTTTTGATTGCCTAAACTGTTACCTGGACCCTGGGGGGCTTATATTCTTATCTCAGGAGAAGCCAGTTTTACCCCATAGGCTTTCAAAGAAATTTCCTATGAGGTTCCCATGTTGGTGCCAGACTACATCAATTTACTTGTAGAGCTGTATCCTCATACCTCGGTGGTGCTTGATGTCAAATAACCCAAATATTTCAGATAAACATCAATGTTTTGCACTAAGTTCAATAGCAACCTTTAAGATATTTCACCTACGCCAATGGTCGAAGAAAGAAACTCATCGATGTGATGTTTAGCTGGTATATGCAAGAATGTGTAGATCAAATATAGCTTGTAGAAGCATCAGTTAAACTTTTATGCTAAGAATTAATTACTATCCTTGTGTAAGGCACATCATTCCTAAATAAACATTATCCAAAAAACAACATAGGTATTTAAATATTTTTGGTATTTTTGTATGCATGCCTTCAAAAACTTTTAGAAGAAAAAAATTTTTTTTTTTTTTTCAAGGTGCAATCTCATTCATGGAGTACCTTTCAGGAAGTTCTCTGAGACATTATTAGGCTCAAACAAACTCACACATATGGACCTGGAAAGAAATGTGCGCAAGTTTTAATAAAGCTTGAGCCCTCGCATAGGTTTAATAGGACCAGTGAAATTATCCCCAAAAGAAGAGATATTACCATTCCAAACACAGCCCTCTCCCCTTCCCATTTTGTAACTTAAAGGCACTGTTGGTCACATGGCTCCATCTATGTTGCCTAGCAACAGTTTATCTCCTTTACTCTTTTACTTACACTTGACATAGTAGCAAACATCTTCTTCACATCTGATTTCACAACAAACTTGCTAAAGTTGTTTCTTCCTACTGGATTGTTCTTCTCACAACTCTACGGGCCTCATTTCACCCACTTTTAAATCTAAAGTCAAGTTTCTCACATTCTAGTTCATCTTCTTTGATATCTCCTGTAGGAAACAGCCACTAGTCTGAACATTAAAACACTTTCACCTCTTTTGTAAGACGAGCACTTAAATTTTTACCTGATTGATCTTGCTTACACGATTGCAGATTTCTTGTGTGCAGAAGCCAGGTTTAACTCATATTTTTATTGGGTTCTCAGCAGTTCAATCATTAATAGTAACATGAAAATGTGTTGCATAAATGAAAAAGAAGTCTAAAAAAAACTCTAGTTTCTGAACTGTATGACTAAGAGACTATGCCATGGATGTAGGTAGAGATATAGATAAAGTAAAAGGTATTGACTATACTTTCTTAGATGTAAGAAAGATGTATGGATGTATACCAGCAAATCAATTATAGATGGAAGAATTCACTGACCAGCTGTGGGGTGTTTAACTGAAGTTTAAGATATTTGCTGACGTTTGATAACTTGGGCTAATTTAAACAGGCTTGGGTTTTGAAGTATAATTCAGCTGCAGTAAGATGAGCAATAGAGAAAACTGTACTGTGATAAATGGGGTGATCTGATGACATTTATTTATGCATCTCTCCTGGTTGGTGGCAGAATCTAGTTCCAAGTTTCCTAGCAACAGTAATGTGCACATGTGAATATGTCCATGTAAATAGCAGATGCAATGAAAAAAGTGTCTCTTCACTCACAGAGACGACAGCTTGATTCCAGACCTCGTTGATACAAAACCAGTATGTTTCAAAATTTCTTCAAAGGAGCCTTGGTCTGGTAGACAACACCATATAAAATTTCAAAAAGGAATCACTGCATTATTTTGCCTTAAGGTACTGTGACATGAGCACAGGTGTGGAAATAGAGTGTTCTTGCATTCTAAGTATTTTGCAGATTTCAGGGGGCAGAATTTGAAAGCTTTGTCAAAGCAATCTATTTTTCCCAAAATTTCTAAGATAAGGAGAACATAGATCAACAGATGAAAAGTGTTTTTCTGTTCATTTTGAAAGAAACTCGCAAAATTTTGTCCTAATTTTTTTTCCCCCTGGGAGGTGTTCATAGTCTATCCTGCAATATTCACTCTATGTAAGTCCTGTATCATTATACTTATTAAGACCACTAGGTCATGGTATCGGCACCTGGACTCAATAATGATTCTGAACTGTGAGAGCCAAGTGTGACTTGTATGTGTGTGCAACTGTGCCAATATTGATTTACCTTTAGTTATACAAAAAATCTACATCTTTACAGTAAAATATACATCTACCTGAACACATATAGATGAAAAGGAGTAACATAAAGTGATACCATCCTTTACCCCAACAGCCCTTTTGAATGATGAGCTATATTACAATGCTGTTGTGAGAAATAATCGTCAGGATGTGCTCTAGTGAGGTGTCCAAAACCACTTTGGCATTAAAGAGACTGGATATACAATCTAATTTTTTTGTGACACAGTAACTTTTTAACCTGTCTCACTTCAGCCCCCTTTGGTGTAAAATGTCATTAGTCTTTAAAACTAGTTCTCAGGATTAAAGTATAAAAATAACACAGCGTAGAGTAGTCATTCAACCAGTGTTAGACTGCTGATTCTTGCTCCTTCCTCTCCCTCTCATTAAATGAATTATGCAAAGTTTTCCAAATTTCTGCAAAATATAAAGCTCTAATGGAGGTAGGGCCATCTTTAGGGGTCAAATAACTATCTTTTCAGTATATTCAAGTACTAATAAAGAGTAAATTCCATGTCTTTGTGAAATTAGGCAAATATATTTATGCATATTCACTGGTTTGGAGCTCTCTTAAATTAAAATAGTTCAAATGCCACTAATATATATGTATATATATGTATGTATATTAACCATCCTTATGAGATCATGGAGGTAACAATGAACTATTTCCAATATAAAGTGTGGGTGTTTCAAAAAGAGTCATAGAAAATGTGGTATTATCACTATATTTTAAGATTTGCCAATGGAGTCAGTAGATATATTAACACCTTTATATTTTCTTACAGATTTCATTAAATTTTGTCCATTAATTCATTCAATGAATACTTTCTCGCGTGATCATTTTCTATGTGGTAGGTCTTACCTTCTGCTTAGGAGCAGACACAATGAAATAGGAATGTGGAGTAGTGTTGGGGCTCTGGGGTGACTTTCCCTGGCCCAGAACCCCAGCTCCATCACTTCCTGTTATGTTAGCAATGTCCTCCCCTAAGCTCTGGAAGCTTCCCTGACCCTGCACCAACGAAATGCTCAGTGGTGTGAGCTCTCTTAACAAGGACAACCTCAGCCCTGGAGGAAAAGCATTGAATCTGGTGGGTAAGAGAGAAAAAAATAAATTATTACGTTTGGTGCCATCATGCTTGCCCTTGAGGGAAATGAAGAGCGCTCTGGGACCACAAAGCATTCACACTTACAATGTGAGCCATTTTCCTTTTTTCCTCAGTTTTTAGGGTTGGTTTTCTAAGAAGAGAATGAAGAAAAAGAGTATACAAAATCAGAAGTTGTCAACATGCAGATAAGTGAGGAAAACCAAAACGCACAACGTGTTTGAATTTAAAGGTAAAATACATTATTGTCAAAAAACGAACGCAGTAGGTCACGATTGTTTGTTGGCATGTGAAATAAAAGTAGGTGAACACCATTAGGAAGTTGTGGTTAAAATCAATGAAGAATCATTTAATAAATATGTGGTGCTGATTTTTAAACATGCTCTATCATTCTTCAAAGTTTATCATAAAATCACATGGATAACATTTAAAAACAGAGCCAGGGTCTTGGGGTGAACTTGCTAAATCTGATTTTCAAAGGGAAGGTCCCAGGAATTCATATTGCTAACAAGTCTTTATTTTATTTAAATTTGAGAAAGCTGTTCTAACACAAAAGGAAACTTAGCTTTAAGAATTATTTTAAATAATGATCAGGAGTAGCTGAGGTGGGGGAGACGAAGACGGCGATTCTGACTCAGTAAATACAGAACATAGCCTTTCATCTAGACAGCAATCCCTTACCCGAAAGTACTCAAAGTTCCTGGTCTACAGGGAAGAAAATTTGGGTAACGTCAAATCATTTGCAACTTCATTGAATTCCTCCCGGCTGGAGCTCTCTCCTCCCACGAAGCAGGAGGTAATGTCCTACGTCCAGACTGAGGCACCACAGTCCTCCTCAAACTGCTGCTGAAGTGAGATGACGAACCTCCTCAGATGCTGAAACGACACATTGTTTCTTCAAAAATAAATAAAACCCTTTCCCGGTACGAAAAAGACCTTGCAAAATTGTGTTCAGCCACTAAAGCAAATGGCCTTTCCTTTAGAAGGGGGATTTTTTTTCCCCTAGAGTTGAAATATTATTTTGTTCCCTTTCGCACTTACTAACATGAAGCTTGGTGTAGGCAGATGAAAAGAGGTCAAATTCTGAGGACGTGTGCTCAATCACCACGTTCTGATGAAATATTTGGCTCATTGTAAAAGAAAAGTTTTTGAAATATTTCCTAGTTACATTTAACCCAAAGTACCAAGACATTAAAAAGAATAAACAGTATTCATAGCCAGGGAAAACAAATCCCACCCACTCAAATTCCACATTTCACACAATTTTGGAGGCAACATTAATATAAAACAGCTGGTTTATTTCATCAGTGTAACCCAATGTTTATTTTAATCCTTTGAAAAAGTATGATTATTAAAGCATAACAGTTTACTGTATATTAGAAAATTAAAAAAGAAAACAGAAGAAGAAACCTGCTATTTTACCACTCAGTGATAATCAATAACATATAGGTTATTTGTGTTTATATTTTAAAAGAACAAGATTATCTTCCATATGCAATTTTACACTTTTAATATCTAAAACCATATCTTGAATATTTTTCAGAATCTCTAAATATTATTTGACTATTAGTTTCTAACAACTACATAATATTCTATAGTATAGATTTATTGTAATTAACTTCTCTGTTGGACATTGTAGTTTTTCTATTTTTTTTAATAGATTGTATGGCTAATTTCCTTGTGTATATGAATGGATACACATATATACTAGTATATGTATATGTGTATGTATATGAAATATATGTGTATATATATATAAAATAAATTTTTTTACCTTAAAAATAAAGTTACTGGGCTAAGAATTATAAGTATTTTGGGGGCTGATGTCACATAGTCTCAAATGGCACTTCAGAAAGGGATTCTGAGAGCAATATATGAGAAGGCATATTCAACTCTAACTCGGTTATTCCAAATTTCCTAATAGGATGAGAGCTTATGAAGATTCAAGCAAGTGCTGTGTAACACATGGTCTCAATCAGAGACTCATAACACCATAAGACCTCGTGCATGTTTTGTTTGTATGAGCATTTTTTAGGTGGAAAAAACACAAAAGCCACAGCCAGGTGGTCTATAGATTTTTGTCTTGCTCTAATTTGCAAATTACTCTCTCCACCTCTGCCTCTCCCCATTACCCACGCCTGTTGTTATAGGTCAGGCAAGCGACACTGACCACTTTCAACAGCACAGCTACTGGATCTCAGAAATACCCGTGGCAAACATTTGAAGTTAACATTTTAAATATTAAAAGCATTGATTTAATTCCCACATTGTTTTAGTTACTATGCTAATATAAACTTCTTGAGCAAAACTATTTCTTAACAAAAATAAATGATCAAATGATGTTATCTTTTAAAAATTTTGATAAAAATGAATACAATCATTTTCAAAAATGCTATCGAATTTGCACTAGAAAGAAGCTCTCAGCAGTTTGTGCCACATTTTTACTAACATCATAAGAGGTTGTGCATAATTTATAAGAAACTAATTTAGTCTTGAGCATAAATTTTCTGGTGGTGGGGAAAAGCTCTTTATTATGCATGTTTTATGACTTACCTTTTTCTCCTTTCCCAGTTAAAATGTACGAGTGTTACACTTCCATACATTAACTTCTGACGGTGCGGATTACAGCCCAGTGGGGATCACTGTGAAAGGCTCCAGACACACGTGTGTTACAGTTGGGGATAAGAATATCCTATTTATAACCCAATGGAAATTGGATTAACATTTTAAACTTCTCTCTTAGGCACCTCACTTTACAATCTAATAAAATTCCATTTGCTCGATAGATGATGTTTTGTGGATTGAGCCTGCAAGGAAGATTTTTGTCTTTTAGTTTAAAATATATATATATATACATATGTATATATTTTCCAATGGTAAAACTAAACATTTTGAGCCATATGTAAAATTCCATCTTTCTGGCTTCACTGTGAGATACATTCTTAGCCATTCAGTCACTGAGATCTCAGCAAGCATGAAGTGGCAACACCACTTTGCATGTCCCTGTTTCTGTCACCCTAAACCTCCATTGATCAAGATGCCTAGCATTTCCTGGGGTTGGGACCAGGCATAACCGCATGGCATCATAGGACAGGCCTAACATGAGAGAAAAGTTCCTGTGTCTCAGGGAACATTTCCAGTCTACCACCCCCTTAACCCTACCCACAACGTTAACCCAACCTTCATAGATCCATTATTCATAATTTAAATATATGTCTTAAGGCAAATCTTTCATGGAGGAGAAAAAATTGAATGTAATTCATTTTTCTTGGTGATAAGAAGGAGTGTTGATTTGAGTATATGGAGCAAGGGAGGTTTCAGAGCAGGGGATATTCCCAGAGATGGGAGAGCTATGTAAGGAAAACACAGAGGAGTTATGTAAGGAAAACAAAAAGACACTCAAAGCTGAGGGGGAAGAGATGAGAAAGCAGCTGTGGAATGATGGATCAATCTAGAATATCTTGACTGTGTCTCTTACTGGCTGTTTGATCTTGATGAAACACCAGTGTTTCCATGATCCCATCTGGAAGGTTGAAAATACCTAACTTGGGCATGTGTTGTGGTCACTATATCAAACCATATAAGTGAAAATCTCTTGTAAACTACAGAGCCAGGTACATAAAAATCCTATTTTGTCAGCTGGGGAGAAGGAAATGCATAATGTAATTGAAGGAAGCCAGACATGCTGTCTCTTTCTCACAAGACTGCCTAGTTTCATTTTGTTTTTTATAAAAATTGTATTTGACATATATTTCCTGTCATCTTGGAGTCAACATAGTTAGAGGTTAAAGACTGTACAAGTAGAAAGACAAACATGGGTTTTCCGTAAAAATTAAGGCTCTAAGTTTAATTAGACCCCAGGATTTATTTTTCATCTCGTTCAGTTTCACTTAATAATTGTTGAGTAAAGAAAAAAGATCAACACCTCACAGAAATGTATTTTTTTGGTATCTTCACAGTGACTCAGTACAGAAAGAGAGTGGATGACACTGGAAGTAATGAGCATTTTACTACAAAGCAAGATCTGCACACTGTAGATGCTTAATGAATAGATGCATGATGTCTGAGTTATAGTTTAAGGTATCCAGGTAGTAAAATAACATGTGTGTAAGTACTTAGTCTGAACACATGTGTAATTTATGATCATGCACAGTTTAAATAAATTCATCTTGATTTAAATCAGGGGTTGGATGGGACCATGTCCATTTTGCTGTGATTCTGGTTTTTTTTTTCCCATGTTGCTAATTGAACCTGTCACAGCTTAGAACCACTCAAAACATGTAGCAAGTTTGTCCCAGGAGAGATTTAGGGAGTAGGGAACCACTGAGGTGTAATGCGTATTTACATCAGTTCTGAGAAGTTTCCAGGAGCCGGGTTCTTTGCAGCAGCTGGGGAAGGGGCAGGACATGCACCAGCGGATCCGACCATGCGGAACCTGCAGAGTATTCCCAGGCATGTCTCTGAAAAATCTGAACAGGCACCTGGTCACTGAAGTGAAGCTGCTGCGTGGCAGGTGGACTGCAACTCTCCGCTGATTTGTTCTCGCCAAGCATCTCCGAGGACTTGCTGGATGCATTGTTCACACCTGACGATTGCGCTTACATCAGCACGGGATGCTTCCGGCAGGAACCGCGCCAGGTAATTAGCATATCTCATACATAATATGAAACAATGAAAACGAGAGCCACCATTGTAGGTGTTCTCATTCCTGACGCGGGATGTGAGCTGTGAAAAACGTGTTATTCATCAAAGCAGAAGAGCAGACTATCAAAGTTACCAAAAAGGAGAGAGAAAAGGTTCTTAAATTATTCAAGAACGGAAACAAAGCTCTGGGCCAATGGAGTATCTGAAGTATAAAAACAAAACCCTTTCCAACTTGGAGTGTTTATATGACCTCACACCCTCTCGAAATCATTCTGTGTGATTCTGGCGTGTTCTTTTTAATAACCGTCTCACATAGAGTTAATTAGGCCTTTGTATATGTTAAGAAAAACATGGCAAACACATGTATTTTTGTTTGTCTTTTGAAAAATTTAATTCTATGCCATTTTTTAGATGTAGAAAGTTATTTCTAAAATGTTCAATGTTAATTACCGGCTCCTCATCAAGGCCATTTCACCGTTGGTGTATACTAGTTTCTTCGGAAGGCAGTAAATTGGGGAAAAGACAAAAAAGTAATATACTGCCATACTTCAACTCCTAAACATCTGTTTCCAAATATTTTTACCAGCATGTATTGTTTTATTCTCTCCTAAATAAAAAATTATAGAATTGAAAGCTAGATCTTAAGATAGGCCTGTGGAACTTTAACATATGGTAAGATTTGTTCTCCCGAATAGGTATTTCAATCATTACTAGCGATCCAAGATATTTATACATTTTTAATTTTTTCTTCTATATTAGTTACCTAGGGTTTTGTAATACATTACCGGAAATGGAGTGGCTTAAAACAACAGACATGCATGACCTCCCAGGTTCTGTGGGTCAGGAGTCCGAGTCCGTCTTAGCAAGTTCCCTGCTCCAGGGGTTCTCAGAAGCCTATAATCAAGGTGTTGCCCAGAGTTTGGTCTCAGCTTCCAAGCTCACCTGCTATTTAAGATTCAGTTCCTTGCAGAGGTGAGGCTGCCTTCAGGTTTCTTGGTAGGGCATCTTTCCATCTTGGTAGGGCGGTTTCCATCTTTAATCCAGCGAGGGAGAGAGTCCACTAGTGAGAGGAAAGTTACCATTCTATATAAGGTAACCATCGAAGTGACATCCTATCACCTCGTCATTTTCCATGTTAGAAGGAAATCACAGGTCTCTCCCACACTCAGAGAGAGGGGATGACACAAGGGCTTGAATGCCAGGGGCTGGGCATCATGGGGCTACCCTAGAATCAGTCTGCAGCACCTTCCACGGCGTAAATTTCAAGGAAACTTATTTACAGGGATGGTGACATCATTCCTTAAAGTCCCATCAGTTCTTGAAAGGAATATGCAATCTCGATTAATTTGGGAAGCAGTATAGGGGAACTTCACGCGTCATGAGATGTCTTAGCTCCATCACTGGTACCTCTTTCCTGCCAAATATCCTGGTTCAGGACTCCTTCTCACAAAGCTCCTTCTGACTCTTGTAAATTAATTTGCCTGTTTAAGCAGGACTTGTGCTTTCTAGCTCATCCTGCTCATTTCTTTCATTTCTATCACTTTGCCTAAACCCTGTAGGAAGCAGAGTTTGTGATTTAAACAAATGTGATTGTCTACCCTGTTTTCCAGGAGAGACGGGGGAAATGAAGTGAGCTTTAGAGGTGGGTTCCTAATCAGGATTCACAAATAGCTGGTACAAACAGAAAGGGAATATAATGAAAGTTCAGGAAACAATTGTGTTTTTCCCTAATGCACTCCTTAATGAAGAAAGAATGTGGCTTTCTGAAATAGTCAGAGGATATTTATAGTTTGGTTCACACAGACAAGAAAGGCAATCGATTTATTAGCCTCATTTTTTGAAGTAAATTTAATTTGCAGTACATACATTCTATATAGGCATTCAAGCTACTCAACATGTATCATTGAATTAGATAATTGCACAGATTTAGAAGAAAAATATACCAAACTAAATAGAAAGTTTAAATGTATGTAATTATGCTAGGAAATGAAAACGAAAGATACAACTGCATATTAAAGACCAATGTAAAGAATTCTGGGAGACAGGAGGCCAGAGTTGGAATTGCCAAGGGTCTCTGTGCCTGTCATCCTGGAATCCCAGCATGGCGCTGTGACCACTCCCCGGTGCAGGTACCTCGCCCCAGGTGTATCACATCGGCTGGTCTCAGTGCACTGTGCTGTGGACCACATCTCCTCGCACTGCGGGTGTGGATGGTCCGACTCCTAAGAGAGATCAGGGACTCCATTTTGTGAAGACCCGGTCTGACTCGAGTTTTACCTAACCGGGGACTTAGATTTAAGGATAGACATGGTTTCAGCAGCATCTAGCTGGAGCACCTTGTGATTCTCTAGTCACCCAGGCTGCCAAGATTGTCATTTCTTTGGCTCTGGTAACTCCCTAAAATGTTCTTCTTTTCTTTCAACTTCACTTTGTGATGAGAAGGGGCTCAGAATATTTCAAAATGGATAGGCCATTTGCACTTTATTTAAAAGTGTGGTTTTCCCTTCCCTGATGGATGGTTTTGGAAGAAGACTTTTTGGTAAAAGGGCTGTGGAGACAGCAAGCTGAGCCAGAAGGATGTCTTCAAAGAAAACACAGTGATAGATTTTAGCACTCTGTCCTAACTTTGAGCTGTTTCACCATTTTTTTCTTCATCTCCCATCAAAAAGTAAAAGTAGTTTTAGCATCTCCTAATTCTCTTTGTAGTGACAAACCGGTGAGCAATTACAATTTAAAACTGAGGATGTTAACACTATTCTTAAAATGCTCTTTCAAAGGTAGATTCAGAACTTCAGAACATGTATTATTTATTCTCTACAGCTCCTCTCTTAAAAACTTCATCTCCCATAAAATAAAAATAGAATCAAACTTTAATTAAAATGATGAAAAATTTATGATAAATATGCATTAATGATGATTTATGAAAAAAAGTAAAGAAAAACCTAGGATAAAGAAAAAACTGAAAATATAAAGCCTCATTTAAAATTTAATATTCCTGGAGACAAATTGGCAGCAGGATTTCCCTAAGAAAGCTTCTCCTTTGATTGATAAAAATAGCACCTTTAATAAAATAATTTTATCTTCTTTCTTAGAGCCAGTTTTCATTTATTTTAATTGTTTTTCTATTGAAATGACTAGTTTTATTTATTTATAAGCAAATGTATTCATGAATTATGACTGAAAATACCTGCCCAAATTCAAGACACCAATGACTTGTATTTCATAGATGGTGTATCTATATGCAAAATACAGTTTTCTGAATTTTTCAAAATGCATCCTTCTTCCTATCCCCCCCAATACACACAAACAGATATGCCTCATAAAATTCACTCTCAAATATCAGATATATCATATTAGTGGAATCAGGGCCTAAAAAATTAGCATTTTGGTGGTAGTTGCGTATATTCAATTTTAATGTCAAAAATATATAAAATGGAATTATATCACAAAATATTTTCATGAATCTTTGTAAGCAAATGTCACTCATATCTAAAAGTTAAACATTTAGGACATTTATATTTTAAAATACAGCATCAAATCAGAATTAAATAAATGGAGATTCCTCTGCAATATTTTTTTTTCTTATGAATACTATTTATGACTTGGTTGTCTGAGAGCCTACTTCGCAAGGTGAGTAGATGGCTATTCCTTCTAACAGAAATGCTGTGTTCTCTCTGTCAGCACACAGTGTCATAACTAAGATTATTTACAGTGTTTACACCTAAAAGTCACAACCTCTGAATCTAAGAGGAAGGAACCCACGGGCCAGTTTGAAGGACAGAACTTCTGCCCCACAAATCAGTATATAGCTGTGACAGTTATTACAGTTGGTGCTATGAATTGTTACCCGTTCATCCATCTATTCTTAGGACCCCCATATGTAGAGTGAGAATTTTATGAGTAAATGACCAGAGACAGTGGAGCAAGAGGCCAGCAGAGCACTTGAGACCGTCTTTTTAATGAACTATATTTGTTATACAAGCTGTAAGATAAAAGCCTTGTTTTGAGACAATTTTTTTTTCCTAACGTGATGTTACTGTACTTGCCACTGTTTCAAATGAGCAATTATTTTACAAGGTCTTGAAAAGGGAAAAAAAAGATAATATTTAATACAATACTTAACCTTCAGCAGATGAAGCAAGGTGAGTACAATTTAAAAGTAAAATCATAGACTTTCTTTTTTCTTTTGGCTTAAGATCAACATAAGCATTAGAATGGAGCCTACGAATTATGCATGGACCGTTTCATAATGCAGCCACCATTTCTACCCTGGGCTGTGCGGAAGTGTTTTAAGAGAAGATGGTGCCATGCTATGGGTAAATCCAGGAAGTAATGAAAGAAAGTTATGACTGTGTCAAGACTCTGGATGAAAAATCAGAAAAGTGCTTATGGGTATAATTGTTAAGAGTAGAAATATTGAACCAGGAGGTTTAAGTCAGGTTTAGCCTAATAATGATGAAGGTAAGTCCACAAAGGGACTTAATTACTAAAAAATACAGCCTTCGAGCTAGCAGTAATTCAAGAAAAGGAATGCTGCACTTCAACCATGTGTCCATACTGATAAAATGGGGTGAAATACTAAAATAGTTTTGTGACATTTTTGTATCGTATGTGAAAATAACTTTAATGTGTGTCTCTTTGTTCTTTTCATCTTGCTAATGGTAGAGATCAGGTTTAATTTACTGTTTAGATTCACACCATAGAGGGATTAGGAGATATGCGAATCATCATAAACGCCAAAGATTTTATCTGGTACTTAATAAATTATCTCTTTTAATCAGACTACAATTCTGAGTGATATGTGCTGTTACTCCTATTTTATAGATAAGAAACTAAGGTTGAGTGAAATAAGGTTATTTGTCTCAGGCCCATACCTGGGGACAAGTTCTCAGATCCTTCTGCTTCAGAAAATGGTGCTCTTTGCTTCATAACTCGGTGCCTCACCCCTTCATTCTCCACAACAGAACAAATGCTTCTTATACAGAATCATCCTTGAATGTTAAGACAATTTTATAAGACTTATTAAGAGCATCCATAAAGACTTTTACTTTATATTTGTCTTCATATTTTGCATTTTGTTACGATTTGTTAATTTTATATATATATATTATTCTATATTTTTGTCCTTTGTCATTCATAAGATTTATGTATATATATATATATATATATATATATAAAGGAGATCATTTTTTTTGGACTGTTGTTAAGAAAAAGATTTGCTTATAATAACTGGACTACTATTTATTTTATAATAGTGAAAGAGCTCATAGGTTCTTTTCTTTCCCTTTTTTTCAGGTTATTTTATTTGTTTGTGTGCTTGATTTTATTTGATTGTTTCCAGGAGCCCAGATTCTTAGAGGTGAATACGCAGCCTTTTCTCTCCCATAACTGTCATTGCGTTCACCTTCCTCCTATGCTAAATCATAGTTTTTATTATTTTACTATATTTTTTTAATATAATGAATTATTGTGACTTGCCTAAACTACTTTTAAAAAAAATGTAGTACAATTATGTTTTCTTAAAAAGCAGCTCTAGAATTCATTTACTACGTAATCTAAGTAGGGTTTCTCTACTTCTCCTCCATAAGTAATCATCTTTTAATTAATGGCTGTGTCCAATTGAAAAATAAATAATTATTAAACATTTTTTTTTGTGAGGAAGATTGGCCCTGAGCTAACATCTGTGCCAATCTTCCTCTACTTTATATGGGGTGCTGCTACAGCATGGCTTGACGAGTGACATAGGTCTGCACCTGGGAGCCAAACCTCTGAACCCCAAGCTGCCAAAGCAGAGTGCTCCAACTTAAGCACTACACCACCAGGCCAGCCCCAATTATTCAATAATTTTTAATCCCCTGAAACCGTGGGGCAAATTCCACACAGGACTATTTTCTCATGTGTGCAAAACTTAATGTATCTTTCCTTGAGGAGATGGTAAATTAGAATGGGCTCTGACTACTATCTCTAAGGCAACTTTGGAGTGTCACAGTGAAGTCTAGTAAATTCTTTGACAATCTCCTAGGGAGACAGAAGAGGCTAGTATTTGGAGTTTGGGAGATGGATACAAGTAACATCCTAAAGGAGAAAAAACAGGGGTCCCTCCCAAGAGGCAGGTTGCATGGTAGATTTTGATTTGCACACTTTTTCTTCCTCACTGTACTGTGACACAGCTCACTGACGTGAGCACTAATCAGGCTCAAATGCTAATATCTGGGTGCCGTCCAGACATGCCTGGAAACTGACACGACAGCCAGGCCAAAAGTAGCCCTTCCTCCACACTCCCCCTTCACAGCCCAAAGACTCGACCATTACAATCCAGGGGAGAATCGCCTGCCAAGAGCGGTGCAGGGCTACGGAAAGAAAGGCTCCATTCTGGAAGAGTCACCGGGTGGAGGCCCAGCACATTCGGTGGTCTAGCCCAGGGTTTTCCATTGTGAAGATCATTTCTGCATTATCTTAAACTGACTGGATGGTGTACAGACCAGGGCATGGAATTCTGGTGCTAATTCTCTGTCCCATCTCCCCATAGTCCACCAAGACCAACTTTGGCATCAAGTAACCTCCAGGGAACAAGCAGGTGTCTAACAAGTACCATTCACAAAAAAAGGAAAGCCCCAAATAAATGCAATAATCTGATAAAAAGAAAGGCGAATCAGAATTAATGTTACAGCAGAATAAGAATTTAAAAGAAGCATAATAATTATTTCCAAAATGATAAAGGAAGATAATTATATCACTTGTCAAAAGAACATTTATAATAAAATAATAACAAGCCAGGGTATGCAAAATAAAATAAAGAATTTGATAAAAGTGAATGATAACAGAACAGATTCTATTATCACTAAAAATTATTTAGTAATTTATTATTTATTAAATTAATATTTATTAATTATATTCTATATAATATATGTTGTATAAGACTACCATTTTCATTAACAACAGAATCTGTTTATCTTAAATAATCAAATAACATATCAATATTTATAAATTATATGGTTAATATATATTACATACCATATAATGTAATATATGATAACATTATATATGTATTTTGGGGGATATATTTATATACTTATATAATTCATCCAGCAGACTAATTCTATCTTTCAAATATTTATGTGAACAAACCCAAAATTATGTTCAGCAAACATTTCGTATGCTAATTTAACTGTCCGGATGGTATAAACTAAGTGTTTTGGATAAGTATTATGCCTCTATTAAAGTACTGTGCTAACCTTGTAAATAAACAAAGATAATAATTCATTTTTAGGGTCTCAAGATTAAGAATAAATATATACTTAACTTACATTTTATAGTATCCATTGAGTCATAATCTCTCTTATATTTTCAAGCCCAAGGTAAAAGCTAATCAAGGGCTTAACATTCTTAAAGGGCTTGCTATATATACCTAGGGTAGCAGTTTTTTATCAGTCTTTCTAACTTGAGACCAATAGTTCAAATACAGTTTCATTAAGGTGGAATTAAAGTATCTCAGGCTTAAAATAATTTTATTTTATATTACGAATGGAAGCAGCAGTGCATTAAAAATATGTTATTCATCATGAATGAGTACGATTTCTCAAAGGGGTGAAAGGATAGCTCAACTAGAAGAATCTGTAAATGTAATGACCACGTTAGTGAACTAAAGGAGAAAAAGTTTATCGCAGCAGGTGCAGATGTTAAATTTTTGTGCCTATTTTTGATTAAAACTCAGGAAATTAGGGATGAGGGTACATACTAAACTTGATAAATCCTGTTTCTAAATTTTTAAACTTTAGATACATTCTCTTTAATTTGGGTGTTAATTACTGTAGCTTTTTAACATAGACCTGGAGATCTTTCTCAATCTGGGAAGATCAGAAAAGAAAAATACTTAAAGGTAAAAGTTCAATAACGTCACTATTTGCAGAAGAATTACTTATCTGCATAAAAAGCTCAAGAGAATCACCTAAAAAGTTTTAAGACTATAAGAAAATTTAGCAAAGTTAATACAATGTCAAATTTTCAAATAAATATCACGAGTCTACTTCGGGATTAGTCAACAGGAAAATAATAAAATATTCAAGTAATATACAATTTTATCAAATAATAATTTGATATTTTATCAAATAATAATATGCAAAATCACTACAAATTATATGTTCTGAATACACAGTCCTCGATGTCTTTATTCTTCATATAACCTCTGGTGACAATCTCTATATGTATTTACTTCCTATTTTAAAAAAAAAAGGCCTTATGAAGTAAAAACTACAGTTCTCTGCTGAAGGAACTGGGCTGTGTTCCCAATGACCAGATGTCCCCCTCCCCCGCCGTCTCCCATCCTTCATTAATAGTGAGTACTGAGTGGATCATCATGATGTGTTTCCATATTTGAGTTAAACGGCATCCAGGAAAGGGAGCTATTTTCTGGCTTCTCATTTAAGCCTAACTACTACTCCCTTGCCACTGTCCGTGGAGAAAGAATAGCAGTGTTAATATGACACGTAGATTTTCTATGCATGGAGAATACCGGAGTACAGTAAGATTGCAATATTTGGGTTTAAGCTTAGAGGACATTTCAGTTCCATGTAGGTGTGTGTGTGTGGTCAGAAGATGACAGATGATGTTGGAGTCAGGCAGTGAGCTGCACCATACTAAGAGTGTTCTTCTGCTAGGTCGAATACTTAAGCCTGGCAATTATCTTAGGATTTGAGCAAATCAAGTCCCTGTTTTCCAGAGTTAGAATTTTTCTAGCACTAAAGCTTCATATTACTAAATGTATATGTGCTAAATATATATGTATTCAGTCTTTTTGTGTGTGGGTGGGTGAGGAAGATTAGCCCTGAGCTAACATCTGCCACCAATCCTCCTCTTTTTGCTGAGGCAGATGGGCCCTGAGCTAACATCCGTGCCCATCTTCCTCTGCTTTATATGTGGGATGCCTGCCACAGCGTGGCTTGATAAACAGTGCATAGGTCTGCACCCGGGATCCGAACCGGAGAACCCCGGGCCACCTGAAGCCAAGCATATGAACTTAACCGCTGTGCCACCGGCCGGCCCTATACTCAACCTTTTATTACGGGCTGCCTGTCAAATTTAGTTTGGGGTCTTCTTTTGCTTGTAATTGAAGTCAGAGCAGCCTGAAAGAAGCTATTCTGATGATGATGACGACAGAGGTGCAACAGTGTGAAGAGAGGAGATGGAATTTAAACAGATAGGAGAATGAGCCAGCAAGGGGAAGAGCGCATTCTTGTGCTAATAAAATACATCCACATGTAATTCTTAAAAAAGTCTATGAAGTAAGGGTATGTGTGATTAGTCTGGTTTTACAAATGTAGAAAAAGATGTTCAGATTTGTGTATGTAGGAAAAGTTCCAGGTTCTTTTCTGGAAGTTGAATAAGGAAGTAGGAAAAATTCTTCCCCAAATTTTTATAGTACTTCATCAATTAACTTCAAAGTCTTTCATAAAAAGTTGCTAAATAATATGAAACTATGAAATAATGTGCCTTCTTTAGGTTTCCTAAATGTTTCCGTTAAAAAAAAAAATAGATGTGCCACCTGGTATGAGAGACGAAAACAGTGTAAATGAGTTTTAAAGTTAATAGAGTACATTAGAGAAGAAGTTCAGAAATAATTGATCTCTCCAGGGTGACAGCGCAACGCCTACTATAGCCCCAGTCATTGGTAGGTTGCACATCTGAAACTAACAGCACAATCATTTATCAAATACATTTACTTGGAATTGTCATCTTCTCCTACCATGAAGCATAAGTTGAATTTATTTCCAGAAAACAGATGTTGAGGTGATTTGCCCTGCTTCAGCTGGACAGAGAAGAAGATTCAAAGATTTTATTATTTCCTTCATCCAAGATCATTCTCAACTGAATCTGGATGATGAAAAAGTTTGTTACAATATCAAGTATAGAATAATATCTCAAAGTCTTCTAAAGTACTAGTATGATCTACCTAAAAATGTTAAAGATGTTACAGAACAGGAAAAGTAATCTTTTTTATGAAACATGAAGTTCAAAGAAATTTTTGCATTTGCTTAAGAATGCTTCTCTTAAAACACTATTAAAATATTACCTTCCAGTGCAGATTGCCACTTTTCATTGCTTTGCTATTAGTATTCCGATTGAAGATAATTGTGCATAACTAAATCCCATTGTGGTCAGTTCTTGAAGAAATGCTTCATAACTCCTTTATTCTCACCCTTTCCTACCTGATTTTTGTTCTTTCCTACCTCAGCTTTGTGCTTTGGGCAATCAATCAAGTACAATTGCATGCTAAAATACTACAACTGCCTTGATCCCCGCAGGAAACAAAAGAAAAAGAAAAGGAGTCAGGGTTTTTAATTTTTCTTACTTTTAGTTTACCTTTAATAACCATGTATTTAATGTTTGATGTGTTCCCCTCCCCTTTATGCCAGAAAATAAAGGAGAACCAAAAAGCAGAGAAGACTTCTTTTACAGGTTGATTAAACGTTTTCTTATCCCCATGTTTTATACTGATATGTGCATATAAATTTTATGCATGGTATATTGGAAAAGGCATAAATTTCTTGCAAAGAGTTAGCTTACAAATGCTTATTTATGAAAACTTACACATCTCCTGATTTTCAGGCACTCACTCACTCTCCTTCAGTGAAATTCAATGCATTTATTTCTAAAATGAGGATAATAATCCCTGAATACATCATCAAGTGATTGTGCGTGGATGTCTGGATATAATATATATCAAAACCCTTAGTAACATAAAAACGCTCTATCTACATATTAAAATAATCTCACTATACGTTATTTGCCTTGAGGACAGTGTCGTATTTTCTTCTGTATTTTTCCATTGTTTCTTACAGTGCCTGACGCACAGCAGAGCGTGATAAATAGCTTTGCCCTTGACAATATCGTCTCTGTGCCGGCTTTTCCGTTTGCCTGGATCCTCAGCTTTTCGCTTGGCTATGCTCTTATTCATCTCAGGACGCAGCTTAAATGTCAGTCCTTCGGGCAGCCTCCCCGGATGCACAGACCAAATTAGGGCTCACTGATGTGCGGCGTCATTATACACTGTGATTGCCCTTGGGATACTTATCAGAGCGAGAATCAATAAATTGCTTGTGTAATTAAGTATTAACACCTTCCTATACTCTCACATATACAGTCCAGAAAGGGCTTTGTAACTGCCTTCTCCACACCTCCAGTCTATACACTTACAATTTGAGGTTACTCCGGAAAATTTAGCTCCAGTCCCGTTTCTCTAGATGGCTGACTGCTTTGGTGAGCTCTTTAATATTCCTTAATAAATCCCTCTCTTCTTAAATTAACTAGAGTAGATTAAGTTGTCTGTAATCGATATAACATGAAACTATTAGATCCGGCATTTTTCTTTCTATTTTTGCTGAACGACCTTTACTTATTTGTTCATTTACTCATTCAACAAATTAAAAATTGCAAGTACCTCAGTAATTCCCAATTTTAAAAACAATGGATAACTACTACTTCATTAAAAAATGATAAACTTAAAACTTCCAATTAAATGTCAGATTGTGAAATAATGTACAACATTTAGCATGATTAGGAACACAAAGTGTTCCCTTTCAACATAAATATTCCTGTTATAACACTGTGACTGGAGAAGTTAGTTAAACCTGGTTAGGAAGGTAGAACTTATTAAACTTAAAAATGATGAAAGACGTATTTGAAGAAGAAAAAGGAAAATCATAGAACATTATATGTGTTTGGATTGTTGACATCTGGTGCTTTTTGCCAATTAAAAGCAGCATTTCATTACACAGATAATATAGATAGCATTGAAGAGCTATTTGTATTTGGAATAAGAAAGTCATGAAGAATAAAGCTTTCTTTCACAAATGCACAGAAGCAAAGAGCTCGTGAAAAATACAAACGCAACATGCCTTCAACTACCGTATGTTGTCATTTTTTCTGGTTAAGATATAATTCATATTTATGACACTATATATAAGTATACACTTATATACACATTATAGAAATGTATAAAATAGAAAGTGGAGTTATCATCATAGAATTCAAAGATAGCTACTATCAACTGCCTAGCCCATCTATGTTCATTTTTTCTTCCCTTTACATGAGTTAACGCACATCAGTAGTTTTGCTGTACAGCAAAAGACAGCATAAGAGAACTTACAAGATGACAACATCTGAGATGTGAAAAATACAAAAAAAAATCAGGTTAAGGTGGAGAAACATCATATGTACTGTTTAAAACATTGGACTAGGGAGTTCAAGTCCTGGTCCCAATTCTTATCAAATCTATAACCCTGTACAACTTATATAACTTTGTTTTGCCTTATGTACATTGGTAAAATAATAATAGACACCTCAAAAGTTTGTTATGATGGATAACTAAGGTAATAATGTATTGTTATTACTGAAACATACTGCAACATAGTAAGAATTAAATAAATTTTATTATTGTAAATATTGTCATTATTAAGGTTAATAAAGCGTAAAGGATTCTGTTAATCGTTTAAAACAAAAACAAAACACAAACTACCAATAAGAAAAAGGACACAAGGTATCAACAGAAATTCACTGAAGAAATAGAAATGGAGAGTAAAAATATTAAAAAAGACCAGTTTCAGTAATTATCAAATAACTAAAATTAAGAAGGGCTCTCATGTTTCAGTCATTAGATCATTAGTGATAAACAATTGATGTATTCAGAGTTGGTGAGTCTATGGGAAAAAATGATCAGTTTTCTACAAAGTTGTAGGTATTTAAATTAGAAGAATGGAATAAAAAAGATATTTAAAATATTTAAGGGCCACATACAGGCTCTGACAAATCAAGAGAGAAAAAGCCATTGCACTGGAGTGAGGCCCTCAGCTAAGTGACCTACTCCTTAGCTTTGTGTTAAACCTTGAATTGTTAGATCCTGAGGACTTGCTGGCATCTCCGAGGAAAGGAGCAGCTGGGCTGTGGGTGAGTGTTGCGCTGGGGAATGGGGCTGCCGGGGTCATGACTCCACCAGTAGGTGAGAAGTGTTTCAGATCTTAATGATGCTCTAACTGCACCAGAGTGTGACTGCTGCATGTCAGCCTTAAGTGGGTATTGAGGACAATTTAAAAATGTTTATTTGAATGAAAAGATGTTTGTACCCTACGGTCTAGTAATTGCCTTTATTCACTGATTCTACAAATATTTGTTGAGTACTTAACCATGTCTCAGGCCCTGTGCTAGTCCATGGAGATAAAATGGGAGCAAAGAAGGCATAGTTGGAGGGATCATGGAGTTTAGATATTGGGCATGTATCTCAAAGAATGACTTCCAAACTGTGAAAGTATAAATTTCCAAGGATGATCATGGCAGCATTATTTCAAATTGCAAATAAATAAATCATAAAAATGAAAGAAAGGAAAACAATGCAAATGCCTATCTCTAGGTGGATGGCTATATAACTTATGACGTATCCATACAAATGAATATAGTGTGGCCATTAACAAGAATTTTGGATCTCTGTGTACTGACATTGAAATTCTAAAATATACTAAGTGTTCAAATCCCATTTATTTTTTATTAGGGGTGTCATTTGCATATACAAAAATGGACTAGCACAACAAGAAGGACCTGCAACTAAGATATACAAGTATGTACTGGGGTGCTTTGGGGAGATAAAGCACAAGAAAGAATGCATGGATTTCAGATGTGTGGTTTGTTTGGCTTGTAAAAATGCAAACACCCATGCAAATCCATCAAGGTGTAGATCAAACCCATCACCATAGATAGGCTCAATCCTCCCATCCCAGAAGCAGCCACTGCTGCTTTTTAGGACAATAGATTAGTTTTGCTTCTTTTAAAACTTCACATAAATGGAATCACGTGTATATAATCTCTTGAGTCTGGCTATTTTTCTTCAGTGTATGGTTCTGAGATTCATCCATATTGTTGCATGCATCAGTAGTAGAATCTTTATTTCTGATAATACCACGTTCATTTCCTTATCCTTTACTTTATTATTCTTTATTCTTTATTGTCCTTATTCCTTATTTTTGTAGTACGGCTTTAATACAGATACTTCTTGTCCAATGAGACTTCCCACAAACTTCCACTTGATAATTGTTTATTTCCAGCTTCTTTCATATTCTCCAAATCATAATGTCAGACATTAACTTACTAATAATACACTATTAATGAGGTCCCCCTTCAATAGACACCAAACATTCTCACTTCTGTAAACCATATTTACAACTACCTGCTTGGCTGACCTAAAGTTCATTGTGTCCTCAACTTTGACTTCATGTGTAATTTACTTTTCCATTCAGATAATCAACCACCATTGACAAATATGATTTTTCTTTCTTGGAGAGCAAGATTTGCTCTGACCCAACATCTGTTGCCAATCTTCCTCTTTTTTTAGCTTGAGGAAGTTTCACCCTGAGCTAACATCTGTGCCAATGTTCCTCTATTTTGTATGTGGGATGACTCCACAGCATGCTGACGAGAAATGTAGGTCCATGCCTGGGATCTAAACCCATGAACTCAGGCTACCGAAGCAGAGCCCACCACAGTGGACCACGCCAGACTTCACCACTGTGCCACAGGGCCAGGCCCTACAAATATGATTTTTAATGTTTGTTTTTGTTTCTGAGTTTTTTGGGGTAATAACAAGAAGTAAAGAAAATATATTCTTTTTTGAAAAGGTTAATAAGAATCACAACTTAACATGGTACCCTCCTGATAACTGCATCTGAGAGGAGTCATCTGTAAAGAAGATAAGCCCACGACATGGTACAAAGCACGGGCATAAGATCCAGACGAAGGGAAAATAAAACTTTGTGGAATGCAGTGCCTGCTGTCAGACTTGAAGAAGTTATGCTCAGGGAAGTGCAAAACATTCCTTTTTTCTTTCTTTCTTTCTAAATCAATCGTCTTTCAAAAGAAATGTCTGAGGCTTTTTGAAACATTATCTGCATTGTCTGTGGTAGATTTAAAACAAGCAAGAATAATGATAGCAAATGATAGATTTAAAAGAAATCTAAAATTGCCCATGTTAGATGGCTGCAGGTGAATCCATGAAAATGACTTTAGGGACTAAATATTCAGATCTTAGTGACTAGCAGATTTCTACTACCACAAACAAAACTCTGAATATTCTAGGACAAAATGACTGATTCTCAAATGACCAAATTGTCTGAATTGATCTGAATGTGAGAATTAGTGAAAAACACCAAATGTTATCATGGAGGAAAAAAATATAAGTAAGATCACATTTTGACAAGAAAACTATTCTAAATTTCTAAACTGTGTATTGATTATTACACTTTAATAAACATAAAATATAATGTCACAATTAAAAAGAGAAAAGTACAGTAACTGAAGTAATATTGAAAATAATTCATTATCTAAAAGGAAGTAAAAAATGGATAATCCATCCTTAACCAAATTAAACTGTTTATGGAATTTAGACAGCACTGTGTGTGGTTCTGGAAATATTAAACAAGACAACAATCTGAATTTCAGCTTATCTATTCACTATAAAATAGTGTATATGTAATGTCTTTCTTTAGTGAAACAGAGATCCCCCAAACTGATTGTGTTTGTTAGGATTACGTCAGGAAAACAGAAGCCATTCTGGATATTCCTGGTAAAAAAGACCTTCATACAGGCCTAGACACCTGAAAGAACCACTAGAAGCCTCAAGAGAAAGTGTCAGATTGGTCCCCAATGGCTGTCTTAGCTGCCTGGAGCAACAGAGATTCTGGTGCCCCGAATCACGCCGCCTTCTCTTTCTCCTAAATTTTGACTAAGTGTAGCTTATTGGCAGAATCTAATCCAAATCAAATAGGAAAAGGATTTGCTGAGATGCAAAGAAACATGTAGGATGAAGTGGCATCAATTTGAGGTTGGTAAAAGACAATATGATAAAATATTCTTTGGCTACATCATCATGTATATGTTCACATAGAATAATTATAAGGTAATATTAATGTGGACCGGCAGGCATCTATTTTTCATTCATTTAGCGTCTGCCACATGTCAGTCTTGGGCTCAATACTGGGAATCAGTACCGAAAATAAACAAAGTCACTGCCATGAGAGAGTTCCAGTTCAGAGAGGAGTCAAATATTGTTCCGTAATCACACAAATAAATGCAAAGCCCTACCTGTGCCCAGTGGTACCGTCCTGGCTGAGAGCACATGAAACGGGGCTGAACTTTATCTAAAGAGTCAGGAGGGACAAATTATTCAACAATGGAGATTAGCAGTCACTTAGTAATGTTACAGCATTAAAGGAAGTTTAAATAATAGATAATTAAGTCTAAGAAGCAAAAATAGAGATAAAACTTTTGCCTAAAAATACGGTAGAGTGATTTTGTAAATGAAACGCATTCATGATGAAACATGATATAATGAGCAAACTGGTAAAACCAGCAAAAATTTAGAATTCTGCATTTCAACACTTTCCCATTCTTCAGACTTTCAAGACTCTTTAACACAGCTGACAGTTCTAAGTTCTCTACCTGCATGTCCTTGAGACGCCTACCTCAGGCATGTGTGCAAAGCCTTTGATTCGACATTTCAAGCTGTCTCAGTGGAATCACTTTTAAGTATCTTTGGCTTTTCTCTTTCTTTCTATTCTTGACAAAAAATGTCCTTAGTGTAGCAATAGAAATGATAATGGCTAATATGTACTGAATACTAGTAATGAGTCAGGCAATCTAAGTGCATCAATTCACACAACATTTGCCACCACATTTTGAAATAGGAATAAATAGAAGAGATAGGATCTGCATGCAGGCAGCTTCCCCTGGAGCCCAGTCCATCACTCGCAAGCCTGTCTCTCCACTAGGAGCAGTGGGAGTATAAATTGTGTAGCTTTAAAAAGAGAGTGTTCTTGGGGCCAGCCTTGTGGCCAAGTGGTTAAGTTCACGTGCTCGGCTTCAGCAGCCCAGGGTTTCACTTGTTCAGATCCTGGGCGTGGACACAGCACCACTCATCAGGCGATGCTGTGGCAGTGTCCCACATGGCACAACCAGAGGCACTCACAACTAGAAAATACAACTATGTGCTGGGGAACTTTGGGGAGAAGGAGGAAAGAAAAAAGAGAAGATTGGCAGCAGATGTTAGCTCAGGGTGAATCTTTAAAAAAGAGAAAAAGTGAGGCTTCGGGTTCTCCATTATTCCATACTGTAGACAATTAATTCTGGTTAAGATCTGTCACCCTAGGTACAGTAGTTATCTTAGTGCCTTGGCATTTAGAATAGTTGCTAATTATTTAAAATGAACATTTTGACAGAGGTTCAATATGTCTCTCATCCATTCCTTAAAATATCACCAGGAGAGGAAGCTATGCAAACATTAATTTTGTGGATAAGGTAACCAAGGCTCAATGACATCAAATTAGCTGTCTAAAATCAATGGCAGATGTGGAGTTCTCAAAATCGTGCGTATTTGGCTCTGCAACTGCTTCTTAAGGATCAAGAGGAGAGAAAGGTGCCTATATGAAAAAAGTCATCAAAAAAAATTGGTGAAATTTATCCTCAAGATACATAATCCTACGGAATTTAGAATTTACTGTGAAAAATTCAAAGAATACAATCTCCACAAAGCCAGCTTCAAGGCGCAGGTGGAAGGAAAAGCTCAGTGAGCACCATCTTCCTGTTGCCCACTTTCTCACAAGAGACAAGCCTGGGGGGAGGCTGGGAGATTCAGCCTCTGGAGAAGGAGGCCATGCAGGTGGTGGGAGACCGAGGTGGGGTTTTCATTACTTTCCTAGTGCTGCTGCAACAAAACAGCACACACTTCTTGCCTTAAAACAACACACACTTATTCTGTTACAGTTGTAGAGGTTAGAAGTCCAAAATCAGTCCCACTGGGCTAAAGTAAAGGTGTGGACCGGGCTGGTTCCTTCCTCAGGCTCCAGGGGAGAATCCGTATCCTTGCTTTCCCAGCTTCTAGAGGCCACCTGCCTTCCTTGATTCAAGGCCCCTTTCTCGCATCACTCCAACCTCTCACTTCCTTCATAATATCTCCAATAATGAAGCTGATCTCATGCCTCCCTCTTATAAAGACTCCTGATTACCTGAGGCCTGCCAGCGTAATCCAGGATCATCTCCCCATCTCGAGATTCTTAATGTAATCACATCTACAAAGTCCCTTTTGCCGTATAAGGTAAGGTTCACAGGTCCCAGGGATTCAGATGTGAGAATCTTCGGGGGACTATTATTCAGCCGACCACAGGGTACTAAGCCTTTTAAAACCCCAACCTTGTCAATTAAACCGCATCCAGATTTAATTTCTTATCAGCCCTCCAGGGCCACATTTTCCGGAGGTTTCCTGGTGATTACTAAACATCACACATTCACGTAGTATTGCAGCTGTACAACAGTAATCAATTTGACAGCTCGTGATAATTGTTATCTGTAACACCCGGCCAGAATATATGAAGTACTGCTCAAAGGCATTTGTGCATGATCTTTATCATGAACTCTAAAGAATCTGTTTCTATGCACTGATTCAGCTTGCAAAGCCCTGGGGAATTAGACAGGGCGTTTCTCTCAAGCACCTTTCAGTTGTGTATGGCCAGGCCCGTTGCTTTTAAATGAAATATTCATCTGCACAAAGAATAAGTGCATAGATAGGTAGATGATAGGTAGACAGACCTGCAAATAATAACTATCAATATTTTTGAACCTGCTGTGTCCCTTCCCTGAGTCATCAGACCATTTCAAGTCCTAAAAATATATTGGCTGAGTATTCCTAAAGGCTTTGAACTTTCCCTCACTGTATTAGTCAGGGTTCTCCAAAGAAACAGAACCAATAGGATATAAAAGATTTATTATGAAGAAATGGCTGATGTGATTAGGGTGGCTGAGAAGTCCCACCATGTGGCATTTGCCAGCCAGAGACCCAGGAAAGGCAGTGCTGTGATTCAATCAGAGTGCAAAGGCCTGGGACCCTGGGAGCCAAGGAGGTAAACCACAGTCTGAGGGCAGAAAGGGAGAGGAGATGTCCCAGCTCATCCAGGCAGGCAGAGCGATAAGGAATTCCCGCTTCCTCCACCTTTTGTTCCACCCAGGCCCTCAGTGGATCTTAGGTCTCCCACTGTACCAGGAAGGGCAATCTACTTTACAAAGTTCACCAATTCAAATGCTAATCTCTTCGGAAAACAGCCTCACAGACACACCGAGAAATAATTAACCTGAGAGCTGAGCATCCTCTGATCCAGTCCAGCTGACACATAAAATTAACTATCACACTCACTTATTACTCTGTTCCAGCTCTGCCCTGTTATTGCCAATTTATGGTCAGGTAAAAAAATGTTTGTGTCGTTGTAATGATTGTTTTTTTCATTTTTGTTTATTTTGTTGATTAAAGATGTATTGGGGTCTCCACTGGATTACGATAAGATTGGATCAAATTGGTCATGAAGCGTTCTAAAACAGCGAACCCTAGGGAGCACTTGATCTCTGCTCAGGAGCCTCCTACCGGCGGGGAGGAGGTGGGCCCTTTCCCACCGACTTAGACACACATGGAAGAGTCTGACAGAGTGGGGTGGAGCTGTGGGCAGCATGTTGTTGCAGAACAGGATGCCAGAGGCTCTGAGACAGAATTCTCCCTAAAGAAAGAAGTCTTGCCAGGAAAATGAGCAACAGAGCCTGAGTGTCGGAAGAGAGCAGTCATGTGGTGCTTCCTGGCCTCTGGGTTTGGCTTTAATCCTCAGGACACTCTGGTGACATCCATTTTCTCTGGGAGGAAAAAGTCTGTGTGAAATGAAAAGGTGCTTCTCTTTAATGGGAGCATTACAAGGTGAATACAACCATGTTATGGGAAACCTAAAAGGCACTGTCCAGGGGTGAGAATTGTGATCATTCCTCCTTTGCAAGAAATCATCGCAGCAACAGGAAGATTGAGAGTCTGTTTGTCTGGGACAAACTGTCAAGAATCTTTGGTGGGGACGGAGAGAGGTGGAGCAACCAGGCTTACATTGTGCTGCCCCTCTCAGCGGGAGGTACCTGCAGAGACAGCGGCGCCAGGGGCACGCTGCCCATGTGGATTCAGACACCACATACCATGGGGTTGTCAGAGGGGCGTGGGGTCCAGGGAGAAAATTACACCCCGCCGCATGCCTGTGTGAAAAGGTGAGGTGGTGTATCTAGCACAATGCAGATTAAAATGAATGCGACCTAAATGTTACCTTCAGTTGATCTGCCGCCCAGATGTTAGGGATATGTAATCATTTGCAAAGCCACAAATGGAGGATTGTCTTCATTTCTGTCTGTTTCAGCAAGAGTCACTCAGGAGAATTTTTTTACAAGATATATTTGTTCAAAAGCTTGGAGAAACAAAGTAAACAATTAGAGAGTACATTAGAGGGAAATAATTGCTGCTGGAATGTTTAAAAACCTCTGTAAGGTGAAATGTCTTACATTATGCATGCATTAACACAGAAAATAAAATTCTTGGCATGAATCAGTTATTTATTCTTTTAGGTTCCAACAACCCATAAATACCAGACCCTAGAATTATGCCTCTGAGGCCATGGTTTCTCAACAGCAGCACTATTGACATTTTGGACCAGATAATCCTTTACTATGGGATGTGTCCTGTATCTTCTAGGATGTTTAGCAGCATCCCTGGTCTCTTCTCACCAGATGCCATCGCACCTCTTTGTCATGACAGTCAAAAATGTCTCTGGATATTTGGGGTCCGCCCAGTGGTATAGCAGTTAAGTTCACACGTTTTGCTTTGGCTGCCAGGGGTTGGCCAGTTCGGATCCAGAGCACAGACCTATGCACCACTTATCAAGCCATGCTGTGGCAGGCATCCCACATATAAAGTAGAGGAAGATGGGCACAGATGTTAGCTCAGGGCCAGCCTTCCTCAGAAAAAAGAGGAGGACTGGCTGCAGATGTTAGCTTGGGGCTAATCTTCCTCAGAAAAACAAGTCTCTGGATATTTACTCAATGCTCATTGCCAAATGTCCCTGAAAGGAAAAAATCATCCCCCCGCCCCCGCCTCCTTAAGAATCACTTCTTTCAGGCAATGAACATTAAGCTCAAGTTCAACCTCATGGATTTATCTCAGAATTGTGTAATGTAAGTAAAGACCTTGTGTTTCCTAATGTTATGCAATTCCATAGAGTATATTATTTACCTCTAGAGATAAATTCAGATTAATATCTAAATGTTAAAATCACCATCGATTGAGTTAAATTGTTTTAAGATGACTATTACAAATGATATTTAGAAAATTTTATTAAAAGCAGAAGGATCGTTGAAGCCTTCTTATATGCCAAACAAAAAAGTATGACTTTTATTCCATAGTGAGGGTTATTTTTTTTCTAATCCCGGAAAGGGAGCAAACAAGTTAGACAGGGAAATCATATTCAGTGTTTTTTTCTTATTCTTGTATATCGTGGTAATAAACAGTTTTCCTGTCATTTGTGGCTCTTTGTTCCAAGATGATGTAGATGATGTGAAAAAGCAATTTGATTAAAATAAAAAGAAGAATCTTTTTATTTAAAGTGACATCTTTAGAAAAGAAAATCAGTTTTTTTCTACTCCAAATTATCCACAGTGAGTTATACACAGAAACATTTCAAAACAGATGAAACTACAAAAATTGAGACATTATAAATGATAAACTGGTAAGCCTTTTCTCTGTTGAATTATGAAAGAAACTTACCAGAGAACAGTACAAAAATTTAGTGTAGAGACACATGATTTTATTTCTTCTGCAGGAAAAGAAGGCACAAAAATGAACTAACCTATAGAGTCATAAAGATGAAATTTAAAACCAATAAAACCCATGGGTACAATCTTCAAAACTGAAGGGAAGCATGGTTAGTGTGGTTTCATTCAACATTTACCAATATATCTCGAGCTTAGGGGTTTTTTTATTTATTCACACAGGACATTTCTCTATAACAGTAAACCTTAGAGAAGAGTCCATGAAAATACTGCCTGGAAGAAACACACATTAAAAGTTTAAAGCAGTGATTTCGTAGCACTGCTCAGATTAAGTTTTTTTTTTTTATCTCTGGTATTACTGCATGATAAAATCAAATGCATTTCACTCATGAGGTTTCCCCCCAGAGCTCCTGATTGGCAGTGAAAATGTCAGGAGAAGATAAGTGCCCATATCCTGCAGTTGCTTTGAGTCTCATAACTAAGTATGAACTCCTACAGCAATGGGAAAGAATGCAACACAGGCTTGAGAACAAACACAGTACAGCACCCCAGAAATAGAGGACTCTCAACAGGATGCCTACCCAATACCCAGTGTAGAGCTGATGACAATTTAGTGGAGTTGAGACAGTTACCACAAAATGGCAACAAATAAAACATATTTTAATTAATGCAGATGCAAAATTTAAAAGGGATATTTTGGTCCAGACAAGATAGAATATACACATTGTTTTCCCTTTTCCTCCCACTAGATACAGCTAAAAACCCTGGACATGACATAAAAAACTCTGAAAGGTGAAGAGGAGGCAGATAGGCTGGGAAATTGCAGACCCAGGCAACAACCCAGCAGTGAGTTCCGAGGTTTTCTTTTAGCCTCTAGTATGTCCTGGGCTGGGTGCTGGAGAAGCTGGCAACTGGTAAACCGAATTCCCAAGAAAAGACTACGTTCTCTAGCCAAAGGACTGGGAAAGGACAGTCTACGAAAACAACTGCTTTAGCAATAACTTCTGTTGACGAAAATAATCCATAACCAATATGTAAATGGAAATTTGGGAGAGTTTATTCCGAGCTAAAATCTGAGGACCACGGCCCGGTGCCTTTCTTCCCAAAGGAAGAAAGGGCACCAAAGAAGTGAGGTATATAGAGTGGTTGTATACCCCCAAACAGGATGTTTCAGGGGCAGGCTCCCTGGACGAGTGGTTAAGCTTGCATGCTCTGCTGTGGCAGCCCAGGGTTCAGATCCTGGGCATGGACATGGCACCACTTGTCAGGCCACGTTGAGGCGGCATCCCACATCCCACAACTAGAAGGACCTGCAACTAAGATATACAACTATTTTCAGCGGGGTTTGGGGGGATAAAAGCAGGAAAAAAAAAAAGAAGATTGGCAACAGTTATTAGTTCGGGTGCCAATCTTTAAAAAAAAAAAAAAAGGATGTTTCACATATGATTGAAATGTCCCTCCCACAATAGTCACAAGATTGCCCTCTCAGCTCTTGATGGACACAGCAGGTAGTGGGTCTGCTATCTCGGAGGGTGTAGCAGGAGGCAAGTCTATTTTCTCGAGCTGTGTGGTCACAGGTGAGCCCAGCAATCAGTTCCTAGCCTAAGGAAACATACGTAATCCTTAAGGAACTGCCAATGTTGGGAGGGGGAGGGAAGTTGCATCTTTATCTCAAAGGCCTTTGTTCATGCCCTAGGGAATGTCTAAAGCAGATATGCAATGCATGCTCAATGGCCATGGTCAGGCCCTTTGGGAAAACAAAGTCAGGCTAAATTACTTTTACACCAAATGGCTCCTCATAGTCTCCAATATATCCTATTACTTGCCATTTGTTTATCATCTTTCAAATCTCAAATAAAGATACCACTTCCAAAAAGCCAAATTCTCTAAAGCCCCTAGTTGTATCTGGATTTCTGGGATCTCGTGACATCTTCAATTATTTTAATTGGACTCTGAGGCTAAAGGATGGGAAAGTAGACTGTAGGGAGGAAGGGGTGCAGAGTTTCACAGCAGGAGAGACGGGAACCCCGCTCCGTGCAGAGCCTGGTGGCATCGGCTCCCTGGGCTAACTGGCCTCAAGCCAGAGCCTTGAGAGCTGCAATGGAAGGGGCACTGGTCGGCAGAGAGGACCATCTACCCTGAGTTGTTCGCACCAGCAGAAGGTGAGGGAGTAGTTCTCAGCGTCTCTAACAGAGGGAGCAGTGGGAACCACCCGGGAACAAGGACCAGGACTTTCTTAAATTAAAACTTTAAAGAATGGCCTCAGAGTTCTGATACAATCTAATGAAGAGAGAGAGAAAACTCTCAATAACTGGGGCCTGATTTTTATTGTTTTACATTCTAAAATAAAGAAAGTTGTATACCTCATTCCTCTAGAATCACAGGGCAATTTATGCTTGCCCTATCTGCTTACTCTTTTATATATTCCCTTAGATTTTAAGCTGTGTGTGCGGGGGCACATCTCTTTGGTTCATAAATTTATCCTGAATGCCTGCCTGTGACTCTCCTTTCTCACATCTAGGTTATAAGAAGATATTAACAATAACATTACAAAAACAAAACAAAATAGGGAGAAAAGTACATACAACATATACATATTTGTACATATGACAAATAGGCCACGTATCAAAAAACAGATTATATTTTACAAATCAAAAAAAGTTTTAATTTAGTCAAATTGTTTTTAATGGCACTAAGAAATAAACCAATTTGACTAAGATGCTTTTCTGTAAACTTCTGGCTTTGTTCTAGATTAAAATCATTTTTTTTATACATGGATAGAATGGCGATCTGGTGCTGTGTCATTTATGTATTAAGAGGCAAATTCTTAACTAGAATTAGGAGAGTCATCAAGGGGTTGTGAAGGGCACCAGAATCTACTAGTTTATTTCTTAAACTACATATGTAAATGTATCTAACATGCATAAGCATGTATTTGCACCTCTGTACCCACCACTTTCACCTAAATTTCTAAATCAAGAAAAAAGTAAAATATTTTTCAAATGGTATTTGACTCTAACTTCACGTTGTCTAAGAAAAAAATCAGCAACTCTAGGCTCTCAGAAGAATTCTCTGAGATCTATAGGTTCTAATGACCATTAGTATGAGCGTTATTCTCGATCAAGCGGAGAGTCCCAGAGAAGAATAGATCAAGCAAACAGGACTGCACAGGACTCGGAAGACGGAGAAGCTCACCTGCGCCAAGTGATGAAGGAAAGTGTAGGTTGTTTTAGGCACCAAAGCAGAGCGAGCAGGGGGCGGGTGCAGCTGAAAAAGCAGCTCTTGATCCATTTTGTAGGACCTCATATTGTATGCCTTTTGGATGATATTGTTAACATTTATAAAAAGTAAAATGTGTAAAATTATGTAGAGCCCCAAGAATAGGTGCTATCTGTCAAGTTCTGAACGGTGCCACATGAAGACGTGTTTAAAATGCATCCCAAGCAGAGGAGCTGGCATGTATCAAACTATGTATTAAGAAAAGAATGGGAGGGCCCAGCCCCATGGCCGAGTGGTTAAAGTTCTGCACATTCCACTTCAGCTTCACAGGTTCAGACCCCAGGCAGACCTACTCCACCCACCAGTCATGCTGTGAGGTATCCCACATACAGAAAAAATAGAGGAGGATTGGCACATATGTTAGCTCAGAGTTAATCTTCCTCAAGCAAAGAAAGAGGAATATTGGCAGCAGAGGTTAGCTTAGCTCATGTCAAATCTTCTTCAGAAAAAAAAAAAATAAGGCATAGGATATTCAGAGACCAGCAAGTATTTTCTTCTAGAATTTCATTATGGAGCAAGGTCACTGACCTGTGTAATTCCCTACACTCCTAAGTGCTGCTCATAAGCTTCCTGCTGCATCCTGAGGTACAGCAGAGGTCCACTAACTGTCTCTGCACTCAGAGTGAAGCCCCATGCTTCTCAGGAGGGCCTGGATGCCCTTCTGCAGCTCCGAATCCAGATGCCTTCTTTGTAAAGCCTGCACTATGGAACCTGAGGGCCTTGGCAGTAGCCCCAAATTCAGTTACATTTTATGCCCAGATAGTGTGGAATGTATATGCAAATCATGCCCCAGGAAGAACCCTGATATGTATACACTCTCTAGGGCGTATAAATTCTGCCGTGTTTGATAAAGCTTTAGACAAAATCCGTAATTGATTTTCATGAGGCAGAGGAATAATCCATTCTTTGCAGGCACGTTCACTCTTTCAGAAAACAAACACAATTCTTGACGGGCACTGGTTAGACAGGGAGAATCTATTCCAAAGAGACTTGCATTTTCAAGATAAAAATAGAGCAGGTTTAGCACCATCCGAGAGTTTGTAGATAATTTAGAGGTTATTGCTAACTCTATACATCTCAACGAGGAATGACGTTTCTGTATTCCTCTGACAGAATACACACAGCCTTCAGGAACAGTTTATCCTGAAAAAAGTTCTCTTTAAAACTGCCTTTGTCCCTCTCCTTACAAACCACTCATCTCAGTAAAATATGTTATATTTATTCACACATTTTATACATTTATTTTAAGGAATGAATGAAGGAAAACTATTTCTTTTTTTCTGCATTTAAAAGCAACCACACAGTCTGAATAGATTAAATAAAATATACTCTTTTTTTTTTTTTTTTTTTTTTAATATTCCTGCATTAGAAAAGAGGATGTCAAGCTGCCTGCCCATGGCTGGGGCAGAATGAAGGAATAGAGAGGGTTATGACCACCCCTCCATAACCCCCAACCACATGGGTCTTGCCTCTTTTCCTCATTATCTCTATATTGCTGGGCTAAGGATGAGGTGTAACAACCAGGACCCGACAGTCAGCTCCCCTTCATTCACCTTGGCCTAAAACCAAGGGTCAAGGCCTCAACGCTGACAAGAAAGTCAATACCACATGTGAATACCACCCTTCTACCACAATAAAAATGACTTATTTCTTTCTCTCTTGCTCATAAGGTAAATAAGAAAGTAGTAAGTTAAAAGTATGTAAAATATGTCCATAACAGCAAAAGAAAACAAAGAAATTATAAGGATGTAATGACTCGACAAATGAAAGCTTGCTTGTTTTAGTCAGTCCGGGCTCCTATAACAAAATACCATGGCCGGGGTGGCTTCAACAAGCATGTTTCTCACAACCCTGGAGGCTGGAAGTCTGAGATGAAAGTGCTGGCTGATCCAGCGCCTGGTGAGGGCTCTTTTCCTGGTTGACAGATGGCCATCTTGTTGTTTCCTCACAAGGCAGAGAGCAGAGAGGGGGAACAAGGTCTCTCAATTAGAAGTGCACCAACCCCATTATAAGGGCTCCAGTACTGTGATCTAATTACCTCCAAAAGGCCCCATCTCCAAATACCATCATATTGGAGATTAGATTTCAACACATGAATTTTGGTGGACGCAGCATTCAGCCCATGGCAATTGCCTGAGTGATTCTGATGGTGAGAGAAAGGAAATGGATTGGTAGCCATTTCACAGGTGATTTCCAAATTACGTAGACTTGCATGGGGATCCAATCTCATGGACCCTGTCAATCCTGAACGTAACTTGTTCATCCAGACTTGTATACCTGGTGATATGGAACTCAGATTAATTACAGAATTATTTCCACCTCTCATAACTTTTGCAGAGCTTCAAAGATGCGCAATACCTTCTGTTGTTCCAACATGATGCCCAACACCATTCCAAACTGACGATGTCTCTCCACTCGCTGTACTACGAACTTGTACAGCCTTTCTAAAATCTAACACCATATTGAGTAACATAAGGTAGTCGCCCCTCTTTCATATTTTTCCTTATTTTTATACAAATAAAAGTAATTGTATGGATGGTAGCTTGGGCATCTGTGCAGAGCCAAACTTATACCTGGGGTCAAATTTACCTCTTTAAATATTCCACCATTTCTAACTTTTCCTTGAATATACGGGCTTCTAGAGGCTTCCTAGCCCCCTTACTTTCTTCACAGACATCTCTACTTTCTTAGAAGATTTGAACTTAAGCATGGGGGAGCTGATGGCAATAATAATACAGGTACATTTCATAATTTAGCCTGAAATATTTTCAATGGAGGGGAAAAAAAATCAAATTTTTTATTTAAAAATAAAGTGAATATAAGAAGCAGAGGAATTGTGAAAAAAGACACATTCACGTCTAGGAATAAATTTGATAGACAGACAATAGGTATGTAGGTAGTTAGATAGATAGATAGATAGACAGACTATGGTATTAAATATCGTGCATAATGCCAGACGCTGTATATAAAAATAAACATTATCTAATTCTATACTATGTATCATGGCCAGTGTAAAATACATAGTAAGGCTACATGAATCCAAACAATAAAAAAGAGGTTAACTTTTCAATAATGTTAGAGGGAAAATTATCCAGTGGAAATACAAATCAAATTAGATTTATATTACAATTCAAAAGAAAAGAGATGGACTAAGAATTAAATGGTAAAATAAAACTGAAGGGAAAAACACTACAAGGAAAAACAGTGACTATTTGTCGGATTTAGGGAATTGGCAGGCTCCTGGCTTTCCTAATTCTTTAAATAGCACTGTCTCTCTCTGCAAGATAAGCTCAAAAATTTCAAAGCCATCTTTGATCATTTTTACTTTCTCGTTACCATATTCATTGTATTATCTTTATTTCTATAGCTCTACATTCCATAAACTGCTTTGAGATTATTCTTTTTGAAGCAGAGCTCCGGTTATGTCAGGACACAAGTGTTTTAAAAATATTTTTTCAGTTTTCACTGAGTTTTGTTTTTAGTATGCTCTCTCTGCTGGCACTAAAATGTACCCTTAGTCTGTTTTCAAATGTCTTTCCAAGTCTATGTTAGACAGAGATATGTTCTACTCTTTTCTACTCTGTGTCTGTGGGCAATTCCCTTCACCTGAAACGTTATATCCTTATTCATCTGTACCACTTAAAATTCTATCCATGACTAGGATGCTCATCTCAACTCCACCTCGCCATGCTAGTTTCTCCTACTCCCTAACTAGAGGCTATCCATTGCTCTTTTGAACCCCATGTAATGTCATAGAACACAGTGTGCTCTCCTCAAGCCATCTTGTGAAGAGTCGTTTGTTTCAGGGTCACCGCATTAGCCATCCTTTAAGAATTCAAATATTGGCACCTGGGAAGAGAGAAGAGCATGACAACAAGTGAAATAGAGAGACAGATACAGATGTAAACAAACAAACAAATTAATCAAGACAAAGATGAGAAACCAAGAAACAGGGAGATGCAGAGATAAGTATTTAAACAGGTCAATCAATGAGTTCAGGCCCAACTGCAACATGAGAGGGAGTGGAAGTCTCTGCTTTTCGACGGACTCTTTTATTTCTATAATGCTCATCACAGCAGAAGCTCACCAATCTAAGCGTGATTCCACCAGAGGAACAGCTATTTATTCCAATGCTGGCGCACTGTCTTGAGTTTAGGTTTACTCCACTTCGGCACTTTTCTTAGGGATTTTCAGGGGTCATTCCACCTATATGTGGTTTTCAATTTATATGCTGATTCTAAGACGTAGCTCATTTGTCGGGTACTGCAGTAGTGTGATTTTCAAACTCTCCTGTTATAACGAGTTATAAACTCCTTGACAAGGATCATTCACCCCTGCAGTTCTTAACACATTTTTTAATGGAATGATCTGAAATACGGAACTGTTTAATTGAGATCTCAGCTTAATTATTTTCACTGAATTTCCACCTACACTCCTGAGTACTAACAATCTGATAGGCAAGGTCAAAATACAAACAGGAGAAAAATCATCTTAATGTTATATTTTAGCAGTTGAAGCATAGTCATGTGAAGAACACAGCAATGAATATGGAACTCTAAAAAATCTTCACATAAAATTTTGAAAATTATTTCCTCCTGGTTAATAAAATTAATGATAGCTATATCTTAGAAGACCTACATTACAACAGAAACTATGACAAGTCTTTGAAAATAATAGTCATATAACTTCTTTCTGGCATTTGTCAATCCAGGTGGCATTAAGAACACAGAGTCTCATTTCAAATGAAGAAGATAAAAACCTTTAAAAGAGATGAACTGTCTTTGGATTTGCTCATTTTAGTAGCGGATTTCCCAACATATTTTCACGGCAGGCGTCACCCATAGATCCATGTGACAGGAGACCATCCAGCCTGTGATGGCGTAGTCTGTGATTAAATCGGCATATTTAAAAGGACACACACACACAAAATACACATTGCATCATTTCTGCCATTACAACCTCATCTGTGGAATAACCTCTAATTGCAGAGTTTTTTTTTTTTTTTTTTTTTTTTTTTTTTTTTTTTTTTTTTTTTTTTAAAGATTTTATTTTTTCCTTTTTCTCCCCAAAGTCCCCCTGGTACATAGTTGCATATTCTCCGTTGTGGGTCCTTCTAGTTGTGGTATGTGGGACGCCGCCTCAGCGTGGTTTGATGAGCAGTGTCATGTCCGCGCCCAGGATTCGAACCAACGAAACACTGGGCCGCCTGTACCGGAGCGCGCGAACTTAACCACTCGGCCACGGGGCCAGCCCCTCTAATTGCAGAGTTTTTAAAAAACTATTGCTTTACTGGAGAGTAATTTCAAATTTAGAACTCATTTTTTAACCTTCTTTTCACAAATGTACCATCAGTAATTGGTATTTATTGAAAGGTCAATGTTATTAAATTACTACACGAGAAAAACAACTATCTAAGTATTTTTAATTATAAAAAATAATACATTTCCTTTAAAATCCAACTCTGCTATGTATTACCACAAATTGTAAATCTTGCCATTGTTCTGTACACTAAAATCTGATTTGAAAAAGAGTAATAAAAGAGTTACTTGTGCAATCATATGGAAAATATTACATACTGATCACTAAATGCTTTCAGCATAGGAATGAACATCAATATCTAATTTTCATCCTATTTTAATACTTGCTTAATGGTGTAAATATAGCTTAGTTTCTTATTCATTGAAGGCAACTGTGAAATAATTCTCACTTCATTGTGTAGTTGTAACATGTTTTCTTTTTGGTTTTTCAATGACAGGAATTATAATGTCCATAATTTTGACCCACTGACACATAACTTAAAACACTTTTGCTGATCAAAGAATATCAACTTTACAAACTCTCCTCATCCATCACCTAACGTAGTTAGCGAAGTTGATTGACAGCTTAATACTCTTAATGAAACCTAGCTTCCCAGTTCCCACTGTCGGTTCAGTTGTTGTACAGGAAAAACTTTCTCCTCTCCAGCTAACCCCATCCAACAATCTAAAAAGTCCATGGCAATCAACAGTTACAAATCAGCAGTGTGCTGGTGTGAACATTTTAGTGGCTTCATCCTTGCTATTGGAAAACAATACAATTCAAAACTTTTGGTATTATATAGTAGCATCATCTGAACACATAAAAATACATCACAAATATGCATATAAACCAAATAAGGTAGCAAATTCTAAACTTAGATATTGAACCTAATAGATTAGTTCAGAGGCATCCGTCTGACCTTGTCATGTACATATATTTTTTAAAATCTGAGATATATATAAAAATATATCTTAAATATAAAAATCCATCTGAGATACATACTTTTTTATAATCTTCACTTACCTAGTTAGTTAACAATAACTAGTATGGCATAGGTCTGACAAAAGTTTTATAGGTGTGGTTAACATATGAAAAGAAAAGGAACAAAACCCTGAAGATCTTTGTCACAGCTGCTTTACCTGAAAAGTTTCTTTAAATGAGAAGAAATTGATTTGCTCTTTTATTGTCGTCATTTACCGGAACTGTTTACTCTGCGAACTTTGCTAGCCATGCTAGCCTGATATGAAGGAGGTTATCAATATCAATAAATCTATGCATGGCCAGAGATTACCCTATTATTAATCTATGTCCACTTTAAAGTATGGTAAAATAGTTTGTTGAACGATGGCAGAGAGATAGCTCACAGGAACTTCATGAGAATTACTAAGCTGTTTCATGGGATCAAAGGATTTCTGAAATTCAAATGCCACTAGGAATGAAGCACATAGGGAAGAAAAGCTTCTCCACACAACCTATCGCTCATGAAACCATTTTTGTTTTTTAAAGATTGGCACTTGAGCTAACAACTGTTGCCAACCTTTTTTTTTTTTTTTCTGCTTTTTCTACCCAAATCCCCCAGTACATAGTTGTATGTTTTTAGTTGTGGGTGCTTCTGGTTGTGACATGTGGACGCTGCCTCAGCGTGGCCTGACCGGTGGTGCCATGTCGGCGCCCAGGATCGGAACCTGCGAAACCCCGGGCTGCCAAAGAGGACTGCACGAACTTAACCACTCAGCCACAGGGCCGGCCCCTACAACTATTTTTTTGCTTTACATACATGGCGAAGCTCAGTAACACACTGAACTTAAAATTTCCAGTTCATTTTTTAACTTATGTAATGAATTACAGTTATTCAGACTCAATCTAATGTGTGACTCAAGCAAATGGTAGCTTACTGATCTCCTGAGGTCAGCGGAATTCCTTGTGTGGAGAATGACAGAAGAATAGGAGACAGTAGAATCTGTCACATGAAGACTAACAAGTGAAAGTTCAGTCTAATCTTTGAGCACACGCCAGGAAGCAAAATCCAGGTATAAATTCACAGGCAGTGATTATGTCTCTATTTCCATCTACTGACTCTAACGAGAGAGCCAGGCCTTCCGTTATCTGTTCCTGCAGACAGTCAGACTACAAGTCTCTGAAAGCCTTCTAATCAAATGCAGTTCCTTCTACTTCCTGTCCTCAGCTTTTCTCTCAGTCTAGCCTAGATTCTGGTGATCCAGTTTCCATCTGAACAAATGAAAACCCCACAACACACCTGACCTCCCCTTACTTCACTCACGCGGTGAGTTACATTATTCGATGTAACTGGTTACTCAGTGTAATCTTGTGAGATCAAAGCTGGTTGCAAACCAGATCAACTATGATTATCTTCCCAAAGAAGGAAGACTGAGGCCTGCCAATCACCAAACCAAACCCCAATACCTTCTATGATGCCATCCCAGCAAGACCTCAGCCTGGATAATGGCTATCCGGTGTGGGAAGAGGCCTTAAAAGTTGGGTACTGCAATTAGAAAATTATAAATATATTCAGGAGTGAGTAAAAGCAGATCTGAAAAGAGGAAGCCAGGCCATGTCCAAAGACGACCCTTTCAACTTTCCTCTGTGTCTTCTGTGTAAACTTCCTCATTTGCCTTGACTCTTTGAGGCAGGCTGGCTCCTTGGCTCGGCTCTCCTGCAGATTCTGCTTGGCTTTGACACCTCTTGCTACCAATTTAATCCCTGACCTTCGTGGAAAAATAAAGCCAAGTAATGCTGAGCTTTGGATATTACTCCAAAGAACACTTCCCATCTTACTTGGAAGAACTTGATTCTTCGATAGGCCAGTTAATCCCTTCAGGCATAAGTTGAGGCAATTTTTGATGACAGGAAAATTTTCTGTAGAAAAAAGTGTGTCAGTCCATCTCAGGAGACAAACATCGATGAGCACATGTGGTTTAACATTTTAGCAAAATGATGAATAAACTTTTGTTAACTACAGGATGCAATAGTTTCAGACGTCTTTAAATTTTTAACATAAAAAAACTAATAGTACTGAAAAAAAACTAATAGTTTTTAAAAGCGTATAGTTAATTAGATACTATCCTAGTGCTAGGGAATATGAAATAGATTTTTTAAAATGGTCCTTGATGTTAAAGCACTTTGTTTTCACATATCCGTATACACATCTGTTAGAATTAAATTTTTTCCCTGTAGATTTGACTCTACAATTTATGCCTGATGGACATTTAATGGAATCACGCTAAGACCAAGATGCCATGAAAGGGAACAAAACGTTTAACTGCAGGGAGATCTCAAGAGAGGTTATTAAATTATTTTCAAAGTTATTCTCTTATTTTTAAATAGTACTCTCAATAGAATAAATAATAATTGTATGAGAAGCTATATGGGCTAAACAGTCAGGGTTTGGGCATATCTCAAAGCAAGTTTTTGAAGACTAAATTTAACTTTGGTAAAATGGATGCTTCAATAAATATTTATTAAGAGCCAGAGGTGTTCTCAGCACTATACTAAGCATTGTAGATGTAATGAATATTTCCAGCATTAAGTTTGAAGTGCTTGTTGAAAAACAATTTAAACTACTTCTTATAAAACTACAGTCATGTGCCAGATAACGAAATTTCAGGTAATGACGGACCACATATATGACGGTGGTCCCTTAAGATTATTATATATAGCCGAGGTGTGAAGTAGGCTGTACCATCTAGGTTTGTGTTTGTAGGCGAACTCTTTGATGTTCTCATAACGATGAAATCATCTAACGATGCATTTCTCAGAATGTATCCCTGTCACTAAGCGATGCATGACTATGTATTATTTTACCCAATGAACATACAATTTCTGTATTATATCTTCCAGTAGGAATAGTCATAGAATAATTGTCTGGTGCAATCACATTCATTTGAATTTTCAGAGTAATTTTTCAACATAACCTGTCTCAATAAACCATATCACTCACCTTCTTATAATGTAGAATTAGAGGAGATCTATTTCCCATCTTCTGGTGCAAATTTTTATACTTAAAGATAATTTTCCACCCATTAGTTGTCTCAAATTGATGCTAAACTCCCAAGATTCCTTTCTCCTTTCCTGTAATTTGCTTTTTTCCTTTTATTTATTTTATTTAAATGCCTGATAAATACAATAAATAAATTCACATCTGAATAATTTAAATACATATATACATTCACAGGCATTTATTTATACGTGTGAATAGTGCAGGCCAATGGAACTGCATAACGACAACAAAGCCCATCTCTGTCTCCTAAAAGTGCACTGTGGATGAGAAAGCCAGGACTAAGGAGACTACAGAGAGAGGCATTTCATACTTCACAGTGTATAGTGGCACCACATGGTCACTGTGCCTCTTTATGGTGACTGCTAATATGTTCATTGAGCTTTATGAGTCATATTGCTGTTCTCTTGTCATCCCCACAGTTAATGGCAAGGGATACTTCTCATTTACATTTTTCTGCGTCCATCTCAGGGTCTAACATAGTATTTGAAGCTTCCTCCTCTATCAAAAGTCCAGGGACAATTCAGCTGAACAGTTTGGTGATACCAGAGCTAAGGAAAAATATCCCTCAGCTAAGGCTGTTAGAGATACAAAATCTTCCTCACTTGCAAACCTGAGCATCTGGTAAACCGCAATGCCATCAGCCAGAGGAAGCCCGAAGGTGTTACCAGCCTGAAACAGAACAACAGCAGACAGGGGATCCAAGAGACAGGAGCTGAGCTGCAAATGCAACACCAGGGAGATGCAGTGAAGGTCAGTTGACTAAAAGTCTAGTGTATGTGGGCAGTTGCTGGGAACAGTGGGAGCCCACAGCTGGGTTTTATTCTCCAGTTTAAGCAAAGTGAGGGAGAGGACCAATCGCATTGAAAGGATCAGTGACAATCTGGGCACTAAATAAATACCTGCTGGTTGAACAAATAAGTATAGGACATAGAACTGCTAAACATAGGAAAGACATTAGAGAATCTAATGTCAACCGTCTTTTTGTGATTTGGGAAACAATGAAAGCTTAAAATATTAGTCCAAAGTCATATAATCATTCAGTGGTGGTGTCAGAGTTAGAACCATGACTAGTCATTCCTAAGAAAGCACTCTGCCCACTCTCACATAGGACATTTTTGTTGTTGTTGTTGTTGTCGTCATTTTTTGAGGATGATTAGCTCTGAGCTAACACCTGCTGTCAACCTTCCTCTTTTTGCTGAAGAGAATTGGCTCTGAGCTAACATCCATGCCCATCTTCCTCTGCTTTATATGTGAGATGCCTGCCACAGCATGGCTTAATAAGTGGTGTGTAGGTCCATGCCCAGGATTGGAATTGTCGAACCTCAAGCTCCCGAAGTAGAGTACACAAACCCACGGGTTGGGCCCTGGTTTGTTTGTTTTTTGATAAGGAAGATTGTCCCTGAGCTGACATCTGTGCCACTGTTCCTTTATTTTGTATGTGGGACACAGCCACAGCATGGCTTGATGAGTAGTGTGTAGGTCCACGCCCAGGATCTGAACCCGCAAACCCAGGGCCACTGAAGTGGAGCATGGGAATTTAACCACTATGGCACCAGGCCAGCTCCCATAGGATGTTTTTAAAGGTAGTCTAAACACAATGTCTTAAGAGAGCTTTATGAAGTTTGATGCCCTTATATGAACTTTATGATATTATAAAATACAAGACCATCAGAAAATGAAGTTCTCTTACTTTAGTTTGGTACCTGCAGCACATGCCCCTAATGACTAAAAATTTACTTCCCCTCCTCTCTTCCTGATAAATAACCCAGATTTCCTTCTCAACCAAGTGTTTCAGGGAAAGGTGACCCCTTCACGCATTTAGGGACGGCATTGTGAATAGGCTAAGCCATTCTTTAGATCCCTACACTCCTCACGGAAAAGGTAGGTTTAGGAACCGGCACACTGATGTCATCAGGGATCCGGTTCTATCACTACCTCCACTCTCAGGCCCTCTCCTCTCATTGCCATTGTTCTGCCTCTATTCTCAGGAAACCGCCTCTATAACCTCAGGAAAGCTGCCGCCATCCTAGGCACTTCGACCAAGTGACACAGCAATATGCAGAGAAATCCTTTTTTGCTTAAGAGTAAAGTACTCTTTCTGTAAAATCTCTGAGCAGACAGCCTCTCAGGTCTCAGATGCTTCTTACACCTGGAGTCCACCTTGCTAGGAAACTGCATGCTATGAGAAGTAGTAAACGGTCTTATTGGCTCAGCAAGTGTGATTTTCTTTTCCTTTAAAATGTAACTAAAACCATCCCAGCTGGTACAGCACATAAAATAGGTCCCTGTAATCACATGGCAGGGAAAATCCTGGGTAGTATAAATATGTGAAATGATGTCAAATAAATATTTTAATGCCAATATTGCTTTGAAGTAGTCATCTCTTGAAACCCTTGTTTGTTGGTGCTCTAGGTAAACGTGTGTTTCAAAAAAGAGAAAATACTGATGAAAAGTCAGAGGACCCAAGGTGGTGGGGAAGCTCGTTCAAGAGAAATTATTTGTTTAAAGCTGTAGAAAAAATATGCATCTCTCATTAGAAAGAGGTGATTGGTTTGGAAACTATTTAAGTCTGAGAATAAATACATACAACAGAATTTAAATCTATTTAATACAGTATTTCGTTCCTTCGATTTCTGGTTTGCTATGTCTTCTAAAGCAAGTAAGAAAGTTTCAGAGAGAACTCTAACTTAAAAAGTTCTGGGTAACTTCATATAATCTTTTGTTCTTAGTTTTATTTTTGTATAACTTGAGACTATAAAAGCTCTTTTATGAGAGATTAAGGGAATCTATTTGCTCCTTGAATACAAAGAATCTTTGAAACTGCACTTTTGAAATTGCTACTGTCTTCTTGATCCTGGAATATTTTGACAGGTACTTTCATGATCTTTATTAAGTGAACTTTAGCATGTTTTTTCTTTCAAAAAGTTAAAAATGTCTATCTGTAAAGCAGAATTTTTTTATGCCTGCTATTTTTTATAGGACACAAAATAACTTAAAAAGCAAAATATTAAAAATATATGCCTTGAAACCAAGTATATAATTTATTACAAGGAAAAGTATATTTAATAAAGGCTTCAATGTTTATGTTGATCCATAAATACAAAATTATCTGAATGAAATTCCAATTAAAATATTTCTCCAAATGTCCTTTCTTCTCCATTAATAACTAAAATGAACAAATTTAAGGAATTATCAAATATAAATTAACAGAATTTAATGGTCAATAATTCTTTTGCCTTATCCATGTATTTTCTTTAAGTTATTGAAGAATGAATCCAAACTATCACATCTTATTGACATCCTTATGCTAAAGTATATTTTTATCTATAATTTTAAAAAGCTTTTGTCTACAGTAAGTTTTACGTTAGCTCTTTTTTTAATCCATTTCAGGAAGTTAAAATTTTGCACATGGAACTGGTAAGATACAGTTTTCTACATTGCCCAAACCGGAAAAGACAGGCTGCGGAACTGTCCTGCTAGTGGTGAAGCTTTGCTGCTCACTTGCATCCCATCAAATATGACACTGACTCATAATTATAAAAGCACTGGTTATAATTTTAATAAAAACTTTGGAGTAATGGCACTGTGCCAAGAGCAAAGTAAATCAATGAAAAGTTATAGTAGATGATTTTTATCTACAATGCACAGCTGTACAGAGCTTTGAGAGTTTTGAAAGGAGACCATTTTGACCTGAATTTTAAGTTACTTAAATCCTAAATTGGAGCTATATGCTTTTTTTTTTTTACATTTTCTCTGTTAATTTGGGTGAGGTTTCGCCTGAAATCACATGTGCATGCACTGAGTATGAATGTTACATGCACGAAGTTGTAGATGTCACCCCCAAATTGATGAACAAATCTCCTTTCCTCGATTGATCGAACTAGAATTTAGATCTGCCTCTGGTGAACTTGTGTGACATCACTTGTAATACCTTTATGACACTTCTAACCCAATATTGGGCACTTGTATTACTGTCCCAAATATAAAGGAAACCCATTGAAGATAGAAAACCCGTCTCATCTATCTAGATGGCACCTAGCAAATCTTTGAGCAAAGACATGGCTCCAAGAATAGTTGTCCTATGAATGAACACACTCCAATAGATATATGAAAAACATAAGAACGAGGTGAGTTTATCTTTGTTTCAGCATAGACAGAAGGTATATAAGGAAAAGGACAGATCAGAACACCTTTTCTAATGTACAAAGTGACTAGTCTCTGCACAATTTGGAATTTGATACACAAAGTAGAAACCAAGATCAAAAGAGTAAAGGTTCACTTATTTAGTTGTTTATGGTCCTAAGAGAAGAAAGAAGATCTATGCTTTTCCATTTTACTACTAGTCTGCATTCTTTAAAAGAATGACATTGATGCTAATTTTGTGTTAGTACTGAAAAAAAAAATCCATGCCTATAGAACATTATAATTCCACACAACAATTTTTTTGTTTCACTTTTAAAACTGTCTAGCTTCTTAGGAAATACTAGGGTTTGACAGTTTCCTGGGTAAGAATAATATCTTGGTGTCTCACGTCTCCCAAGATACCTGCTGAGCAATTTATCACAGTTCAAAGAGCATAGCTATCCTGTCTCATATTAAATGGGAAACTCTTATCTAAAGTGCGATCCTCTGTGTGTTTAGTGAACTTGGCTTGAAAACCCACATATTTATTCAGATCTTTGTTTTAGTGTTAATCCCCCATCTGACAGCATCTCACATCTCATGTTAAATATTTCTCTAAAAATGCCACTTCCTACTAATTAAAGTGAAATATTTCAGCTACTGTTTATTTATTAATTCAACCAAGACTTCCTGTAAATAAAAAAGGATCCAAGAGGGAAAAACCATATATTTGACTTGCAAATTACATCTGTAGAGTGTCAACTTTGTTCATGAAAATTAATGGTTTGTATTGAAGCTAGTTATTTCCTCTTAGCTTGCATCATGTATTATGACCCAATTATAAACAAATAGTAACTTCAGTGTAATTACAAATATAATACAGACAACACAATAGAAAATTCCATTTGGATTAAAGAAAAGCTTTTCATTCAGATTTAGGATATTAAATGCAGCAAATTTGTAATGAAGTGATTGCTTTCATTTGGTGAGATATAAAGTTATCCCTATGAGAAAGTGGACATAAAAAAATTACTGTACCCCATCTGATATCTTTAAAATTTTCAGGGCTCTTGTATTAAAATGAAGGACAATGACTTTGGGGTTCTTGACTATATTTCTACTTCCTGCTACAACAATCCCTTTTGGGGGCCTGCCCCATGTCCAAGTGGTTAAGTTCATGTGTTCTGTTTCAGCATCCCAGGGTTGCACCAGTTCAGGTCCTGAGCACGGACCTAGCACCACTCATCAAGCCATGCTGAGGTGCCGTCCCACATAGCAGAACCAGAAAGACCTTCAACTAGAATAGAACTATGTACTGCGGGGTTTGGGGAGAAGAAGGAAAAGAAAGATTGGCAACAGATGTTAGCTCAGGGCCAATCTTAAAAAAAAGAATTGCTTTTGGGCTAATAAGTCAATTTTATAAATATAAGTAATGAATATCTATTCCCCTTTTGATAAAATCATAATAATATTGTTCTTATGTACTATAGCAAAATATATCGACTGTTTCGTTATAAATGTTATACTCAAATTATGTTACAAGAACAGGGGTAGAGAATATTGGTGAAAAGAGTAACAGGTACTTCCAAAGCCATATTTCATACATTGTCTACATCTCATCTGGAAATTTCTACTTTTAATGCACCTCGGTTGACTCCACTCCTGCTAAAGTTGGCAGATAATATTTACTGATCAGCACCTTTTCTCCCACTATTACTGTGAGAATTTTTCCCTAACTGCAGACATCCTAAAAGTGTAGTTGATTAGAAAGCACTTCATTTTTTAACCTATTTCAACGGGATAATTATGAAATTTTAATGATGATATTTTGCTAAGATAAACTGAAGATGTCAATGTTTCCCACATTTACTGATATTATTTAATGTATAGAGACTGAAATCTTCAATTCTACATAGGGACTTATAGAGATGAAATTCCCTTATTTCCCTTTCCATACCCCCACAGTAAGAATGTGTCTTTAGGGAAAAGGGCCAGCTGCTTCGTAGACTTGGCTTACAGTAGCAGTCACATGAATCCAGATATCCTGTAGAGAGCACATGGTGGCCAGAAGAGATGGAATTTGTGCTTCCCCCTTCTCTCATGACTTATTACCCATATTTGTGGATGTGATATCTCCCTCATACATTCTAAATCAAATATTAGGATCTTCCGAGATGTTAAATGAGAAACCCTGGCAAGCCTTGCTGTAGTACTCATTATTAGTAATAATTTATTATCAGTAATACCCCATGATTTGGAAGACAATGGAAGCAAAAGTAAAGTACCTGATGGGGTGCCCTGGAAGAACCAGACACCAGGTCCTGCAGATGTGCTGGCAACAAAACGAACTGACTTTTCGTGTTAGATAAACATAATTTGCAAAAAATGACTGGGCTGACACTGAGATGAGGTAAATATAGTTTAAAACTTCTGGTTTTTTCTTCTAACATCTTCTCTAAGGCCTAACAGCTCTCCAGTGTATCTATAAAAAGCTTCTATTTCAAATTTTCTCTGATAAGAGTAAACTCTTTGTTATACTGCATTTTTTCTCTCTTGCATAGCCTCTCTAGAGGAATTATCTGGAAGGAAGTTTGTTCTTCTACTTGACTAGAATACTTTTATTTTACAAATATGTACAGAGCGAGAGCTACATGTCAAGCACTGGTCTATGGGTTTTACAAATATCACTCATGTAATCTGCATTACACTCTATGAGGACAATACTATTCTTATCCACCATTTTCCAACTGAAGAAACTGAAGCACTGGGACTTTATGTAATTGCCAAACGCCACACAGCTTGTAGGTGATAAAGCTGGGATTTGAAGGCGGCCTTCAGACTGTATATTTTCCTCTAGCTGAGGGAGAAAATAGCCATTAAAGAAAAGTGCCAATTATTTATGGAAAATGATACATGAAGAATCTTAGTGGTGGTTTATATTTTAATACTATTAATAAAAGGTAATGTAAATGGGTACAAATCTAATTTAGATAGAAATTTCTGGCCCTTTTTCTCCTATTTTAAAAAAATAAATTTTCAAATTAGCTACAAACAAAACCTAAAAATCAGTAACATTCAAATTAATAGCATTAGTTTCACGTGATAGTGTTTTACAGAAAAAATACATTATTTCAAGCTTCTTTTACACTTAACATTTATAAACACTAGCATCAGTGACACAGATATAGAGAATTGACATTTTGTTACCAGAATGGAATTACTGATGTCAAAATTTGGTTTGCTAATTCAGAATAATTGGACCTTATATTTAATCAGAACAAAACTAAGATAGCACTTCTGAAAAGTCAGTTGTAATTAGATATCACATGATAACTCTGTATTTCTGTCTTATCCACTTGAAATATTATTTCTGTACTAACAATCCCTATCTTTTAATTACTAGAATTCAGAACTAATACTTAGTGTCTAAATTTAATTTTTATTATTGTAGAACCAGGGACAAATAATTAGACCCAGAAATTATTTAATTGAAGAAAATCAGTACATTCTGTCATAACTAATCCAAACCATTTTGGAAGTGACTTCAGTTCAAATTAAGTTTTCATTCCTATTTTATCTTTAGCATTGAATATTTGACCTAATGAAAATTCCTCATTTATACAGCACACTATGACAGATGTTACCCTTCATTTGATAATTTACATTTTGAGCTCATGTCTGCATTTTCTCATGATCCTAGGGCAATTAAAATTGTAAGTTACTCTACAATGTTACCATTTTCATGATGTAAACTCAAAATTTTAATTTACTTAAGAAACTAAAGTCATATTTTATCAAATACATTTCATGTGCAATTACTAAATAAAAGTTTTATCCTAAGGTAAAGTATTTAGAAAGAGTTACAAAGGTAAATATCAAACAATTGTTGAAATTTTGACACTAGGAAATGACAAAATAGTTGAAGGCAGGCATAATTACCAACACATTAAAAGTTGTCCATCCCCTTTGCATATGGATAAATTCCTAGCAGAATTATAATCTTGCAGATATAAGCTATTAACCCTGAGTTAAGTGAATAAAGCAACTGGAGAATGAACAAATGCAGACTAATTTTATAAGAGAGTTAATCCTAGAAGAAATAAAGGGCATAGAGTGATTTCCCATTTTCACAGCTTTAGCCTGAATAGTAGCTACAGGCAGCAACACACAGGGTGGGAAAACCCTAAAGGGAAATTTGCAGACTTTCAGGTCTGAAGAAACAGAGGAAAAATAGTTGGAGTAATCACAGTAACCAAACATGGAATGGGATATACAATGATATACAATGAGAGAAATACAATGAGGGTAACCCACCAACCTGTGTGTAAGCTCTTCCCACATCTCTGGTTAACCCTTCAAACATGTATACACAGAACAAAGCAAAAAAGCCCGCTAAAGATAAAATAAGTAAAGTGAGATTTGACCTGCTACTGAAAAAACAAAGTTTGAAGTTTGAATCTAACCGAGTTAATTGCCAGCTAAAATAAGACAAACAAGACAAAACCAACAATCTTTAAAGGAATGGAATAGAATCCGTAGTCTCTACAACCTAACACTCACTACGTGCAGGAAAATATCCAAATTATTCAACATATGCCAAAAATATCAGCCTTAGTTAATAGGGTATTCCCTTTAATTATGAAAAATAAACTTAGGGGCCGGCCTGGTGGCATAGTGGTTAAGTTCAAATGATCCACTTTGGCTGCCCGTGGTTTGTGGGTTCAGATTCTGGGTGCAGACCTACATGCCACTCATCAAGCCATGCTGAGGTGGCATCCCACATACAAAACAGGGGAAGACTGGCATGGATGTTAGCTCAGCGACAATCTTCCTCACCAAAAGAAAAAGAAACCACAAAAATACCTATCAACAGAATAAAAAAATACATTTTATTTTAATTATATAGAGGAATTCATACATGAATTAATTATACACATTTCACGAGTGTCATAAAAACAATGTGTAATAAAACAAGGTGCAGAAGAATAAATGCATTATGCCATCAATCATATAAGCATTTAAATATGCAAAATAATACTCTACATGTTGTTTTAGGAGAATATATAAATTACAGTAAAAATATAACAGCATGAATGGGAATCATTACAATAAATTCAATATTAAAGAAGGAAAAATTTGCATACAGTGAAAGGTACGTACTTTAATTACATGTTGATGAATTTTGACAAATGAACACATTCATTTAACTGCCACTTCAATCAAATATGGAATATTTCCATTATGCCAGAATGTCCCCTACTGTGTCTACCCAGTCAGGCTTCACACCACATGCAACTGCTCTTCCCATTTCCGTTAACAAAAATTAGTCTTTGCCTTTCCTTGAACTTCATACAAATAGAATCTTATAGTATTTATTCATTAAGACTGGCTTTGTTTGTTCAACATACTATTTTTGAAGGTTGAAGATGCTGTCTTTATCAGTAACTCATTATTTTTGTGCTGCTGGATAGGAATCCATTGTATGACTATATTCCACTTGAAAAAGTTATTATTTTTTAATAGACATTGGATAATGCAAGGTTTGGATACTATGAATAAAAATCCTATGTACATTCTTGCACAAGTTGTTTTGGGCATTTTTTATTATTATTACTTTTGGTAAAGGCCTAGGAGTAGGCTGCATCACGGGGCAGTAGTATGTTTCCCTTTATTAGAAAATACCAGTTTTCCAAAGTGGATATTTCATTGTGATTCTTTTCTTTTGTTCATTTTCTTTTTTTAAAACTTTTGTCTCATCAAGAAAAGATTCTGATTACTAAAAACAGGAATGAAAGAGGTGCCATTGTTACTGACATTACAGAAAAAAAGGGGAGGGATTACTATGAACCATTTTATCCCCCCAAAAATTAGATAACCTAGATAAAAGAAGCTCTTCTGTGTGAACTCTTCTGAAAAGTAGAAGGAGAGGGAACGTTCCTCAGCTCATTCTATGTGGTCAGTATTATCCTGATATCAAAATCAAGCAAAGACATTACAAGAAAAGAAAACTAGAGACCAGCATACCTTAAGAATATTAATGCAAAAATTCTCAGCAAAATACTAGGAAACAGAATCCAGTAATATATAAAGGATTCCACACCATGACCAAGTGAAATTTATCCCAGGAATACAATGTTAATTCTGTTTACGAAATCAACCAATATAATACACTATTTTAATAAAATAAAGAAGTTAAACCACATGATTATCTCAATAAACACAGAAAAAGCATTTGACAAAATTCAACATTTTCATGATATAAACACTCAACAAAGTGGGACAGGAAAGGAATTTGAATCTGGCTTCCCCCCAAATATTTTGATGGCAGTTTCTTTGGCCCAGTGTTCTCTTGTTTATTGTTGAAAGTAGTATTTACTAAGATTTTCCCATTCTCTCTCTCTTTTTCTTTTGTTTTTTAACAATGAGGATCTCTGAAGCATCATCTTCCTCTTTCTGCTTCTATTCCTGGAGAATTCATCTAACCCTAGTATTTCAATCGCATTGATGCCAAAATGGGTTGCAAACCCACATTTACATTTATGTCCTCTCAGGCAAAATTCCTCAGTCTCTAGCTGTTTATTGGGAATTTAACAATTGTCTCAAAATCAATAATCCATAATAGAAGTTCTACTCTGAAAGTCTCTGGCCCTTTTCATAGAACCACCAAATTGTGGTTCAGAATTTAGTGACATCTTGGTTTTGTCTTTATATTAATTTCAAACATCAAATAACAGTCAATGCCTCTTAAATTTTCATTTAAAATTTAAGACAACTTTGGTTATCACCCAAGGTTCTGGATATTAATCCATTTATAAAATTTTCCTTTCCACATTTTACTAAACCAAAAGGCCTAGAATATGTGGGCACAAGGCTTCTTACAATATTATAGTAGCTTGCATTATTATTATAGTAGCATTGACTATGATTTATACCTGGCAAATGAGGTGTGTCGTAGTTGCTTCATGAACCTTAAATAATAAATGGCATGTTCTATTTTAATTTTGACTCCAAGATGTATTTTTAGCCTATCTGATAATTAAGAGAACTGCTTGGAAAATTGAAGACACTTCTGTTTTTCAGTACACATATATACAAAGAACAGGGGGCCCCTCCTGTTTGTTTATTCCATTTTACGACTCCCACAATTCAGGGAATAAAGTCATTTTCATAAATTGGTAAATTCTGGGAAATAAAAAACAAATGAGTCAAAGCTTGAACTCATAATATAATGCTTGTGAACTATGTTTAACTGCTCCTATCATTTTGTCTATATCTTACATTCAAAAATATTTAACACTAAAAAAAGCAAAATATTGTTTTGGAAATATTTAGGTTTATAGAAACCATATTAAGTTTTGTCTTAATTGGTTGAATATGAATCCATTTCATAGAAAGTAAACAGCAATATACCCATGGTGAATTCATTCAGTGCTATTTAACATTTCCATTTCTTCTAATTGAGCCAACATCTGCTCTTCTGAAGATCCAGGTGTGCAATAACTCACTTGATATCTACTTTTTCAGTTACTATAGCAGCACTTTCTAATGTGAAGTCAACAAATTTAAATGTCAAATACTAGATGAAATTGCATAATGTAACATTGCCTTTTTGTTCTGTAAGAGAAGTAGAGGAAAATATTCTTTATGGGAAAACCCGAAACACGGCCCAATTATAGAAGCTATATGTTTACTAAATAATTGATGGCATAAAGTTTTAAAAATTTTATCAAGACAAGTTTCCTTGTTAAACTAATTAATTAGAGTTGCACGTAGAAACAGTATATTTCTGTAAAAAAAGGCAAATCAGAGGTAATGAGCATGATGTTATGTCACTGAAAATGATCCAAACTGATTAGGTTACATATATATCATCATTTCCACGATATTTTATATGCAATAAATTATTGATTTGCTTATTCTTAAAATCAAATCCACACACTCCCCCCCCACCCCATCACCTCCTGACTATCTACACAGGCTCATCTTATACCCTCTCTTGTCATCCCCCACACTCCAGCCAAACTGCCTCATTCTCTGATACAAATCCACTAAGCTTCTGCTCTCCTTAACCTCTTCACTTGGGCATTTCCCTTTGAATGACTGACCCCTTCTTTCATTCAAATCTCCCTTTTAAATGTCGTGTCTCTCAAGGCCTCCTTCGACCTCCCAGTGTCTGATATTTTCCTCGAATTCTTAGTTTATTTCTCTAACTCTCTGCAGTAGAATAAAAGGACTAAACTTCTCTGCCTTATTCACAGCTATATTAAAGTATCTTGAATGATATCCAGCACGCTATTACATATATGCTGGCAGGAGCCAATTCATACAAGAACCGATGGGTCATTGTAAGCAAATTAAAGTTTACAATAAAGAAACAATGTGGTTACAAATGCCAAACATGCCCTTTATCAGGCCATTTTTATGGCTAAATTGGTCTCATCCTTCAGTTCTCATTTCAAAAGAATCCTTTCCTAACTACCATGTTCAAATAGACTTACTCTTATTCCTGAAAGTGGCACACAATTTATTTCTTGCGTGGTATTATGTTACGGAATTATCGTATTGGCTTATTTGCTGTAATTTTTTTCTGCTTTTTCCACTGTAATACACGATCCACGAGAGCAGGGATCCTGCTTGTCTTGTTCACAGTTATGTACTTTAGTGTATAATCCAGTGCCTGGCACATGGTGCTCAGAAGTATTGGCTGCATGAGTGAATAATGGACTTACGATATATTTTATAGGCTACATCTACAGGTTACCCAGAATAGGTTTGGTGTCAATTCCCATAGATGTGAAGGAAAAAGAGAGAGAAAAATAAAAGACAATTTTCATTTTCTGCCCTGGGCAATTCCAGGTAACTGGTTGAAGGAATGCACATCTTACTAAGAAAAATGGATGGTGATGGATGGAGAGTTAGGCAGAAGTGGAAGATGTATGTGAAGGGAACGAAAACATATATTTTTGAAATTCATGAGACATACTAGTAGATAACCCAAGTAGGCAGTTGGATATATAGGTTAAAAGTTCAGGAGAAAGTTCTGGGCTAAGATTTTGTTTGCATATTACAAACATGTAGCAGGTAATTAAAGCCATGAGAATGTATGAACTCATCTAAAGAAAGACTATAAATTTTTAGAAAGGGGAAAAAGATACCAGTATTCACCCTATAGTTTTAAAAAACAGAGAGGTTTAAGACAGGACGCTGAATTGGCTGAGTGTCAGAAGAAAAGTGACTGGTGAAGTCGGAAAAATACCAAGGAAGTCACAAAAGGAGAGCATTTCTAGATAGAGGAAGCGGTCAGCATTTTTTATAAAAAAGTAGTTTTAAGAGGACTGATGATACATAGTGCTAATCTGACATATACAAGAACGATATTCAATCACAATTAAACACGATTTAAGACTATTTATAATCTAGCCTGTGTTAGTCTTCTCTAGATTGGTTATGAACTACAAAGAGATATTCCAAAATCAATCTGTAATAGTTAATATTTGGGCAAATTCCTCTGGCCAGTCCAGGACCAGAAACATGGCAGGAATTCCATTTTTTATGATTAATTAACCTCTTTAGCCATTAGTTTCATTATCCACTCAAATGAAGTGTTATCCAGATGATCACTAAGACTCATTCAAGTTTTCTATTACACGCTCTAAAGGGAAAACATTTTCCTACTACTCAACCAAACGGGTAAGTCTAGTTATATTTTCTTGTTTAGTTTCTCCTAATACCAACACTTACGTTTTAATTCTACCATTCTTTCTTTCTTTGATTGGATAAAGTTAATAAATAACTATAATTATAGTACAATTAGTTTTTCAATTTTCACTAACATATTCAATCCAAAGAAGAATACAGAAAGAAAATTTGGAAGTATAATAGGTATATGACAGAAAATAACGCTTAGTTACTATAGTGTCTTTTGCATGATCATTTCCCCAAAGCCTAGAAAAATACTTAAATGTTGAAGAGACAAAAGCAACCACAAGACTGTTTTATAATCTTTATGAATATTTGAAAGGGCATCTGGATCCATGGTTACAATCAATTGTTATGAACTTTTCTCTTCCTGTGCTGTCAATGGGGTCTTCATGAAGGGTACATATTATTTCCAAGTTTCACTAAAGAACTACAAGACTTCTGTCCAAGCAGATCTTGGGAATTATTCAGACAGATAAATAACTAGATTTGAATTGAGAGCCAAGTTTCAGATTACCTAATTACTGCAATTATGACTAAAAGGCTCAGCTCCACTGACTCTTAGCTATGCAACAGGCCTCCTTCAAGTTTTCCTGAGCACATAAAATTCAGAAACCATTTTACGTACACCAGAGAAGCAAAGATAAATGAATAATAAAAACATCCATTTTCATATAATAAAAGTATTCATTTAGTAATCAGGGGAAAATATTTAAGACCAAATTTTGCGGCTGGCCTGGTGGCATAGTGGTTAAGATCACAATCTTAACCACTCCTCTTTGGCGGCTCCAGATTCACAGGTTCGGATCCCAGGTGCAGACCTGGCACCACTCATCAATGGCATCCCCATGTAAAATAGAGGAGGATTGGCACAGATGTTAGCTCAGTGACAATCTTCCTCAAGCAAAAAGAGGAAGATTGGCGAAAGATATTAGCTCAGGGACAATCTTCCTCATAAAAAAAAAAAAATCGGAAAACAGAATCAAGTTTTCTATGCCATTACTCTCATTTTTTTCTAAATATTTTCCATATATGCTCTATATTTTTATGTACCTCTCATTTTTAAAACTTATATCTCCAAATTTGCTTTTCTCCATCTTTATCTTTATAAACTACCCATATATTAAATTCATAAAGGGAGGTAGTGACTTTACGTAATTCTCAGAAACAAAAGCACTTTAGTAAGATGTATGAGGGTGTTTTTTTTTTTTCAGTAAATTAACTGGGAAAAAAAGATTCATTCCTAAAACAAGCTAGGAAAGAAAAATGTTAAATTAAATTTTCCTAAAATTTTCGCCAAAGTAAAATTATATTTTATATAAAAAAATTTGTAAAACACAGATCAAACAAAATAGATGTTAATCAAGGTATACATGAGACCAGGCATCAAGGTTGGTTCTTGTCATGCATTGATGGACTGGTTTGGGCAAGTCACATAATTTTCTGAGAGTCAGCTTCCTTGTCTTTCTAAAATAGAGTAGAAATAGCTGCCCTGACTAGATGAGAGTTTATTATGATCTGATGGAATAGTGTTTCGGACCGATAAAACACTCTTCTAAATCAAGGCAGCAAAATATTCAGTGGCTGAAATCATGAGCTCTGGAGTGATGGGAACTGTGAATAGTTCTGACCTCAAAACTACGTTCCCTTGAGGGAACAATTACTTCAAATCTGTGAATCTCATTTTTTAAATCTCTAAGCACTGACAGACCAGGAAATTATTGTGATTATTAAATAAGAGCAGCAGTTATCATCATTTCTGAGTCAACACATAGCAGCTATTAGTGAAACGGGATTCATCTTATTTTATGTCTGTGAGTTCCGTGTTCCAGAGAAAATTTCTGATGATAGCTCATAAAAATAGTGAAAGCAAGAGGTAATTTAGAAGAGGGTGTGGCATAAGAAAAAAATAACTGGGTGCAAAAATGTTTACCCAAATCCTGGAAAGATAGCTAAAAGGAAAATTGCATTGAAAACTAATTATAAAAGTTTGTTTTGATCAGCCTCAACACAGCAAGGTACAAGCATGGAGTGTTTTTATTTTTCCTAAAGACTGGTACCAAGGGTTTTTTTTTAAGCTCCCATCGCCTGAATCTTAGTGGGCATGATACAGAGGCTGAGAAGTTACCAATTAATAGCTTTTCAGCTCATCTAATAACTTATAAAACATTGCATATTTTAGTTATAATTAAAGTCTCAGTATCTGTAGAATTCAAAGTCCCTCTCTCTAATAATTGCAGCAGCCCGTCTGCACAGCTACCGCGATCCGCCGGGAGGACGAACAACGCTGCGCTGTGAACTTTCCATGGCATCCTTCTCCCACCTTGCAGCGTGTATTCGGGACGCCCTCCGAAGTGGTGTGGAGAAACGTGCGCTTCCTTAAGGGATGACCCAGTCTCATCAACTAAGACAGTGCACAAAATAAAGAAAGAAAAGGCCAAAGACACAGACATAAGACATTTTCCAAAATTGTATATTAGGTTTAATATAATTGTAAAATACTGATCTTAAGACTCTGTTATGGCTTGAATTGTGTGCACCACCCCCCCCACCACACACACACAAGCACAAATTCATCTGTTGAAGTCCTAATTCCCCAACTTTAAAATGTAACTGTATTTGTAGATAGGTCTTTCCATAGAGAATTAAGTTCAAATGGGTCCTGAGGCTGGGTCCTAACTAATATGACTAGTGTCTCTATAAAAACGGGAAAGCTGGATGGAGACACACATAAGGGGGAAACAATGTGAAGAGATACAAGAAGGAAATTAACAAGCCAAAGAGAGGGACCTGGAATAGATCCTTCCCTCACAGCTCAGAAGGAACCTGAGGAACCAAGCCTGCCACCACCTTCATTTTGAACTTCTAGCCTCCGGAAGTGTGAGAAAATAAATCTCTGTTGTTAGTCACCCAGTTTATGGTACTTTGTCATGGCAGCCCTAGAAAACTAACACCAACTCATATCTGCGACTGTGGATTTCCAAGGCAGGGGCCCAGAAACTAGTCTTTAAAAAAGCATTGTCACATAATTCTGATATGAACCAGGTATTCAAAACACTGCTCAAAATTTTAGTGTCTAAGGGGCCGGGGGGAGACATAGACTGAAAAGGAGCTGCTAGGAAGGTAAAGTAGAACCAAAGATGGGAAGAATCAAGAAAACCAACAGAAAAGGAAGTTTGGAGAAGAAAGTAGAGGTCAAGAATAGCAAATCATACATTTTTTTTTTTTTTAAAGAAAGACAAGAGCAGAAAAGGTGAATTGGCTTTACACACTAGGAAACAGCCACAGCTGCTTCAAGTTTCTAAGTATGCAGAAGATTGTAATGAGTGTCTTTTAGATTTACATATTTTTGTGTGTGTAATTTGCTACTGAAACCCACTGTTGACTACTTTTGGCTAACACAGAAGCATTTAGGATACGTGAACTCATCAGCAATCACATATTTAGGATGCTTAATTGTGAGTCTTGTGTTGGGAGGAGTAAGAAGGACAAGTAAATTAGTAGATGAAGAAATGGCTCCAAGCAAACACTGGCAGTTCTTCTCTTGTATCCAGAGCATTTAGAACGTAGTTTACATATCAGCTCAACCATTTTCTTTCATAAGAAGAATCAAGCTGTTTTGGAGAAACTAAAAATAACACTTCACTCTGATATTCTAAGGTTATGAAGTTTCCTCCAGAGGAAGAGAAAAAGAAGGAGGTGGGGGAAAAAAGAAGCTAGGTTAGAATGGATTTAAATTTAGAAAATTTCAGAAACTGGTGAGATAATAACTTTTTAAAAATCACATTTTAAATTAGATTTTAAAAAAAGATCATTAAAGCAAGTTAACCTCATATATGCCATCCTTTTTACCCCTTTTAGTATGGATTTCTTTATTTAAATACTTCGTATTGATAGATATTCCAGACATTACATTTGTGGATCCAAAATGTTCATAAAATTACACACACACACACACACACACACACACATGCATGTGTATTTTAAAGCATATTCCTGCCAGCTGAGAGATCAAATGATGTCAAAGGCAGACACAGAGCTAATTACAGAGTAATTCACCTTCACTGAGACTGGATTATACATTTTATAAGGCCTAGTAAGCATATTAGGTATTTAGGCCAGAAAAGCTTGAAAGAGTACAGGAGAAAACAAAAACAGTTACAGAATAGTAAGTGAATAAGGGGCAGCCCCTCTGATGGATTGTAAAAGGCTTCAGAGAAATAAAACAGTAGAGGGGCTGGCCCCGTGGCCGAGTGGTTGAGTTCGCGCACTCCGCTGCAGGCGGCCCAGTGTTTCGTTGGTTCGAATCCTGGGCGAGGACATGGCACTGCTCATCAGACCACGCTGAGGCAGCGTCCCACATGCCACAACTAGAAGGACCCACAACGAAGAATATACAACTATGTACCTGGGGGCTTTGGGGAGAAAAAGGAAAAAAATAAAATCTTTAAAAAAAAAAAAGAAATAAAACAGTAAAGTAGAATCATAATACTAAAGGAAGATTTGGCTAAATGTTGTAATAAATGCTGAGCACATTTAAATTTTGGAAAGAGGGAGAGAAAGAGGGCAAGAGGAAAGGACAGAAGGGAGAGAGGCCTGTTGCTGTTCATTGGCTCTGTTTACAACGGTTTTCATTTTCATTTTGTCATTTTTGGTTTTCGTTTTCGTAGGTCCTTGTGGAGGCCTGGAATTGGCCACCCCAAGATATGCCTTTGGCATGAGGATTGTTTTGGGCTGGTTACTTTTAATAAACTGCAGACAGGAAAGCAACTGAAAAGTAGAATTTACTTACCCTTTGTTAAGAGACATTTACATTTGTAAGGGAAATCTCCATCTGTAAAGGTGTCTCCCTCTCTGTACCAGGAAGAAGGGGGATGACCTTATCTCTAGAAACTCTTCCCAATGCTGAAGGCAAGGACTTAAATCTGCATAATAATCTTATTCCTGCTTATTATGCTTGTCTGGTAACCTCCTGTAACTGACTTCCCCCACCCACAAAATCCTCCTTTGTCTTTAGCTGAAGATGATATTTAAGGTGGTGGCTTCAGCCATTTTGGCGAGTTGCTCAGGTTGCCTGAGCCTCTCCCATGTATACATGTTATAAAGCTGTGTTTAATTTTCTCCTGCTAGTCTGTCTCATGTGAATTTAATTTGTTGTCTGGCCAGAAGAACCCACAGTGGGTAGAGGAAATGTCTTCCTCCTCTACATCCTCATCTCTGTCGTGCAGATGCTTCACTGAACACACAGGGTGATCAATAAGTCTGGAGCTCACTGAGAAGTACCAGACAACAATGAGGAAGAGGGCGTAGAGCTCTTTTTTCTCTAAATCATTCATTTCCTTATGTTCCCATGCCAATTTCAAGATCCTGAGTGATCCACTGATTAAAATGAAACTTTCACAAAGTAAAGAAATCATTGTGTGGAAAAGCTTCAACATGAAGGAATAAAGAGAAGAATCTCGTGAGGATAAATGGTTACTGGGATGCCTAAGCACAGGAAACACTGAATTCAGAAGTTTTAAAGTCTCTCCTGAGGTGATCTGGAACTATCCATGTGCGAATGGTTTTATTGATGCAGCCCTCATTAAATGCTTTCTGCTTGGGGCTGGCTGGGTAGCATAGCAGTTAGGTTTGCAAGCTCCACTTCAGTGGCCCCGGGCTCGTGGGTTCAGATCCCAGGTGCAGACCTATGCACCATTCATCAAGCTGTGTTGTAACGGTGTCCCAGATCCAAAATAGGGGAAGAAGGGCACAGATGTTAGCTCAGGGACAATCTTCCTCATCAAAAAGAGGGGGATTGGCAGTGGATGTTAGCTCAGGGCTAATCTTCCTCAAAAAAAAAAAAATGCTTTCTGCTTTAGCTGATTTGTGTATTGCACATTTGTTTCAGACATTTTAATATATGAGGATACATTTGGAAGGAGATTAACTTAAAGTATCCATAAAACATTGGAAACAAGTCAAATAAATTTAATTAATAATAATGTTTACTATCCCACTTTTCAAGCAAAAAAAGAGGTAAGCATCATATTTTTTCTAAACTTTCTTCCTTTTCTTTCAATTTACATTTTTAAGCTATGCTATTGACTTTTTACATAATTTGATATCCAATTTAATAATAATACTACTACAATATTCTGAGAGTAAAAGAATTATACTCAGAAACATAAAATAAGTGAGTTAGGAGAAAAATTAAAATAAAAGTCACTCTTCTTTGTTGTCTTCTCTGAATAATTAGTAACGGATTTTAAGAGTTAGTCTACTTGGGAGAAACAACCGTTTCTTAAAGTTGCTTACATATCTAGCATAAAATCATGCCCTTTGGTAGCAAACAGCTGTATTTAAAAATTATATCTGTCTGAGTCATGTACCTAATAAAGGGTGAGTTCATAATTCAGTCTAATAGATCTCATACAGTCTCATCTTTTTTAGTGACTTACATGAGGCCACATTTGTGCCCTTTCAGTAGAGGAGCTATAGGCATTTCCTCAGAGTTAAGGCTAAAATATGGACCCCGGTCATTCGCCCCACTTTATCAGTGTTTTCCAGTCAGGATGGCCATCAGCCTAAGTTTCTGAGCATGGCAGAACAAAAACAAAACAAACTAAACAAAAAGACCCACAATCTTGTTGCTTAATTTGTTACCATTCTCCAATTGTGTGTCAACAGCAACATGTATTTACAATATCTCATTTTAAAGGGTTTAAAGATGAAATATAGTGTTCATCTTTGTGAACTACTAGAAACAGGAAAATGTGTGAGAAAATAAATAAAGCCCTTAGATTCATATGGTATATATACTTTTGATCCTTTTTTAAGGTATTTTGCTCTAACGAGCATGTTGATGTAAGCAATGTGTTTCTCAAGCTGTTCAACTAGAGAATGATGGCTCCAGGCACAGAAAGATGAAGAAATGGTTTTTTTTCCCCTCAATCAGTGGAACTTTGAAACTAAGGATACATACAAATAGACTCTTTTACTAATCATCATATATTTTTATTAAAACAAACATAATTTTGGCTAGAATTCCTCTTTTTTGTACACTATATACTTTCCAGACTGATTACTGGAATCAAGATTGACTAGATAATATTAATAATAATTCACATAGAATTTCAGGGTTTACCACATATTTTCAAGTATATTATCAATGCATAACTTCATTAGAAAGTAACCAATTCTGCCCAAGGAATATTTCTCTAAAATTTCATTTTGTTTAAGTTTCAAAAATATATATACTTTTATCTTGATTAGAAAGTTAATGTAATAAAACTATTAATTGGTTATTAATAGCTCATCCTGACTTTACGCAGTAAAAACGTTCCCTCTTCCAGTAAGACAGTGTAACCAGTAGTTCAACATGTAACACTGCAGTGATCAAATATCCATATCAAATAATAGTTTAGTTGGAATAATAATAATAAATAGTATAGTTGAAATTTAATAAATAAGAGGTTCAAATGTTTTATCTTAGCATTATTAAGATTGAAAGGGCTGAGATGTTTATAGAGATGAGGGGGAGATGGCCCAGAAGTGTGCAAGCCTCCACAGCTGTCCTGGCCCCCCTCCCTGCAATGGCAGACCCAGAGAAGCCCAGGCTAAGGAGCCACCGCCTCAGCTCCTCTATAGACCCTTCTTTATGGGCAAAGCTCAAATGGCACTTACCTCTTACAAAAGCATATTGGAATTAATAGAATATGTTTATGTATGTAACATACTCAGTAGGACACATCTGTATTAAACACATTTGCACAAACTTTTGTGCCCTACTGGGACTCATAATCTATAACTTTTTATAATGGTAGAGGTATTCTATATCTGTACTATCTAATATGGTAACCACTAGCTTCACGTGGCTACTGAGTACTTGGGATGTGACTGAGAAACTAATTTTTTTTAAGTTTTATGTTATTTACATAATTTAAAAGACCACATGTACCTAGTGTCTACAGTGCAGGTCTAGGCATGTCTTTCATAATCACTTAACTTAGTATACCCAACTTAGTGATTATGTGTTTTCCTCTTTAAGATTTAAATGTTTTCAATCATTTAAGAAAAATGGACAGGATGCTTGTTTCTTTCAATTGGAAATTGGAGGTTAAAATGGAAGAATTATTGGAAGAAACTATCAAGAATGTAACCCAGAGAAACCAAGATATTAGTAATATGGAAGAGTGCTCAAGAGATACAATTAGAAGTTTCAATTTGTTTTTAAAGTTCTAAAAGGAGGAATAAGTGAAATGGTAAAGAGGCAATAATTGAAAATATAATGCCTGAGAATTATAGATGTATATAATTCATGAATATATATGTATAATGAAATAGTATAGAAAAATAAATATTAGTAATATTAGAAACAAAATATTGAAAATGGAATATTCAAAAAATCAATTCTAGGACATACTCTAATCAAAATATTAGAAAATTAATGTAGCGGTATAAAGGAAAAAGATCAGAACCAGTCTGGAATGGTCCTGAGAATGCAAATAAGAATCAAGACAAAATGCTTCATATTATTACTTACATTTTCCATTATACAAGATGTTCTATTCAGACCTAAAATAAATAACAGCAACAAAAATAAGAACAAATGAAATAGGAAGACATTTTAAAAATAAGGAAGATGACTGTGAGTATTTGAAGCTGACATGATTATCTACATAGAAAGTATTAGCAATCAAAAAAAGAAAGCTTCTACTCAATTTAAGAGGTTAGCAAGTTGCTAAATACAAACCAAGAAATGTCGATTTTATAGATGTTTTATAATAAATCATATATTTTGGAGTCTATTTTTTTGAATCAAAGTATGTACATGTTCAACTACACAAATTGTTGTCCAATTTACAGAACTGTCTCTATTAAGAGTTGACTATCTTTTCAAATGTTTATGTTTCCTCTTCTGTGAACTATCTATTTATCCTTTTCATCAATGTTTCTTTTATGTTATACACAGCCTTATGTATAGTTCTTTATTTTGTCTGGATAATCATTCTTTGTTAAAGTTTACATTACAAATGTCTTCTCCCAGTTTGTGGCTCTCTTTTCATTCTCTTTTTGGTCTTTGCTAAGCGAATAGAAGCTACGAATTTTAAAGTAGTAAAATTGTCAAACGTTTTCTTTATGGTTTATGCTTTTTACCCTTTATAATAAAATATTCCATCTTTTGAGATCACAAGTAAATTATCGTAAACTTGTGTTAATATGTTATAAGATCTGTCTTTCACATTTAAGTCATTGATTAACCCGGGATTATTTTTGTGTATGGTAAAGAGTTGGGATCACTTTTGATTTTCTATTAGAATAGCAATTTTATCAGTATGATGTATCGATCCATGGCAACTAATGAATTTTTCCCCATTCATCTTCAATGTTAGTCTTGATATATCCGATTTTCACATAAGCAAGGGTCTATACATTGGGCCTCCAGGCTGTTCCATGTCTGTCTTTGTCTAAACCTGCAGCAATGCCCCTTTGACTTAAGTAATCCACATTTACACTGTCATGCTATCAAGTAGGAAAGGATCTACTTTTCATTCAAGAACATGCTTGGACATTTACTGTTCCATGTGATTCTTATATTGATATTTCAGGTCCCACGTGCACTCCTCCCCCCGGCATTATTAGAGATACCATTTCACACCCACTAGAACATCAAGAATGTGAGGCCACTGCAACCTACATACTTTAATGACAGTTATGTGAATTGGATAACCATTTGTGTAGTTTAACATGTACATACTTTGAATTCAAAAAAGGGACTCCCAAAAGTGTGAATTTATTATATAACATCTATAAAATCAACATTACTTAGGTTTCTATGATGAGTTCTAAGTAATACAATTTCGAATAATAGTAGCTCCTAACATTTGTATATCATTTTGCATTTTATAAACTAAATTCTTATGTTTTAATTATTTGGTTACTGTGCATGGAGATAATTATGAGAAATATAAACAAAATCTCAGATAGAGATAGGGATGTTTAAACTGCATATAAGTGTGTGGGTGTGTGAACGTGGGTGTGTGCCTTGTGCATGTGTGTGTAAAGTGGTTTCTAGGGCTCCCTGCTTCTGAGGTCCACCTCACAGCTGTCCTTTGCCACCCTCACCAGTCATTTCAAGCAACTTCTCTTTTACTTCTTCTGTTTACAACTCTGACTTCATCTGAATAAAAGGGATAAAAAAGGATTCAACAACTTAAAAGAAAATGTTTTTGATGTATTTTGATTATAGATGTATGTATATGCCAACTGAGTACCTGCATTTGTGGTAATAATAGAGATCAGGCAGCAATTAGCATACCTGTAATTTTAACCCAACTAGGAGGAAAACTGTTGTGAACCATTACAATATTTACAGTAAATAGTTTAATATTAATATAGCAAGTTGAATGAAGTTTTAAAAGGAAAACTACTGGTTATAAGTCATTTAGTCTACTAGACTTCTGATGTTATATATAGATAACAAATATCCATTGTTTGGAGATTGTGTATATATATTTGTAACGAGTAGAAACATATATTTATACTTATATATATGGATTCAAAATTCAGGAAGAAATCTAAGAAGAACATATATCTATTTGAGAGTTATCTATTTTCTTGTTGATGGCAGTTAAATACATAGAAGGGGATAAATTCTTCTAAGAGACTTAGGGAGGACATAGGAATGTGTAGTTTCTATCAAGACAAAGCAAGAATATGATCTTGAAGCGGGGAGAGTGGGAGAAAACCAATAGCAGGAACAGATGGCAAAAATAAGGAACAAAGAAAATGTGTGCTATGATTGTCAAAGAGAAACACTTGCAATAGTAGAGGGTGGAGGATGAGGAGTGAACACAGGGCAAGGAAATGGAGTCAGGGAATGAACAGCACTAGTCATTACAGTGAGGCTGTGAATTTGAACAGACAGATGGGGTTTATGCTGTAGAGACACAATGTCAAGAGAAGGCTCCATTTGGTTTTGTTTATTTATATTTGGGAAGCGATTTAATATAGTGGCGAAAAACTACAAGGTATGGGCAAAATGTTTTAAAAGTGCAAAATAGAAAGAGAGTTGAAGCAGCATAAGATAGACCGTTAATCTTAGAAACAATATCCAAGGTCTAACCTAAGCTCAAAATCAAAACAAAACTTCCTCCTAAATTTGGAATAATTACACTGAAAAATATTCTCAAGTCTCTTGTCAGAGGTAATCATAGCCAATGAAATTTTTTAAAAAACTGAGTGATTATCAGTTCTTAAATTTCTTTCAAATATTCACTTCCTCAGTATTTTGGGAAATTTTATCTTGAATTTAATTTCTTAATGAAGAGCCAATAATATACATCTGTCAAAATTTTACTCTCATCTGTCATAATAAATGGTTTAAAATAATATTTATTTTTCTTATTTTTTTTTTTAAGATTAGCCCTGAGCTAGCATCTGCCACCAATCCTCCTCTTTTTACTGAGGAAGACTGGCCCTGAGCTAACATCCTTGGCCATCTTCCTCCACTTTATAAGTGGGACGCCTACCACAGCATGGATTGATAAGCGGTGCATAGGTCTGCACCCGGGATCCAAACTGGGAAACCGGGGCAACTGAAGTGGAACGTGTGAATTTAACTGCTGCGCCACTGGGCTGGCCCCTATTTTTCATATTTTTTAAAGATTCAGAACAAAAAATCTCAAGAGAGATGAAGAAAACAGAAGACTTCTCCTCGAACAATTTTTTAAATTGCTACAATGAAATTTCATGAAAAAAATACAGTCACTTCTGGATTAGCTTTTGTTGATCTATTCATTGATTTATACTCTGATTATCAGCAACGCCACTGTGCTACTAAGCATTTTATTAATTTAAGACTTTTCTTTGTGCCAGCATATGTTCTTTGTGTGAAGTTTCTAGAAAAGTTGGTTTCTATAATAACCACCCATTGGCCTAGGTCAAGAAGAAAATTATGTTCATAATCACAGGACTCTAAGCTTATTAAATTTGAGATAACCACTCAATAAATGGCACTCTCATGCTGGTGAATTGCAAGAATACTAATTAAACATCTTTAAAGTATGTTAAAGAGACAAATCTTGCTCTCATTAGCTCAGTGACTTCTCTTTTCAATAAACATATAGACATCCTAAGATATTAAAATAATTCTAATATTCTTACGAAAAAACCCGACAACCAAAACCAAATTTGATTTCTTGTCCAAATGCAGATAATGTTATTATTGCATTTTCCCTTCTAATTATTCCAAGAAAGTATACAATAATGTTGTCTGTTAGCCGTGTGATGTAGAGAGGATATTAGCTAAGAATAAAATCTTTAGTTAAATGCATATAACACCTGAAGTCTGCATAATATGTGCTTTGTATCCTAAAAAAGTCCTAGGAAAATTCTTATCATATGATAATAAACAAAACTAACTTCAGTATACACTTCCATTGATTCACTTAAATTGCATTTATGTATCTTCACCATCTTCATGAAAAATGATTAAATAGAATGGAATGAGGTAAAAAATATATATTTAAATATTACAAGTATCTGGTCTTAAACTAATTCAAAACTTTTTGGACATTGATAAACATTTTAACATATTCTAAGAAGGAAAAGGATTCAGTGAATGCCTCTTATCAATAAACATTTTTTTTAACGCTGCTGTTTTTTTGTTGTTGGGAAAGTTTCACCCTGAGCTAACATCTGCTGCCAATCTTCTTCTCTTTTTTTTCTTTCTCCCCAAAATCCCAGTACATAGTTGTATATTCTAGTTGCAAGTCCTTCTAATTTTTCTGTGTGAGCTCGTGGCTACTGATAAACAGTGGTGTGGTTCCATGCAGAGGAACCGAACCCAGGCCGCCAAAGTGGAGCACGCCTAATTTAAACCACTAGACCATCAGCGCTGGCTCAATAAACCTTTTTAAAAGTTCATATATCCAGTGTGCATTCATTAAACCTTTGAATTATACATATTTAGTAAGATTGGTGAACTCCTTGGAGAAAAGAAATCAGATAAAGGAAGGTGATTTGAGTAGGCCAGTTTATTAAATCATGCTTCCTAATTCATGGCAATACTTGACCACCTGCCCCCTCTCATTTCCTTCCTTGTAAAGCGTTACTCCTTCCAATGACATATCACTGTGTAATCCATATTAAATAAAGGACTGAAAATCAGAGACAATGGCTGAATCAAATGAATGACAGAGAAATGCTGTTGAACCATGTGTTTACTCCAAGGAAGGATCAGGAATATGAACATGGTTTATATGTCCTCTGGAGTTTCAGGAAGGTGAACACATTTGCATACGTTTCCATGATAGATGTTTGTTAATTTCTTGATTTCCTTTGTGCGTTAGCAGTGTTAAGATGCTCACATAATTTTTTTTCCTATTATTCTTTTGGCTATGATTTATGTTCCTTTCATGAGGTCATTCTGTGAGGTCTCACTTTGAGTTGGAAAAATAGGGTTTTGTATATATTTTGGTGACGTGAATAACATACTGAAGTAAAAATGTCACAATGTAGTGGATACATATTTTTCATTTTGAAAGTTGTTAAAATGCTAGCACCATGATTGTCTGTATCTATGATAATAATTAAAATAAATGTGGTCATAAAGGTACCAGTACAGCATAATTGTTAAGAGCTCAGATGGGAAAAAGTTCACAGTATTTCACTATTATTTCCTTTAAAGATATGTCATCTTCAAAGAGTAGAAAAATAATTGTCTTCCTTAACAGGTTTTGTGAAGTTAAAGGCTTAAAGATTTTGTCATAATATGGTTTGTGTAAATGCTTAGCATATTGCCTGACACATAGCTAACAGCTGGAATCACTTACAAGTCGTATTATTTTAATCTTTCACTTCAAGTTTTTAAAGGAATATAGGTGCATATGAGTATTAACACCGAAATATTTTCATTTGTAGCACAGAAACACTCTTCATGTATAATCACCTGAAGATCTATTTTTCTTATCATTTTTAGGTTTTAAGTTTTAAGATGCCAGATCAATATCATGCCCAGAGGATAAAACAAATTATAAACTGACGAGACTCTATGTGTAATGGCTAAAAGATTTCGGGATGTAATTTTCCCCATAGGTACAGTAGCTGACTTGTTTTTGTTCTGCATAAAGTGGTTTTCATTAATATTAAAATACACAACAAGAAAACTCATGCTCACCTCCAACTCTCTCTGGCATTTTCATTTAGCTCACTGAATCAATTTCCCATAGAAAGTAACCAACCATGTTATAATTCAATGTCATATCCCTCAAATCTATAAAATAATTCCTAGTATCAAAATAATTAAAATGAAGGGCCAGCCTGGTGGCACAGCAGTTAATTTAGCACATTCCTCTTAGGCAGCCCAGAGTTGTCGATTCAGATCCCAGGTGCGGACCTATGCACTGCTTATCAAGCCATGCTGTGGCAGGCGTCCCACATATAAAATAGAGGAAGATGGGCACAGATGTTAGCTCAGGTCCAATCTCTCTCAGCAAAAAGAGGAGGATTGGTGGCAGATGTTAGCTCAGAGCTAATCTCCCTCAAAAAAAAATAAAATAAAATGATTCATTGTTTCACTTGGCAAGGAAAAAATTATTACAATTAGGTTCTTAACATATAATTTCTTGATTGCTATTTTTCTGTAAACATATGTAGCCTCAAGTCAAGGTAGAATTTCCTTCATTTTACCAAAAGGCAAAAAAAGTTAATTGATAATACGTTACAGTAAGGGAGACCATTTAAAGTCAAAAAACAACTGATTGAGGGATGCAACCTAGTTTTTTAAGTTTTTTTTGTACTGAGAGAGAAAGGAGGAAAATCACATTCTCTTAAAATTTTCCAAACTGTAGGTTTTATCCCACTGGTGAGGGTTGAAACAAATTTAACAGATCTCAACAAGAACATTTTTCACAAAATAAAATAAAACAAAATGATGCAAAATAAAGTGGAAAATATCCAGCTTACTAGGAAAGGACTCAAATAGCATTTTAATTACATTGACAAGTTTCTAGAATACTTTTTTCCAGTATTCCATGTCTTCCATTCCCATGTATGTCTTTCAAATGCCCCATATTCTAACAATGACAGATTAAACACAGTTTACATCTTGATGAGTTTATTCTAGAATACTGCCTCCCGTTCTTAACCCCTTTGTCTTCTCTCATTCATTTTTCAAAAATGGGTAACAAGTTTACTATTTCTCCACTTTTTTCTTTGACATTTTCCTTCCTGGTCAAATTAATTGGCCTTCATTGTATACCCTTAGCAATAAAAATTATTTAAAAGTAACATAATTAAATATATTTTAGTTTTCAGAAATTAGTGATTTCTGTTTTGTGTGTATAGTGTCAGGATACACAGTTCTATGTAAACTTTCTCCTCTATGGGGACAAGAGAGAGCAGACTTATTGCTTTAGTAAATTAGAAATTCCTATGCAAGTTAAAGTAGAAGTAAGAAAAATCACTTCACCATTAAAAAAAAAAACAACCTTTCACAAAGTCAGAATACAGAGAGAAGATTATTATAGCCTAGGGCATAGATAGTTGTGTTATCTGATAAATCAGCATTACTATAGTTTGGAGTGGGAAAAAACTGAACTGTGTGGGGAATTTTTTAATTAAATCTTTTAATTATTCTTCAAAGAATAGAAAATAAAAGGTTATATCTTCCTTTACATTACCTCGGAGTGAGATTTTTATCACTTCTCCAAGCTAAGCAGAATCAAATCTGTTCATTAATTTCCTGGGAACTGACGGAAAAAGATTGCCTGGGTAGCTGGCAATGCAATTGATAGCAGATACTTTTTATGCTGAGTCAGGTTTCACATTTTAGTGAAGAATTCTGATACCATTGTCTCTAAAATGAAACCACATGTTGGCTTAAGAATAGCATATTTCTACGATACCTTTCTGAAGTGGCTTAGTATAATGTTAATCAACTTGATTAAATTTCACCAACATATTAAATTGACACTCCTGGCTAAAACTTAGTGTTTATGAAATCTTGCAGAACAAGCACAATTTAAATAGAATTTTCTTTTTATTGAAGCAAAAAGATTCATGTATACAGAAGGTTTTTATTAATTATCTCAGGAAAATTGACATGTAAAACACTCATAGTTATGTAATTAAAACTGTATCCAAAAGGTCAGAGTAATAGTGAAAAGATTTGATTTCAATATATCTTATAAGATGAAAATAATGGTGGCAGAAAAAATACTATGTGCTTACACATATAAAACCAAGAGAAATTGTCTTCTTTTCAGCCTTCTGCACGTGGGTCATGTAACTGGGAATAAGACCAAAGGGATATAAGCCACTTACAGGCCTGCCTGTACCATAAAAAATTCTGTGAAATTACTTAGTCCCCTCGTCCCCTTCTACAGCAACCCTGGAAGCATGTGCTTCTGATGATCAAACTACACCACAGAGTGGGCTCCTGATCCACATCAAATTGGATCTTAATGAGAAGTACATATTTATTGTGTTAAATCATTGAGATTTAAAGCTTTATTTGTTACCACATCATAGTCTAGCAAATCCCAACTAATGCAGTTAAGCTTATCTTTTATTGTTCTCAAAAATTAGACTAAATTAGGAATTCTAAGCTAATTATTACAGTAAAAAAAGTAAAAATAAGTTCTACAAGGGTTAGTCTAAATTTTCTAATGAAATTTTATGATAAACATAATTCATTATTCTCCTCTACAGGTGTAGGCTTCATGACATAATCCTAGAAAGGACAATTTTTGCAAAAGTATTTGAAAGCTTCATCATTTTGAGAAAGACTTCAACTACAAATTTCAATGGTCAAATACTTCCTTTAATATGCTTGTCATAGTGTCATTGTCTTGTAGAATTATTTTTCTTTGCATGTTATTTGGTGTAACTCTGTCAGATCCTGAAACATCAATGACTTTGTTTGTAATGCAAGCACTTTTACACTCTGACTCTCCTTGATTTCATGATTTGCATCTTAAGTACTCTTTCATTTCACCATAACTTAGCTTTGCGTACTACGTGAATTGGATTTAGACAAGAGCTGATGACAGCACGAGACAAGTACAAATGCTTAATTTGATAGTATTGCTAAGTGGAGACAGAGTACAGTGAAGACTGGGGAATGTCTTATAACTGTGTAATTCATTATGGAGCATGCTCTTGATATGAGTATTTCTTCTCTATAGAACCTCATAAATTTGGGGCCTCTAATATTCAGAAAATAATGGATGCATGTATATATACCCCACAGTAAAACTAAAAACATTTTTGAAATTCTCAAAAATGAGTTTAAAGTCCTTAGCATGATTTCATGTGACTTACAATCTGAACAAGGTGGCATGGATTAGTCTCTCCCTGTTCCTTTGCACCAGGTACAACTACAACCTCTGAAAATAACACAAGAGACAACATAAGAACTCTGAAAGATGAAAAACGGGATGCAAACCAGTTAGGGGCCCCAGGACTAGAGGAACAAGGTTCAGGTAGGGTATCTTACAACTCTCCCTCCAGCCCCAACACCCCAGCCAACAGGAGAAGGGAACCGAGCTGCCTCAAATAGAAAGGAAAACATAGAAAGAAACAGAATAAAAATGGAAAGTTTCAAAATAGAATAGGGACAACAAAAGAAAGAATCTTCCTTCCTTAGGAAAGAAGAAAGAATATGGAAAAGATTAGAAATAAGAGTAAATAGAAAAGACTATCCTTCACCTTGTGTGTTTTCTAAATTATTTGTGATGGCTGAAATAAAAGTTATAAAAATGTCCAAACTCAAGACAATTATATTTTAGAAGTGAGGAGAGTAAAGGGGCCTAAGGAACTATAAGTTTTCCACCTTCTCATTTCACTCAAAGTGGTAACATGGTACAGGTGGTTTGTAACAAATCACATGTATATTCTAGTTTGTAATGTCCAGATCAGTGACTAGGAAAACTCTACAAAATAATACACTAAAAACACTGTAAATAAATCAAGATGACATCCTTAAAAAAATGGTACAAGTGACACACAGGAAGGTGAGAAAGAGGAAAAGAAATCAGAAGCAGAGAAAACAAATAATTTGACAGACTTAATTCTTAACATATCAATAATTAATTTAAATGTAAACTGTCTAAATATTCCAAAAAAGACAGAGATTGAAAAATAGAAGAGCAGAAAGAGATCTTGTCAAGATGGTGGCATAGGCAGACTCTGAACTCACCTCCTCCCACAAACACAGCCAGGTTATAACTATTTTCAGAAAAATTACTCTGGAGAGAAAACTGAAAACTGGATAAAAAGAACCCCCACAACAAAGGATAGTCCTGATTGAGGTGGAAGAGGCAGAAATTCCTTCTGGAAAAGAAGAATGCCACCTTCACAAGCTGCAGACCTTCACAGCCGGTCTGGCGGGAGCCACCCTAAGGTACACAGCCCTCCCTGGAGAAGAAGAGACCTTAGCGAGGGCACATTACCACTATCAGCATCCTTCAGACTCAGCACAACTGAGATGAGTGTTCCATTATCTGGCTTTGCTGGCTATTAACTGCAAGGGGAATACCCCTAGATAAGCTATAGGAGGAAAGCCCAAAAAACCCAGCTCTTAAAGGGCCCATGCACAAATTCACTCGTTTCAGAGAGCAACCTAAAATCACCAAAAAGACAGTTACACAGTCCTTTGGTGAAAAGAGACTCACCTGGTAGGCTCTGGGTGCATCTTGGTGAGAAGTGAGACCTCTCTAGGGACTGAGACTTTGGTGGCTGTCATTGTTGTGACCTAGTACAGGTGTGCTGACACAGATGCAGGAAGGTGACATTGAAGTTCTTCCTCTGGTGTGATAGCCCAGGGGTCTGCCACACTCACTAGAGCACAGATTTAATCTAGTTCAGCCAGGGCAGGAAGCCCACCCTAGGGACCAGCCTCACCCAACAGGAAGCCCCCAGGCTACTTGTCGGCCAGCATAGACTGGATGACTTGATCCTCTACAGGTAGGCGAGTGTGTCTGCCTCTGTGGGGCAGGGCCTGTGTGAGGACCAGTTGCACTGTGGGGGGGCATTGGTGGAGAGGTGGGGGTCTCCGTAGTTGGGCAACTGGGTACACTCCAGGGGGTTAGGAAGTGTGCATAGACCAGGGCTGTTTGACTGTTGATGGTATGTGTGGATCCGTGGGAAGTGGGGCTTATATCAGCAGCAGAAGACCTGTGCTTCACAATCAGCCACAAAGAGGATTGACTCCACCTTCCAAAGCCTGAAACAATTTGCTACTCTCATGCCTAGGGCCAGCCCCACTCAGTTGCAATCCTAAGAGAGCTGACAATAGCCTTGCAGGCTTGAGGCCTTCAGCAACTGTAAACCCCTGAGCCTAGCGACCAGCTACACTAGGTAAATACTCAATTAACAAGAAAACTGCAACAGGAGTGTGCTATTAGACCTTCTAGCCAACCGTGCTGGCCAGGGAGAGAAAGACTATACTACCTGGATAGCTCCAGTAAGAGCAACCCTGCCACAGAAGAAGGACACAAGTAGCCCAAACAGGGGTCACTCTTGGATCATTTGGACTGGTGATGAGAGGGAAGAACACTCTTGAGCCTCAAAAGGCATCTCTTACATAAGGCCACTTCTCCAAGCTCAGGAGACATAGCTGACTCACCTAACACATAGATCTAAGTACAGAGAAAGAGGCATAATGAGGAGACAAAGGAATACATTCCAAGCAAGGGAACAGGACAAAACCCCAGAAAAAGTATGAAATGAAGCAGAAAGAAGCAATTTACCTGACAAAGAGTTCAAACAAAAACTCATATAGATGCTCAATGATGTTGGGAGAAGACTGGATGACCACAGTGAGAACATCAACAAAGAACTGGAAAATATAAAAAAGAACCAGTCAGAAATGAAGAATACAATACTGGAAATGAAAAATTCACTAGAGGACTCAAAAGCAGAGTAGATGATACAGAAGAACAGATCAGCATGCTAGACAAAAGACTAGAGGAGATCACCCAAGCTGAACAGATAAAAGAAAAAATAATTAGACAGAATGACAACAGTCTAAGGGAACTCTGGGACACTATCAAGCACACTAACATTTGTATTATAGGTGTCCCAGAAGGAGAAGAGAGAGACAAAGGGGCAGAGAATCTATTTGAAGAAATAGTAACTGAAAACTTTCCTAATCTAAGGAAGGAAACAGACATCCAAGTACAGGAAGCAAAGAGAGCACCAAACAAGATGAACACCAAGAGGCCCACACCAAGACACATTATAATTAAAATGCCCAAAATTAAAAATAAAGACAATCCTAAAAGTGGCAAGAGAAAGGCAACAAGTGACATACAAAGGAAAGCCCATAAGGATATCAGGGGACTTCTCAGCTGAAACCTTACAAGATAGAAGACAGTGGCAAGACATATTTAAAGTGTTGTAAGGGAAAAACCAACAGCCAAGAATACTTTATCCAGCAAGGTTATCACTCAGAATGAAAGGAGAGTGGAAAGCTTCCCAGGCAAGTAAAAATTAAAGGAGTTTATCTCCAAGAAACCAGTTCTATAAGAAATAATGAAGGGACTTATTTAAGTGGGAAAGAGAAGGCCACAAATAGGGATTAAAAAGTATCAAAAAATATCAGGCAATAAAATCACTGGTAAAGGCAAAAATACAGTAAAGGTAGCAGATCAATCACCTGTGAGGATGATATATACATTAAAAGGCAAAAGTACTAAAATTACATATTACCATGATGAGAGTAAAGGATAGAGACAACAAAACAAGAGATTAGATATGATTTCAAAAACATAAAACTTTGAGGAGGGGATTAAAAGATGTGAACTTTTAGAAAGAGGTCAAGCTAAAGAGAATATCAACTCAATATAGATTGTTATATACATAGAATATTATAGAGAAACCTTGTGGTAATCACAAACCAGAAACCTATAATAAGTAAGCAAATAAGTAAGAGGGAAGAAATCAAGCATATTACTAGAGAAAGCCATCAAACCACAAAGGAAGACAGCAAGAGAAGAAGAAAGAAACAGAGGACAACTCCTAAAACACCCAGAAAAAAGTAATAAAATGGCAATAAATACAGTTTTCTCAATAGCTGTTTTAAATATCAATGGAATAAATGCTCCAATCAAAAGACATAGGGTGGCTAATTGGATAAAAATATAAAATCCATATACATGCTGCATACAAGAGATACACTTCAGAACTAAGGACACTCACAAACTGAAAGTGAAGGGATAGAAAAAGATACTCCATGCGAATGGCAAACAAAAGAATGTTGGGGTAACAATATTTATACCAGACAAAATAGACTTTAAAACAAAAACTGTAACAAGAGACAAAGAAAGGCACTATGTAATGATAAAGGGAACAATCCAACAAGAGGATATAAAACTTGTAAATATCTATGCACCCAACATAGGAGAACCTAAATATATAAAGCAACAATTAACAGACATAAAAGGGCAAATAGACAGTAACACAATAATAGAGGATTTTAACACTCCACTTACACCAATGGATAAATCATCCAAACAGAATATCAATAATGAAACACTGGCCTTAAATGACACATTTGACTAGATGGACTTGGGAGATATATACAGAACATTCCATCCAAAAACTGCATAATACACATTCGTTTCAAATGCATATGGAACAATGTCCAGGATTGATCACATATTAGGCCACAAAAATCTCAATAAATTTAAGAAGATTGAAATAATACCAAGCATCTTTTCTGACCACCAAGGTATGAAACTAGAAATCAACTGCAGGAAGAAAATCAGAAAAGCCACAAAAATGTGTAGATTAAACAAAATGCTACTGAACAACAATTGCGTCAATGAAAAAATCAAAGGAGAAATGAAAAAATACCCAAAGACAAAAGAAAATGAAAATACAACAGGCCAAAATCTTTGAGATACATCAAAAGTGGTTCTAAGAGGAAAGTTTATAGCAATTAGGCCTATCTCAACAAACAAGCAAAATCCCAAATAAACAATCTAACAGTGCACCTAAAGGAACTGGAAAAAGAAGAACAAACAAAGCCCAAAATCAGCAGAAGGAAGGAAATAATAAAAATCAGAGCAGAAATAAACAAAATAGAGACTAAAAAACAATAGAAAAAAATTAATGAAACTAAGAGCTGGTTCTTTGAAAAGATAAACAAAATCGACAAACCTTTAGCTAGACTCACCAAGAAAAAAAGAGAGAAGGTTCAAATAAATAAAATCAGAAATGAAAGAGGAGAAATTACAAGAGACGCCTCAGAAATACAAAAGATTATAAGACAATGCTATGAAAAGATATATGCCAACAAATTGGATAATCTAGAAGGAAAGGATAAATTCTTAGAATCATATGACTTTCCAAAACTGGATCAAGAAGAAGTAGAGAATTTGAATAGACCAATAACCAGTAAGGAGATTGAAGCTGTAATTAAAAATGTCCCAAAAAATAAAAGTACTGGACCAGATGGCTTCCCTGGTGAATTCTACCAAATATTCAAAGAAGACTTAATACCTATCCTTCTCAAAATGTTCCAAAAAATTGAAGCGGAGAGGAGGCTTCCTAACTCATTCTACAAAGCCAACGTTATCCTGATACCAAAACCAGACAAGGACAACACAAAAACAGAAAATTACAGGCCAATATCACTGATGAACATTGATGCAAAAATCCTCAACAAAATACTAGCAAATCAAATACAACAATACATTTAAAAGATCATACATCATGATCAAGTGGGTTTTATTCCAGGGATGCAGGGATGGTTCAAACATCTGCAAATCAATTGATGTGATACACCACATTAACAAAATGGGAAATAAAAATCACATGATCATCTCAATAGATGCAGAGAAAATATTTGACAAGTTACAGCATCCACGTATGATAAAAACTCTAAATAAGATGGGTATAGAAGGAAAATACCTCAACATAATAAAAGCCATATATGACAAACCCACAGCTAATATCATTCTCAATGGAGAAAAAACTGAAAGCTATCCCTCTAAGAACAGGAACCAGACAAAGATGCCCACTTTCACCACTCTGATTTAACATAGTACTGGAAGTCCTAGCTAGAGCAATCAGGCAAGAAAAAGAAATAAAAAGGATCCAAATTGGGAAAGAAGTGAAATTGTCACTATTTGTGGATGGCATGATTTTATACATAGAAAACCCTAAAGAATCCACTGAAAAACTTTTAGAAATGATAAACGAATACAGTCAAGTTGCAGGATACAAAATCTACATACAAAAATCAATTTCATTTCTATACACTAAAAATGAAGTAGCAGAAAGAGAAATTAAGAATAAAACCCCATTTACAGTTGCAACAAAAAGAATAAAATACCTAGGAATAAACTTAGTCAAAGATATGAAAGATCTGTACATCAAAATCTGTAAAACATTGTTGAAAGAAATTGAAGAAGACACAAAGAAATGGAAATATATTCCATGCTCTTGGATTGGAAGAATTAGCATAGTTAAAATGTCCATAGTTCGTAAAGCAACCTATAGATTCAATGCGACCTTTATCAAAGTTCCAAGAACATTTTTCACAGAATTAGAATAAAGAATCCTAAAATTTATATGGAACAACAGAAGACCCCCAATAGCCAAAGGAATCTTGAGGAAAAAGAACAAAGCTGGCGGTATCACACTGGCTGATTTCAAAATATGTGAGAAAGCTATAGTAACAAAAACAGCATGGTACTGGCACAAAAATAGACACATAGCTCAATGGAACAGAACTGAGAGCCCAGAAATAAATCCAAACATTTATGGATAGCTAATTTTTGACAAGGGAGCCAAGAGCATACGATGGAGAAAGGAGAGTCTCTTCAATAAATGATGTTGGGAAACCTGGACAGCCACATGCAAAAGGATGAAAATAGACCATCATCTTACACCATGAAAAAAAATCAACTCAAAATGGATTAAAGACTTGAATATAAGACCCAAAACCATGAAACTTTTAGAACAAAACATAGGCAGCACCCTCTTTGACATCGGTTTTAGCAGCATATTTTCAAGAACCATGTCTGACCAGGCAAGTGAAGCAAAAGAAAAAATAAATAAATGGGACTACATAAAACTAAAAAGCTTTTGCCCAGCAGAGGAAACCATCAGCAAAATGAAAAGACAACCTAAAAATTGGGAGAAGATATTTGGAAAACATATATCAGATAGGGAGTTAATATCCAAAATATACAAATAACTCATACATCTCAACAACAAAAAAACCAACAACCCAATTAAAAAATGGGCAAAAGATTTGAACAGAGATTTCTCCAAAGAAGATATACAGATGGGCAATAGGTATATGAAAACATGTTCATCATCATTAACTATCAGGGAAATGCAAATAAAATCTACAATGAGATATCACCTCACTCTGGTCAGAATGGCAATAATTAACAAGAAAGGAAACAACAGGTTTTGGAGAGGATGTGGTAGAAGGGAACCCTCGTACACTGCTGGTGGGAGTGTAAACTGGCTCAGCCACTATGGAAAACAGCATGGAGTTTCCTCAGAAAATTAAGAATAGATCTACCATATGATCCAGCTATTCTACTGCTAGGTATTTATCCAAAAAACTTGAAAATACAAATGCATAAAGATACATGCACTCTTATGTTCATTGCAGCATTATTCACAATAGCCAAGATTGGAAGCAACGTAGGTGCCCACGAAGGGAGGAATGGATAAAGAAGATGTGGTATACATATACAATGGAATACCAATCAGCCAAAAGAAAGGATGAAATCCAGCCATTTGTGACAACATGGATGGACCTGGAGGGTATTATGCTAAGTGAAATAAGTTAGAGGGAGAAAGTCAAATACCATATGAGCTCACTCATAAGTAGAAGATAAAAACGACAGACACATAGCAATGGAGAATGGATTGGTGGTTACCAGAAGAGAAGGGGTGAGGGAGGAGGGGGAAAGGGGTGATTAGGCACACAGGTGTGGTGATGGATTATTATTAGTCTTTGGGTGGTGAACATGATGTAATCTATACAGGATTTGAAATATATTATGATGTACACCTGAAAGTTATACAATGTTATAATCCAACATTACTGCTACAAAAACAAAAATTAAAATTAAATTAAAAAAATGAGCAGATAAAAAGTCACAATGCAATCACAAGCTATTTAGATAAATTCACATCAACTTTAATGACATAGGTAGATTGAAAAAAAAGGATGGAAAAAGATATACTATGCAAACATTAGTTTAATAAAAACGTAGAAGGGCCATATTTATATGAAAAAAAGTAGACTTCAGTAGAGCAAAGAAAACTATTTGAGATAAGGAGGGATATTAGATAATGATAGATTAATCCACCAGGAAGATAAAATTATTGTAAATGTGTATGCATGAAACCACAGATACTCAAAACATTTGAAGCAAAAACTAATAGAGTTAAAGGAAAAGTAGACAAATCCACAGCTACACATGGAGAATTTAACACCCTTCTCTCAGAGATTGATATATTTCCTCCTAGACAAGGATATAGAAGAGTTGAACAAGAAAATCAACCAAGAGGATCTAACTGATATTTTCAGAATACCCCAGTTAACAACAGCAGAATATACAATTGTTTCAAGCATCTGTAAAATATTCACCCAAATAAGTCATATTCTAGGCCATAAAACATATCTCAGTAAACACAAAATAATTGACATTATATAGGTTATGCTGTCTGACCATGACGGAAGCAAAATAGAAATGAATAACAGAAAAAGAGCAGGAAATTTTCTAAATATGTGGAAATTAAACAATCCACTTCCAAATAATCCATAGGTTAAAGACGAAGACTTAAAGGAAATTTTAAGGAATAGAACTGAATTAAAGTGAAAACACAACATACCAAATTGTATAGGACACCGCTAAAGCTGTGCTGAGAGGGAAATTTATAACAGTAAATTACTATATTAGAAAAGAGCAAAGGTCTTAAATCAAAAATCTCAGTTTCTATCTCAAGAATCTAGATATAAAAGAGCAACATATATCCAAAAGAAAAAAAAATCAAGGACCTAGTAAAGGTAAGAGCAGATATCAGTAAAATTAAAACAAAAACAATAGATAAAAATTAACAAATCAAAGCACTGATCCCTTGAAATAATTTAAAAGTCTTATAAGCCTCTAGCAAGACTGGCAAGATAAAAAGAAAGAGGATGCAAGTTATTAATGTAAGGAATTAAATAGAGTATAATCCCACAGACTCTGCAGCCATTGAGAAGATAAGGGAAAAATACAAATTTACATTCATGATATTCAACAACTTAGAAAATAATACTCAACAAAAGAAAAGAAAAAACTTGAATACAGTAGATATAAGGAAAATCTTTGATAAATGTCGGGCAAATTATGTGCATTGTAAAAGAAGCCATTCCCAAAAGGTTACATACTGCATGATTCCGTTAATCTAACATGCTTGAAGTCAGGAATTTATAAAATTTGAGAACAGATTTGTAGTTTCTCGGGTTTAGGGACAAGGTTGGAGGATGGGGGAGGGAGCCAGGTGTAGCTCTAAAAAGGGCAACATGAAGAAGCCTTGTGGTGGAAGTGTTCTCTATCTTGACTGTTTCCATGTTCATGTCCTGGCTGTGATACTATACTATCATTTTGCAGAATGTTACCATTGGGAGGAACTGAGTAAAGGATGCACCGAATCTCTCTGTATTATTTCTTACAACTGCATCTGAATAGATATCTCATAACAAAAGTTTAACTTATAAATATGATCTGTGGATTAATAAATTAAGATGACTTTTTATTGGTTTGCTATAAGCATGCAATGTGTAAGTTAATATGTGATTATAACCCTGTGATGATGTCTATCTATAATATATTGCAGGTGTTCTACTTCCATTCAGCATGTGGTCTCTTTAGTAGATTCAGGGAAGTGTGAAAAAAGCCAGAAGATTTTAAGAAAACAGCAATTTTAGACCAGGATTAGAAATGATTGATCAACAGTGGAGGTCACATGTAATAACCAGGTACGGAGAGAAAATCTAACAGTATTGTAAGATGATATATTAGCCAAAAGCCCTGAGAGAAAGTTAATCAATGCAGAAACTATCTCATATTTTCATTGATGTAAAACCTCTGGCTAGTGCGAGTGAGTTTTTAAGGAGATGCCAGGAAGGTGTAATGAGTACGTAGCAGGCTAGCGTGGAATAGGCTCTGCAGAAACTTTGGTGCACTTGCTGTGGGTGGACAAAATGGATTACAGAGTTTAGGGATGGGTTTGGTGAGTGGGAGGAAGGAGATCAGTGTGGCTATAAAAGGGCAACATGGGGGTTCCTTCTGGGGATAGAAATGTTCTACATAGTGACTATACATGACACAACAGCACTGGTGTCAGAGAAGGGAGAGGAAGTAGACAAGCAGGCACAGAAAGGGGCTGAATGAGACGCAGCTCAATTGATTCCAGCCAAAGCACTGATTTGCAGTCTCTCGAGTGAGACTCAATTAAAGGTGTCCCTGCTATATGAATTCTGGTTGCTTGTGAGGGAAGACATGTATTAATGATGACTCACAGGGAAGCAATCCTTTTTGAATTCCAATTTGAATCAAACAGTTCCAACTTGAATTAAGGCCCTACAAGGGCATTTCACTTGCTTACAGATTATTGACCAGGCTCTAGGGTAGGGATTTGCAAACTGTCCCATGAGCCAAATCCAGGCCACTGTCTATTTGTGTAAATAAAGTTTTATTGGAACACAGATACTCTCATTTGTTTACATATTGTATGTGGCCACTTTTGCGCTACAGTGGCAGTGCTGAGTAGTTAAAACGCAGACCATTTGTCCTAAAAAGCTGAGAATATTTAGTATCTGTCCGTTTACAGGAAAAGTTTGCTGACTCTTGCTGGAGGGGTACAAGTTTACGGTGACGATGTTAAAAAGCTCTCAAAACATACTGACTATCCATGAGGTCAGTTTTCCTGTGGAGTGAATGTTAAGAGTCTATGGTAAATATTAATCTATATCTACAATGACTGTGGCTACAACTTTCTGGTACAGTTGTCTACAATCCCTAGATTATGAAATCTAGCAGCCATTAAACAGGGAACTGGCAACATGACAACTTCAGCTTTCACTGATAGCGTATAGACTAACTGATCAGCATATATATATGGCAGCTTGGACCTATTACTACTGAGAAATCTGAAGATAAAAAGTATAGTCAAACAATTTTGAAGGCTAGTCATTAAAGTCTTTTATGTTCTAACCCAAGTAACTTAGTGTGAGAAGAGTTGGTTGTTTCCAAATTTATCTAAGTTGTTCTGGGTTGACCTTCTTCATTGAGATAATTTGGTTCCTTGTTAGAATTTTAAAAAGGAATTTTTGTGAGAATCTACGTAATGTGACAAGTGTTGCACTGAAGAGGATATTTAATATGACCTTTCCTTTTGTAGAAAGGAAGAAAATCTGAATAGATATCCAGGGAATAAATAGAAAATAAGATAAAGCAAGGCAATTAAAAGTTAGTAGCAATATCAAACTTCTGCGTTCGTATTTTTAAAGTTACCACATCAATATGCTTATGAGTAGTATGATTAAAAATCACTTTAAAAAATTCCTGTTAGCATTCAAGAATTGGAAAAGTAGAGGGAAAGGAAAGGAGACCTCCAAGTTTTAAGAAATGTACTGTTCTTCCTTAAAGTCCTGATTATCTTCTCAAACTCATTCCACCAATTTTAAATTTTATCTGGTGAAAAGCAGAATTCAACAGTGAAAGCTAGAAACCTGAGTCATCTGGGAAGCCTCTCTCTCTTTAAGGCCCCATATAGCATCGATTATTAACCCTGCCTATTTTGCCTTACACATACTTTTGTACAGTGTTGCTTTCTTTCCAGCTCCTTCAAGTCAGTAACATGTCACCGCGCCTGGGCCTTTTACTACAAATGGATTATCTTGCACCTGGTGGCGGTATATTTCACTCAACGCTCTCACTACTTCCAGAATGGTTCCAAATCCAACCACACCAATCCCCCTCTCAAAACATTTTTGAAGTTCCTTTCTTGTATACCACAAAACCCAATTCTATTATATTGTAAGAAAAATTCTTCACAGAATGGCTCTTGTCCAAGTCTGGAGATCCATCTCTTAACAAGCTGCCCCGGCCCATCTCTAATGCTACGTCCATGCAGAGGAATTTATAGCTCCCTAAGGTACTTCAATCCTATGCCTCTGTGCCTTCACACCCACTAATCCTGCTGCATGGAATGTTCTTACTTGTTCCATTCATCTGAATAACTACATTTCTTTTAATTTTTTCTCAAATATCATCAATTCTTGGGAAATATGTCCTGACCCTCTTGATATCGACCCTGATATCAGTTTCCCCACATTAAACCCAGCATATATGAGGTTAAAACCAAAACACTCATTCCCTGCTTACTCTCTGGCTTCCTGGCTCCAGAATCCACTATCCTCCATGGAGACAGACACCGTCAAGGATAAGCACCTGGACTACCTCCTCCTGCAAAGAGATACAGGCTGATGGGAAAGCTGCTGACCAGCAAGGTCACATGCTCCATCTTCTCTGCAAGTGTCTCAAGGCCGAAGACAGGCTGGTGGGAAAGCTCCGATCAGCAAGGCCATATGCTCCCCCTCCCCTACCTAAAACCCCAAATAAAAACCCTTCGTTTTAGCTTTTCGGGGAGTTTGGGATTTCAGCGTTAGCTGCCCTCTCTCCTTGCTCAGTGCTGTGCAAAAATAAAATTCCTGCTTTCTTCCACCACACCCGGTGTCAAAAATTGGCTTGCTGCGCAATGGGTGAGCAAACTCACTTCAGGTTCGGTAACACTCTTGCCCAATCTCCCTCCTCTACGCCCAGAGTCTTAGCTACTGACTTTCCTCTGAGAGTTCCTGCTGTACTTCTGCAAAGTGCTTTGCATATCGCCACTTATCGCTGCATATTGCATCAATTACTCACACAGCTAAGCATCTGTCTTGGCAATTTTGAGGGAGACAGTAATTAGAACAATATTTACTGAGCAATTTCTCTGAGTCAGGTAAGTGGTAAGGATTTTGTAAGTATTATATCATCTAATCTTCACAGCAACCTTATGAAATAAATTATAAATGATTGATTTACCTCAAGAAAATTCTGCAAGGTAGATATTATTATCTACATCATATAGATGAGAAAGCTAAAGAGTAGGGAGAATGGAATTCAAGCCCAAATTTATCTAAATCCAGTCAACAAATTCTCAAGCAGTGCCTGATAGTGGTGTGTCTTCTTATAGGACTATTTTGTCTCTTTTATTATATCTAATATATATTAAATATATTATATGTGTGTATATATCCATAGCCTCCCATTCAATAACTATTATTTCACAATTCAGTAGCTAATAAATCTATATCAAGGACAGCTATAGTATGTACCAGATGTCCAATCTTAGTATTAAGCTCTTCTTCATCTGGGCCCTATTCTGTAATAGCTTTGTCTCAAAATTAGAAATAAGAAAATATGCCCTACTCTAAGATGTTAATTGGCAAGGCATTGGCAAAAAATTTAAAACCTTGCAAATTATTTGACATTAAGTGGGAATCCTCAAAACAAAAAATTTAATATCCTAAATTATGCTACAATTATAGACATTTGGTGATCAAAGGTGCACGTGGAGTTGGATGAGAACATATTTTTCTTTACATCTCACATTAGCAGCAAGTTCATCAGTACTATAACCGTATAAAATTAGATAAAATTTGTCCCTTTCTGCTACCATTTCTGACTTCTCAGATTTTTTCTAAATTGTAGGTCATAATCTGTCATATTGCAAACTAAAGTTAATTGATTTTCTCCAAAAGGAAATGGAGTCTAAAACTCTCTCTATAACAGTTTCTCATTTATACTTGAAAATACGGATGAAGTCACCACTTAGCTTTCTCTCTTCATCATAGCTAATCACAGTTCCCTTACCTCTTTCAAATAAACGATTTATTCAACTATTCAGTTCAGCCTGAACTTAAATAAGGTGGAATGGCACCAAATTTAAAATAGAGTTTTTATCTGTTTGTTTTAAATTGGTAATTTTCATTTATGGTTGTGTGGGAGAGATGGCTCAGAAATGCCTACTTGGAATCCATCTAATTTTCAATCTGTTTATAAATTTTGGCAGGGGAACCAGACACGAAAAATGTAATCATAGCTTGAAGGAAAAACTACCTGTTACTATGCAAATGTAGAGTTACCTATGAGTTTTACTAAACAGTACAAAATAGTGATGCTATTAGCTAATATTTATGAAACATACAGGCTTTAGAAATTTTGCTTAGATTACTTTGAAAGATGTAGTGCAACAGCTCAGCAAACTCCCTTCTGAAAAGGGTTTTTAATTGTTAGTCACAGAGACTAAATACACATCTGTATGTCAGTAATTCAAAGTAAGGTAAGTCTCATCTGATCATTAGATTATTGATGTCCCATTTTTGTATCATATTTAAAATTTTTTATACATATAACCAAGAATTGAATTTAGATCTAAAATTATAATCAATTTACTTTTGAATATGGACATAAATTTATTATACAGTAAAATTTCATGGAGTCATTACCACTGAAGTGGGTAGAAGTGATCCCCTCTATAGACGTGTCCAGAATGAAATGCTTACTTGCAGAAGCAGGAATTTGCATTTCATTGATTTCAATTGTCAAACCGTTGATGGAGATGACCTTTTTTTTTTTTTTTTTTTGAAGATTAGCCCTGAGCTAACTACTACCAGTCCTCCTTTCTTTGCTGAGGAAGCCTGGCCCTGAGCTGACATCCGTGCCCATCTTCCTCTACTTTATACGTGGGACGCCTACCACAGCATGGAGTACCAAGAGGTGCCATGTCCGCACCTGGGACCCAAACCGGCGAACCCCGGGCCGCCGAGAAGCGGAATGTGTGCACTTAATGGCTGCGCCACCCAGCCAGCCCCAGAGATGACATTTTTAGAGAAGCAGGTCCTGGCAAACATGTTCCCAGGGTGGCACGTACACATCTGGATCCAGTGGTCACTGATGAGTTTTATAGTGACATGTTCTTATTCAGATTCCCACATCCATCACTACTAGGGATGGCATCATCGAGAATTATGCCTGCAGGTACAGCACTGGGGGAACGTAAATGTGTTGGTTCAGGTCAAAATCTCCTACCTTGTGCACCTTGTGCTCAAGATGGCTTGGCTTTTCTCTACTTTGAATCTGAACCTGGTTCTTCTGTCTTTTGCCCATGGCCAAAATACTTGCTACTAGATGATGGCAGAGAGGAAAACTTTTATGAAGGACACAACTTTGATTTAAGTTGCAAGGCCTAGTGGAAAGGACAACATGAATGCTTTGCTCTCTCATAAAATATACTTCCTCTCTCTTTTAAAGGCTTGCAACCCTTTCTTTGTAGAGGGAACACAATGTGGTGTGTAACAGTTCATGGTTAGGTATTAGATGAATCTGAAAGTAAAGCTTGTTCTGCTATTTACTAGCTGTGTGGCTTTGTTCAAAATGAGGCTACCCCTGGTTTCAACCTTCTCATTTCTAAAATAAGGACAAGAATTGTGACACACCATTATATTTTGTGCCACCAAAAAAGACAAAAATGCTGCCAGTTAAAATATAATTTATCATTTAGAGTAATTTTATATTTATTAGACTAGCTTTTTTAGACCTGATTAGACATAAGCATTTATCACATGTGACTTTAATGCATGAATAAAATGAGAAGATATAAGGTAGATAAATTGGTCAAAGTGTCTGTGAAACTTTTTCACTTTCAGTATCTGACTTTTCTGAATCACATTTTGATTCAGAATTCATGTACCTCTGTTTCCTTTCATACAATGTAGTTCTCTGGGTCATCCAAAAGGTTGGTGATTCAGTATTTCTTCACATAATACATAAAAGAACTGAAAGCCATTTGTACTGGATTCTTACACTGGCTTAGATATTATAGACAGCCACTTTTGATTCCTTGTCCAGGAAAGTTGTTTAAAATTTCTGAATCACTATCTTTTCTTTGTAATATCCATCATCATTTGGGTCCTGGGCCTTAAAAAAGTGCTCCACTCTTGTTTCTGAGGTTTTCCCTCAAACTTCTGACACTGATTCTGAAGTTTTTATACAGGCACTCTGAGGTTCATGATGCACAGATAACGATATCCACACCAGAGTTGCCATCTAGCTAACAAAAATCATGAGACATCATGATTGTGAAGTACATCCAGATAGCAAAGACATTTAGCATTAAAATGTGAAAATAAAAGTGTGTCTTCGAATTCATGAACTGCAGTAAAACTTATCTCAGGTTATATTAAAAAGATGAATGTATGATTGATGTGCATAGAGCATGTAAATGATCCTGTCACTTCCTTACTCTTCCAGTTATTACATTAACATAGATCTCCATATATTATTCTACATCTCTATAGAGGAGGGATTATGAGCCACACATCTCTATATCTAACATACTATTAATTGAATTGTGTCTCTGATGGAAAAAATGGAAAACATAATTTCAAAGCAATTTCAAAGTAAATCGATTTGAGTTATTTATTTTTTTCTGTAAGAATAATGTATCTTCTTAAATGGTGGAAACTATTAATTTCCAGTCCCTTCTCTCTTCTCAGATTCAAAGTCACCTATGAGAAAAATATCTCCTCTGGAGAGGCTGTCCGAATTGCCACAGCCTGCTATGTAGTTGAAGAAAGTATGATAGGATTGACTGGAAGATGGCAATAAAAAGAGGTAAAGACTATAATTCTTTAAAGTAAGCATAGATAAATGAAGATGGCCAGGAAGGCCTTTTGCCCCATCAGAGAGTCAAGTTCCCCCTGGCTTTCCAGTTCCCAGCAAGGCAGCCATCAGCTGATGGTACCGCAGGGCTGTGTGGAAACCACAACAGGAATGGGGGAAGCTTAACTTGGGCCCTTCTTCAGGCAGGATTTCTATGCCCTTGTGTCACAACATTCTGAGACTGAAGTACGTCCTTTAAAATAACTGTGTCAAAATACCAGAATGGCTCATCTTGGAAGTATTTACCTAATTCTGTCATTATTGGGTAATTAGGGTGGGCCGGCTCCAGAACACTCCAGACAAATAGAGCAGGCAGAGATGAATCGCAAAGTCATCTCAGGCATCCTGGGAATGAGAATCCTAAATAGGACTGAGCTTTATAGTCCCCCTACTCCATGTAGGAGCAAGACTCCGTCAGTGTCCCGCACATCTTTCACATTCAAGCAGAGGTCAGAATACAGACCCATCTGTTTCACCACAATAGCTGCTTGCACTACTCAAGAGGAGAAACATTTAGCATCAGCTAAACAAATCAATCCCATGTCTTCCAACATTCCTCCCTTTTTAGCAGGAATTGCACACCTTCGTTGATTCATATTAGGATTATGGCTTTGCACTAGCAAACATTATTTTGAGCACCACTTCAGAATTTCCAGGCTCACTTGGCTCCAGAGAACTGCAATTAACATATTCTTCTTGATCCTCCAGTTGTTCCCGTGTGGATGTAGACAGCTCTCTCATGAGACAGGCCTCTTTGTCCTTATGATCATTATCTTGGAGCACTTCTGAAAGCTCACTCTTTTCTTCCAAATCCAAGAGAGAAATTTATTGTATTTGGTTTTGTCTTTTTTTTCTGACCGAAGATATGAAATCAGCTAATCTTCCAAGGATCCCTAATTCCTTTAGGCAGAGAATAGTAGCAGAGGATACATTTGTGTAATTTCAATGAGTACAAGGAATAGCATAGGAAAACGCCAGAGAAGAAGCTTTTTTACAAATTATACAAATATAGTATTCAGAAGAGCTTACACAATTGTTTATATCTGTGAAGATACCCTGAGAGCTGTGCATTTTACTGTATGTAAATTATACTATAACTTAAAATAGAAACATTGTAGTGGCTAAGCAGAATAATTAAAATTTTGTTAAATGAGTGCAAGTTTAACTTAGCATTTTCACTTTGTTTCTTTTCCCTCTCCATAAGATTCATTGGTTACATTTTTTCTTTCATTTAAATAACTTCAATGTATCCGGTTATGTGTCAAGATGCCAAAAATATTTTCAAATTTGAATATAGTCCCTGAGTTTAGAAGTATCTCTTTTCTTCTTTTTTTTCTTTTAGATTGACCTTCTGCTCATGTATCAGGGAAATTATTCCAAACACACAGGTCTAGAGTGTATCTCTTGCCAGTATCATTTGGGCACAACTATCCAAAAAGAAATATCCAATTCTCCTCTCAAAAATAAAAATAAACTTTTCTCCAAGAGAACATCAAGGGGCCAGCACTGTGGCTGAGTGGTTAAGTTCATGTGCTCTGCTTCGGCGGCCTAGGGTTTCGCTGGTTCAGATCCTGGGCAGGGTCATGGCACCGCTCATCAGGCAATGCTGAGGCGGCATCCCATATGCCACAACTAGAAGGACTCACGACTAAAATATACAACTATGTACTGGGGGGCGTTGGGGAGAAGAAAAAAAAATGGCAACAGATGTTAGCTCAGGTGCCAATCTTTTTGTTTGTTTGTTTGTTTGTTTGTTTTTATTTTTTTATTTTATTGAGGTCATAATAGTTTATAACATTGTGAAATTTCAGTTGAACATTATTATTTGTCAGTCAGTATATTAATGTGCCCCTTTACCCCTTATGCCCACCCCCAACCCCCTTCTCCTCTGGTAACCACTAATCCCTTCTCTTTGTCCAAGTGTTTATCTTTCACGTAAGAGTGAAATCATGGGGTGTTTATCTTTCTCAGTCTGGCTTATTTTGCTTAACATAATACCCTCAAGGTCCATCCATGTTGTCATAAATGGGACGATTTTGTCTTTTTTCTGGCTGCGTAGTATTCCATTGTATCCATATACCACATCTTCTTTATCCAGTCATTCATAGGAGGGCATTTGGGTTGCTTCAAATATGATTTGCAGATATTTCCTCCCAGTTGGTGGGTCGTCTTTTTGTTTTGTTCCTGGTGGAGGTACCAATCTTTTTTTTTTTTTAAAAAAAGAGAACATCAAAGAATTCCTAAGCATAAAACACTCTGATCCAATGAAAACCCAATAAAATAAACAATAGCAAGGAGAAAAAATATGGTCGAATCCCGCCTTTGGGGATTGTTTAGCACTATGTTTTAACTCTTCATTCTCTTTGATACTATTGTTATTATTTAGCTTTGGTCACAGGAAGACTTAGTACTAAGCTCTAATTTTTAAAAGGAGTGAATAGATACAGATATTCTCTAACTCAGGGAATATACTAGCTCAACTTTTTAAGTGAAGATACCTGTAAACTAAGTAAAGTAATATGAAGAATCAAACATCTGAAAATATTTTACTGAAATTCAAAATAAAACAAGTTCTCTAAGTTACAATATTGGCTGGGTCTCACACACACGCAAAATCAAACAAGTATTAGTACATTTGAATTTTCACACATTTAATTGCAGTTTCAAGTCTGTACCACATTTAGATATCACATAATGACTTCATAAGTAAATTCCAGACATACTTGGTCCTTTGCACTCTCATGACATTCGAGAAAAAGTCAATTTCTTCAGTGATGGATGGATGAATAACGCTAATTTGTTGAGTGCTGAGTAATAACTTCTGTGTGAAATATGGCTTTGCCAAAATTTAAACACTCATACGAGGCATTCACTTTCCTCCTTGGCCCAGAGTGGGGCCAGGGCAATAATTTATGCTTTTCTGTCAGGGGTTTGCTGTGGTGTGAGCCCCCAAAATGTAGCTGCTTCTAATTAATTAATACTCTGGAAGCTGATAATGGAGAATCTCATTTGCTTTGAATTTCCCAAGAGGTCTCTAGGGGCCATCTTGAAGCTTTGCTACTACCCCTCTGAAGAGGTCCTTTGATTTCTCCAAGTGAGGGGGACAGAACACCTTGGCTTCAGCCTCTGTCTAACTTGGGTCAGGGCTCCACCTGCATCTCTTCCCCCTGGATCATTTTTGTTGTTGTTGCATGAGAGCCACAAAACTCAGATTTTATTTCCTCAGACCGTGTCTGCTCCATCTTTCTCAGATGTTTATTTTGGTGAGATTTTTGCTGGGCTATGACCCCAGTAACATAGGCCTGTGCTCTGCACATCACTTCTCATCTAAGACCGCTCGCTCCTTTTCTAACTTAGCTCCATGTGCCAGAAAAACACGGAATACTCGGTTAACTTGGACTGTTAGATAAACAACAAAAACTTTTTACTAAATGTGTGTCCTAAATATTTCATGGAGCATATTTATACTAAAAGTTCTTTGCTGTTTTTCTAAAACTCAAATTTAACTGAGCAGCCTATATTTTTATTTTGCTAAATCGGGCAGTCCATTCATGTGCAATGACCTAGATCACAGAGACTAGAAATACTAATTTGATAGGCAAAGTTTTTCTTCACAGTTATTCTAAAGGTGAACTTCAGCATATGTTAACTATTCACTAATTTCAAGAGCAACAAGCAATTTATGAAGCCGTCATGTGGTACATGTGTTAAAGTCCTATGGCTGCTGTCACAAATTACCACAAACTTGGTGGCTTAAAACAGAAATTTACTCTCTCCTGGCTCAGGAGGCCAGAAGTCCAAAATCAGTATCGCTGAGCAGAAGTCAAGATGGCTGAAGGCTGTGCTCCCCCGAGAGCCCTGGAGCGTAATCTTGTCTTGCCTCTTTCAGCTTCTGGTGGCTCCTGGTATTCTTTGGTTTGTGGCCTCCTTGGTCCAATCTCTGTCTCTGTGGTCACAATGCCTTCTCTTCTTCTGTCTGAAATCTTCCTCTGCCTCCCTTTATAAGGACACCTGTGATTGCATTTCAGCTTAGTCAGAAAACCCACGATAGGGGTCGGCCCCGTGGCCAAGCGGTTAAGTTTGCATGCCCGCTTCGGCACAGTGTTTCACTGGGTCGGATCCTGGGCGCAGACAGGACACCACTCATCAGGCCATGCTGAGGCGGTGTCCCACATGCCACAACTAGAAGGACCCACAACTAAAAGTACACAACTATGTACTGGGGGGCTTAGGGGAGAAAAAGGAAAAATAAAATCTTCTAAAAAAAAAAAAGAAAATCCATGATAATATCCCCATTTCAAGAGCCTTAACTTAATCACGTGTGCAAAATATTTGCCAAATAAGCTAACCTCCACAGGTTCCAGGAATTGGGATGTAGACATCTTTGGGGGCCGTGATTCAGTCTACTACAGTATAATTGTAATGGATTTTCAAACTTCACTTTGTTGGAAGTGAGAGTTTACCATTTGGAAAAGGAATGTATCACTTTGCAGTAGTTGTCAAACTGTAGTTCCAAAGATGAATGTCTTGAGTCAAAACCTTCGGGATCAGAATCTCCATGGGTAGACGCTGGGAATGAAAGTAGATGCAAACTCCCCAGTGATATGGGAGTGTAGGAAATTGAGGGGAAAATGCATAATTCTTAAGAATAGTGACAATGTGGGCCGGCCTGGTTGCATGGTGGTTAAGTCCGCAAGCTCTGCTTCAGCGCCCTGGGTTCAGATCCCAGCCCCGGACCTAACACTGCTTGTTAGGCCACACTGTGGCAGCATCCCACATAAAATAGAGGAAGATTGCTACAGGTGTTAGCTCAGCGACAATCTTCCTCACACACACAAAAAGGAATAGAGATCGTGAAATGGGCTATTTCAGTTCCAATCCAGACTCCACTTACTAGATGGGTAAGCTCAGAAAGTTCCTATTAATTCCACTCACTTCCATTTTCTCTTATGCAATAAGATTGGTAATTATACCTAAATTATATGGTTTTTGATAAGACTAAGTGAAACAGTGCAAACTACTTACAAGGTCGCGCCGCTACAAAATAATCAGCAAATGTTAGCTGCTTTATCAGCATTAATAGCACTGCTGCTATTATTATTACTCTGAACTAGTTGTAGATAATGAAAATACAAAAGAAAGCATTCTAATTAGGGTTCATTTAAATAGTTCAGGTTCCTGACAGCAGAAAATGAATTTATAGCATACAAGCAAGTCTTGTAAGTACTACATTTAAATGTTTCAAGGTATAACCTATGTGTATTCATGACTTACTGTACAGCAGATAGAAACAGATATTTTTAGAAGTATAATTTTTATAGAAAATTCCTTAGTTACACTGTTTCCTCTCATGATACTAACTAAAAAGATGTTGGTAATGAGAAAAGTTTTTAAACATAATGCTGAAATAGAAAACGCTTCACATCCACCATTCTGTGTTGAAAATATCCTTTTACGTAGAACACATTGAATTTATTTAAAAGCTCAAAATGAATTTATAAAAAATATTTCGTCCTTTCAAAAATGAGTGGCAATATAAATTAATATGTTTAACAATGGAATCTCTAAGCTAATGTATTTTCAAGTACATATGGATTTAATAAACATATATGTTAACACATGTATTTGAGCTCTTTAAATCTCAGTTCAGTGTATATAAATGTATAAACCTTACTAAGTCCTTTATAAGACTAAGATTTGGAAAATAGAGCATTTCTATAATTATTGAAAGGAACATTACAGTAGATCAATTTCATGATCCCACTCAACTCACACAAATACTGCCAGATAAATTTTGCTGCAGTCCTCTGTGCAATTCAGTTACACAAAGCAAATGAATTTGCATATTTCAAACATAATTACACATTTCCCTACAAAAATTTATAAAATAGCACATCTCTGGAAAGCCTACATATATGTATATGTATTTATATTTATATATGTGTATATACAAACATATTTATATATATATAAAGTAGTTAATTCTAAATATATTTACGAAATTATTTATTGAAAGTACCATGTTTACTGTATCAGTCAGCTTGGGCTGCTATAATAACATACCTGGACTGAGTGGCTTAAATGACGGAAATTTATTTTCTCACACTTCTGGAGGCTGGAAGTCCAAGATCAAGGTGCCACCAGGTTTGGTTTCTCTTGAGGCCTCTCTCTTCAACTTATAGATGGCTGCCTTCTCTGTCGCCTGATGTGGTCTTTTTCCTGTGTTCTCGCACTCCTTGTGTCTCTTCTTGTTCTTATAAGGACATTAGTCCTATTGGATTAGGGAACCCAATCTTATGACGTCATTTAACCTTCGTTATCTCGTTAAAGGCCCCATCTTCAAATACAGTTACATGGGGGTTAGGGTTTCAACCTATGGTGTTAGGGAGACACAATGACTAAATGTAATGTGGTGTGCTAGATGGGATCCTGGGACAGAAAAAGGACATTAGGTAAAAAGTAAGGCAATATGAATAAAGTATGGATTTTGGTTCATAGCAACGCAGCAATATTGTTTCATTAGTTGTGACAAATGCACCATACTTACGTAAGACATTAATAATAGAGGAAACTGGGCGTGAGGTTTAAGACCACTCTCTGTACTATATTCTTAATTTTTCTGTAAGCCTAAAACTACTCAAAATTTTATTTTTAAAAAAAGCAGAATAATCTTCCAGATGACAAAGCGAAGTGCCATAGATAACAGAATCTGGCACTAGTGTTAGGAGCATTAGGACCTAATCAACAAATGTCTGAACGCTCAGGATAAGAGATTCTTGCGCTGCATGGGACAGAATTGCTACAGAACAGTGACTGCCGTGTATCTCACATTCCTCTTCCTTCCCGTGGGAATGATCCTTCCCCTCTTCCAACTTGTATATTGGGAGTAGAGTAGCAGGTAAGTTGCTTTTTAATTTATATGATTGTAGATCAAGAAGAGTCACACTTCTAATATAGGGGTCTGTCACTGAGAAATGGTGGACTTTGAGCTTAATGGCATAACTAGATGGGTTATGGGTTATGGGACTTATGGGTTGTCCCTCTTGAGATTGAGGAAGCTCATTTTTCCCATGGAAGGGAGAATGCATGCATATTTGGTAGCCAGAGGGGCACACTCTATTAGTCATTAACGTCCTTTACCAAATATTTCCAGCACTCCACCTTCCACTACACAGTAAAATTGCAGTTCCTGTCACCCTTGTGTTTAGTTGTGACCATATGGCTAAGTTTAGACAATGAATTATGAAAAAAAAAATCACCTGTCAGAACAACTGACTGCTTTGCCCTCCTTTGCTGTGCTAGAGTGATACTCCGCATGATGCCCTGCACCCTGGAGGATGACCCAGAGGAGAGCCCACATTAAACCAGCAATGGACATGTAGCATAAGCAAGAAACAAAATTTTGTTTCTAAAGCCATGGAAATTTGGAGGGCCTTCTTTTACCAGAGCAGAACCCAGCATATCTTGACCTATTCAAGCCTATTTAGGACCCGTGAGAGTGGGTATAACTTTAGTGAGACTCTCTAAGTCTATTGTTTCTGGCGAAATCTGCTAAAACCAGTAAATATAAAATTATATAAAAGTAAATTTGGTTGAACCTCCCCTATAACCTTCCTGTTCCTGTAGGAAGTACAGACAAAAAAATAGGGATAGAAATATGTGATCAGTAGGTGACCAATGGGAAAATAGTATTGGAAAATAAGAATAGGCAAAAGATTAATACTTCTTGAGGACAAGTTTAATTTCACCATTTTCTCTGATGCCGTTATACCACAACTTCTGAATCCCATCAACTCATATTGTCTCCAAACTCGATGGAAAAAAAAAAAAATCCTCTCAGAAATGTTTTTGAGATGTCTCCCCACGATTCCCTTGCTGAGAAAGCTCTTTTTCTGTGTCCTACTGCTTTCTTTCAGTCTTATATACAATATTTGGATTTTAACTGGAAATTTCTTTCGATATTATAAATTGAGTTGAAGTAATAATACGCAATTTGGAAAACTGCTGCTGGTAATTATGATTATAATCCTATTGTATTAGGTAAGCATGTTTTAATTTACCATTGTGCTTAAGAATTCTGGAACATGATTTATAGGCAGGAAATTTCTTAAATGGCTTTAGCACAAAATTTCAATGAAGATTTTCATATTCATGGTCAAGATACATCTGTGGTGGTCTAGACCCAAAAGAGGGACAAAAACAGAAATAAAATTGTAAACCTGAAAAATAAGCAAATTGTGTCGTTAGTATATTTGGATGCAAGGTGCAGAAATTTAATGATGGCTGCCTCTCCTAAACAGTCTCTCTTTGATACCATTTGGTATTCCTGTGCTAAATATATCCTTGAAAGGGAATGGAAACTCCTAACTTGATGCGTCTGATTAACAGTCACAGGTCAATTGCATATTGTCTGCTTCTCAGATATATGACTTGTTATTTTTGAATAATGATTCGTGTCTGGCAACACTGGGAACTTGGCTCTAATTGCTGAGCTCCCAAGTCTAACCTATGTCAACTGATAGAGTCAGGTAATTTTCCAGCTATAACAGATTTATAACCTTGTGAAATAAACTAGCACCTACCCTTAGCAACCTAACTACTTATATAAGCATTTTCTCATTTATGATATATAAAATCCTTCTCCCCAATACTGCTTTGACCTGACACACTCTATTATCTTCTTGTGAGTTCCTTCATTAACAAGTTAATATACTTTGATGTGTGCTCAAGATCAATTTTTCTAAGAAATTTTGCTCTAACAACCCATAACCCACACACCCCCATCAACTGATGATATTGCTTCCAAACTCCAAGAGAATAAAATGAAATTGTCAAGAGCAAAAATCATTTCATTACCCCCTACTCTTCACTTATCTACAAGGCTATAATTATCTGTCCTCAAAATTATATCCTTTCCTGCAGTGTCAAATGAAACAGTGTTCCTTCTATTCTAGGTGACTAGTGTCCTTGATCCTTTCCTGCAAGAATGCCCTTGGAGCCTTATTATCTTTCAAAATATAGATCACTTATTCATATTCCTGCACGGTATACCTGTACCCCTACACAGGCTTCTTCCCATAGCTTTCAAACATATTCAAATAAGGAGTAGCTGCCATCCCATCCAAGAGTACAGATGCCAGGCTATAACTGAAGCTACTCCATATTGTACCCCTTTTTGCTAGTCCCCTACCCCTTTGGCCTGACCTAGAGGGATGAGAAGGAGAAGGAGAAGAAGAAGAAGGTGGTAGAGGAGAATATGAATCAAGAGAAAGAGAATAAACTGTCCTTGAAACTTGTTCCACTGCAAGTTTCCAAAGCTGATATTGACCAGGCTAGAGGAGGAGAAAAATCTTAAATTTTAAGTTGAATTAAGCATGGATCTGTATTTAGTCTGGACTGTAGTTTTTAATTGGTTTGAAGACTTCTAGTTACACGAGACTGAAAAATCAAACTATAGGGTATGCCTGAGATTTTATCAAAGAGGTGACAAAGAAAGAACCAACAAAAAAAATTTTAAAGTGTAGTGGGAAAAAATAAGCTTGTTTCTGTTTGCACATCTTGAGTCCAGCTTATTTAGTACTTCTTTTACATTTTAGATTTTTACAACCCTCACTCATTCAACCAATATTTACTTAGTGCTTGCTATGTGCTAGACATATATAACACAATGGTAGAGATAAGAGACATGCAACTTTAATCTAGTAGAGGGAAAATACATTTAACAACATCATCCCAGTAACCATGTAATTACAACTGTGATGTATGTGGTGAGGGAAAATATATGGTTTTCGAGAGGCATAAATTGGGGACTAGTCTGGACCTTGGACTATAAGGGGAACTTAGACACAAAACATAATCAGATTAAAGAGAAGGAAAGAAGCATATTCAAATGGAACCGTATATATGAAGGTCCCGGTGTGGAAAGGGGTATTTTAAGGAAGGGAAACAAAGACAGTGCCATGAGAAGGTGGATTTAGCAGAAGATCTTCAAAGGATTTGATGAAGGTAAAGACATGAATGAATTTTCCTTGTAAATCATCTACTTAAGCTGCAACATGGTTAATTACTAGGAGGTGGACAAGGATAGAAATAGATAAAAGAGAGTTTAATTTAGTCATTTGTAGTAGAGGTCGTCATAGCTCAGACAGGAAGAGCGTCAGTGAAGATAGAGAAAGGAATGTATTCAAGGGACATTGTTGACATAAAATGGACAATATTTGATGATAGATGAGATATAGGGAAAGAGTTATGGGGGACTTTTGGTGTGGGTGCATCAAAAAGATATTTTTGAAATGGAGAACCCTAGGAAAAGAGAAGGTTTGGAGTTGAAATATAGGGAAAGAAAGTTAAAGAGTTTAGTCTTGCCATCTTAAACTTGAGATGTCTCTAAGACATCCAGGTGAAGGTGAACACACCAGCTTTCTGGAATACAGATATAAGTTTGGTGGTCATAGGCATTAGAGGGGTCATATTTAGCTCCAAAAAGTGTATGAGATAGCCATGGGAACAAACACAGAGAATGAACAAAAATGTAGTCTAAGAAGGAGATTCAAGGATACTTCAATATGTATGAATAAAGTAGAGAAGGAAGAGCCCCAAAAGAATGATCCAGAAAGGAAGAAAGGCAAGAAAGTGTGGTGTCATGAAGCCAAGAGAAAGGAGTATTTTAAGAATAAAATATTCAACTGTGAGATCAAGAAGTTGAGAATTGTGTTCATTGAATATCTGCCTCATTAAGACCCTTGATGAGCATCACAAACGTAATTTCCATGGAGTAAAGAGGGCAAGACTCAGATTAGAGTGGGTTCAACAGTTATTGGAAAGTGATAGTATCTAAAGCTTTTGTATAGGAAGGTTAACCACAGTTTTTCCTACAGAGTCCTGAGTTATGTCTATTGTTAAGGCAAAATTATAGTTTCCGCTTTTGAACTCAAAAATGTTTCCGTTGTATGGTCAACTTATGATGGGAGACAGGGGTTGAGGTATAAATGGTGTGATTATTAGAGCAGCAGGTAAGGATCTCTGATTATCCAGGAAATAATACATCAGAAAATTGCAAACCTTAAGACATATACCTTTCTGGATAGTTGAAATTTTCCCCGTAGATTTTTAATCATTACAAAGTTTTGTTATGTCATAGATTTAATGGGAATCTTCCTGAAACATATTAAATCTTCTCTTACCTTCTAAAATAAAGTAGAATGAATGTAATTTAATCTTTCTGGATCATTAGCTTATGACAATATGCTGATTTATACTATAATACCCTTGAAGGGATACCCTTGAAATTTGTAGGGATATTAGTCATTCACTAAATTTTATGTGTATGCATTCAGTTATGCTTGTGTGGGAATAATGGGATGGGGGTGTGTATGGGTGATTGATGTGGGAGAGAAGATATAGGAGAGAGGGTTCAGCAGAGTAGTGAAGGGGATGGGAAGAGTGTAGGAAACATGAAGTAAAAGATTAATTTCAAAGAAGGTTGGGGAGAGAAACGAGGAAGTATACTGTTGGATCTGAATACCGATATGTGTGTGTTAAAGGCGAATGTGTTGGGGTTGTGAATAATATTTGTTTGTTGACATTGGCTGTGGTCTGTGTATTTGTGTCTATATAAGGATTGGACATATTATCTGCATGTATGTTGGGATTTAAGATAGCATGTATGTTAAAATGAAGTCTTGTGTGTGTACTGGGATTGAGGTCTGTGTGTGTGTATGTGTGTTAGGTTGTGTGTATGCATTGAGATTGCTGTTTATAGGTGGGTGTTAAATGTGCTGTGTGGGCATATGTGTGTCTATGTTGAAGTGTGTGTGTTAGTGTAGGGGGGATGTGTGGGCATTTGTCTTCTTTTACTGTCTTTTCCTTTCTGTTAAGTTTTTAGCTTCTCATTTAACCAATATGATTGATTGAGATTCCTCTTCTACATCCCGAAAAATTTCTATATCTAATCTGCTCTAGGACATAAAATCAAATGCCTATGCACGTTAAATTATATGTAAAATAGGAAAACACCTTTTGAAGAATAACTTGAGTGGCACTCCAATTAGTGAGCAAAACATGTAAGTTAAACCAATTGTAACAAAGAATTGGTGGTCCAGGGATTTTTCTTTGTTCGTTTAAAATTCGCAGCTTGGTTATAGAAAGAATTTTTGCAAATATTTTCTACAGAAATTATATTTAAAAACTGGTCATCTTTGTAAATTCACATGCGCAGAGACGATACATCTTTGAAAAAATTTGCAGAAAATCTCCCAACACATTTAGATAATTTCAAAAATATCACGGCAAAGGAAGAACTGGTGAATACATAGTATTGACATCAGTGTCCCAGGGTTAGAACAGAATTTAAATTGTATTTTGTTTGCAACTTTTACCAAAATATTTGCCTTTGAGGAGATTTTTCTGGCCAGCATTTCCTGATTGGCTGCTAGCCAATCTCCCCTCTTCTCTCTTTTTAGCACAATTTACAGCTCCTCCTAGACCACTACAATTGAGGAGATTAGGGGAATTATTGGCTACAACTGCTGTAATGCATGATCTGCATAGAACAAGCCTCTGTCAGATTTATAATAAAACCAGATTGAAAATATACATGTGAGGCAATACAAAATTTAAGAGCACAAGTAAAATCAAAGAGAGATTTCAGGGTCAATATGAAAATTCCTGACCACTGACAATGTTCTTCTCTCCTAAACAGATAAAAGAATGAAAATTAATCACCTTGAGTGGAGGCTCAAAAGGCATGAAAGAGCCAACTGGAACAACTTAAGCTGAAGTTGCAAGTTCAGGCAGCAAAATTGTCTGATTCAGGGACCTTGGCCCAATCCATTTTATCTGTCAGTTCAAGAAAGATTTGCAGTTACAAAATCACATTAGGGAATAGAGAACAAAGCACCAGAGGAGAACAAACAAGAAATTTGGCTCTCACACCAAGGGCAGAGCTAACAGTAAGATGCTTTCATTTACTGGATTCAGAAATGGAATAAAAGTATTTTTCCAGTAAGCACCATTGAGGGATTTGTGAGAGCATATTAATACCAATCTTCAAGTGCTCTGCTGAGATGATTCAGCTTTAATTTAGGGTCCATTTTCAAATTTAAATTTTTTAACACACTCCAGAGGACCCTGATGCTATGGCCTCTTGAGATATTGAGAGAAAAACTTTTTATAAAGTCAAATCGGAGGAGAGAAACAGAGAATTGTTGGAGTATCACAAATGGCAAGATAAATTCTAAATTACTTAGCTGTTGGTCATCCTGTTCCTGAGTTTTAGGATGTTCCCTGACTGCAGGGTCACCTAGTGGAAAGGAGGCTGCAAACTGAGTGACCAGAGACTAGACTGTAATGTCTGAGATGCCCCCTCCCCTGCTGTACACTCATCTAAATTTAGTAGGAGATGCGCAGACTAGTGTCTGGGCTTGAGAACTCCCAACAACCATATCATCAATTATGAGAGCTGACACCGCTGAGAGACAGAGAAATAAGAAGCCGTGTAAAGGGCATGACACGTATATAGGAAATTTTAAAAATCCTGAATAAACTATGTAGATGTGCCAGACAAGGGAGAATGAATGAAGTATAGATTAAGAATTTAAAATCATCATTACAAAGAAACAAGGGAGGATATAAATAATATGAGGCAAGTATAAGTGTAAATGGCCAAATAGAAATATTTTCTATGAAAATAATAGTAGTCGGAATAAAGAATACAACAAATAAGCTAAATAGCAGAATGGAAACAGCCAAAGAATGAATTAGTGAGCTAAACTGTCAGGTCAAGGAAAAGTAATAGAAGAAACAAAAGAAAAATTGGCAACGTGAAGGAAAAACAGTGTCAACATCGATTTAATAAAGAGAAAAATAAATGAAGAAAATATTTGAAGAAGTGGTGACCAACTACTTTGAATAAAGGAGAACTGAAAAGTCTGGTCATGAGACACATAGTGTAAATAAAAAGTAAAACCCTAGAGAAAGTTTGAGACTTGTAATGGCATCGATTCAAGAAAAGTTTCTAAAGTAGTTCATAAAAAAAGAATAGACTCTGTATTAGTCAAGGTTCTCCAGAGAAACAGAATGAATAGTACATGTATGTGTAGTCATGTGCTGCATAATGACGTTTCCATCAACAACGAGCTGCGTATATGACAGTGGTGTCATAAAATTAGTACTTTATAGCCTAGATGTGTAGTAGGCTACACCATCCAGGTTTGTGTAAGTACATTTTGTGATGTTCTTACAATGAAAAAATTGCCTAACAATGCATTTTCTCAGAATATATCCCCATGATTAAGTGACACATGACTGTATAAAAAGAAATTTATTTTAAGGAATTGGTTCAGAGGAGTAAGGATGCTGGCAACCCCAAAATTTGTAGGACAGACTGGCAGACTGGATACAAAAACCAGCTGGTGTTGCATTTTAAATCCAATGGCAGTCTGCTATAGAATTCCCTCTTGCTTGGAGGAGGTTAGTCTTTTGTTCTATTCAAGCCTTCAACTGATTGAATGAAGCCCACCCACATTGTGGAGGACAATCTGCTTTATTCTAAGTCCACCAGTTTAAATGTCAATCATCCAAAAACACCGTCACAGAAACATCCAGAACAATGTTTGACCACATATCCGGGCACTGTAGCCCAGCCACGTTGATGTATAAAATTAACCATCACAACCCCCAATACACACACACACACACACACACACACACACACACACAGAAGAATTAACTTTTAAATCAAACATTTCAATGGCAAATCAAGATGTAAGAGAAACAACAAAAAAATAGTTTGAAAGTGTTAAAGGAAAAGAACTTTGAATATAGAATTTATAGTCAAATAAGTTTTTTAATGAAAGAGCAAAATAAGAATACTATCAATCATAAAATCCTCAAATCTATAACAGGAAACTTTTTGTAGGAAACTTAGAAAAACTAACCTGGCTAAGAGAGAAGTAAATTCATGAAGCTGGTATGAGCTAACTGGGAAGTAGAGGTGACACAATAATTTTTTAAATTATAAGGTTGCCTTAAAAATCAGGGAAAAACACAACGTACACCTGTAACAGCCCAACAAAAACATCCAGATTGGTGCTGCCCAGTAGAAATATAATGTATGCCACAAATGTGAGCTACATAGGAATCAGTTTTCTAGTAGCTGTATTTAAAATAGTAAAAAGAAACAGATGAAGTTAATTTTAATAATATATCCAAAATATACATATCCAGTATTATATATATCCAAATATTATCTATCTAAAATATTATCATTTTAAGATGTAATCAATGTAAACAATTATTAATGAGATATTTCACATTTCTGTTTTTTACTGTCTTTGAAATCTGGTATTTATTTTACTTAAATCTCAATTTGGACTAACCACATTTAAGTACTCAATAGGCGCGTGCATTTAGTGGCTACCACATTCGTAGAGTGCGGTTCTAGATAATACCAACATGGCGGGTGATCAGCCTGATGGTACCTAATATCCCACAGCAAAGTAGCAGCGGATGCTGAGTGAGAGGCATCAAATGACCGAGGGTCGGGCTTTGATGAATGTCCAACAGGTCTGGTAGAAAGAAATTCCAACTACAGAAATTTGCTCAATTTATACCAGAATATATAGAGAGTGATTTTTTGTGGCTATGGTCACAATGCACTGAAGCTTACTTACTTTTGAGCTGCAATTTTTTCTGGGTAAAAATGTATTTAATAAAAACATTACATTAAAATCGGCATAAAATTATGAAACAATTTAAGAAGATATTTTTGTTATTTACAACTGTGATTTTCTTGATCCATTAATCCTTATCCCTTAATTCATTTTGCACATGACATGTAGAATGCATAATTAATAGAACAGATATGCGTCTAGTCGAAAAATAATAGCTTTAATTTTAATCTGTCATCACCCTAAAAGAAAAATTGCCTTCATGAATCCTGATGAGTCATCATCCTCTGAAAATAAGCATCATATATTTTTCAGAATGATTCCCATTCTCACCTAAAGCTCAAAAATCCTCACCCACATCTGCAAAAATTCAAAGAATAAAGTGCTTTGGAACTACAAATAGTCCCTTTACGCAGGCTACTGACGCTGTTTTTGCCTTTCTCATGTCACTCATGCTTCACAGGCAGCTTTTAGCACCTGCCATTAAATGCCAGGAGTTAAAAGCTAGAAAAACAACACTGACTAAGTAACTATGTTAGTGAACGGCTGTATGATGCACCTATAATTAGTACTAAGGAATACAGGGTGGCACGTTGATCTTCTACTTTTCTCAGAAACAAAGAAATTTTAAAGGTGTGACACAAAAAGGAAGAAACGTAGCTTAGAAAATGTACCTTTTTTCTTCTTGACCTTGTCCCCGCCTGTTTGCCCAGACTCTCCCTTGGACATGCCTATCAGGTTCTTTACTCCCAAGAAGTAAACATCTGTGGACATCCTCTCCGTGTTCCCACATCCCACAGCTGCTGCCCCTGCCCGTTTACCTCCTCTTCAGAATGCAGCCTGGCCATCTCGTCTGTCCACAGAGCAAGTGAAACTGCGTTCCCTGAACTCCTATGTTTTTCCACTTACCACAGTAATTTAAGTACTGTTTACTCGTCTATCTCCCCCGACTTGGTCCTGCTTCTAGCCCCAGCACCTTCAAATACTCTGCACTTTAAAAATATCCAAGTAAGAAGCAATACTTCTTAAAAAACCAAAGCATCCCAATACTGTTTTTTGCCAAAAAAGTATATGATTTTTGACTCCAAGTTGTATTTTGACTATAAAAGGTAATCGCCACTAAGTTCTTCAATTGACAAGACTTTGTCACACAAGTGCTGTGTCAATAAAAAAGTGACTCTGATGATGATGAGCGTAGACTTGATATATTAACATTGGTTCTATTTGCAACCTTCGTTTTTGGTGGTGTTACTTATGGAAGAACTCACGTTTAGTTACCTTTAGATTTCACATCTCGCATTAAAAGTTGTGTGTGGAAAGGTATCATTGATAATTGGGATTTGAATTGCTGCACGTCTACAGATTTAGTCACTTTGGCTTTGGTGTTGCTCCTATTGTTGTTGTTCAAGTTACTGACACAATTATCTGGGTTACAACACCAATTTATCCATGTGGAAGTCAGTGTGCTGGTTCTCAGCTTTCACTTGATGTTGTCTGAATCCTGGAGGAACAATAAGCCTGGTCCTCACTACACCCTTCCCTCAGGGGTCTGTGCTGACGACCAGGACCTATAATCTCTTTCAAAAGAAAGAAAAATATTCGGAATGGGCACGAATGGGTGTGGACTGATTATGGCCTATCACTTAGTCTCAGCACTGGGATTGAAGTGTACTTTTCTCCCTTCAAATACCTTTATCAGTCTTCATGATCTGCTGGTAGCCTCTTTGTGAGAAGAGGTATCATTATGCTGAGGGATGACTAAGCAAATGGAGAAAAGAAGGGAAAAAAATACGTGGAAGGGAGACAGATAAATCAGTTTCAGGAATCCCAGAGCTGGTCACGTGAGAAACCGGCAGTCAGCTCAGATTTTTAGTCTCCCTCTAGCGGCTGATGCCATGACATCTTGTTTGTCCTCCATCTTTCCTCCTGAGTAGGGCATGGTGCCTTTACTTTCTTTCATTACAAGGCGGCAAGTCCATCTGGCTGATAGTGCCTGTTCCCACCAGTCAGGGGCCATTCAACGTAACTGGGCCATCGCACCAGGGCAAGTCTGTTCAGCTTTCTTCAGTCTGCATTTACCAGCTGTTTATGTGTTATGCTGTTTTTCCCCACGTCTCGAAAAAATATATAATAACATTACAAATAGGATGCTTACGGCGTGTGAATTATCTTAAATCTCTTCACATGGATTATCTTAGTAAATGGCTGATGCAGTCTTGCATGTCTCAAGACGATGCTAACACATTATTTCCATAACATTCCCACTAATATCATGCCTTTCAATATGACATACTTAGCGATGATGCTCTCAATTGCATCAGGAAACTGGAGTCCTCAACTTGAGATAAATTAAGATCGGAAATATGGAAACCTGAAAAAATTATAAACTTTACCTGTTACCAGTATTTTTCAGAAAGAATGGGATCTTTTAGTAATTCAATTGTACAATTAAATTGCCACAATCAATCAAATAAAATTGATTTTCAACTAAGACGTAAATACCGTTTTTCTGAAATGAAAATTCAAAATAAATTAAGTGGGTGTGAAATATACTTTCTCAAGCCCAGTATGGCTTCTATAGATATTCTTGTTAAAGATGCAACAAAAATATGAATGTCCTATTTTGATATGGTCTAAGTGTACATTAAGTGAAGTATTACGACATAAGTGGAACCAAAATAAATAGGAGTAAAAACAGAATTCACAAAGATATTCTGAATACTGGTGATTTTTTTTCTATACTCTTCTGTAACTTGAATTTTCATTTAAAACCATATTTAAGATATTTCACACCCTTGTGTTTTTTCATTAATAATTCTTATCTGTCACATATTAACCAAGCTACCTGTTTTAAAAATCTCTCTAAACCAATAGAAAGGAGATTCTATATTTCTGTCATATAAACATATCTGTAAAATGGATTTGTTTCAAACCCTACCCCAATGTAATGATAAAGGCAACACAATATGCAAAGAGAATTTTTTAAATGAACACTTACGGAGTGTTTAAGTGTATGTTAGTGTTGTTCTCAGAGCAGCCATGTAACATCTCTGAGTTAGTTACTATTATTATCTCTCACTTTATAAATCATAAAATGAGGCACAGAGAGGCTAAATGTTGTGTCCAAGCTCACACAGCAAGCAAGTGGCCAAGATGTCTTTTGTATACAGCCAGTCTAACTCCAGAGTCTGTGTTCTCAAGGGACTGTGTGTGTGAGAGGAGAGTAAGCGAGAGAGACAGAAAGAGAGGGAGAGAGAGAGAAGGAAGGAAGGAAGAGAAAGAAAGAAAGGAAGAAAGATTTTCTAAGACACTGCCAGTATTTTGTTTCTTAACCTGTATAGTAGTGACATGAGCATTTGTTTTATTTCCATTATTTTAAAAAGGTACGCATATATTTAATATACTCTTCTCTTTGTAATGTATTTTTCACAACATAAACTAACATTTTAAAATACACATAAAACTGCTTGTAAAATTGCTATTTCAAATGTCCAACTGAAAAAACAAAATGCCCATTCTCTGGGGCACAGAATTTCAATTTCTAGGAATATATTTTCAGGATATTATAGGAAAAGTTAGATTTTTTAAAATATAGAAAACTATAATGACACCAAAAATTTCAGATCAGAACCTAGCATCTGATGTACAAATGGCGGACAACAGTTCCTGGGAGTCCAGTCTGGAGCACAGGCAGAAGGTAGCCATGAAGACAGGTGTGCGACTTGAGGCTGCTCACCACAGTCCTGATGACAAAACGTAAGAGCCATGGGGGCTGCCCAGTGGCCTAGTGTTAAAGTTCCTCGTAGTCTGCTTCGATGGCCCGGGGTTCACAGATTCAGATCCTGGGTGTGGACCTGCTCCACTCACCTGCCAGGTTGTGGAGGTGTCCCACATACAAAGTAGAGAAAGACTGGTGCAGATGTTAGCTCAGGGCTAATCTTCCTCAAGCAAAATACCAGGAGGATTGGCAATGGATGTTAGCTTGGGGCGAATCTTCCTCACAAAAAAAAATAAATAAAGTAAGAGCCATGTGTTCCTTTATTCAGGAACAGGAGCTTCTGCCCGTTGTAACCGTAAGAAGAACATGGTGAACACAGCCCAGCGTGGATTTGCTTGTTTTCCTAACCCTGATGGTGATCTGTCTAATCCTGGCCATTTTCCCATTTTCATATTTTTTAGTTAATCATAAAATCTTCCTCTCTCTCTCTCTCTCTCTCCATCTCTGCTCCCGCTATATCTTATAAAGAAAGCTTAATACTTTTGGTAGAGTATTCCTAACTTAGAGACCTAGAATAGAGTTATAATATTAAAATACAATGCACTCAAAAATTTTTAATGATATTTTGAGACAAATAGAAAAATGACAGCAATTATATGCACAAATTCTTACAAAATTCTCAGAAGCTACAAGGAAGTCAGGTCCCTCCTCCCTGTGTATTTGTCAGCACTTCATCATTCCCTGAGTGGCAACTGTAAGGCACTGTCCATGCAGGAGGCAGAGCAGTTAGTGTGCAGGATGGAAGATTCCCATTCTGATGTCACAGCAGATTCCCAAATTACATATACTGAATGATCAAATGGATTCAGAGGAGATGTCAAAATAAATGAACAAACAGAAAGACATATTGGCTATCCAGAGAACTTGTCCATTACGCATGCTTGGAAATGTCAGACTGTTTTCAAATCATAGAAAGATCACAGATTGATATCATAAAATGGCAAAAATATTTTAAGATGCTCTGACATACCTTAAACACAGTCCTGCAGTTGGAAGGCATTTTTTGGTGTCAAAAGGGACACCTGGTAGAATTGAATGGACTATTTCATAAAGTCTGTAAATAATAAATAACAATGAGGTACACCATGACTAACGAAATCAATCTAATTGTAGATTGGAATTTAGGGAATATATTATTATATATTATTTCCCCAATTTAATTTCTCAATGGCTGTTTTTCAGAACTCTCCTAAACATGATTAGAAGTAAGCAAGGTCAAGTAAACTGCAAATGATCAATTCACACTCGAGTTCAGAAAACAGACCAAATCGAGTTCTATGTGAGTGAACAGACCGCCTCTGAGAGGGGAAGCACAGCTCAGCAGCACACTCTCAGGCAAGATGGGATGCACTGGATTATGGCACATGTCTCTCCCGCTCTGCAGGGCTGTGCTCCAGGCCCCACTAGGGGCAGGCTCAGAAAGGAGTCTGAGAGCAGTCACATGTTGACATTCCATTATGACTTCAGCTTCTCTTTAGCAGCCGAACTCCTGCTAGACAGACATCGCGTGAAATTGAACTAAACTTCAAAAGCTCCAGGTAGCACAACTAGAAGGTCCTACAACTAGAATATGCAACTATGTGCTGGGGGGCTTTGGGGAGAAGAAGAAACAAAAAAAAGCTCCAGGTAATTATAGAATTAAAAAAATCATTTAATATGAAAACTATGAACCATGATTCTTCCTCTAATACACCTATTTCATAAATAATGTCTTAGATTGAGGGTAAATTAAAGCATACCCAACAATTATCTTTCCTTTTCAAATAACTTACCTGTTTCGAAAGCACGTTTATATTTAAAAACAAAGAATTTTTTCCGATATCACTGTATATGGCATCAGTATAGGAAACAGAGAGTATTTATTCTTGGAAGTGGGGCAATTAATATATGATCATGATGAATATAACCCATGTGGAGGAGAAAAATGATTAATGTTTATTAATTAATGAAACCGCAACATAGCACAGTTTAAGGAACCTTTAACAGAATCACACAGGAATTTCCAAGGTGACCACAACTGTCAATCAAGTTCAAACTCCAATTTGACTCTTTTTGCCAAAAAGTGGGGCTATAAAACCCACTTCATGATGCAGATCATAGCATTTTATAGATGCAGCTGAACTGAGGGCACAGACACATAGCTCAAACTATTCAAAACAGAGAAAATAGACTGTCATTGAGCCACACAAAAGGAGAGAAAACTCATTTAAGGGTAATAAGTAGTTAGCAATAGGAATTTTTCAGTGACTACCAAAGAAAAGGGAAAGAAAAAAACACTTTTAAACCAGACAATATATGGTTATTAATTTACAATGAGTGTTTAAAAATTACTGACTTAAAAACTAATATAAGACCAATTTCTCAACTATTACTATGAAAAGCTCCAATAAATCTGAGGGTATGAAGCAAAAAGAATGTCAGGAAAAAAATAGCATATAGACTGAATGAGAATATGGAAAATTTTCATCACCATATGTGGCTAGAGATTTTTCATCAATTCCTGATGGGTAGAAATTGGAAGTTATCTCAACAACAATATATAAAGCATACATAGCATGTAGTATTACATGTAATATATAACATGTATTTATTTCTATTTTTACTAAGTAAATTGCACAGGATATTATGTAACCAGAATGTTGTAAAGCATGACTCTGTAGATATGATCAGAAAGCAGCTTTATTTTGCCCCTTTAAATTTGCACAACGGGGCTCATTTTTCCTTTGGCCCTGTATGAAAACTTACTCAAGCCATCCAATTCTCCCGTCAGTCTTATAAAATAGAAAATCTTACAGTCACTTAAAATAACAAACACAATCTCAATTCAGTGATTAAATATGTTTCGTCCTGGGGCTGTCCCCGTGGTCGAGTGGCTAAGTTCGCGCGCTCCGCTGCAGGCGGCCCAGTGTTTCATCGGTTCGAATCCTGGGCGCCGACATGGCACTACTCGTCAAACCACGCTGAGGCAGCGTCCCACATGCCACAACTAGAAGGACCCACAACGAAGAATATACAACTATGTACTGGGGGTCTGTGGGGAGAAAAAGGAAAATAAATAAATAAATAAATAAATATGTTCCGTCCCAAGCAGTTCCATCTTGGATTATCAGAAGACCTGCCCCAATCACCAGAGCTCTCTGACCTGCAGTGTCCTTCATGCAGTAGGTTGCATTCCTATTCTAACTGGTCAGTTCATACTTCATCAGCCTCTAGAAATTCAATGACACTTCGCTTTCTCTTAGTTAAGTAAGCCTCACCTTTCCCTGTGACTTTATTTAACAGAACCCAATACAACTTCACATAAGTACTCTTTTGTATTTGGCCTATATTGAGTCCATGTAAAATAGACATCCTTTGCCCAAACAAATCCTAGACTGCAGGTGAACAGTAGTGTAGCCACCAGGAGACACATATTAAGCTGTCGCTGTTCCCACTAAACACCTCTCGCTAGGTTTGAAGTGAGGAACGCACTCCAACCTCCCATCCTCTGATCCCCTTTAGAGATTTCTTAAGTCTGATAAAGTGTGTCTTTAAATGGAGATAGATGATAATGATAGATAGATAGATTGATAGATAGGTAGATAAACATAAAATATAGATAGCTTTCCCCTTTTAGAACAGGGGCAAGATGAAGATGACTCATTATGGCATTTCTGGATGTCTCCTCCAGCCCCATTTCCAAAGCCATTTACCAATCAATCAGTGAAGCAGATGAATGCCACCAGGCAGATGACGTAAACAATCAGAACAGGTTGGACTTATTACCCTTGGGCATCCCTCCAAAAACAAAGACTAGACTCAATTATTCAAACTGAACAGAGACCCTGCCAGCTGACCAGAATGCCGCGTGGGAGGCTGTCACCCTACCCCTCCACAACTGATCTGGGTCTTCCTGGGGGGCACCAACAATTGTAAACAACACTTTTTATTTCCCAGGATATTATGTGCACCCCTAAGACTAAATCTTGTGTGAAAGCCTGTCATTATCTTCCTTTCTTCCCCCCAACACAGTGGCTTGCACTGTAGGGGCGGTCATAGAAATACCACCAAAAGATCATGTAGGCCTCAGATGACCGTGGAACTCTCTCAAAAATAAGGCTAACGTTGTTTACTGAGGGAAGATTCCCAAAGGTATAACTTACTCATATATTACTATGATTTGTGTTTACCCTGTGGGCACTTATCGCTACAATGGGAGTCCTCTAGGTAGAAAGGGTGTTACTACATTTGTCCCTGACTTTATCTGACATGACGAATTATACCACCTTGCCCTTGGGCTGTAATCAAGACCACCCTCAGTTCACTGGTCGGGATAGTTATGGATGATGCAATTGCCCTATACCTCCTAGCTGGCCAATGTGGAGTCTGCGCAACACTCTAATACTTCCTAGGGTGCCTGGATTAATATCTCGTGTCAATTACAAAAACTTAAGAAGAAAGATACCTGTACTTCTAAGGAAGACCCCAGTGAGATTTACTTAGTTGGGTCTGGAACTATAGGGGTACACAGGGGTAGTTGAGATCAATTCTGCAAGTTGGCCTCATCCTGACAGTTGAGGTCCTGTTGTTAGTAGCCTTAAATAAAGGCAGTTTGAGATGAATTGAAAAGATGTGGTTTCAACTTCTATTGGTCATATTTGTTAGAGTGGTTGACATAGTAGCGTACTTATGCGAAAACTCCTCGGAAGTTAATATAAAAACAATTCTCCACGGATTTCTCACATTTCTGCATCTTGGATGCAGAGATACTAATTGGTCTTTGTTCTGGAAAAAAGCAGTCATGCATACTGTCCAATATAACAAACACGATCTCTTGATCTGCGGCAAAGGTCAGGCATGCTTACTACCCAATACAAATGACTTAGGTCCCTAAGCTCAGATTTCTCTCATATAGAACATGTGCAAGCATCCATCTGGGCACATCTGCAATATCCGCATAGGACTTGGGGATAAGGGAAACTAGTGCAAATATGCAGATGCTCACACTTCTTGCTGTGCTGTAAGTAATAAATCCCTTTGTCTCTGACCCAGGAGACTCATGTCTTTTTGTAGGATCCATGAAACTATGGAAGACTACCTTGTTAGCTTACAAGTGGTGTAAAATCTTCACAGTACTTGACAGCCTTCCAGTCAACTGCTGCTTTTAGTATTACAATGTAATATTTTGAGCATACTGATCTGTACAATGCACATTAATTTTACTAAATTTTAGCTCCTTAAAAAAAAATAAAGTCAGTCTTTCCAGTCTCTAGAAAACCAAAAAGCATATAAAAATATTTGTCATTTTCCAAGTTTCTATCATTTTTAAGTCAAAAATTCAAGATGATTCAGAAAAATTGAATCTCTAAATATTAATATTTAAAACAGCTAGAGATACCCTTGAGTTAGGCTGCTTTGAGGGCTCATCAGAGAAGAGACAGCAGGCTAGCCAAAGTCTTGAAGGGTGTCTGTGACTTTGCTAACATGAACAATGGGGTGAGGTAAGTCTAGCTGAGAGGATATTGTGAGCAAAGTTATGGAAAAACAGAAATCTGTACAGGAAAAAAATGAGACATCTACTACCAGAAAAGATAAGAACCTTATTTGGAGTGAACAAGAGGAAACAAAATCGTGAGAGTCAATTGTTTTGTATGGCGTAAACTTGAACACTCGGTGAAAATTATGATCTTAAAATTTTTGAACAATTTTCTTATTTGTGTTTTTTGAATTCTGTTACTTCTCCAAGACTAAAAAGATTACATCAGATTCAAACTCACAAACTGCATTGCTTTTCCCCCAGGTGTTCGTCAGGGTAAAGCCAGGGACACTTAGCTCGCAATGAATCTGAAACCACTCTATTAATATGGAACACTTGAGTTCACAATTTGCATTGTGTCAAAGATTTTCATTTCACAGCGACAGCGCTGTTTCTTTCAAGTAATTCGTAACACTAACTGGGGAGAACAAACAAAGGCTTTTGAATTTTCTTGATGTTTTACATAAAAGCTACATATTATTTCCATTCTGGTTCGGCAATCCCAACAATTTTTTAAAAGAATCTAGAGGCTTCATTTTCATGTTGATTCGTGGAAGCTGTAGCTCTAAATTGAACAGGTGGTGTTTCCTCGGCTCCAGAACAGGGCAGATGGATCGTTCCTCACTGTTGCTGGTCATTAATGGTGAGCAGCTGCCTCACCAGAAAAGGGAGACAGCACTTGAGTCATCAACCTCATTGTAATGCATTTCTGCAAACAGTGACTCAACCACTTCATTTTAATGGGCTGGTTCAAATCTTTTTCCCCTTCCATTACACACCACAACTTGAGTAATAAAAATGATTGATTAGTGTACACACAAAAGTTTTACTTTTCTCCTTTAATATATAATTCTGCTTTATAAGTAGGAAACTGTCCCCATCCCATGGTCGATTTTGAAGCATACCTGCAATGCTGGCTCCCCTAAAATATTGTTCTTTCTTAGCGTACTACAGGTCCTGAAACATCCACATTGTACATTTATTCTATTAGCATAAGACATTTGTCCTCAAGAGTCTCTTTTTCAAATGCAAATTCTCCTTAGCACTGGTTAATGGTTCATTTTGACACATTTATTCTATTAGGAACAGGGCAGGTGAGTTTCGACATTGATAGTAAGACATCGAGTTTCACAGTGTAAGAGTGGTTTACCCTATCTGGCTCTGCACCATAATTTCTTGGAAGCTTGTTAAAAATAAGTTTTCAGGGGCCGGCCTGGTGGCACACCCGTTAAGTGCGCACGTTCTGCTTCAGAGCCCCAGGGTTCGCCGGTTCGCATCCTGGGTGTGGACATGGCACTGCTTGGCAAGCCATGCTGTGGTAAGCATCCCACATATAAAGTAGAAGAAGCTGGGCACGGATGTTAGCTCAGGACTAATCTTCCTCAAAAAAGACAAAAAAGAAAAGGAAAAGAAAAGTTTTCAGGCTTCACTTCCAGAGATGCTCATTTAGTAGTAGATTAAAAGGGTGCGGCTTCAGAACCTACTTTTATTTAAGAACATTGGATGACGCTGATGAAGCTGGTTAGTAGACCAATGTTTGTGAAAAATTGATAGAACATCACCTACTAAAGGTAGCTTGGGTATCACCTGGGACACTGTGAATCCAGGGGTGTGTGTGTGTGTGTGTGTGCACACACTATGGTAGTGGAGGTGGTGGGAAGATGGGGAAGCCTGGTAAATTGTGTACTCCGCATTAGCAGGAACCACGTGAGAAACTGTACCTCCAGTGCCTAAGGAAATGCCTGCTGCCTAGTGAGTGCGCAATGATTTCTGAATAGGTGAATACATAATGATGAGCGTGTACAGGAGAAAACCAGAGGGGAGGGCAGGAGAAAGAAGAATTCAATGAAAGAATGAGAAAAAACTGAAAAACGGGATGGAAGAGTAGTGGTATAAAAGTTCTGTAGCTTCAGAATCTGCGTAAGGGCAGTTTCCCCAATCTATTTAAATTATCTCATTATTTTACTTCTCAAACTGGAAAGTTGCCACATCCGGCCCAAGAAGACAATATGTGAATTAGCTGTCAGAAGAGGCAAGCTGTTAAAAGGAAAATGAAATGGACATGGAGTTTAACAGCAGTTCTGCGACCTTGGGCAAGACTTTAAGAATATTTGTGATTCTGTTTTTCAACTGGCCAATTCATCAGTGCAGCACAAAAATAATGTGACATTTCCTAATATGCATTATGTGTGATAAAAAGGAGTAAAAGCATATTAAAGATGAAAGTAATATCATTTTGCTTCTCACAACTAGGCATTATTTCTTTGTGGGTATTTTTCTCACTCTGCCAATTCTAGTCAATGGTAATTGGATTAGATTAATCTCTTAACTATTTCCTTTCCATGGTTGAAGAAAGATTGTGTTTGGTTTTCATCTGATAAGAATCCTGAGTCTAGGGCCTTTAAGCAGCTAACTTCTCTTCTGGCTGCTAACGGGTAGATTTGTGAACACATGTATAGTTATCTACATATATATTGAGAGTTATCTATATTTATAGTGAGAGAGAAAGTTATTTCAGAAAAAAGAAAACAAGTAAGGAGACCATAGAATTTTATAACGCTAATCTTGAAAAGTAACGTAGCTTTCCTCAAAAACTAAATGCGTCATTTGCGTTGGCAATTTCATGCTTTGGAAGTGACTCACTGTAAACTGACAGGGCTCAGGATGTAGTCATGGAGATTAGCTGGCGATTATAAGTTATCTTTGTCCAGAGTTGAGGAAGACAACCATAAGGCTAGCGTATTTGATGGGTGTTCTCCATGATCGTTGATGTTGGTATACTTGGACTGTTAGTTTTCAATATTTTTCAATATGCTAAAAATTGTCATTTAGTCAGTATCCTGCTAGTAGTCTCAATAGTCCTGCCAAGTAGTTGTCATTGTCCCCATTTTAAATAGGCCCCAGACACACAAAGGCTCAGAAAACTTACCCAAGTTCATATAAATAATAATAAAATTTGATTCACTATGGTTTATTGAAACTAGGAATGCAATGGGAAGATAAGATTAGCAAGGAGGAGAGCAGAAATCAGTAAGTTATAAGAAGGAATTACTGAGCAAGTTTGAGATAAAGGAAGACATCTGAAGTGAGTTGGTTTTTATTCAATGGAAAACAACTGCAGAAATAAGAGCTAAGAAAATTTGCCTCAAGGTTCCTTCCAGAGCTCTGAAGTAAAGTTATTTCTTTGCTGACACAGATAGATGAGCAGGCTGTTTCCAAGACAAATGGTTTTGCCTTTGTAGTCCAGTCAGCAGTGCCTGTCCATCTTTCAGAACAACATGCAGCTCACTGGTGATGAGAAGCTGAAGTGTCTCCTCTGAGCTCACTCAGGTGAGAGGCCTGGAGGGTGTTTCCAAGCCCAGGTCACACCCAGTCCTCTGGCTTCCATAAAATGCTGAACTTGTGTGGAACAGTTGACACAGTGCTCAGAACTCAACACTGTCCTGCTCTTTTTCACAGGAGAAATGTATGGTGTGATAAACTTGGCAAAAAAGGACTGCTTTTTTCGAATTCTGAAATCCTTGAGATTCTTACAGAATTTAGAAACTCCTATGGAGATTCAAATGTGCTCGGAACTTGTGGCCTGCTTTGGACTATGTATGGCCAGATGGAGGGATGGACAGATGGACAGACAGATGGATGGATGGATGGAGCATGGACTGAGAAGGGAGATTTTTATCTTTACTTGAGGATAATACCTTAAGGAATCCTCTGTCATGGGGGCAGAGTCAACAGCCTCACCTTGAGCATTTGTGGGAAAACCACAGAGAATGGAGAACTCTTGGAGCAACAGCTCACGTAAGGGGTCTTTTAGGTCCCATAATCCATGCGCTGAATGACCTTCTTATTTTTCACCTAGTTTCTTCCTAGACCTTTCCCTTGAACCTTGTAGGCAAAAACTCTGATTGAATTCTCTGTCTAACCTCTTGTATGTGTCTTTAAATGTTGACACTTTCCTCCCTGATGCTGCCTTCTACTCTAATTAGATGACCTCAAGCTGAACGGGAGCTTGTGAGACTGCTCCTCTCGAGTCTCCAGTGTGGTAACATCATAGAGCTGGAGCATGGAAGATGACTTGCAGAACGATTGTGATAATGAAAGACAACTGTTATTGAGCACATAATATAGGATAGGAACTGTTCTAAGGACTCTACATATATTAACTTATTTAATTTTTACAGCTGTTAGAGATAGATTCTACTATGTTGCCCACTTCACATGCAAATCTGAGACACAAAGTAAGTTAAACAATTTTCTCAAGGTCACACATCAGATGCATGGCAGAGCCAAGATCCTAACAGTACAAAGCAGTGTATATACTCCAATGAGTAAATTCCTAGAATTCAGAGCTGTGAAAGAAAATTCGCATGTGAGTATAATCAGAAAAGCTTCACTGAGAAGTTCCCATTTCTGCAAGATTTTAAACGTGTGGAAAGGAATAGGGATGTCAGACGAAAGAAAGAGCCTAAATAAAGAGAGAAAAGTCTATTAGGACTAGTGTATGAGAGTCACTAAGGATCGAGGTGTAGAAGTTCATTTGAATATTGGTTAGAGATAGAGGGATAAAACAACAAAGGCTACTGAGCATTAGCTAGAAATTTTAGACAGGAATGGGTAAGCTATATAAATTCATGCAGGGGCTTTAGTGGAGTGATACAACGAAAACTCTGGTTAATGAAGAATAATCTGACAGCTGTGGAAAGAAAAACTTAGAAGATAAAAGAAACACAATTCATGAGTAAATGATAGGACTTGAAAGAGTGTAGCCACAAGAGAAATACAAAGGATTAAATTCATGAGGCATTACTCTAAAGGAAGAAATGCAATGCAGAAATGTTAAAAAGTGAATAAAGAGCAAATTTAAGATGGCTCCATTATTTTAAATTTGGTAAACAGGAAAACTTAAGTACTGTTTGAAAGAGAAAAGTTTGAAAGTTATGATTAAAGTATAGGTAAGAAAATTATTAATTTGCCAAGAAGGAGCAGGTTTGAATGAGAGGAAACAATGAGTTATAAGGAAACATTATTTCTCAGTATTGTCTATTTCAAGAATAATAACAGAAAAATATTATATACATATGTAAATGTATTCTATTGTATGCCACTTTAAACTCTGGAAAAAATTCCCATGTTTTGAAGAATAAGAGCACTGAAGTAAGTCATGTATAGTTCCTCAAATTAAAAATGACTGAGATGGCAGCATTGTACATACAAAAGAAGCTCGTGGACTCAGAGAGACTAGGATTCAAGTCTCACCTCTGACAAAGTCATAATTCCTTGAGTTTCAGTTTCAACCCTGAGAAAAATTAGGGGCCAGTAGTTCTACTTTGTTAGAGTTTTTAGGAAATTAGATGCAACAGGACATCATAAAAACAGCATTTTTCTTTTTTTTCTCTATATGTGTGAAAGAATTCAGCTAATCCCAATATTAAGTGAGAATCACACCAGTGAAAATCTGGACCAGTAGGAAACCATGTCCTTCTATACAAGGACATGTTTGGTTATTTTCTTTTTCTATCACACACACATAAGATCCATACAGAGTATAATGATAGCACATGGATAGCAGACACTTAAAAAATATTTATTGGTTGAATTGCTATTATATAATAGGTGAGTTTTATGGATTATATTGTTAAAATAATTCAGAAGAGGGAAGTCCGCTGTAGAGTGTGAGATGAATAGTGAAGCATGTAGTTTAAATTGACAGAGAGGGTTGGAGATAGAATTTTAGTTTGGGGAATTAACATGAGCAAAGCAATAAAAAGTACAGCTTTAATTGGGATTCTAGAGCAAATGAAGAGATCAAGGCAGTGGAGAATGCTCCAATTAGAGTGGAAAAGATGAAAATATTACCCAATCAATCTCTAAAGGCCTTCCTTCTTTTTAAAACGTATAATTTAAAAATTGGCATGCATTTAATTCTTATAAATTGAATTTAGTTCAAATTACACTTGAGTCTGATAGCATTTTCTCAGGAAAATTTAATCCTGTTAAAATGATCACTGTTTCACAACGCATATCTTATGAGAATATTTTTTTCTGCATTTATTCAACCTCTGCAAAAAAAAAATACTATCAAGATTTTATTATTAAAATTTAACAAGGAATTAAAAACCTGACCACATGAGAATGTAATAATCAATATATATTTTCTTTCAAGTAGTTTTATTAATTTTTCTTTTCAGCTAATTAAAAAATTAACTGTTCAAAATGCTATCAAACTGTTGAAATATTTTTGGAAGCTTTATCAGACCTGTTAAGACCCCCTGTGATCCCAGAGTCTGTATCATATCAAAAGGATAGATGCCCAGAACTTTAATTAGATCCTTTGAGAAAAACTTACATTTCTAGCAATGATAAGTAGTTGTACATACAGTTTTGAAGTTGTACATGTGCAACTTTTCTAAGGAGAAAAAATCTAACTTACATAAGTCTACAGCATAAGTTTAGAAAAGTTTGCTGTACTCCAACTTAATTAGAGCTAACGATTACTGGTTCCACAAACCTGTAGTTTGTAGTGTATTCTGCATACTGATGTCATTACATTGTGTAGCTGCAAAGAAACCAGGAGACGGGTATGAATGCCCATCACACACATTTTGGTTCAGTCTTTTTCCTAAGCTGTGACCTTTGAGACCTACTCAAAATTCAGAATTTAAAAGACCTAGTTATTTTAAAGAAGTTACAGATCTGGCATTGTTCCCTAGAGTAGATGGATGACAGACAATTTAATAAGTATTTTTTAAATGATTTATATGCTAAGTTGAAGAAGTCCTATTTTAACATCAATTTAGAGATGTTTTTTCTGATTATTTCACCTCATCCTCCTTTCCTAAAACTCATGCCTTACCCCGTTCCAAAAGAGTACCTATTGGCACTATGCACCAGACGAGGACAACAGGGTGAATGTATTCATCATGGATCCTGCTGTCATGAATTCACAGTTTAGAAGGGCGATCCATAAACCGTGCTCTCAGTTAATACCGTTTTTCTATAAAATCAGTTGAGGTGTTTCATTACTAAAAATATATTACCATAGTCTTTCCAGGTTAGTAGAAAATTAAACCAGTTGGCCAAATTTAAATAATTCTCTGACACATTTTTCTTAAACCTTTGGCGTATGTTAATACTTACCTGTTAGCAAGTATTAGATGATAATTTAGCAAATGAATACACTGCAAGCACCTCTTAATAGCACCATTCCTAGCCTGTGATTTGCATTAATTGAATATTTGTCAAATAAATACATGGGAAAATTCTAAAAGAATCACGTTGGGAGCTGCGGCAGCCTAGTGGTTAAGTTCTGCATGTTGTGCTTTGGCAGCCTGGATTTGGTTCCCAAGCATGGACCTACACCACTTGTCTGTCAATGGCCTTCCTGTTGCAGAGGCTCACATACAAAAAGAGGAAGATTGGCAACAGATGTTACCTCAGGGCCAATCTTCCTGAGCAAAAAGAGGAAGATTGGCAATAGACATTAGCTCAGGGTGAATCTTCCTTAGCCAAAAAAAAAAAAAAGAAGAATCACGTTTAGTTGGATTGTTTTTTTTTATTTTTCAATGAGCCCACATGCTTCTGGTACATTACACATATATTAATTCAATGAAGAAACTTAGTCAATAAATATATTCCTAGGAGAGTGTTCAGCACTGAGGAATTGACAGACCATGGCCTCATGAAGTTTATAGTCTAGTGCAGCACTTCTCAAATTTTAATGTGTGTATGAATCACTGGGGTATTGTTAAAATATAGATTGATTCGATAGGTCTGAGATCAAATACAATATTCTGCTTTTCTAACAAGATCCCAAGTGACACCCATGATGCTGTATACATGGGCCACACAGTCAGTGGAAAAGGTCTAATAAATGAGATCCACACTAGTCATATAACTAAAGAAACAAAACGTAAAGTTACAATCATGACAACACGCTGCAGAGGAGACCGTTTAACAGGGAGTTTGTGCTGACGGGGAAAACAGGAAGTTGTCCCTGAAGAAGTAAAAGTGAGTTGCTACTGAAAGATAGGAGAAGTTATCTCCGACAAAGGCAAAGGGAAGAGATCCAGGAAAAGGGAGCAGCAGAGAGAACTCGGGCTTCCTCAGCAACCGTACAATCACAAACACTGCCTGCCACACGTCCACACACACGCAAATGGAGAGAATAGTCGTTCTGTCACCTTGGATGACTTCTCAGAGCATAATCTCAAGCTTGATGGTTCAACAAAGAACTACATAATGCTTCCCATGTCTAGACTTCAATCTATTTTAAATGAATATTTGCCCTCTGAACTAAATGTTGTGTCTGGATTCTCGATCCATTTAACAGCACAGGCTCTGTGCTGTTAAGTTGTTAGGAAGCAGAGTATTAAGTAATGGAATATGTGTGAGTAGAGGAGATTTAATTCTGGCTTTTTCAGGCGACGACTATCAAATTCTGAGCAAAAACAGAGCATAATTTCCACACGTGGCAGAATAAGCTCTCCGGAACATTGTACTGCACACCAACTGTCTGTGTGAAACTGGATTTTCTAAAAACATCTTCACAAAAATAGAATATAGAAATAAACTAAATATAAAATTCAAAATACATAATCAATATCAACTATCACAAGGATAAAAAATATATATGTTATGCCTGTCAAATTTAATTTTATATTATGCTATTTGGTAATAAGTTTTGCTAATCTAAAATATGGTTTCTTAAATTTTCTTGTATAATTGGTGGCATATTTCATGTAGTAAAACTGCTTGAAGTTCATAAAATGGAGTCAATAATATTAACACCACAAGTTTATTGAGAAGGGTTTTTACTTTTAGATCCATCACCTTGTTGTGGGAAATATCTCTTCTCTAAATCTAGTATGTTCTCATTTCTCACCAAGAAGGAAACTTTGTCAGAGATGTAAAGTCAAATAAATATTTATCTAAACTCAAAACTATACCCCTTCCTCCATGGAATCTCTTTAGTCTACTAAAATATGAAAGAGGAAACATGAAATGGTAAAGATATATTGAAATCTGAAATTTTCAAATTTATCCAAACATGATTTCAAGAGTAAAATATCTGTTTTATAGTATTTCTGCCTTCCTTTCATTGTTGCCTTGTTGATGACCTTAACAATAACATTGTAGAGACTGGGAGATTTGCTTGTCAAGAAAGGAGGGAACTAAGACAAAAGTACCAAAATATGAGAGAAAAAGCATGAAGAATTATTAGAGAGAAGAAGCCAAGAAGCCACAGTGAGATGAAAGAAGAAAACAAGTGTCAAAAGAGGAAAAGAATTACAACTGCAGAAATTAAGCTCTGAAACTGCCGGGTTAGTTAGGGTGGTCGTGCCTGTGGTAACCTTTAGACAAATTTCAGTGGCTTATGCACGAAAAGTTTAGTCTTTGCTCAGAGTCATGGGAGGATGAGATGGTTCGTGGCTCCAGTCAGCGGAAGGAGACAGAGCCTGCTCTGCTCCATAACTCAGGTCACAAACTCCTTCTGTTTGGTGGCTCCACAAGCCCTAAGTCTTTGAGGTCATCTGTATCCAGCCCATCAAGGGAAAAGAGAATGGAAGTCACCCACTGGAGGTTTTCTTGGGCCTGGCCCTGGAAATGACACACATTCTTATGCTCATATGACATTGGTCAAAGCTAATTGCAAGAGAAGAGGGGAAATGTAGTCTAGCTGTAGGCCCAGGAAGAAGAAAGAATAGATTTTAGTAAACAGCTAAGGATTTTCATTCCAACTTCATATTAAAAACGGATTACAAAGGTCATAAACATGGCATTAGTGAGCAGATCCTGATGATACCATGACTATAGAGACATCGTGTATATATATACACACACATACATACATACACAATGTATTTAGCTATTCTTCTTTAAAAATTCTGGGACCCTATTTTGGGCTGCATAATCTACTCCATTTTATTGCATTAATTTTAAAATAAAGCCACTGAAACCTAATTGAGGTGAGATATTTTAGATCTCCCATGTAGAGAGTTTAAGTGTCTACAGAGCTGAACCTTCCTTGGCTGAATGCTACTCTCCTTTATTGTTTCTTTCTCAGACTTTTAATTTTTTTCAAAGATTTGGTAAAAATCAATAATAACTTCCTTAATTTCAAAAGGACAACCAGCTGGAGATAAACTTATTTCATGACCCGAAGACTTTGTTACAGCATTTTAGCCATCAGGGTTTTGAGAGAGCGTGCCTGTTTCCTCCTATTTACTAGGCAGGAATCGTGTAACAGGGATTTTGGTGTACCTTTGCTGGATGTGAGGGAGTCACATTTAAGTTTCATCTGACATACTCAAGCACCAAAATGTCAGGAAGCACAGAGGCATATGGAGCTTTTAAAGGTGATATACACTGCAAAAGAGCTAACAGTATATTCTGCCAATATTAAAAATGCCCCTTACTGAGTATTAAGGGACACAGATTGGATTGGTATGTTGTTTTATTAATGAGACAAAGATAAATTGGAAGAAGATGCTACAATATGAAAAGTGGTCCGACGCTACTGAAATATGGAGAAGTGTACCCTTCTGAGTTAGGGTTATCTGTGCATCCTGCTCCCGTGAAGCTGGCTGATATCTAGAAGCCCAGAATGACTCCTGTTAAAGCACTTCTCGAAAGAATTGTTTTTGAGCCTATGTCAAAGTTTTACTTCAAGCTTATAATTTAAAAAAATGCTCCTGGGAAAGACAACTTAAAGATTTCCTCTTGGTAGAGACACATTAAAAGAAAAAGAAATGTTGGCTAGATAATAATTTTTAGACTTGATACACAAAAAGATTCCCAGTTAGGATTATTAGCACAGTCACAAAGCTGACTAGAGATTGATGTATCTTTCAAAGTCAGCTGAGGGTGTGAATCTGTCTTCTCAGACAGGGCTCTTAATTTTGTTAGCATCAAACATTGCTCAAGCATTTTCTTGGGAATGCTGGGCTTTCTAGATGGGCCTCTCAAGCTCATCAAAATTTCTTGCCTGGACAATTTGCTCTCAGTCTGGAAGAAATCTTCTCATTCTCTGCAAGTCAAGCTAATACTGATCCTTCTTTACGTTATTTCAGATAGTCCACAGGTACAAAAAGTAACAACTCAATCATACTGAGCCAAGTGACACGTGGCAGCTCATCGTCTCCATGCTGATATTTCTGTTAGGATTGCAAAGAGTGATCACAATGAGAAAAGAAGGCTCCAATACTGTTAGAAATGGAAAGGCAGAGCAATGAAATCATTCCTCATGGAGATAATTATCCCTAGGTCTCTGATCATCCCTGAGAACATCTTAGCAGGCCTGTTACCTAGAATATCAGGGAAGTGTGGGCTGTGTTAAAATCCTGAGATTATCACCAAATCATAAGCCCAGCTCGTAACCAACACTGAATTGTGGGTGGAGCTAAGTGGGAAATAAAACCTTTATAAAAGCCAAATTATTTCAGTGCACCACATTAAGAAGACAAGGAAGCATAAAACGTGTGTGTCTTTTCACCAAGGTGGTGAAAACACTTGAGAGAGTTTCACTGGTTCATTCATAGGTATGTGCTGAGGCACCGTGATAGACAGTGAGACCACAGGCATGAATCGGGCTGGCAAGGCCTCTGCCCTCAGGAAGCTCAGTGTGGAATACAGACAGTGAGAAGCAAAGACAATGCAGCATGGGAAATGCTGCCCAATCAAGGGAGTAGAAGGAGCTGTGGACCTTAACGGAGGTAACTAGACCAGCCCACAGCAGGGTTCCTCAACCTCGGCACTCTTGACATTCTGGGTCAGATAATTCTTGGGGGCTGGAACCACCTGTGCACTATTGGATGTTCAGCAGCAGCCCTGGCCTCTGCCCGTTAGATATCAGTAGTATTTCCAAGTTGTGACAACAAAAAAACATCTCCAGACATTACCGAATGTCCCCTGGGGGTCAAAATCACTCCTACTTGAAAGCTACTCCTTTAGAGGTTTATTATGGAAAGCCTCTCAGGGGACAAAGCATTTAGGATAAAACCAAAGTGTTCCAGGCAGAGAGAACTATGTGCAGACAGCCAGGAAGGCGAGGCAGAGTTCACAGTCTGATAAAGGCACGTGCTATGTAGGACTGACTAATAAAGAGCAAGAGAGGAAAGGGTGGCTGGTGGGGACCACACATCAGCAAGAGCCAGGTCAGGATGCCTGTGGAAGCACGTTAGGAATTTACACTGTGTCCTAATCCAGCAGATCTGGATTTTAGCTTAATCCAGCTAAATTCAGTGCTTTGAATGAATTGGAGGCAAATGGGACTAGAAGTAGAGAAGCTTGTTAGGGAGCTGAGGTCGTAATCTAAACATAAAATAATGATGGTCCAGAATGCATATTAGCATTGGGGAAGGAGAGACATGGACAAATTTGAGCAAAATTTTAAGGTAGAATTGATAGGACTCGGAATTTTATTAACGTGGTGTGTGAGGAAAAGGAAGAGTACGGAAGGACAAATTTTTATTTGGGCATTGAGCATATGATGGTACCATTTGCTGAGATTAGAGACAGAAGATGCGTGTGTGTGTGTGTGTATGTATGTGTGTGTTTACACATGCAGTTGTGTGAGGGGCTGGGGACTTGTTGAGTCCACTTTTGGACAGAAGGTAGCATATGAAGCATCTGTGAGAAATCTCTATGGATCAGGCAGTAGTATATGTAAGCCTGGGATGTAGGAGAAAAATTTGGGGTGAAACATTTAGACTTGTTTTTCAGTTCTTAAATTAAAATCTCAGAATTCCACTGTGTTAGTCCAGGTCCTTTAAAAGGCAGGTGGCAGGAACAGATTAAACTCATATGGTTTTATTGGGGAAAACGGCTGTACGAGAGAAAACAGAAAAGCAGCTACTTAAGGCTGGGACAGCCATCAGCCTGCAAAGCAAGCCTGACGCCATGTGAAGAGAGGGACATAAAGTTGGATGAAAGCAACCTAAAATGCTGTGGGGTCTAAGAAAAATTCAGTAAAGCTAGCAGAGAGAGCTTGAACTCAAATCTGCCGTCAGCTGAGTCCCAGTCTCTCAGATAAGAGTCTTCATGCCACACCTGATCATTGATGGGAGCAAACTGTTGACGGATTTCAGAGCACAGCAGTTGGCACCTGTGTTGGTTTCCTAAGGCTGCTGCAACAAAGTACCACAATCTTGGTGGCTTCAAATACAGAAATTTATTTTTTCATGTTCTGTAGACCAGAAGTCCAAAATCAATACTGACTGGGATGAAATCAAGGTGTCACGGCGCCATGCTCCCTCGGGAAGCTCTAGGGCAGAATCTATTCCTTGACTCTTCCAGTGGTTGACATTTCTTGATTTGTGGCTGCATCACTCCAGTCTCTGCTTCGGTGATCATATTGCCTCTACCTTCCTCTGATAAGGATTCACGTGATGGCACTTAGGGCTATTACAGATTGAATTGTGTCCCTCAAAATTCACATGTGGAAGTCCAAACCTCCAAGACCTCAGAATGTGTATTTGAAGATAGGGTGTTTGCAGAAAAAGCTGAGTTAAAATGAGGTAATTAGGGTGGTTCCTAATCCAGTAGAATTGATTTGCTTATTAAAGCAGTAAATTTGGATGCAGATACAAACAAAGGGAAGACGATGTGAAGAAAAGAGAGAAGACTGCCATCTACAAGCCAAGGAGACAGATCCTTCCTGCACAGCCCTCAGAAGGAACTGACTTTGCCAATATTTTGAGATCAGACTTCTAGCCTCCAGAACTGCAAGACAATACATTTCTATTCTTTACGCCACTTTGTTCCAGCAGTCCTAGCAGACGAATACAAGGATGCATCCAGATAATCCAAGATAACACACTAAGAACTGTTTCTCAAAGGACATATTCTCTGCTGCTGATGGCATGCCCTCATTACAGAATCCCGGGAGCTTGCATTGGGATTCTCCCAATGGAGCTTGCCGCATGTTTATGACCGCTGACACCTCCAACACTCTAGTGGGTATCGGATCCTATAGTCCACATGGCAGGAGTGATTGCACTGTGGCCTGGACCTGCTGCAGAAACCTTTCCTTCCCTGGCTCTCACTCAAAGCTGACATCCTTCCATGTCACCTGAAATATAGACTGCGGCCATATTACTTGGGGTGGAATGTGTTGCTTTCAGAACCCACAAAGGCCGTCCCATGAAAGAATATAAAACAACCTCACACTAACAGAGAGATGTGATGACACTGTGTATCTGGGTCAACTCAAACCCTGTGACCAAAAGTCTTAGAATTCTGCTTATTCCATTTTATCTCCAGTGTTCAGGCACCTGATTAAGTGGCTATAGGTACCTTTGGGGAAGGATTGAGGAATCAACAGAGTACATGCTTTTCTTGATGTTGTAAGGTGTTTTCCACATAGGATCTGTTAATTCAGTGGGTTCCAGTTATGAAAAGTTGGTCGGATCTGGCAATTGCACAACAGATGGTGACATTTTATTGGGGTGACGTCCTTCAGTCTCTAGCTCCTCCATTCTTACATTTTCAATTGTAGAGATTAAGCAGCACCCTTGTTGTTTGCCTGTTTATTTGTCCCTAGAGACACCAGGTTCTGTTAACCATCTCTGCCACCCATGGCAGGTTAATTGTCTTAGATTTCTCCTCTTACCTTGACAATTTTAATAGTAATTCCCACCTCCTGGTATCTGGAAGTTAAGTGTCACCACCTGCCTTCTGTTTCTTGGTGTCCCATCGTGCCCAGGTATGTGACCACCTCTTTTGCCATCATCCCTGTTCACCAGCAAACTTCTGGGCACATCCCACAGCCTTGGTGAATAGTGTATCCTCTGGGATTTCTCTGGCGGATCTTGAGGCCTTACCTAATATATCTGTCTCAGGGTGTCCACCTGCCTCAGCCTGGTATTCCTTCCTCTTCTGTCTGTCAAGACATTTTAGGCATTTCCAGTAAGATTTCCCTATCCCTTGTCCTTGATTGTGTCTTAAATCCTGTGTCCCAAGAAAGTGCTCCCAAACCAATGAATTCTTGCTCACAAGGCTTACCTTCTTACCTTCTTCTGGCCTCCTTAACCAAGCTCTCGCCAAATTCTATCTCAAGGATACTTCTCAGGCTCCTTCCGGTACACACAGATGAGCTTTTGGTATTTTTTAGGTATATATACCCTTTGCTCCCTTATCAGGCCCCACATATCCCAGCAGGGTTATGCTAAGGTTTAACCCTACTTCTCAACCTGGCCGCCAGGAAAAGAGGCTTCTGTTGCCTTGAGGGAGAGGCTTGTGCAGCATCTTCAAGTGCAACGGAAGTGCTAACCCTCACTAGGCAAGGTGAAGTTCCAGGCAGTCAGGGCTGTAAAGTCAGTATCCCCAGGGGCAGCCATCCAGATGTTCTCATCCCAATTTGCAGAATTCCAGATTTTCTGTCAGAGCCCTGACCTTATTAAGAACAGATCTACTTACCTTCTGAATCAAAAGTCTCTGGTACCATACAGTTCTCATACTTAGGCCTTCAGCCTTCCATTTAACTGTGCCCCACTTCACTACAGGTAATAAGGACCTCTTTATACGCTACCACAGAGACTCTTTGGCTGTCACGCTTAGCCATTAAGCATTTGTTAATGACTCTCAGTCTCTCATCATTCTGCATGGTATCAATACAACTTAGCCAATACACCAGGCAATGGCACTGTCTTTGTAAGCATTGTTCCCCCATATTTTTCAAATGTCTGCAGCATCATACCTACCACAGCGTTCCCCTCTACCAGGATATTTTCAAACACCTCTAGAGATATCATTAGCACTTAAGCTGTCAACTTGTGCCAGAAACCACGTGTGCCCCGCCTCGGCAACCAGGACAGTGTCCTATTTGCCCACCAGGTGGTGTGAGAGTTAGTTCCAAACCCCATTTTACTTCATGTTTTGCTAGACCACTCCTAGTACCACTCACAGCAGTCTGAGTCTACTGAGGAGTAGATGTCAAGACATGCCGCTAAATATGCAATGATTTTATCAAGGAAAATGCCTTTGTGTGATAAAATAGGAAGGGCACTGTGTAAAGCTGGGCGATCTGAGTCAGATATAACCTAGAGAGAAAGAGAGAGGAAGAGAAGTTTGGGTGGAAGTGCTCTAGGCTGCCATGTGGTCTAAGGAAGCTTCACTAAAACTGTTGGGGAATCCTCGAGCCACAGTCGCCCATCAGAGGACTCCCAGGACTACCAGGAGCAGGTCTGCCTTAAGTATACACGTGGCACACAGCCACTACTGGGGGCAGTTCACAGGAAGCGCAGCCTTATGGCAACTGCTGGCACGGATCTTGGAAGCACAGCAGCTGGAGCTCTGGATCAATGATGCCCCCTGTAGACAGGGGCTGGCGAGGCACACCCTCGTGTCCTCCACAACCAGGAACAGAAACCATTTAGATAAGTTATCTGAATGAATGAATCTTCAAAAATTCCTTGAGGTCTAGAATTCAATAATGCTAGTCCTACTAACCCACAAGATATGCTGCCTAGGAAAGCCGGTACAATGTATTTGCATAAATAAATGACTAATGAACCATCAAATTAAAGAACAGATATACAAAAGGAGGACCCATTGTCCCTCTTTTCCTTTTTTGCTTTTATAAACTAATAAGGTTCTTATTTCCTCTCTCAGCGCTGGTGAGTGAAACAAATATTAAGTCTTTCTATGTCCGTCACCTCTCCAACTGTGTGTGCCCTGTGCCGTGTTAACGCCATCATCCTTAATACATCACCCCGCTGTAAAAAGTATTTGTTGTCATATTGTTTTCCAATAAATGGAGTCTAAACACCCTGGTCTGGCCTTCACAGCCCTCCATTCTCTGCCCCCATACGCCCTTGAGTCTTATCAGCAATTTCTGACCTTTAGTGAAAATTATATTCCTTGAGATTTTCTTACCACTTTTAATTTTTAGTTTCTAAAATGCTGTTTAGTCCTTCAAAATGTTTTCTCTCTGTCATTCACTAAAATTTTACCAGGTCCCAACCCTGTGGCCAAGTAGTTAAATTTCCACACACTCCACTTCAGTGGCCCAGGTTCACAGGTTCAGATCCCAGGCACAGACTTGCTCCACTCATCAGCTGCAGAGGCATCCCACACACAAAATAAAGGAAGACTGGGACAGATATTGGCTCAGGGCTAATCTTCCTCAAGCAAAAAGAAAAAGAAGAAGATTGCCAACAGACAAATGTTAGCTCAGGGTGAATCTTCCTCACCAAAAGAAAAAGAAAAATGTTGTACTTGATCTATAAAGCCCAACATGGACAATGACCATGAGATTTCTCTGATCTCCTCAGATGAAATAATTCTTTGTATTTCTAAACTCAGGGAAATTTTTAATCTTGTACTTTTGAAATGCAGCTTTGTATTAAAATTTCCTGTTCAAGAAGTTTGCAGACACCCTTCTAGATTGTAACCCACAATTCAAGGCAATGGTCATAGACTTTGACACAATGACTTATGTGTGGAGGGGCTCAATAAATATTGGTGGCATTAATTATGTAAGAATGAGTGTGGTTTCATTTCCACTATCCAAAATATGTCCTTTGCTGTTTTGTTGTTCTTGATTTTTTCCCCCGATCAACAATACAAGAACAAAAAAGAAAGAAAAATGAAATTATATCAATTTAATTTTATAAAATCATATTTTAAAAATCTGCTATTTAGGGAGATGGAAACATTTTACACAAAAGGCTTCTCTTTTCTTTCCAGTCAATAATACATGTATTGCAAAGCAAGAGATACAAGGTAAAATTCATGTTATTTTTGGCATAATCTTTATTCAAGAATAGAATTTCCATTCCCTTGCAACATTCTTTGCATTTTCTTCAAATTCTGAACAGTGCATAATAGAAGTATTCTTAAATGAAACTCTGACGTTTCCTTTTTAAATTCAATCTATGACATTTTTTGCTGCTACTTGCTGTATTATGTCAACATTGAAAAGCTGTGAATACCCTTTGAACCCAGAAGAAGAAAATACACTTCATATCTCTCCAGCACAGAGGTCTGTGTTAAACAAGGATAACAATTTTACTTCAAGAGGAGGGATAGAAAGTATAATTTTTTTAAAGTAGAAACATTCTTAGCCAAAAACAAAAATACTTAAAAACAATTAAAATAATCTAAAATCCAAGTTTTCATAATAAGCCTCCTTGGCAATGAGAGGCTTTCTTATTTTCTTTTTATTCCATGAATAGAAAAAAATCAATTAAAAAATCTAAAGATTCCAACTTTTGATCTGATGACAATTGTTTCCCATCCTAAACTACTTCCAATTAACTCTTCTCTTGTTTAGACCAACAAGAAAATTTTCTTGCAGCAGACTTTCTGTTTTTCACAATTCTCAGCTTTGAGAACCATAGATAAGTCCAGTCATAAACTGGTTTTAAATGAATATTAATGTGTCAATGACTGTTAGGAGTTGAATTGTGTCCCCTAAAATTTCTCTAAGTCCTAATCCCCACTACTTCAGAATGTGACCTTGTTTGTAAACAGAGTAGTTGCAAATGCAATTAGTTAGGTTAAGATGAGGACATACTTGAGTAGAGTTGGCCTCTAACCCAATATGACTTGCGTCCTTACAAAAAAGGGAAATATGGACACACACACACACACACACACACACACAGGGAAAACACCAAGTGAAATTGGAGTTACGGTGCTGTAAACCAGAGTGTCGCAGAATGCTGGCCACTCAGCAGAAGCCAGGAGGGAGGCATGGAGCAGAACCTTCCCTGGAACCTTCAGAGTAGCACGACGCGGCACTTTGATCTTAAACTTCCAACCTCCAAATGGTAAGACAATAAGTTTCTGTTGTTTACTCCACTCAGTTTGTGGCTTTGTTACAGCCTCCCTAGAAAACTAATACAGTGACCTAATGTGAAATCATTGTAAAGTAGTTTTACAGTATGAATATAGTCTCAGAAATATGTCTGAGCAAGATTCCTTTAAAATGCTAAAAGCTGCTCAAAACCAAGAAGGCCAAATCAAGCTCTGAGCTAGGAGCTAACCTAGAGTCAGAGTTCACAGTTAGGGGCTTTTGTTGTCCTAGTGAGAATAATAGGACAATGCAGGAAGAGTGATGTTGAAGTGCTGGCATTTTCCACCTTTCTCTGAAGAAAATCTTAACATTAACTGTAGAGCAGCTCTGAGTGATGACATCAAGTCAACTGATAATTGAGTATTCTTTAGTCTAGGGCCATCTCTATTATCCAGACCCAGCCAACACAAGTGCTATCTACATGCATGAAGTGACTCATGATAACAGTTCACTTGTGATCTGATATGGGTTAGTCTAGAAAACAATTTCACATGCTCTTTTGTGTCTGTCAGTTCCCAAATGCACACCCTTTATATTCACCACGAGGAACACTGGATCTCTAACAGGACTTCTCTTTTTGTTATTTTGAAAACACTTCTTCAACTTTACTCAAGTCTAACATCTCAACATTCCAGGGATATTGCCAGCTAAGGGGGAGAAAAAAGAGAGCAAACTACGAAAAAACCTTTAAAAACACCATAGAGCAAATGATTGTGGTGCAGGCACACATACACACACACACGCAAACGCACACTCACATACTAATTCAAGGGTGTTGGAGGATTTGTCAGACAAAAGGGTAGGGGAAAGATATGGTCATAATAACTCCATATGTCTTTGGATCAAGAGCACTTTTAGTAACTATAGAGATTTTTGATAACTCTACAAAGTAACCAGGCAGTTGCTCTTGTATTTTCAGTTCTTAGAAAATTGGAAATGTGAGTTTTACCACCTGTTGTCCTTTAAAAGTTTGTACATCTCTATTGTAGTAATCATTATAACACAATTCCAAAATGTCTAACAGATGTGTAATTAGCCTTGAAGAGAGAGAAGAGTAAAAAAGGTCTAAAAAATATTTGAAGAAATAATGACTGAAAATTTTCTAAATTCATTGAAAGATGTAAATTCACAGATTTAAAAATCTCAGTAGCTTCCAAGCAGACTATCCACTAGGAAAGCTATGCCTAGACATACCACAGAAAAGGTGACAAAAACTAAAGACATAGAAAAATTCTGGAGAGTAGAACAATATATTACAAAGAAGGGAGCAACACCTTGAAAGGACTGAAACGAAGTCAACCTCATCCATTTTTGCATGGGCTGCAGCCACAGATTTCCTAATTGACAAGTTTAAATTAATTTACACAAGAAATATATTGATGGTCATGGAATGTGGCACATGTCAATGTAGTATGTTTCAAGGATACTCAAAGACTATGTTCCTTAGAAATATTCTGTGACTGTGTTGTCATAGTGCCCCCAATTTTAATGAAGTTCTCTTTAGCCAGCATTTAAAGGCATGCATTTTGAACACAGAAGCATGGACTATATTAGACAATATTGTAATATCTCATTTCTCTATTAGCTTTCCCCATGTCCATTTGGATCAGAATATCATTGAAAGGGAAGAGTTTATAAGATCCTAAGATATGAGAATTATACTGGGGAATCCTAGGCTATCAGGGACAGAATGTGAAGTCCAGGTAACTGAGGATCGTAAGAGAAAAGACTCAAAAGAGAGGGGAGGCAAAGATGAAATTTGCCTGGTCTCAGTTATAACTACCAATAACTATAGCAATATATCCATTTTACCTATGTTTGCTGCCACAAAAGCAAGTGAAGTACCAGAGAGAGAGAGAAAACTCATTCCTTTCTAGGTTGGCTGGGGGTAAATGGATTAAAATCTGAACAGACTGGAAGTAGAAGGGAGCAATCTCACACTGAGACTCAAATTTGTGCTTAAAGAGAAAGTGCCACAGATCTGCTCTCTACAGTCACGATGGGCTGACTTGAAAATAGCAAGGGGTATAGCAATGTGAAATCTATGGTTTTAACGGAGTTATATTATCCCTTGGGAAAAACTTCCATTATGACATAAATGATAACAAATATAGTTATAAATAAAAAGATAAAATGATGGTGCTAAGTTTCATATGCTCTTTCACTGCAGATTCCTCCCAGCTTTATATCATTTTATTTTTGTTTAGCTGTTCAAATGAAGAAGGAAACTCAATTAAGCTTTTCTTTTCATTTAAAGTAGATAACGTTTTCTAAGTGCAAACAGCTGCAGTGAATGTAAGTAACGACTGTTGGTCCCAAGTATTGCCAGTTTGAACTCCACACTTACAGTCACAAGAGAAGATCTCTTCCTTTCACTGGTGGATTTTACTCTATGAAACATAAGGAACATTATATCAATAGTCACTAAAACATGCACTTCTCCAAAGTTGCATATGTGGCTGTGATTTTCACCATCTAAGCCACTTCTAAATGGAAGCATTTCCATACTGATTGTCCAAAGACATAATGTAAATTACCTAAATAAAATGGAACACAGTAGAGAAAATGCTGAAGTTCTGAGGCATTTTTAAAAAGAGCACCTGGTATTTATTGAAATATAAAGACTCTAATTTCTTGGAGTTTTCTAAAAAAACTTAAATATGTGAGAACATCATCCAAGACTATACTGTACACACATTTCAATTTCCTAAAACTGATGAAACTCAGGGAAGTAATACTTTGCACTTGAGAATGCTTGTTTGTCTATAATATAGCAAACAGCATGAGAAGTCTAATCAGCTTTCTGTGATGTAAGTTCTTGAAAGATTAGAGCATTTCTGCCTGGATATCCAGATAAATTGACATTTTGAAAACCAGAAAGAGCATCTAGTCAATAGGACTTTCAGAATTAACGAGACCTTCTGAGATATCAGTGGGTAGTTTATTTAGGAACAAAACAGAGACACAGTTAAGCAATTGTTCTCTACTGAGTTCTAAAATAAGGAATCACCCGCTCATGAATTCAATGATACTAAGCATGATTACTACATTTGAATCTATAATTTGATTAGAATAATATTATTTTAGATACCTGCTTCACTCCAATTTCCCCCCTCTGGAATTTATTTCTTGTTTGTTTGTTTTCTACATTAACTAGAGTCAGAAAGAGACTTTAGGATAATATAAAGATATTTAAGGTCCTGACTATCAAGGAGTCAAACTGGCCCTACACAAAATTATGAAGTAGCAAAATGTGGTCTTCAGCCTTCCCAACTGATTTTGTTCCTTTTCTTCATTTCTTTGTCAATTTCATTTTCTACTCACTATGTTCAGTGTCAAAAAAAAAAAAAAAAAAACGTTCCTTATAATACAAATCAACCCTAAGTTTAACAGACTTAATTTTTTGGCTTTCTCATAGTCTGAAGTCCTCAGATACAATCATAACTATAAAAAAGGGGGAATTAATAGTTGCAAATCATCAAATTTAAGCCTTAGCAGAGGAGAAATGTTTATACAGACGGCCTTCCTCAATATCGCCTTTACGTCACGTCACACTAAACTCTCGTAAGGAAGAGAATAGTACTTATGAGAAAGATTGAACTATCTTCACTGAGCAGTTTGAGAGAAGTCAATGGAATGGGTCATTTGTTCATTCTCTCAAACACTGAAAGAGCTTCAGCTAGCCGCCAGACTTTGGTTTGACAGTCTGGAGACAAAAGCACATAAGATGCAATTCTTCCCTTGAAGGACCTCACAGTCTGTAGAGAAACAGATAACAGCCTTGCATTACAAATACGTGTCGCAAACATAGATATGTAGAGAAGTTGTTGGGAGAATACATAATATTTCAGGGTGGAAAAATTGCTACCCCTGCTAGTTTCTCTAAAACTGAAAAATAAGAAGAGCTTATCATCTACAAGATATGGAACCATTATTATTCTTTTGTAGGTATTATCTTTTCCCTCTGGGTGCTACTGAGATTCATTCATTTTATCTCTGGAGTACTGGAGAACTCTGTTCTGTTATGCCTAGGTTTTTATTTATTTATCTTCTTCTTAGTCAGGATTAATGAATATGAGAATTTGTATCTTTCATCAATTTAGGAATATTCTCTGAATTCGTCTTCCAATACCCTCATGCCCACATTCTATTTCTCCATTTTCTCCTTCTGGAATTTCTATTAGATGTTCATTGGAAATTCTTATTCTATCATCCAAAATTCTCAAAGTCCCTTTGATATTTATTTTCTATATGTTTATCTATGTATGCTAAACTTTCCATAATCTATTCAGCTCATTAATTCTCCCCTCAGCTGTATCTAATCTGCCGATTAGTCTGTCCATTCCAATATTTTGTTTCTCCCAGGTCCCCATTACTAGGCTACATATTCTTGAACTTATTTTAGGGATGATTTGGTTATAAGAAATAGAAATCTAGTTCACTTCTATTCAGACTGAGGTTTATTTGTGAGAAACCAGGGGAAATCACAAAAGTCACAGAGAGGGAGTGCTCTCAAGTTTCAGGCAAGACTAGATCGTAAAATGGAAGGCCATCTATAGTTATGGTAGCCACACCTTCTTCCTTTCTCCTCACAGTCTCTCATCTATGCATGTATTTTACTCTCTAAGCTCCAGTTTATCTGCTTTGACATTAACAGAAGCCGATGTCTTTATGAGGCAGCAGCTGCAACATATAAATTTATTTCTCACCATAATTCTCAGAATCTTTGGGAAATACAGAGACCTCTAAAAATGAGCAGAATTGTAAAAATATTTAACAACTCATTAGGCACAGGCAATGACTAATTAGAAAAGGATTCTGGAGGCCCCCTCCTGTACCAGCAGTTGTGTTATGGGAGGTCTGGCATCATGCAGGCTCGGTGAGTCGAGGAGTCAAAAGAAACATTTCTTGGACTCTCAAGGTCTGGCAGTAGTGCTCCTTTATTCGAAGAATAGTATGGAATAGCATGGGGATAGGACCCATGGGCAGTAAGAGCTGCAATGTGTTGAGGATTAGAGCTAAATTTATAAGGCATAGGTATGTGAGTTATTTCTTTACAAGACAAAGGAAAAATCATGAAAAAATGGTTAAAATGGTATCAGTGCAGGTGGGGGGAATCAGTTACATGAGGTTACCAGACAAGTACAGTAAACAAGAGTAAGATTATTATGCATATTTAAGTCCTTGCCTTTCCCATTGATGAGAGTTTCTAGAGATAAGGCCATCCCTCCTTCCTGGTACAATGAGGGAGACACCTTTACAGATAGAGATTTCCTTTACAATGTAAATGTCTCTTAACAAAGGGTAAGTAAATTCTACTTTTCAAATTTCTTTCCTGTCTGCAGTTTTTTAAAGTAACCAGCCCAAAATAATCCTCATCATGGCCAGCCTTAGCAGAGGTGGCCAGGTGGTGGTAGAGAATCAGCAGGTTTGAAGAATTGGCAATTTGACTCTATTCACCTACTCACACTGAAAGTGATGGTTCTCAGAAATATGGCTCCTGACTGGATTCTAATCGATCATATTTGGTACAGGTTTCACTATCAATGTTACCAATATGACAATCAGACTGTGCTAAAGGCACGTCTCTGAAGGAGACTAGCCTCACAGTCCCTCCTTGGTGAGCAAGCACCCATGTGACCCCTCAACCGGGATCTAGAGGGGAGTATCAGCTAATCCAGTCATATTCTATCTCCCAGAAATTGGGAATTAACACTTAGAAACTTAATTTCATAAGCTATTGATGCAAGACAGTGGCTTATAAAGACATCTCACGTTGATTCCTAGAACTGAACCTGGTTTGTACTGAAGTAAATAAAGGAACATGTGTAGGATGGGATGAAATAGACACAGAAAGAAGCAGAGATGAGACAGTAAAGAGAACAAGTGAGAGCAAACCTTGCTGTCTGATGGCTTGATCAAATCCTGGTTCCAGTCCCTCAAAGCATGACTATACTTCCCACCTGTGAGTTCCACAAGATCTCCTGAGTCCTTATAAAAGGTGCCCTTTCTCAAGATGGCTCTATTTGATTTGTTTGTATTTTAATGAAATCATTCCTAAGACAAAGCCCAACAATATATATTCCAGAGTTTGGAGAGGTGTAAGAAACTGAGTACTGGAAGGGAATAAAAACAATGATGTAGGAGTGCTTCATCTAGGTTGTTGGTTCTTAGCATTTAGCTCAAGGGTTTCATGAAGAACCTTATTAAAGCTGTGAATCTTTTATCCAGAGAATTTCATGTTCACACAAAATTTTCCATACAATTCCCCAGGGCTTATCAACCATAGACTATATCAACCATAGAAAGCCATCCATAGACTATAAAAAAGAATCCAGGTGAGTTATGATGCAGGGTCGGTGAGTCGAGGAGTCGAAAGAAAGATTTCTTAGACTCTTAAGATCTGGCACTAGTGCTCTTTTATTTAGAGAATAGAATAGCATGGGGGCAGGACCCATGGGCAGTCAGAGCTTCTGCTGCCGGCATGGGGACAGGACCCATGGGCAGTCAGGCTGCTGTGTGGGGACAGGGCCCACGGGCAGGAGGAGCCACTGCTGCTGCCGCTTCTGCTGCAAAGTTGGGTGGAGAGTAAGGCTAAATTTACGGCATAGGTAGGTGAGTTATCTCTTTACAAGACAAAAAAAATGTTAAAATGGTACCAGTGCCGGTAGGGTCCGGCGATTGGGCAGTCCCACAACTTTTAGATAAGAATGAAACCGGATTGAGTAAATGGCAGAAGTCACCACTTAAGTATTATCTTCAGCTAAAGACAAAAGAGGATTTTGGTGGGGGGGGGGGGGGGTCAGTTACATGAGGTTGCCAGACAGTAAACAACTTAAGTCCTTGCCTTCCCCATTAAGAGTTTCCAGAGATAAGGCCATCCCCTCTTCTTCCTGAGGCAGAGAGGGAGGCATGGAGATTTCCTTCACAAATGCAACTGTCTCTGATCAAAGGGCAAGCAAATTTCACTCCTCGGAGCCTGCTTCTCATCTGAAGTTTTAAAATTAACCAGCTTAAAAATCCTCATCAAGTTATGTTAACACCTACAAATGAAATTCAATTTATATATTTTAAAAATACATACATTTTCAAACATGAAAAAAGCATTTCAAAAACACTTACAAAACATTAATTGACTTTTGAATTAAAAACAGATCTTATCACCCAAATGATAAATGTTATATTTTACTAAAACTTTCTTTCATGAAGTTAAGACTACAATATTCTGGGACCCACTTAAAATATCAACTAATAGAAATTAAATTATGTGTCATTATGGATTATTCAGCTTGTTTCAAGATTTCACAAAAAAATACAAATTTTCCCTTTTAGGCTTAAGAACGAAAAATAAGGCAATCTATATTAAGCATATAAAATCCCACATGTACCCAGATCCCTTTGTTAGCTTAGAGACAAAGTGAAAATGCCATAATATAGTGTATTTTTTGTTTAAATGAAGGTTCTATAGAACCGGCAGCTTTTTTGAAAAAATCTAAAATCTTTTATTCACAGGTGTTCTATCAAAGTGTCTTTCATAAAAGAGCTATACACATAGTACAGTTTCAGGGACACCAAAGAGCCTGCCTGCCCCAAAATATCGCTCCTGATGATCTGTCATTTCGTCCTCTGTGGTTCATTCTTTGTGAGCAGTCCCTCTGCAGGCAACTACTTTTAAAATGCCATTACTGTCAGTCTGCAAGTGTAGAGAAATGGTAGTTCTGTATAATTGTCCTCCAAAGTTGTGTTCTCTTAAAGGCGATTTTTTGGGTCCCATTAGAAGGCAACTTGTCAATAGCCATTGACTGACAGCCCGTGCTGCCTCCTAGAGACCAAGAGGCAGAAAATTCCCCCAGGAGTCACGGATGGAATCCAGCTTGACTACAGAAGCAAAGGGAACAGGGCTTTTCTGTAGAGTGTGTTAAAACTGCAGAGATAAAGCCAATGAAAACAGGAGAGCTATGTCTAGAAGCAGCAGGGAAGAAAACAGTTTTGGGATGAGAGAATGGACTACTGGAGTAAAAACTTCTTCTTCAGTTTAATGAGAATCAGCATGGGACAGAACTGGTTACTGCTCTGGGAGAAAAAATAAGGCCATTAGTTACAGAGTTGAAAGAAATGAATTTTAAAAATTTCACACAGAAAAGCTTCATGGTAATTCTGATGTTGCATCATCAGACCAACCAGGCCAAAAGATAAGAGCAGACATTAAAACATCTCTGTGTGTGCGAAGTGCTGGATACAAAAAGAAAGATAATATAAGCGAGAACTCGACTGAGGACCTTGATAACAGGATTAAAAAACAGTAGAAATTAGTAGCCTGGGCTCATAAAGAGGCAGCGTGGGGTTCAGAGAATAGGCCCTAAGTAAGAGTGCCTGGGTTCACATACCCTCTCCCTCAGACTCACCATGTGACCATGATTCTGTGGGCTTCATACTTCACTATTCATAAAATGGGGAAAGATGCCCGTAACTTACAGGTGACTGTTGGAAATAAGTGAGTTAACATGTGGAATGTGCCTACAACATGTGTGCCTAGCACATCACAATAGATCAATAATTTCCAGCAATGATTTTAGTTTTAGAGTGCTGTTTCATCACTTATTATAAAGACTTCTTAGAAAATGTGAGGTTTGTAAAGGTATTCTGTGTACTATATAGTTTACTTTGATCAGCCAAAAATCAGGAAACTCGGCCATGATGGGTTGGGTGATTTTCTCATTTTAGTAATCAGTGCTGGAGGAGACACTTGCTCCTTCAATCAATGCTAAACTAACGACTCAATTGGCTGTTGATGACGCTGAATGACAGCACAAAGCCCCTAAGGTCATTCTCAAATCTCTCAGGACTATGCTTTATGAAAATGCTTCATTTCCCTGATGGCAAATGTCAGAGAAGATAGCCGTGTAAGTAAAACGGGAGGGATTCAATTATATTATTCTAGATGGAAAAGCAATTGAAATTATCTGTTCCAAGGCCCCAATGTTGCAGAGAGAAAAACAAGAGGGACAGGGAGGTTAAATGGTGTGAATAAAGTCACACAATAGTTCAGCACTGGCAGAGCCAAGACCCCACCCACCATGTTTACTGATTTAAGTGGGTCCATTTGTGTAGATGCTCCAGGCTGCCTCCTTATCCTGGGCTGCATCAGATCACACACACTGCAATATCACCGAGACATGTTTCCTCCTTTACAAAAGAATACAGCCACCTGATTCCATAAACAAAAACAATATGTATAAAAAGAAACCATTTTTCCACTTCCTTCTTTTGCCTAGAGATGAGCTGAGAGCTGTCTGTTCAAAGACGTTAGCTTAACATCACCATTCTTAACTGCAGTTTGATAGAACACTGAGCTCTTGTCAGAATCGGAAGGACAGCTATCTGCTGTGTTTGCCATCCTTGCTTCTCTTCAGAGTTCTCCTTCTCAAACTCAGCAGTGTTCCTCATCAAGCCACATCCTCTTCGACTGCATAAGAGATCCACTTTTGATATAGCAAAAGCCTGTACTTTGTGAAAAGAAGAAAATAATAAAAGAATAAAATCAAGAGTGGTGACATATTTTTTCACGTTCTTTGCCTGAGCCAGATCTTCCATTCTAACTCAAACAACTGGGTTTCAATTCAAAGTTGGTTTCCATAGTTTCCTCCAGCTCACACAATGCACTTAAAAGCTTCTGTCCCCACTGTATTTCCTGGAAGGGTATATTTTTTCCTGTTCAGAAGGAACATATTGCAAGATGAACATTTACTCACTCTCCTCTCTGATGTTAAGATATTCTGCTTTAATTACTATCTTATTGTGTTGACCTCCCAAACCCTACCCTGACCTCCAGCTGAAACTTTCTCCTGTTCTTTTTGGGACCAGCAGTGGAACTCATCAATGATGCCTCACCAACTCCTCCCTTTCTGAGTTGTTTCCAGGAGCAACACGTCTTCTCAGAGACACTCGACTACTCAAGAATAAATACATGTGCGACTCCTCCTCCAGCTTGCTATACACCCGCCTCTATATCCTCTGTTCATACACAGAGCTTAAAGTTCCAGATTTCCTATTTGAATAAAATTTCAAGAACACTGATGAGTTTTTCATATTTTACCAAAGAAGCTATGTAAAAATATCTCTGTGATGGCACTGGTTTACAAACGTTTGGTATTCAATATCAAATTACTAGATATCCTATCCTTAAAAGATGTCATGTGGGGATATCTATTTTCATTTACAATTTTAGCACAGGTGCACATATTTTGGATCTTTAGAATTATAATCTCAAATCTGTATAAGCAAAATCATGTTGACTTTGAAAATGTAATTTTGATCGCAAAGACTTGCCAAATGAAACCCATACTCCAGCAAATCAGATGATTCATTACCAGATGTCATTGACAATGGTTTGCTGTTACTGTTCCTGTTTTTTCATTACCTTCTCAGTTTTCTAGTTCCTTGCATGTGACTATTAAATTATTATTATTACAATCTGCATCATAATATATTGGGGTAATTTAAGTACAAGTTATATACCCATAATACACATTTACCAATGAATCATATTGAATTTTCTAAGTAAACACTTCTTATTATCTTTATTATTTTTACATAAGCTTTACTTACAATGGTTATATCTTTTGCAAACTCACAATAAAGAGTATCTTTTATTTACTTTTTGGAATAGTGAATTGGCCATCCATAAAAAATAGGATAGGATCTTCTTATACAATAAAATTTCACCAGAATATTTTGAATATAATTAGCTCTAATCAATTAAAATTGAAGAAGTATCCATACACCCCCTTCTGTTGTGGAAATATAGTTTCTTTGTTTCAATTATTCAGACATTTAAAAAAACAATATGGAAAAATAATATGATTTTGTTTTTGAAATCGCTTTAAAATTATCCTCCCTGAAGCTCACTGTAGGAGTTGGTGTCCTTTGAAAAGCACTCAGAGAAAGAAGGAGATGTCTAGAAGCTTTTAGTCTCAATTAGACAAAGCTCTCTTCCAATAATAGCTCTGGATTTTACAACTGGTGCTTTCTAAAAGCTGAATTTCAGGAATATTTGAAACACTGAAAGCAACATATATTTGTAAAGAAATAAAATATACCATTGCAGAAATCTCTTGTAGATTGTTATATGTGGTTTACTGACAGAGCTAGATGCATGGATAAGAAGTGGCCAATCATTGGCCCACAACTTCCATGTTAATTTTGTTAACCTAGTAATATATGGTGATGGGGTTTACACTAATTAGTCCTTAAAATGTGTTTACAGTCATCCAAAGAATCTTTCATTATAAAGATAATTGTAGCAGAAAAAGATCTTGCTTAAGTAATTCAAATCAACGTTCTCGAACTTGCCCAGTTTATGTGCTGTGTTAGCAAATTGCCAGTGTTTTACACTAGACTTCTCACCACAAGATCATAAACAAAACCTCTGATTCAAAATAAATTTTTCCAAGTTCATCTTAGTAAATATAAATATCATTAATGTCTTGCTAGCAGGGATTAATAGTCCATAATTTAAGTAGCACAGTCTCTTTAGATAAAAAAATCCACCAATTGCTACTACAGAGTTCAAAATTGCTTGACAATTAACATGTAGCCAAGAAATCACATAAAGAATAAAATATTATGAACACCTCAAATAAAAATAATGCCAAAGCTTATTCACCAGATATTGCATACCAGTGTGTTGGCATGATATTTTCAGCTCAATTAAACTATCATTTATAATTTTCTCAAAAGTGTATGTTTTTCTCATTATAGGTACATAGTGATATTAGCTGGGTTCTCCAGAGAAACAGGACCAACAGAGCGAAAGTCACCTCACTCAATTATGGAGATGGAGAAGTCCCACAATCTGCCCTCTGAAAGGTGCAGAACCAGGGAAGTCGATGCTCTGATTCAGTCTGAGTCTGAAGGCCTGAGAACCAGGAGTGTCAGTGCCCAAGGGCAGGAGAAGATGGATGTCCCAGCTCAAGCAGAGAAAGTAAATTCGCCTTTCCTGTACCTTTTTGTTCCATTTGGGCCCTCAATGGATTGGATGATGCCCACCCACGGTGAGGTGATCTTTGTCACTCAGTTTACTGATTCAAATGCTAATCTCTTCCAGAAACACCCTCACAGACACAACCAGAAATAATATTTTACCAGCTATCTGGGCATCCCTTAGACCAGTCAAGTTGACACATAAAATTAACCATCACCATAATCATACAGTATTCATTCTATAGGACATTCTTCTCTATCTTCTTAAAGCCAATTTTACTTCATTCCCAAAGAACAACAGGAAACCAATTAAAAGTAACAAGGATAACCCAAAGTCTTCTTTCATCTTATGTTTCAGAAAGAAGTTTTAGCTTTTACTTAAAAGTGGGTTTGACTCAAACTCTGGGAACATATTTCCAATAAAAAAGTCAAAACATACGTTGAAGGCCTAATTCATGGGGGTTGGAAAACTCTTCAAACATCTGTTTTGCTAAATTCATTTGACAATTCCATTCCATGCCAGCAATCATCAGCTCTGTTAGATGAATCTGCCAATTCCCTTTCCTGGGAAAGTGAATAAAGACTTGGAATGTCAAAGAATGTCCTTGCTGCATAAAAATGGTCCTTTTAGATATTGTGGCAAAAAGTAAGGATGCAATATTCACCTTGAAGGGAAGAATTAATTCTCCCAGGCATGAAACAGATACTTTGAGAATCATCAATTATAAGATGTCCCTTGTGTGTTTTTGCTGCAGTCCAGCGATTTACCTTAGATGAGGTATAGAAAACTGAAGGAACAGTAACCATACGTGATCTGGTCACTTTTGTCTTATGCATTAAATTATAACGTCTTCCTTTAAAGAGATGAGGTATAACATTATATTATACAAATCTAAGTCCAATGTATTACTTTCTTGCCTTTTATAAATCCCAAAGCACTTCTTTCTAAACTATTACATAAACAATACAAATGAGTAGTGGAGAAAGGTACAAACTTGAGTTTTGACATTTATAACTAGGCGATACGTGCAAGGCCCCACCCAACCCACTATAAATGAGGGCAAATGCCACCTCGTACAGAAATAGTTATGGTTAACAATAACGAAGCTAAGTTTAACAAATATTTAGAGCTCATTAAAAGACAGATCTCAATATTCCTGCGACAAACCTTTAAAGTAGGCAGAGCAGATGAACAGATCCTCATTCTAAAGATGTAGATGAGCAAAGAAGTAGCATGTAGTCACCTAACGACACTGAAACCACCCATTGCATCTACAACATACTGATATATGCTCACAGCAGGCTAGGTAGTTAGGACTGACAGGCTATACTCTCTTGAATACATCTCGTTATTTTTGAGCCCACAAATTGAGTTGAATGTTTCTTAAAATAAGTTGTTTTTGGCCTTCATCCTACTTATAATAAATTGACTTTTTTCAATCTTGCTCGCCACAGCTTTTCTACAATCACTTGGGAAGCTTTAAAAATTAACTCCAAATCCTAGGCCTTCCTCAAAGAATCTGAATTAACGGGGTCAGGGTGGGCTTAGACAAAAGCTTTTCTACAAGTGCCCTAAACGATTACAGCAGTAAATTTTAGTGTAAGTACCACAAGATAAACAAGAAATATGTTTTTCTTAATAGCACAGCTTAAATATGCTTGTGTGTGTGTAACAAGTATGAAAAGAGTTACGTTTTTTTATCCCTAACTTTATAGCTTCAATAAAAATGAGTTGCTAAAAAGATGTGTGATTGGCTTAAATGTGGGAGAAAAACTTTAAAGTTTTGAAAATCAGAAGGATTCTGCATTCAAATTGTTCTGCAATCATTGTTAAGTTCTCTTTACACTTCAAATAAACTGAAACCATAAATGACAGGCGATATAGTATGGATTATGCAATAAAGATATTGTGCAGTGGTGTCAAAATGCTTGAGATCTAAAACAAACTTTTTGCCTTGGACTTCTACTTCTGACCAAGATGAAGTAGCCTCATTCCTCCTCAGTCTTCACTCTTACAACTAAATAAGAATAGATCTGAAAAAGAAGAACCAATCAGTGTATTTCCTCTTTGTTGTTTAGATTGGAAGATTTATATTGTTCCGTCTGTGATTTTGCTCTGTTCCTTCCACGTTGTGTTGAGCCCATTTACTGAACTTTTTTTTTTAAGTTGTTTTATGTTATTGCATGTTAAAAGCTGTTAAAAGTTATTGTATGTTTAAGATCTCCAGATTCCATTTGATTCTCTTTTTTTTTCATGTATTTTCTTAAGTGAGAATCAAATTATACTGTAGAAAGATATACACCTTGTAGAGTTATGGAAAACTGTAGGAGAAGAAACTGGAAGCAGAGATCACATCAGTGGGGTGAGAAAGGGAAAATGATGAAGATGAATTTCCTGGGAGCATTTACACTTGATAGGTATTTTAGGTAGGAGATTTCAAAGGCGGGGAGGGTCCAAAAACCTCAGGAAATTATCTAAGTTAACAGGAATAGGAGGTCTGCTCAAATGAAACTAGACTTCTCAATTATGCCAAAGATAGAGTCTCTCCCCCTATGTTTTGTCTACAGCAGGAAAATAATTTATGAAATGGAAACATCAAATGACATATACTATCAGAGTATTTAAGAGAGGCAATTGTTAAGAATGGATTATTAAGAGTAAATGAAATGCCCTGAAGGACACCTAGACCCATGCTTTAAACATTCAGCCCTGTGATAAGAGACTGCAACACTGCACAGTATGCACTCTACACGCTACTTTAAATCATGCGTGGCAAATTCAAAACTAATGGACAGGAGAGTTGTTCAATGGTTATTTTTCAAAACGTAGTGCTGAATTCACTCAAATGCATGAGGTTTTCCAGCGATCCAGGAAGCCTGTTGCATAATTGCCACAGCAATCAAAGCATAGCAATTCGTTTTAGAGAAATGAAGCCTAAAGTACTTAGACGGCTATTCTATTACTTAATATTATACGTGGTTCTGAAAGAGCTCTCCGATCCGCCTCTGTCTCCTTTTTCACAACTTCAACTCATCATCCCACGTTAGTTCTATTGTTTTAAACACACATGTGCATATTGAGCAAAGTTAGTTAGATGAAAAATAACATGCCCTATTAAATATATGCCAAGTGAAAAAACTCAAACTGAGGTCAAGAAAGATATTCTTGCTTTTTCACAAAAAGTTTTACCATGGTATGTCTGCTTAGATACTGCATAGAGTGATATGCTAATTAATGGCTCATTCTTTTTCACTTGTTGTGTTGTTTTTCTCTCAGAGGAGGAGCTTATAGTCCATGAAGACTATTTACTTAATCATTGAAGCAATTATTTCTTGATTAAAAGAAGGAGGAGAAAAACAATTATTATTCAAGTATTAAATGAATTAAAAGCAAAAAAAGTGTTTTCCTTTCTGGATTAAAGACTTGAGATGATTATTTTATTAATTATAGTTAATTAGGTTTGCTCTATGCTATTTCCCAAGATCAAATTAATAATAGAGTAATTTATAACAATAAAGTTTATATTAATAGAGGTCATCACCTTCAAATATTCCAGTAATTACTGCTAGGATTTTTCCAATGCATATTTGATAAAGCTGGAACAGCTGGTTTCAAAAAGTGCTGCCTATAACTATTTTGTTACATACTGAGACATTACCACCACTTGGTAGAATAGGTAGATTCCTCATCATCGGTAAGAGGCTGATATTTGCATAGAATTTTTTCTCTTTTTAAATCATGATCTAAAATAATTTGTTAAAGAAGTCTACCTGCTTCTAAAAGTGCCATCACATTTACCATAATGACATACATATGATGATGATGGTGGAAATGAATATTTCTGACATTTTATGTAGGGAGCAACTTCTCAGGAAATGCCTAGAGAACTTGTCCATGGTCACAATGCACATTTCAAAACCAGCAATATTGTTCTGGGGCATATTGTGTTCCAGGTTATGTCACGTTCTCATTCAAAAAAATATTTTCCCCAGAATACCATGACAGGAATTCCCTGAGCACATTGTTAAACTCCAGTTGCCTCCACCCCACCTGCTCCCCACCAGCTCTAAAACTACTCACCACACCTACAATGTCCTCATGCTGCAAGTGGTCTCTGCTTTGGCAAATTCTCAGCGACATGCATATAGTCTGAGTTGTCTCAACCTCTTTTAAATAAAATGTGCTGTATTTCTCATTGATTTCAACAATTTGTAAGATACAGATAACAGCTACCATTGGGTTCATTAGCAAGCTCTCTCAGGAAAGCTCACCTTCCGCAAACTTGAAGTCTGCTTTTCCATCCTAGGTCACTTCCCTGGACTCGCGGCCTCCATTCGTTTTCAGTAGGTTCCTGGGACTGCCCTGTGGGTCTATTTTCTGTTCACCTGTCATTCATTTCTTTCCTCCGCCTATTTCTAACCTCTCAAAAATAACTCAGGAACATGAAGCAAATTTTCTCACAAAACTTGTTGCTAATTATGAAAGATTTACTTCTAGTTCTTTTGTTTTAGTGATTGAATTATTTAGTAATTCCTGGAGAATAACTAGGAGTAACAAAATTTATTTAAAAATAACCTCACAAAAACTCAACAAATCAGAAAACCCACATGGGAGTTTTAGTAGATTATTCTTGCTCCTTCCCAAATTCCATACTTCTTTCCTTCTGTTTCATGTTTTTTAAGGTCATTTTTAAAATCACACAAGCAATTCTTGTTTATTGGAGATTGCCAAAAATACAGCAATGCAAAACCTTGAAAAAGAGGTTTCTCTATTATACAAACACGTAACTGCCATTACCACTTTGGGGTTTATCGTTCCCAATATATTTTCTTACTCCACGCTGATTTCTCTTCATGATCCTGTCCACTGAGATGCTAAGGAATCCCCAAGCCAGGCATCTTTCAGTACATTTTCCTCTGCTTTAGAGTCATTTGGCTTTTCATCTGTTCTTTCCTAAATCCATTATTTATGATATAAATGTTGCCTTTTCACACCGAATGCATCATGGCTCTTATAACACAAAGCCTTGTTCTCTCAAAGCTCCTCTCTCTGCCATGGACTTCAAAAGTCAATTGTGATAGTCAAGGCTGAGCAATGTCTTTCTCTATGTATTTCTATGGTAACAATCCTACATTGAGGCCAAAATGTAAATGAAGACTTCCCTGTTGCTATAGCCAAAAGGAATTAGAAAGGTTAATCATCTAGGCTTATGTTAAAATAAAACATATATATGTATGTGTGGGAACAGTGCATAATTGACAAGAATGTCTACTTTCATATAAAGTTTTTTAATGAAAATGAGATTGCAATCATTAGCAACATGTTTTTCCTTCTTTAGTATATTATGGACATATTTCCCTATCGTAACATATAAAATTATGCTTACTTTCCACTAGTTGTATGGTCTTCTATTGTTTGGGCATATCAACTTAAAGAAACCATTCCATTATTGATGAGAAATGCTATAGTGAACATCTCTACACATACTATTGGTGAAAATACCTAGAAGTGAAATTATGGAATTAAGGGTTACCTAGTTATGTGTTATACAGTTTTGCCAAATGCCGTCCATAAAACATCAAAGGGATCTAACCATTGCTATGCCTATTTCTAAAAACAGAATGTAAACATTCCTGCTTCTTCAGACCTTTTTCAGCTTAAGGATTTTATCATTCATTGGAAAAATTCAACAAATAATTACTGATACTACCAAAAAACAGTATCTTTGTACAGGGAAAATATTACTTTTTGTGAGTCTTCATTTAAGAAAAGAATTATCTTTAATTAAAAGGTGGTTCTGAAACTGACAAATAGAAATGGCAAGCAATAGGATATATTGGAGTATATGAGGAAGCCATTTTGTGTAAATCTAATTGGACCTGACTTTGTTTTTCCAAAAGGACCTGACATGGCCATTGAGCATGCACTGTATATCCACTTTAAGCATTTCATATGACAAGAATAAACGCCCTTAAGATAAAGGTTCAACTTCCCCCACAATGACATTTCCTTAAGGGTAAACATCTCTCCCTAGGCTAGGAACTGATTGCTGAGCTCACCTGTGACCACTCAGCTCGAGACAACAGACCTGCCACCCTGCTGTGTCCACCAAGACAGCAGACCTACTACCTGCTGCATCCATCAATCGCTGTGCTGACAGAGCAGTCTTGTGACTATTGTAAAAGGAACATTTCAATCATATGTGAAACACGCTCTTTGTTTCCCCTTGTACACCCCACTTCTTTGGTTCCCCTCCTTCCTTGGGCACACAAATTTTCATTTATAGATTGGTTATGGATTATTTGTGTCAACAAAACAAAACATTTGGACATAAAAGTATTATATTTTTTCAAATGCTTTTTGCTGAATGTTTTATCATGTGTTGATAAAGAAAGCAATTTAAGGTCCTTGGAAAACTGAAGAGCTCTGTCGACTGACTATTTAGATTGAGTCAAACGTTCCAAGAAAGATTTTATTTGACTATGCTTTGTGTTACATCATGAGTGGTATTTCTGCTTTTTTAAATTAAATATATGTATAGATATATTTATCTATATTGATAAATATATTTATAGGTATATTGAGATAAGAAATATTATGATTGAAAACAAGACAACCAAAGAAAATACAAGACATACAAAGGAATAAGCCAAACAAGTAAGAGTTAGTAAAAACAGCAAGAAATAATTCAGATTCCCAGGCACTTTATTATTAAAAAATATCAAGTACAGAAAATAAAATAAAGTTATGTGTGCCACTGTTAAAAGACGTAAAATATATTTTTTTAAACAAGGTCCATAAAGAAAAGACTAACAAAGACCAAAAAGTTTGAAAGAAGAAAAAAAATTTTAAATGAAAAATAAAATAGTATAAATTAAGAACTCAGTGGATGGACAAATTAGTGGCAGCTTAAGTAAGAATCATTGACTTGGAAGAAAGACCTGAAATATCTGGATTGTTTGTTTGCAGGAGAGAGAGATGAGACAGAACTGAAAGAAAGAAGGAGAAAAAGAAAATATACCAGAGAAAATATAAAGAGAAGTTAAGAAACTTGGAGAAGAAGAAAGTCAATTATTTATTTAATGAGTACCATACAAGAAAAGAGTTAGGATGGGATCAAAAAGTATATGAATCTACAATAAAATGAAAATTTCCAAAACATCAAAAACATGAATCCACAGGAACAAGAAGCACAATGTACCAGAATTTTTAAGATCAATAGATAAAAATAAAAAAAATCTAGACACATCAGAGTGAAACTCTGTTATATCACAGTCAAAGAGTAGAACTTAAAAGCAGGCAAAAAACAAAACAAAGCAAACAAAAATACCACCTAAAATAACACAATTAGTCTGAAAACAGTCTTTATGACATAAAATATTGTATAAAAATATCTTATTCAAAATATTTCAGAAAAAGACTATTATCCTTGAATTGTGGATCTGGGAAGCAAAACTGACTTTCTGAAACAAGAGGAATATAAAGATACTTTCACATAAATGCAAAATTGAGAGTATTTGTCACCAATAGATATTACTATATGAGTCTCTAATGGATACCCTTCAAGAGGAAGAAAAATGACCCCAGAAGGAAGGTGTGAGAGGCAAGAATAAACGAGGAGCACAGAAAACGTTAAATGTACAAGTAAATCCAAACAAGTGTTTATAACATAGTAACAACAATGTAAATAGCAATAATGTCTTATTTGTCGGGTTAAAAACTACAGAATTAAAATACTGAACTACTCAAGAGAGTGAGAAGACTCTCTTCCACAGACTGCAAGAAAATTTTTAACGGCAAAAGACATAACTGATCAAGGACTGTTATCAAAATGCCTAAAGAAGTCCTAAAACTCAACAATAAGAAAACAAACAACCCAATTTAAAAAACAGGTGAAAGACCTGAAGGGACACCTCAGCAAAGAAGATCCACAGATAGCAAATATGAAAGGATGTTCCACAGCATGTGTCGTTAAGGAAATGCAAATTAAAACAGCAATGGGATACCACTACACACCTATTAGAATGGCTATCATTCAAAACACTGACAACACCAAATGCTGGTGAGAAAGGAGAGCAATAGAAACCCTCGTTCACTGCTGGTGGGAGAGCAAAATGGTAGAGACAGTTTGGAAGACAGTTTGGCAGTTTCTTACAAAACCAAAAATGCTTTTACCGTAGGATTCAGCAATCACCCTCCTTGATATTTACTAAAACGAGCTGAAACTTAGGTTCACACAAAAACCTGCACACTAATGTTTATAGCAGCTTTATTTATAATTACTAAAACTTGGAAGCAACCAAGACGTCCTTCAGTAGGCGAGTGGATAAATAAACTCTGGTACATCTAGACAATGGGATATTATTCAGTGCCAAAAATAAATGAGCTATAAAATCATGAAAAGCATGGAGGAACCTTAAATGCATAGTGCTAAGTGAAAGAAGCCGATCTGAAAAGTCTACATACGGTGTGATTCCAACTATATGACATTCGATGCACTTCATCAGATTGCCAATCATTAAAATATCACCACTATCCAGTGCTAGACAAAGTGTGGAGAAATAGAAAGTCACATAAAGTGCTGGTAGAGGTAAAATTTGCTGCAATCTCTTTTTGGTATCTCTTGAAAACAATAATGTTTATGTCTTTTGATATAGATATGTAACTGTAATGAATATGTTTATACTGTATTTTATATTTGCCTATGTAGTTATGTTTACTGGTGGTCTTTATTTCTACATATGGATTTGATTGATTCTTTAGGGTCCTTTCATTTCAGCCTAAAGGACTCCCTTTACTATTCTTGTAGGCAAGTCTGCTAGTGACAAACTCTAAGCTTTTTGTTTTTCTGGTAATGTCTTAATTTCCCCTTCATTTTTGAAAATCAGTTTTGTTGGAAATATAAATTCTTGTCTCAAAGTCTTTTTTATTTCAGTAATTTTAACATCATCCCCCTGTCTTTTGGCCTGATCTTATGAGAAATCCGCTATTAACCCTATTGAGGATCCCTAGTACATAATTAATTAATAATTCTCTCTTTCTGCTTTTGAGAGTCTTTGACTTTTGACATCTTGATTTGATGTATTTAGATGCGGATTGTTTCTTCAGTTATCCCACTGGAGTTTGTTAAGCTTCTTGGATCTGTAGATTCAGGTTTTTCATTAAATTTAGTAAACTGTCAGCCTATATTTTTTCAGATGTTCTTTCTGCCCCTTTCTCTATCTTCTCTCATTCTGGGACTCCCATAGTGCCCATGTTGGTACACTTGATGGCACTCCACTGGTCTCTGAGGCTCTGTTCATTTTTCTTTATTCTCTCTTCTTTCGCTTCCTCAGAGTAGAAAATCTCAACTGGTTTATCTTCACTTTCACTAATTCTTTCTTGGGCCTGCTAGAGTAGGCTTGTGAGGGCTGCTGGTGATTTTTTTTTTTTTTTTAATTTTAGTTCCTATGCTTTTTAACTCTAGAATTTCTATTTGGTTCTTTTTGTATAATATCTATCTATTGATATTCTCTTCTTTGTGATACATCACTCTCACAACTTCTTTTAGCTCCTTAGACACAGTTTCCTCTAGTTCTCTAGTTCCTCTATTTAAAATAGTAGATGTTAAGGGGCTGGCCCCGTGGCCGAGTGGTTAAGTTCGCGCGCTCCGCTGCAGGCGGCCCAGTGTTTCGTCGGTTCGAATCCTGGGCGCGGACATGGCACCGCTCGTCAGACCATGCTGAGGCAGCGTCCCACATGCCACAACTAGAGGAACCCACAACGAAGAATACACAACTATGTACCGGGGGACTTTGGGGAGAAAAAGGAAAAAATAAAGTCTTTAAAAAAAAAAAAAAAAATAGTAGATGTTAAGTTTTTATCCAGTAAATCCAGTATCTGGGCTTTCTCAGGGACAGTTTCTACTGAGTGCTTTTTTTTCCCTTTACACAGGGCATATTTTCCTGTTTTTGCATGTCACATTTTTGTCATTCTTGTTGAAAACAGGACAGTTTAATATGAGAAACCTGGGAAGATCTTCTCCTGTTCTCAGGGTTTGCTGTTGTTGTCTTTGTGGTTGCTCTTTGTTTTGTTAGTGATTTTCTGAACTAATTCTCTAAAGTCTGTACTCCTTGATGTTTTTGGCCATCAAAGTGTCTGCTTGATTAACTTAGTGGTCAACTAATTGTTAGACAGTGATTTGCTTAAATGTCTGGAACCAATGAGGACCCCACTCTTTGCTGAGGGGCTGTGTGTGTGTTGGGGTGTGGCTCTAACTCTCAGCCAGGCATTGATAACTCTGCCTTCACCTTCACTTCTTGCTTATGCAAAGGCTCAGGGGCAGCCAGAGATGAGAACCTATGGCTTGCTCAGGTTTTTCCTGAATGTGCATGTAGTCCAGGGCAAGTGCAGAACCTTACACATGTGAGTGACCTTCTAGATTTCCAGAGCTTTTCAAAGCCCCTACAAACATCTGACCCCTAAGATTTTCTTTTCAGCTTTTTGATTAGCCTGGTGTTTGTCTCAACTGTTACCTACTCTCTTAAGCAGCTCTGATGATGATCAATTGCTGATGACGGTTTTTGACACATGCCCCCTGGAGAAAAGGCTGTTCACACTGGTAGACCTCTGAGTTAGATCAAATAAAGAAGAGGATTGCAAGTGTGGTCTTCCAGAGAACTACCAGACAGGCCAAATAATAGCAATTCTTTGGGAATGGGGCTTTGAAGGGGCTCCAAACCCATTCTGCCTCTTCCAGTGGATGTCAGGCTACTGGTTTTCACTATTTGGGCTGTTTCCAAAGTTACCATGTAGGTAGGGAAAAGGGGATGGAGGTAGAGTAAGTGAAAACATCACAAACTCACCAGCTTACAGAGGTCCTACTGTTCTTAAATAAATGCTGCTCAGATTCCTGCAGCCATTTGGTTAATTTCCAGAGTTCTGAAAACTGTTGACTCAGATATTTTTGCCAGTATATTCAGTGCATTTATGGAGGAAAGGATTTCTGGAGATCCTCGGTCTTCCCTCCCTATTGATATCATCACCAATGAGTTTTAAGGGAGAAAAACATATTCAGGTTTTAAATGATCATTTCAGTTCTACATGATTATGGGTTATAGGGTACAACTAACTCTCCCTGTCATTTACTTTACTTGAATAAACTTAACTGACTTATCTTATAAATAAACAAGCATTTGTTTAAATAAACAAATGTTTATTTTTAAAAATTCAAGATTTGTGTCTCTCTCAAAGAGTTTACAGATACAGGATATTAAACAAAATGTAAACATTAAACTGCAGAACATCCTTGCATAAGTAATATCTTTTCTTCTTTAGCTAATGTTAGTTATCATAAAAATATATAAGCTACCTCTCTGTTGCCCTGGGAAAAAGGTACTCAGCTCTGGCTATATATTAGAATCACTACCATCACCTCACATCTTCTATTTCTTACACAGCACTTCAGACAATCAATAATTATCTCGGTTAATGTCAATCTTCTCACACATACTCTAGAATATAAGTTCTATGAAGGAAGGCACAGTATCTGTTTTGCTCACAATTACATTCCTGGCATCAGCCAGAGGATCTGACACACAGTGGCACCTCAATAAGTATCTGCCAAGTGAATCAGTGAATGGCTGTATAAATGAGTGACAGGATAAATCCTCTATTACGTTAAGAAAGAAGTTACTTAAATGGACATAATGGTGGCTGCCTGATGTAAAGAGAAAAGGAACTACATATGTGCTTTTGTTATTAATAGAAATTCCTTGCTTTCTCATCTAGCAAATAAATTGAAATTTTGAACATGATTATTAGACTTGTATAATTTTTATCATTGAGTTATGAAAATTAAATATCAGCTTTTAGACAACTGAAAACTCAATGTGAACTTACAATCTACTGTTGATTTTCTAAAATTTGATGTAGCCGTGGACTAACTACAGTGATAAAAGCACAATGTTCAGATGAAGGGAGCTATTAGTCTGGAATATTCTCTTCGGTCAGACATCTTTTGAAGTGTTGTTTTCAGTTCACTCCTAGATTCACTCACTACACTGTGGCTGCTTCCACATTCTGTGAGGAAAATCGATAACATTACTTATAAATTTTGCTCATAACGTTAAAAAAAAATAAGCTTGTGTGCTGAGATAGATAACCATGATGATGAAAGAGTTAGACAACTTGTTATATGGGGAAAAATTTAATTAAGTGAAATGTTTAGCTGGAGCAGAAATGTCTCATGGGAAGAATTATTCACAAATATCTGAAGGACTGTCATGGGAAAGAGGATGAAATGTGTCTTGTGTGGCTCCAGGGAATAGAACTAGAACCAATGAGTGGAAATACAGGGAAGCCGACTTTGACGGAGGAAAAAGAAAGCTTCCCAATACTTCAAACTTTCTGAAGTTGGAATCAGCTGCTGTATAAAGACTGTCTCTAAAAATAATCAAGCAGAAATTGAATACGATAGAGAAAAGTCTGCTTTGGGTGGGGATCATTAGACTTGAAGATTTTAATGTAACTTGGAATTTTAAAATCCCATAAACCTTGAAACTCCTTTTCATGTATCACTTTGAAAATAAAATGGGATATTGATTTTTTCATATAATATTTGTGAACATGAAACATATTCCTCATTATAAAAAGCTGTTGTAAAATGGTACCCATGAGTTATTATGTATAAAAACAGGGTGATCTTAAACGCATTTATTATAACTTTGATTTGTTTCCTTAGAGAGTGGAGAAAAACAGTATATTACTAACCTAGGAATTTTAAATTTTAAAGTGTTTGCATCAATATTTTGGCATGTAAAAACATTTTCTAATAGATATTTAAACTTTTAATAATATAATAACATAATTATAATATGTCAGATTTTAAAAATAACTTTTACTTCATTGTACCACTCATAAAATCCACCACTGTTTCGACCCCACTTGATTAGGTGGTTTTGGGAACAGAAAGATAGAGACAGAGCAACTTCAAATTGATAGGTTTATTGTCTCATAAAAGTGGTTCCTCCTGATTGCAACTGATAGAGGAGCTAAAAGAATTCAAACAAGGAGGAGTGCCTTTAATCTTAGGTGATTACTCCTACAATAATGTGCATTTGACATTTATGTAAATAGTTTTTTCATAAATAAAATAGTATATGTCAAAAAATTACACTTAGAGCATGCGCGTGCAGTAAAATTAACCTTTACAACATAATACAACCAAGGAAGAAAAATTTTAGGTGAGCTAAGTTAATTGTCTTCACATCTAGAGAAAGTGGCAGAAGGACCACTCCTAAGTTATCAGGTGAGGGAGAAACCCTTGTGTGTACAGATGTCTGCACATGAACCAGCAACTCCCCATAACATTTTAAAATCTATATTCGTCAGGTCTTTGTAGCAGGGAAGCAATACTCTTTCAACCTATTAATTCCATCAATAACTCTATCACATGAGGCTGCTTTAATCTATAAGTACATAGCAAGTGTACCCGTGAAGGGCAGGAGACACTTGTTCAAACATTCTACATACACCAAAAGAGTGTCAGAGAGCATGTTGACCCAATGAAAAGTGATTGAGTCAGGGGCCAGCCTGTGGCTGAGTGGTTAAAGCTCTGCACACTCAGCTTCGATAGCCCATGTTCTCGGGTTCGGATCCCGGTGCTGACCCACTCCACTCATCAGCCATGCTGTGGAGGTGTCCCACATACAAAGTAGAGGAAGATTGGCAGAGATATTAGCTCAAGCAAAAAAAGAGGAGGATTGGCAGCGGATGCTAGCTCATGGTGAATCTTCTTCACCAAAAAAGAAAAAGAAAAAAGTGATTGAGTCAATTTTACCTGCACATAGAACAGCAACATCATACGTTGAGTCATGGTTGGAATTGACATCAAACCTGAAGTGAGTTCGCTCACCCATTGTGCAGCAAGCCAATGTCTGACACCAAGTGTAGTGGAAGAAAGTAGGAATTTTATTACTGGACAGTGCTGAGCAAGGAGAAAGGACAGCTAACACTGAAATCCCAAACTCCCCAAAAAGCTAAAAGGAAGGGTTTTTCTTTGGGGTTTTAGGTAGGGGAGGGGGAGCACATGGCCTTACTGGTCAGAGCTTTCCCACCAGCCTGTTTTTGGCCTTGAGACTACTTGCAGAGAGGAGGGAGCCCAAGACCTTGCTGATCAGCAGCTTTCCCAGCAGCCTGTATCTCTTTGCAGGGAGGAGATAATGAATCCAGCTGCTTGTCCTTGGCTGTGTCTGTCTCCATGGAGGATAGTGGATTCTGGAGCCAGGAAGCCAGGGAGTAAGCAGGAAATGCGTGTTTTGGTTTTAACCCCATATATACTGGGTTTAATGTAGGGAAACTGATATCAGGGTCAGCATCAGAATACATATCCAAGCAGCCTTTCTCAGATACCAAAATTAAGACAAGAATCTGTACCCAAGATGGAAAAGAGGATTCAGGTGAAAGAAGAAGAGGCAGGGTCCTAATGGGCATTGCTCTTAGAGAAAGAGGAAATGGAACAGTGGTGGTTCTGTATTTAAAAAAGAAAATGTGGAGAAAGAACAAGATGGAGACCTAAAATAATCACAGATAGCTGAGGTTAACATGCACTTGTTAAGAAAACAAACCATACAACTTTGAATAATTTTTCACCTTGAGCTGGTCAGTCAGCCTCTCTGAGCTTTGGTTCCAACATCTATAAATGTGTATAATAAATCTGTTGATCTGCCTCATCAGATAGTCAATCATTAAAACATCAGTACTATCCAATGCTGGACACAGTGAGGAGAAGTAGAAAGTCACATAAAATGTTGGTGGAGGTATAACTTTCTACAATATTTTTTAGTATCTCTTAAAAACAATAATGTTTGTCTTTTATGTAGTTGTATAACTGTAATTAATCTTACAGAAATGAAAAATTTGCACATATGGACAAATTTACAAAGAGAACATATACATAAAAACAAATGTTTTCCATATATATGTGCAGGCACATAGATAAATGTATATATATAAACATATATTTACAGACATATATGCACACAAATTTGAAAAGCTTTGCTATATATATTGATATGTTATACTGCATATAATATATTTTACATATTATACTACCTATATTATATTTGTTAATGTAATATATACCATATATACATATGTATATCCTTGTTTACATTATATAGAGAAGACAAGATGTAGAGGGAAAAAGTGGCAGAGTAATGTCATATATTACCCCATTTTTGCTGTTAATAAAATGTAATATATGTACATAATGTCTAGAAATGTGTTTGTGTATTTATGAAACCAGAGGGCTATACACCAAAGGGTTATTACTGTTACTGCACAAAATTGGGGTTCTCTGCCCTATGAACAAGCCAGTTAATTATAGCATTATCCTTTGGGCAAAGAGATCAGCTTTATTTTGCAAGATCAATCTACAGAGACACAGGGGATGTGTGCTCTCAAATCTGTCTCCCCAGTTCAGGATTTGGGGTGAAATTTAAGAGGTTAAGGAGAACAGGCTGGCACGTGGAAACCTGGCAGGACGGGCTTTGATTGGTGGGCTTCCAGCATTTACAGTAAGGTTTTAAACATTTATGGCAGGATTCTAAACACTTATAATGGGGTTCTAAGCATTTTAGATGAGGTAGGGAAGGAATTTGAACATCAGATCTTCCTGAATGAGAGACCCCAGACTTCTGATAAGAGTCTGGGTTTCAAGTTCCCATCATGTCCCTGTCCTTGGGTTCCAAAGGAAGGAGGATCTTTGGTTCTGAGGTCTTTTCAAGTCACAATTTCTTCTTTTGCATATGCCCTGGCTACGTGACTTTGCAGATTTTCCGACAGACAATTCTTATTTAACTCATTCTGTTGATAAGAGCTGGGGTCAGGTGAACTGGTCCTGGAGGGCCTGTAGTCACAATACCACAAAAGTAGACCTGAAGGAAAGAAGGCAGAGTCTCTCAAAATTCATGCCTCATTGGCCTGTTTCCTTTCCCTTCTTCCACTCTACTGGCTGGGAAGCCAGGTATTAACTTACCCAGCTGGCCTTGCCCTTAGGTAGGTCCAGGTCATCAAGTTCCAGCCAATGAGGCAAAGGGAGAGTCAGCTAGGGGATTCTGAGAAATCATTTGCCTTGCGAATGAAAGGATCAGAAGCAGCTGGCACTGCCTTCCTCTTCCTCCTCTCCTGCCTTAAACTTAAAATGTAGCAGAATATGCCACCCCAAAAACCTGCCTCTTTGGCATAAGGATTATTTTGAGCTGATTATTTTGAGAGGCAGCTGACATGGGAGGAGCTCTGGAAACAGTGTAAAAGTTATTCTTTTGCGATGGAAATTTAAATTTATAAGGGGAATCTCCATTTGTCAGGGTGTCTCCCTCTCTGTACCAGAAAGAGAAGGATGATGAAATCACAGGAGACTCATCAATGGAGAAGGTTCCGACTGAAATCTGCACAACCACCATCCCCGTGTTTGCCCAGCTTCTCCTGCTGACCTTCCCACACCTTCCCTTCTCTTGTCTTTAGCTGAAAATAGTATTTAAGCCAGTGGCTTAGTCCACTTCAGGGAGTTACTCATTTTTCCGTGATCTTCTCCCACACATAGATGAACTAGACATGTCAATAAATATCTGTTCTTTTAAATCTCTCTTATCTTTTATTACAGGGGTCTCAGCCAAGAGCTCAAAAGGGCAGGGGGAAAATTGTTTTCTGTCTTAAACACTCAAATATGATTCTTGGAGATTCAGCAGTCATATTGTAATCATGAGAAACATCCCAAAGTGTTGCAAAGATATGATCAAGACCAGCCACTGCTTACATAAAAGCTTCTGTTTATATGAGAAGAATAAACTTCTATTTGTCACTCTTAGTGGTGTTTTCTATTATTTGCATTCCAAAGCATGCCTAACTGATAAAGGAGAGACTACTAACTTTTTCTTCATTGCTTAAGTTGATATAATAAGCTTGCATTACTATTGCAATCTTTTAAATGACTTTTTAAAGTAGAAAAATTAAAGATAAAAGAAAATGAGGCAATTAGAGTAAAAAAGAAACTTTTAGAAAGATTTACCCTGTGTCATTGTACTCTATGCATTGTACTTATTTCAACTGAAATGTATTCTATGTCTAGTATATTTGTTTGTTATTTGTTAAGTAACCCTGAGAAGTATTTGAGATATTCTTCCCTTATTCTATAGTCAAGCATTGAATCCTTTGCTAAGTTACTAAAAGATATATCAAGGTTAGTGTTAATAAAAACAGGCATTTATTAAGTGCCAAGTGTATTTAAAAGTGCTCCACAGCAATTGTTATTCTTTCAACAACAGTAAAAATCTTTTAAAAATGTAAATACTAAAGCTATTCAAGAAACTTCACCTATGCAGATTTAGAGAACATTTTTCTCCCATTCCAAGGGTACATGACTCTGCAGAAATTTTTCTTTTTCCAATTTGAATTCGAGGCAATTGCCAATCAAATATTTGCTTATTAGGATATTTGTTTAAAATGCATAGATAATTAGGTAGTAATGCTAGCCCTTCAGGGTCTATATAAGAAATGATAATACAGCATTTTACCAGAAAATGTAATATTATAATGAAGGAGATGGGGGTGGGTCGGAAGAGAGGGTAAGGAGGAGGGAAAGGAATACATGGAGAAATTACAAATGCAGGAGGCATTTAGCACAGCAGCTAATTCCGGGAAAAGAATGGCAGAGGTAACAAAGGAGGTTTGATGCTGTTTGCAAAGATGCTTAAGGTATATAACAAAATGCAAAATATATCATTTACACATCAAGCCTGTTTTTTGTTGGTATTACCAAGAAAACTGTCTTTCACAAGGACCTGAGGGCCATGCCTCTGAAACTAATCATCAAGAAAGATAGTGCTCTTACCTCCCAGTGTCTGTGGGATGGTAGGAGCCTAATCACTTTGACTAACCTCCCTCTTAATGTCCTCCAGGACTTTTGCAGCACTTAAAATCTCTCCTACCTTTTGTTTGAGCAGAGTTGAGTTCATCTCTCTCATAGTGCAGTATTCTTGACTCCTATTGCAATAGTCTTGAATAAAGTCTTCTTGGACTGTTTAACTCTATCGGGTGCAATTTCTCTTTGATACTAGCACAATAATCCCTCTTTATCTACAGGGGCTATCCAAGACCCCCAGTGGGTGCCTGAAACTACAGGTAGTACCAAACCCTCTATATAGTATGCTTTTTCCCATACATACATACCTGTGATAAAGTTTAATTTATAAATTGGACAGAGTAAGAGATTAACTACAATAACTAATAATAAAATAGAACAATTATAACAGTATACTGTAGTAAGGGTTATGTGAATGTAGTCTCTCTCTCTCTCTCAAAATATCTTATTGTACTGTACTCAGCCTTCTTCTTGTGATGATGTGAGACAATGTGATACCTAGTTGATGAGCCTAGGTGATGAGATGAGGTGAGGCGAATGACATAGGCATTGTGATGTAGCATTATTTTCAGACCTTGGAAAGTGAAACTGCAGATAAGGGGGGATTGCTGTATAAGTTGGACTGTTTATTGCAGCCTTTCACTTAGGAATTAACAGCCATGTTCTCTAGCTTCCCTGCTCCCAGTGGGCTCTCTCACCTGCTTGTGGGCTCTCTCTCTCTCTCTTTCTATCTCCCTATCTCTGTCTCTGTCTCTCTCATTAAGAATTTCTGTTTTCTGTTGTGGACTTCTTTTTGAAAAGTAGTTCTTCAGCAACTGCCCCCTCTTAGTTTAAGTTATAGCTTACTTATATATTTTACATGCAACATATTGTCACTTTATTAAGTTTTCTAAAAACTTAAATTTTTGATGGAAATTGATCCCTGATGTCAACCTAATTGTGCAATTGGGTCACAGTCACAGATTCAAAACCATCCTTTTTTGAACTGCTACCCAGCCACACCCTACTCAGGAACTGCAGCTGCTCTAAAATTCCTTCCAGATGTCTAGCACATCCCAGAGGGTAGTTCCTATGGATTCTTCTCACCACCATCTACAAAGATTAGAAGATACAAGATGATGTATTTTAACCATTTTCATCCATTCCTCAAGCCATGTACTAAAATCAGTGGCCTTAATAATGTTAGTAAATGTACAAGGGAGATTGTGTGTAAGCTTGGAGCCAATTTAATGTTTAGAATGACAATTTACAAATATCCCTTATGTCAAAACAAAATATTTTGAATAGAATAAATCAGAAAATAAAATAATTACCTTGTTAGATTTCAGCCATAAAATCAGACAGTTTCAAGAATTAACTCAAATATTTTATTTCAATAGACTTTTTGAACATATAAAAATCAGCCGAATTTTGGCCCAAGTTTCTCAAGGTTTGGTCACATGAACACCCATGTCAAAATCACTTGGATACTTATGAAAAGTGCACTCAAGCCATCCCTGATGGCCTAGTGGTTAAAGTTCATTGCTCAATGCTCCAGCAGCCCAGGTTCACTTCCTGGTCACAGAATCTGTCAGTTGCCATGCTGTGGAGGTGCCTCACATAGAGAAACTAGAACGACTTACAGCTAAGATATACAACCATGTACTGGGGCTTTGGGGAAGAAAAAAAGAAAAAGGAAGATTGGCAACAAGTGTTAGCTCAGGGCAAATCTTTCCCTGCAAAAACAAAAGTGCAGGTGCCAGGCCTTCACCCCAGACTGATTGGATAGGAATCCCTGGCCACTCAGCTGAGAATCTACACATTTTGTGTGCACCCAAGATGACTTCTAAGCTCAGTGATATTTGAGAATGTCAAGGGTAGGCTACTCCACATGTGATAAAGTTCTGGCTTTATCCCAAGGACAAAGAACAGAGATGATAAGCTGTATTGAAACACCAGGTGCACTTCAAAAGAGTATTTCCTTTCTTTGGTTCCTTAACTAAAATATTAAAATAGGGGTTCTTCTTTATTCTAGTGCAGTAGAAAAATGCAAATGGAAAAAAAGTCAAAGAAACAAAATAGAAAACAGAAACAGAAAAAATATATTAATTTATGATAACTGCATTATCTCAAATTTGTGAACAAAGAATGATATTTAAAATGCTATAGAAAATTAAGAGTAGTTCTACCATATGATCCAGCTATCCCACTGCTGGGTATTTATCCAAAGAACTTGAAAACGCAAAGGTATAAAGATACATGCACCCCTGTGTTCCTTGCAGCATTATTCCCAACAGCCAAGACTTGGAAGCAACCTAGGTGCCCATCAAGGGACAAACGGGTAAAGAAGATGTGGTCTATATACACAATGGAATACTACTCAGCCATAAGAAATGATGAAATCAGGCCATTTGTGACAACACGGATGGACCTTGAGGATATTATGCTAAGTGAAATAAGTCAGAGGGAGAATGTCAAATACCATGTGATCTCAGTCATAAGTAGAAGATAAAAACAACAACAAACAAACACATAGCAACTGAGATTGGATTGATGGTTGCCATAGGGGAAGGGGGGAGGGGGGAGGGCAAAAGGGGTGATTAGGTTCACATGTGAGGTGATGGACTGCAGTTAGTTTTTGGGTGGTGAACATGATGTACTCTACACAGAATTTGAAATATATTATGATGTACATCTCAAAACCATATAATGTTATAATCCGACATTACTACAATAAAATTAAAAAATAAATTAAATAAAATAAAATGCTATAGACAACTGGATATATATGGAGAAAAATAAAATTGCCATTTCATTTCGATAAAAATAATTTCCAGATTTAATAAAGATTTCCAAGTTTAAAACTAAACCATAAATGTATTACAGATAACTATAGGCTAGTATCTAAATGGTCGTAGAGTGGGCAAATATAACCAAAGAAAGACACCATAAAGAAAATTTTGACTACACATTAAAATTCAGTACGATTGAAATGTAACAGCAAACAAACTAATAAATAAATAAGAAACAACAACCAAACTATAAAGAAGGTAAATCAAGTGGAAATTGGGAAAAATAAAGATTTGAAATGTATTGTTAACTTACTTGTCTAAATCCTCACCATTTTAAGGAGTTCAATTCCTCTTGGTGGAAGCAAGGCTGGGGAGAACAATTGAGGCAGTAAACTTCTACCCTAGACAACAATCCAAGGAACCAAATCACAGAAGGGACAATGCCAATCCTGGGGTTTTCTCCCATGCAGTCATGTACACTAAATAGAACAGATGAGTCAGCCTGGATACACAAAACTTTTATTTTAACTTTTACACTGATTAACTAAGACCATAAGAAAGTCTAGAAATATATAGCTTAGAACAGTGTATTTTACTTTCAACCTCAAATGTTTTTCCTCCACAAATCTCCCTGAAACACTAGCTCAGGTAGCACTATGTAAATGCATTTCATCTTGACCTTATTTGCATGTTATTGCCATCATCTTGAGGCTAAGACTTCATGACCGGAGCAGCCACATTGGAGGCGTCACAATTTAATCCTATGGAAGCTTTGCTCCCACTTGACTGAAATCCTATTATGCCCTTAGTTTATCTGCAAACTTAATTGGGTCTTAGTCTTTATCTCGTTTCTGTCAGCCAATTATTCTTTCTCCTTATCGTACTGACCAGGATAATTTCAGCACAAATCTTAAACCCTCCAAGGATTAATGTTCATACAATCACTGCCAAACTATTTACAAGGCATTTTCAAATTCAATTGTGACTTATGGTACTGTAATTTATATATATATGTCATGGCATATTAATTCTCATATAATAAATATTTTGATTTACTTTTCCACATCCTGTTAATCAAAGTGTTAATATCATTGGTAAAAAAGAGTTCATGCCATAAGAAAAAGCAAGCACTATAATATAAATTTGAGTTCAGGAGATAAATGTGCAGTTCACAGGAGAAGAATGATAATGACTAATAAAGATAAGAAAATATTTTATCTCATTATTACTCAAGGAAATAAAAACAAAAAGAATTGTGAAGAGCAGTTGTTTACTATCAGATTAGTAACAATTTACGCAAAGTTCTCAATTTCTTTTTAGCTAAAAAATAAGAGCTTTTGTTCAAGAGGGTGTATGTGATTATCCTACAAATAAAACCAAAGTCAACTGTCACAGATGATGGGGAAGCTGGGGTTCAGAGTCCAGCTCCTTCATCTCGGTGTGAAACCAAGAACTAAGAGGTTAGAAAATCTTCCCCAGGGCAAAAACTGCAATAAGCTTTGCTAAATGCAGCTGTGCATGTTCTATGTAATCAATTTGTTGTTCAAAACTAACCAGGTCTTTCTGCCCCTGCTTAGTACATGAGTGAGCTGTCTTTCCCAGAAATTCAAGGTCCAGACATCAAGATGTCAAGATTCAGTCTTCAAGGCCCCCTCCACCAGGCCTGCCATGAACTCCCTGTCTCTTTCAGGAGAAATCATGGAGGGATATCCCCATCTGAGTCTGGGCACCCACAAATGACAGACATAGCATAGGACTACCCAGAATCTGTTGGGTGCACATGTCTGTTCTGTTTGGGATCCCATCTGTTTCTGAGTGTTTATATGTTCACAATTCTGAAATGGGGGAACTCTTTCCATCCCCAAGACAAGCCCTCTGGGCCACCTCTTTCTAAATGTGTTGATGTCAGCTATGAGCTCATGTCCAGGAAGAAGGTGGTTTTCTTTTGTAATATCACATGACCACAATATTCCTTAGACTCCAGAGAGAAAATAGCCAAAATGCGGCATTTTCAATTTACCCAAACTGATATATGCCCATATGCAATTGGAGAAAGCCAGCTATAAATTAAACAACCAACTATTTTAATCTTTTGACCTATTTTAATCTTTTGAGGCTTCTAAATGAAATCAGGAATTCTTTACTGCCACTTTAAAAGAAAACAATTGGATAATTAAACATGTCACATTGGGAGATGTCAGCAGCCCTGCTTGTGAAGCAAAACCTCTCACAATGGAAACAATCTTTGATTAATATGCAGAAACTTCTAAAAGACTAACTATTTAACATGATATAAAATAATCTTTGATAAACAAAAACATTTCGTTAGTTTGATTAAAATAAATATGTTTTCAGAGTTCACAACATTGGATATGATGCAAACATGCTATCTGTTACAAAATTTGTCAGCAAAAAAAAAAAAGAATGATAGTTGATTTTGTTCAATGTTTCATGAGGATTTAGTAGGCAATCTAAATACAATTATTGGGAACAGATAAACAAAATAGAGGTGAAAAGGATGAAAGTTTGGGGGGGAACTTTTTAACAATTATGTGTTATGGTATATGTACTTAAAACAATTTAAGATGATGGCTCACTGTTTTAAGGTCACATGAAATTTTTAAAAGTAATTGAAACATAATTGTTGAGAACAAATTATTTAGATAAATAAAAATGGGTAATAGTTTTGGGATGCAGTAATTATGTTTTATGGTCTCTATCCTTGAAAAACAACTTCCAAAATCTATTTAGTAACTTAAAACTTTAGAGTTTTGCTAAATTAAGTTAAGTGACAGGAATTGATTGAGTATCTAGGTCATTTTCCAAACAAGACAAAATATTGAAAATTGATTACTGAACATAGATTTGTCTGCCTTTGATTTCCTATCTCAAAGAAACTGAAAGATGCTTGAGTTTATTGATAAACATGTTTTGTACATGCTGAGAAATTTTCTACAAGAAAGCATTTCTAGAAAGTCTGTATACAAGAAAGTAAAATGTATGTTTTTAGTAAAGAAGGTATAAAAATAGAGATTTTTTTGTTGTTGAGAAAGAGAAATTTGTACTAAACTACTAGGAAAGAAAAAAGGAAAGAAAACATGGGACAAATTCTGAATGTAGAAACAAGTGCCAGAAGGTTTGTGAAAGTAAAACACAGAGGAGTTTCGTGCATGCTCAAGTTGCCTGACACTAAGTAAATGTTTCAATACCAAAAGTAAGCTGGTACAAAATTAGAATTTGGCTTTCTTTCTTAAAAAGATGATTTTCTTGAAAGTATGGTCTTCTCTTGATAAAGATGTTATAAAAGGCTTTTCTTTCAGTAAGTTTACCTAACTGACAAAAAAAAATCTATGTTTTCTTAAAATAATTTCCTGTGTTCAAAAAAACTGAGATCTCTCTACTAAGAACTGTTTTAACTCTTTATTTGACTTAAGTGTTTGCTGTCACCTTGATTGAAAGGGTAACTAAGAATTATTTCCTATTTGACCAAGTGTTTTAAAACCTTTTGATTTTTTTTTTTTTTTAGGAAGATTAGCCCTGACCTAACATCTGCCACCAATCCTCCTCTTTTTGCTGAAGAAGACTGGCTCTGAGCTAACATCCATGCCCATCTTCCTTTACTTTATATGTGGGATGCCTGCCACAGCATAGCTTGACAAGCAGTGCATGGGTCCACACCCGGGATCCAAATCAGCAAATCTCAGGCCACTGAAGCAGAATGTGTTAACTGCTGCACCACTGGGCTAGCCCCAAAACTTTTTGATGTTTTTCATGATCTTCTATGAAAATTAAAGCCTTTGTTTTGACTTCAAAAGAAACTTTGAGAAGTTCCAATCAGCCCTGGGATTTCTCAAAGAATTTCTTCTATTTCTATACAGGAAAATATTAAACTAATTATACTTATTTAGTATGTTAAATTACATGGTAAGCATTATCAACCAAATGATAAACCTTCCTAGGTTATATCGTGTTGGTAAGTATTATTAACATAAGTGTTTTTAAAAATATATAACATTTTGGGGCCAGCCTGGTAGCACAGCGGTAAGGTGTGCACATTCCGCTTCTCAGTGGCCCAGGGTTCACCTGGGTTTCAGATCCTGGGTGCAGACATGGCACCACTTGGCACGCCATGCTGCAGTAGGTGTCCCACAAATAAAGTAGAGGAAGATGGGCACAGATGTTAGCTCAGGGCCAGGCTTCCTCAGCAAAAAGAGGAGGACTGGCAGTAGTTAGCTCAGGGCCAATCTTCCTTGGAAAAAAACAAAAAATATATATATATATATGACATTCTAAATATTCTGATCTGTCCTGGTTGTCAGTCAGAATTCTAGTTATTATCTCAAAGTGCTATATGTCACAGAAATAGCCAAGTTTCTCTGTCGATTACCATTTTTGAGTGTTGTTTGCAGACTGTTGTTTTATTCAAATGTTTTTCTAAATATGTTTCATCCTCACAGAGATTCATGGAAAGGACTCTGACACTTGCTCTGGAATGCAGGTTTCTGATAAACTTTCATACTGTGAAACTGATCTGAGAAAGAAATTACAGGACTGTAATAAAGAAACTGATGACATCATGAAACCCCTAATAGAAGATCAAGAGTTGATACCATGGGACTGAATAAATTGAAGAGGATGATTATAATTTTTATGACTTTTTGTTTAAAACATTGCTTTTTTTACTGTTTTGTTTTTCCAGATTTAAGGAAAGGTTTTCCTCTTTCTCTCTTAAGGAATTGTGACATAACAATTTTCAAACAGAACTAAATAAAGCATTTATCTTTTTCTCCCTATCTGATCCATCCATAATCTGAAAACTCTTGATGAGTGAGTATTCTTATATTCATAGCAATACAGTTATTTGCATAAGTTCAAGGTCAATGAGGATCTGTCCTCCTTAGAACAGGAAGCAATTCGAAACACTTGTTATATCACCAAGGCTTTGAATGGAATGTCATATTTGAGAAAAATTTACATAAACTCAGATATAAGCAGACAGTTTTGAAAAACAAAGATTGGGCTTTATGGAATAAAGCCACTTAAAAATATTGGCCTGGTACCTTGCTTACAGGGTTCCCACCAAACTTACCAGGTGAGTAAAGAAGGTCACTCCTCTGGAAAGTGCACAGAATCCCAGAATATTTTGGAGAACAGAAGAATTCACCAAAACCCAAGGAATTGAAGGCTTAATCTGATGATAAGTCCTTGGCTTGGTTTGCCTGACCTCAAGAGGTCTTTAAAGTTCAATGTGAGATTCCTTATAAAAAGTTCCAGCAAAATAGATTTAAGAGAGCCTAGATGATCAATCATTACTCTTACTGTACTTATGTAAATAACTGGGCCAAATTTATTGACAGTAGACATTTTGCAAAGCAATGAGTCCTAATTTGGCTATCTTTGGTAAAAATGAGGTTGATTTTAGAGAGAAAAATCATTTTTCAATAGAAACTATAATACACATTGTAGTGGATGCTGGATTCTGGTTCTGTTAATTGCCCTCAAGGCTTTTATTTTTTATCTGTAAACTGGACTGGATCCTGAATTCTCATTTCCTGAAATATCTGGTACAGATCTCCAAATTAACATTTTCAATTTTTTTCCCACATTTTCATTTGGAATCATTAACAACTGAAACCACCCTTGTTCCTGAAGTCCTGTAAACTGAAGCTGGACAACTTGATATAGGTAAGCCACTCAAAAGGTACCTGAACACACACTGACATCATCAGACTTTCCTGGTTTGGGGGTTCAAAGTTGACCTTTTGGGGAAAGTTATTAATAATTCTAATTACTATAATTTTTGTTGTATTTGCCTCTTTTGTGATATTTATTGTTGTTACAACTTGCGCATAAATTTACAAGATAGGTTACTACAATGCCTTGTCAAAACCCCTACTTAAAAAAACACTAAAAGTCATTTTATCAGACAGGTCAAGTTGTTCCATTCCATGGCCTCCTTGTGACACACCCTAATCAGCAGGAATTAGCCATATTTGAGACAACACCCTTAATCCCACAAGATTGTGGATGAACATGCAACAAAGGGGATTGAAATTGAGAATTAAGATTTTGGAAGTCTTCCCTAAAGCAAAAATTTTGAGATAAGCTTTGATAACTGCAGCTGTGTATATTCAACGTAATCAACTGTTGTTCAAAACTAACCAACTAACCAGGTCTTCCTGTCCCTCTTATCTTTCCCAGAAATTCAAGGTCTAGTCATTAAGATGTCAAGATTCAGTCTTCAAGGCCAAACACAGGCTGGTAGGAAGGTGCCGACCAGCAAGGCCAAATACTCTTCCTCCCCTACCTAAAACCCGAACACATGCTCTCCCTTCCTTACCTAAGACTCCAGATAAAAACCCCTACATTTTTTCCCTTCAAGGAGGTGGATCTGGGTTCTAACTCCCATCTCCTTGTCTGACTGCCTTTCAATAATAATAAACCTCTTTCCTTGCCACAAGCCTGGTGTATTAGGGTTTTTTTCTTTACTGGCTCCCCTGTGCAATGGGTAAACGAACCTATGTTTCTGTTTGGTAACAGGTGCTCTGAGAAAACACTGAAGGGCCTTTCAGGCCCGTCCCTCTGAGTGACTCCATATGAAAGTTATGTATGAAAGGAGTTAGAAAACTCTGTGTTCTCAAGAGCCCAAGGAATGGGGACACCCTGAACACCACTGGTGATAGTGTAAATGCTACAATTTTTCTGGCAGGCATTTGAAACCACAGCTTAAAATGCATATTCTTGGGTTTTAATCTTTTATGCACTGAATGTTTATGTTATCCGAAATTCATATGTTAAAACCCTAACTGAAAATTTGGTGATATTTGGAGGTGGGCCTTTGGGAAGTGATTAGGTTTAGACAAGGTTATGAGGATGGGGCCCCATGATGGACTTAGTGTCCATATAAGAAAAGGAAGAGAGACCATAACTCTCTCCATCCCTCTCTCTTTCTCCCTGTTGTGTAAGGACACTGCCAGAAGACAGCCATCGGCAAGCCAGGAAGAGGGCCCTCACCAAGAACCAAATTGGCCAGCACCTTGATCTTGCATTTCCCAGCTTCCATAACTGTGAGAAAGAAACATCTGTTGTTTGAGCCGCCTAGTGTATGGTATTTTGCCTGGCAGCCTGAAGTGACTAAGGTAAGCTCACTGTGCTAAGGAAATAATATAAAAATGATCCAAGATAAATAATGTGGAATATTTAACAAAACATTAGCTCATATTAGTGAAAAATTAGAAATATTATATTAAGGATGTCAAACATAGAGGGTAAGACATTAGGTTAAACAAATTATGAAATAGTTGTACAATAGAACTTGGTGACAATTAATAATGAAAATGTCTATTTGCTTCATCATATGAGAAGTTGTTCACAATGTATTGTTGAATAAAAATTGTCTAAAACGATTCAGGCAAGACTCTCATTTTGTTTAAATATACATATATATGACAGAGAGGAAGGGAGGGAACAGAAAGGAGGGAAGGAGGAAGGAAGGAAGCCAGAAATTCTATAAAAAATACACATCAAATTATGTTTTTATTCTAAAATGTAATAGTACAGGTTCTATACTCCTTGCTCATTTTTACAAGTGTTTACATATCTGAATTTACTATTTTTACTTCATTACTTGTACAACAAAAACAATAAATGTTAAATAAAATCAAATAAACATCAATGAAACTAAACCACAAAGGCCACACTGAGTAAAAATGCAATACAGATTGTTTGCATCTTTTTTGTATAAAGATGCCTTTCAATATAAAAAGGACACATCAATACAAAAGAGAAATGATATGCATATACAACTATGAAAAGAAATAAAAATGAGCAATAAGCATATGGAAAACTGTTAGCCCTGTAACTGTAAAAAGGGGAAAAAAGCAAATTAAAACAATAAGATAGCATTTCCATAAGAGAAATACATATTCATTGACAAGTGGCTTTTTGCCAGCTCCTGTTCTAAGAGCTGTGTAGGAATTATTTCATTTAATCCTCTCAACTACTAAGCACACAGTACTCTTCTCACTGTCCTCATTTTGCAGACGAGGAAACATGGAGAAGCTGATGAACCATTCAAGAGCAGAGAGGCTGTAGGGCTGATATTTACGCTCCAGCAGTGCCCAATCCAGAGCCCATGCCCCTTGCTATTACACAGCGAGCTCTCAAGTACTAAGCTTCTGAGACAAACATCATTGATCATAACCAATGTCAGCCAGGATTCTAGGAAAGGGAAAACTGTCAAAACACTCCTGGATTAGGCAGAATCTGGTAAAACTTTTCTGGAAGGCTATTTTTGTCCTTTTGGGCTGCTGTAACAAAAATACCTGGACTGGGTGGCTTAACCAACGAACATTGATTTCTTATAGTTCTAGAGGCTAGGAAGTCCAAGACCAAGTTGCCAACAGCTTCAGCGTCTGGATGAGGGTCTGCTTCCTAGTTCATAGACATCTTCTCCTGTGACCTCACCTGGCAAGAGGGGTGAGAGAACTTGCTGGCGTAGCTCTTCTAAAGGCACCAATCCTATTTCTGAGGACTCCACCCTCGTGACTGAAGGACCTCCAAAATCCCCAACTCCTCATATCATCACCTTGGGTAGGTTAAGATTTCAACATATAAATTTGAGAGAAACACCAATATTCAGTCCGTAACAAGGGTAATGTAGTCTTAAGCATCAAGAACATTATAAAAAAAAAAAAAATGCCCATTAAGTCAGAAATTCTAAGTTCTGGAAGTTATTCTCAGGAAATAAATACAGATCTACACAAAATTTTATGTAAAAAGTTTCTTATTCCAGTGTTGCTTATAATACAGAAAAATAAGAGACCATGAATACCCACTCAATTAATGATTGAGTAAATAAAGAATGAAACAATAGACAATTACTTAAAGCATACTCAAGAATATTTAGGGAATTGGGGAAATGCTAATAACAAATTGCAGTGAGAAAAGTGCAAATTAAATATCTATATATGCAATATAACTCCCAACTTCTAAAAAAAATTATATGTATACTTGTGTATAGTCTCATTTTTATATGTTATATAATATATAACCATAATATATTACATAATATTAAATATGTAAAAATATAATTGAACACATAGACAGACATATAATTTATATATAGTCTCCCATTTTATGCAGTATATAATTGAGTGTAAATATAGATGAACATATACATATATACATGCACACATATATATGATTGACAAAATAATATACACAAAAATATTAAGAGAAGTTTGATGAGGCATTGGGATTACAGATTGTCGATGCAAAATAACCAATAACCAGTCCATAGATAAGAGAAATAAGATGAGTTTTACTTGGGCCAGAGTAAGGACTATAACCCAGGAAGGCCTTAGAAAGCATTTCAGAGAAGCATGGTTTTCAGTACAGTCTTAGATCTTTTTAGAACAAAGAACATACATCAAACACACCCAGAATACATTTTCAAAGTTTCAAGGAGATATTTAGTTGCAAATTAGCAGGTCAGCCTGACCCCCTTGTTGGGAAAGAGACTAACGCCGGCCTTACCAATAGGTCCTAGGAGGAGGAGTAGCATTCTTACCTTCAGAAAGTGTCTTCTTTACTTTACTGCTTAAAGCAGATGTTCAATGTATATTTGATAGGCCACAAGTCAGCCTTCTCTAGTTCAAGCCGAACCAGCTTTGAATCTGAGCAGTTACCCCATATGCCTCAATCGGTGAAAATCTCTTGACAAGATGATTTTTTTTAATTAGCTTTCTGTATGCTCTAAATTTTCTATAACAAACATACATTTCTTTTATAATGGAAAACTATAAAGAGGAGCTGGAACCCAAGGTGATGGAAGTGTGTGGGTCTCTCAAGACCTCACAGCCTCCAATGGCATCACAACATCCGCTGGCCCCACAGTCACAGTCAGGCAGAAGGGGACTCTGCAGGAGCTAAGACAGCCAAAAGGTGAGCCGGCAGCAAATGACGGGTGACGGCGCGTGTGAGCAACAGCAGCAGCACAGAAGCAGATAGGACTGCTGCTTCCTGCCAACTCTCATGCAAAAGACGCACATTCAGGAGTGTGACCTCTATTCACCCAGAACTTTGAAGAGAAGAGAATTCTGGGAAATGCAGTTCCAGCTTAGCTGAGTTGACACAGGACAAATCTAAACCACCAAAGCAGTCTCCCTGTTCCACTGACCCCAACAGAGCTTGCTTTTCAAACAAAGGATCTGTGAGTGAGAAGTTGGAAGCAATACCTCAACTTACAAAAATCCTTCCCTTGACATGTGAAACAAAAGTCCCTGCTAACTTGTCGTTTGTGTTTCTTAGCCAACTCCATTCCCCTTATTCTCGAGAGGAATAAAATTCTTCTGGACCTGTAAAATAAAAACACTGCCTTATCTTACCCCTGAGAGTTAGTGAAGGAAACTAAACTCCACTTCCCTTACTCTCAGGAATAAGGGGGACTTCTAAATTTTCTTACTTGGCAAAAGAGAGAATATTTATTAGAATATTTATTAGATGCGAAGTTATTGCTTCCCACTTTTCACTCACAGATCTGTTGTAAAGAAAAGAAAAAGAAAGAAAGGAAGGTCATTTTTAATCAGAAACAAGTAAATTGCCACAGATTAATACCAAAATAGTTAAGTTACTTTATCTTCTCTAGCAGGAAACATTTGCCCCATCTGAAATGTTCACTGCAATTGGTTCCAATAAATCACATTTGGAAGAAGTTCAAATGCCTTCCTTTTCTAAAGTAGCATACAGCTTGATCCAGCTGCCTTAAATCTTTGCTGAACCGGCAAGTTATAAATAAATAAACATGCAAGCAAACATGTCAGTATATTTTTACCGTACATTGACAGTAGTGTCCATTTCTTATTATTTGTTCATTTGGTGCTTCTGGAATCTGGAGCACTTTTGTGAAAGTGCATCATTTATTGCAAAGCCAATCAAGAAACGCCCAATTTGGCAGACTTTCAGAATGGAACACATTTCGTAATAACCACAATAATTCTCTCCACCACAAAAAAATAGCATATCTCTACCACCTAAAGTTTGCCTTGACTCGCATCTCCCTGTAAAAATTTTGTCTTTTGAGGTTACTGAAGCTGTAGATATTAATTCTGTTTGTAATAACATTTTTAAAGCAAGGAATAAAATAAACTAAAAACAATGACATTTGGAGGAGAGTTGGAGTTAAATAAAACAAATGGATTTTTAAATATTGTTTAAATGTGGAAAAGACTACTTGTAAATATATTATTGTGTGTGGTGATTTTCTTGTGCAAAAGTTATAATAATAACAATTGGGTGATAGCACATATTAAATACATCCCTGAAATATTGTAGTGAAATTCAGGAGTAGGAAAATGATAAAAATGGTAAACCTGAGAGGCACCTGGAGAGAAGAGAAAGCTTACTTCTGATATAGACAAATGGGAGGTACACGAGAATGGTAAATCTACAAGTTACGTTCATTTTTCATGTCAAATTCTGTGAAGTGTGACTCTGCTGTTTATTCTCTCAGCCTTTTTTAAAGGCTGTCATATCTATCAATTTGAAACATTTTTTTCAATAAATTGATCTTCCAACAGATCGTTATTTTCCCCCAAATAATATGCTATCTCAGTGAAAAAGAGACTGTTAAAAAAATAATGTTTGTGGTCACCAACACAGAAAAATATCAAAATTTCTAAGAAAAAGTAATTTTTTCTTTAAACTTAAGTTTCTATCACCACTTTAAATGACTCTCTCTTCATGATATTTCTTTTCTTTTCCATATTCATATGTTTACATCAAGCTGAGTAATTAATGAATATGACACGCTTATAAATTCCACTCTCAGCTTGTCAGCTAGCTAATAGATCAATGCCATTAGTCAAGAGGAAAGTGAGCAAAAGGCCATCACCTTTCTGAGAAAATCACTTTATTCCTCATTTTGGGGTAATTTTGTCTTGGTTGCCATATTTTAGTATTCAGTGTTTGAAAATGAAGGGTATAGTCCCTCAAATTTTGCAAATTGGATTAGGCTTAATCTGTGAAGACTCCAAACTTGAGTTTCTGTGTATTCAAACAAACTGGGCTTGACAAACTTGAGGTTCTGTATATTTAAAGTAAACCTGGTAAACTTTTCACCTTCCCAAAGCCCATTGCTGCATCCCAAAAGCATTTCTTCCCCAACACCAAGGACGAATCTTGCAAACCCCTGAAGATTCTGATGCTGAACTCAGAGTTTCCATGGAGTCCCTGGCACTACAATTGTTTTCTTAGGTCCGCTATGACTGGTACCATGTTCTCTCTGTCTTGCACAATTTTCCTTATTTAAATGCACACGTAATGAACTTCAACAAAGATCAAGTACAAATACCAGCTCAGTAGAAGCTCCGCTTGCTACCTAGTCTCAATGATACCACATTTCTCTCCTCCATAGCCCCAGATTTTTAAACCTACAGTCTAGATATACTTGGACATTTCACACAAAACATTATGTGTGCTTACAGGACTGAGTAAATTCAAGACAATTCCTTGCAGAATAACCAACTGGAACTTGAAGTTCAACCTTGTCTCAACTGATAGACAATTTCCTAAAAACCTGGCATGTTTCCTAAAGGAGGAAGTGTGGCCCTGATCAGATGTGCTTAGCTAGTTTAGGAGCTCTGCCCTGCTTTTCCTCCTGATATGGAATTCCCTGGAGATTGCACTGATGTATAGAACTTGCTTTTGATCAGACTTTGGAGCAAGGGACCCATATTGTCTTTCCTCTTCTTGGTCCCAATCAAATCTAGCTACTTTTTGTGCACCCATTAAATGGGCTGGAACAGAATGTCTGCATGCCAAACGTACTTCAGCCAAAACCCAAGAAGGTCCACCATGCTCTGTGCTTCTTTTTTAGTTTTGAGTGATGTGTGCTGCAATAATCTGCCCTTAACTGGGAAGTAAAGTCCAATATTGAATTCTTACAAAGCTCACAGATGTGGCAAGACCTTGAATTATCATTGGGTTTACTTCCTACCCTCCTTGGTGTGTGTGTGTCAAGACTTCCAACATAGTTGACAGTTCTTGATCATCCAGTCTGGTTAGCCAAGCATGAGGTCATTGATATAATGGATCAATACGACATTCTGCAGAATATCCAGATGGTCCAGCTGCCTTTGAAATATATTGTGAGAAGAAAAGAGAGTTAGTATAATCCTGAAGTAAGAGTGAAATGTATACTTTTAGAGGCTCTCACTTGCATTACCCAGGTTCCCCATTTCAATTATCAGGGTCATGACTTTGATGTAGGAGCTTGGCTGGGGTTGAGATTTCAACCTCCTCTAAAGTTCCCCTGCCCTCACAATTAGACCCTAAACCTCCCTCATAATTAGACGCTGAGCTTTCCTCTGCTTCATCAGCTCTCTGGATGTGGGATATTAGGGTTTCATTAAATGTTATCAAGAAGGTTATCTGGCTTTCACATTTCACCTTGAACTGTTGATTAATCACTCTGAGCCTTTCACTATCTTCCTCCAACAAAGACACAGCGATGCTCAGCAGCAGTCACTCAATTCCATAATCCTCGTTATCATTTCTCTCATGCTTCTCCAGCGCTGGAGATACTGCAGCAGCTGGTGCATCCCCCACTCTTGGTTTCCCATTCGAGTTCACTACTGGTAAACTTTTTAACAACCACTCTGCTACCACAAGCTGTGGTCTATCAAAACTTCATCTTCCATCAGCAATGGCCTCCCCCTTGCCCACTAACTGGAAAGTGATCCATCTCTATTTTCCTGTTTTTGAGTATGTTACCTAGGATCACTGCTGATACCAACTGTCAGACTGAGTTCCCCGGAAATAAACACTGAGGTGGAGAATTCCATGCAGAAGGTTTACCGGGAAGTGCTTTTGTGGAATATACCAGCAAGGAAGTCAAATGGGTATTATTGGGAAGAGAAACCAACTTGTAATGTGATTAAAACTCAAACTTGAGATGCTCCATGGGGAACTTGGGAGCTGGGAGGGCACTTTAGAATTATCCTAATTGAGGCAAAGGGCCAGGTCTTTTCCCACCATGAACCAGTCACTGGCCACAGAGAGGAAGGCCTCCCCTCAGGGGGAGGTAGGGAGGTAGGTATCTATGACTGAGGGTAACTCCTAGTGAGGGATTCTGTGCTGAGTGGTCAGCAGCAGATGAGGATGCGTGTATCAGCCCTGAAGTCGGCCACTACTCCATAGTAAAGACTACAGGTAAAAAGAATATCACAAAGACTCTGAAACTAGAGAAGAACATTTTGAGTTATGATTACACCATGCTGCTGAAATGTAACAGGGCTGACTGGCCTTGGAAGAGGCATGGTAATGGATTTATGGAAACTTCTGGAGCTCTCAAAATTAAGAAATATATCTAGTTACAAATCGGCAGATCCCTTTGTCTCTGGATGAATGACTAGCATGACTGGAACAGGCATTTGTTTGTTTGAGACATTGCCAAGATTCTGAAGTCAAATTTCTCATCATACATCAACAGGAAGGAGAAAAGACCTTTTTGTGTGTGTTGAGATTTTTACAAACTCTTCTGTGAGCTGTAAAACACAGCACTGTGAGGTGGAGTTCGGAAAAATCAGGCCCGGGGGGATGGAAGTTGCTACTGGATTGATTTAGAATGAAGCCTTACAGAGGCAACTTTGACTTCACAGGAGACCAGAGGGACTTACAGGCTTTTCACTGTTAGTGAAACTAATTTGGGAGGATGAATAGAAGGAGGTCACATTGACTGCCTCAGAGAACAGAACCAAAGAGAGGAGCGGGATTCAGATGCTTCTATTGAGACTTGGAAGCTAGCGTGGCAGCTATGATTCAGCTCCCCTGAAGCAGCTTCTTGAAGCAGGGATAAGCAGGTCCCCCCATCTCTTGTAAAAAAGCTTCCCAGAACAAGCGCTGGTAGGAAGGTTCATCCATTAATTACTTTAGATGTGAGTGACCCTATCATCCAAAGGACGTATGTAACCTCGTGGATACTGGGGACCCAAGATGTGTGTCAAAAATGCCTGTTTCTGCTATTGGATAGACCATACACAGAATTGCCAGAATGTAGGACTGGGGACTGTGGAAAAAGATGGAGCAATGAATATGCCCTGTCTAGAATGGTTCGTTAGTCTGGACCCAAGAAATTAAAAACTTAGAAATGACAACCCTACACTTGGCAGAAGCCCAAGTCCCTGAAAAGAGGGGCAAAAGGGGCAGGAAGTCCAGCCAATGACACCTCTTCACATACTGTGGGCATTGGAGTCACAAGGGAGAGTCCTGGCTCTGAGGACTCAGAAAAGGGTCAAGAACCCAGACTGGAAATGCTGTCTATTCTCCTAGTTTCTTCTGGTATCACAGTGCTCAAACTGACAATGTCTAATTGTTCCGCAGTTCTCCAAGACATATTGAATCAGGATAAGGAGCCCTCGCCTGCCAAAATCGAGGTAATGACGGCGCCCCTGAGGGGGAGTGCTCCCCCTGTGTCTGAGCCACGCAGCGGATCATGACAGAAATCCGGTAACAGCCTGATGCAGACTAAGCTGTAGCTGAAAGCGCTTGTTGGTTCTCATCTCACATACCAGCAGGAGGAGAATTTGCGTTTTACGGTGGTCTTTTTCAATTTGCCATTTCTTTTCAACTTTCTTTTAGTTTTTTTTCTTGGATTTTTTCTTGACTTATATGAGAGCCTCTCCTTCCATCGTCCCTCTGCCTTGGAGCCTTTTCCCTATTTTGATCTTTTCATCTATCTTCACCACATTTTGTATAGATTTCACTCTAATTCCTTTAAATTCATTACTTGTCTCTTCAACTCTATTCAGAGTGCATCCTGCCTATTGAAAGATTTATTTATATATAAAAAATATTTTTTTCTAAGATTTCCATTTGGTTCTTTTCACATCTATCATTTCTTCACATCTCTTTATTTTATCTCTTCAAGGATATTAACCATTCTTAAAGCTATGTTTAGGTTACTTAGTTTATTTTATCTTTTCAGAGCAAATTATACCAGGGCTCTTACTTGGTTATATCAATTTTCTTTATGCCATTTTCAGTCACTTCTTAAATGTGTGAGTTTTGTGGGGGTTTTTAGTTTATCCTGCCCCTCTGCCTGCCTTTACTCCACCTGTCTGGCCTCTCCCCAAAATAGAAGACCTCCGAGCCAGAAAGCGTTCTTACCTGGCAGTATGGAGGCCCCATTTTGCAATGACATTTGGGATGTTACAGATCACTCTGCTGAGCCTGAGTGGCTTAACTCACATCCTGGCCTGAGGTGTTTCAGCTTCTCCTTGCTGGCTGTCTCGACTAATTAGTTTTATATTAGTCATGGCCCCAGGGAGTGGCAAATCTCAGCTTTCTTTCAGTTCTTGCCCCAGACCCAGTTCCGTCAGCAACCAGGGCCTTAGTCCCAGACCTGCATGGAATAGTTTTAGAAGCCACTGTCCTACAGGAATCTAAACTCTCCTGAATAAAGAAAGTAAAAATAAAAAATGCACACAAAGCAGTAATCAGAACTCCAGCTGTAGGCCTGCTCTACTCCAGCTCTGCAAAGCCGCAGAAGTTCCACAATCCCCTCAGCTAACTGTGTCGGCGCTGTAATGAGAGGCCAAGTGCCTACGGAACTGTAGAGCCTGGAAGGTCAGGAATATATCAGGGCACCAAAGTATTTATTTTCTTTAATCTAGTAAAAGTCATATTCATAGAAAGAAAAGGCCAGTTGAAAGACAGTCCATGTTTTGTAACCTGAGATGGAAGCTTGATATTGTTCCTCTTTAGTGCCAATTTATCTCATCGGAACGCAATGAGCTTTCACTTTTTGTACTGTGTAAGCAGGAAACCTGCTGTCTAACAGAGTAAGCGCAACAATCCGATGGGGCAAATGTTATTGAAGCCGTTTTTCAGTCTAGAAAACTGAACGTAAATAAGGTTAGAGTTAGAAAGACCTAGACCCAGAATTTAAATAGTGCAGCCATTCCCTGGATGAAACTTGCACAGTTATCAATATCTGCACATTTGTTTTATTTATGCCTTTGTTTAAGGTAGTTTAAAGGTGTTGTCATATCACTTAAATATTTGCTACGCATCTCTGACAACTATAGAGGCCTTCAGACATAACCACGATGTTATTTTTACACCCAACAAAATGAAGACGACTTCCTTGTTATTTAAAATTTTGCCCATAATTAAATTTCCTGTTATTTAAAAAATATATATCTTTTAACATTATGCACCTCTCTCACTGTTTCTCATTCCCACCTCTTCTATGTGTGCGTGTGTACCCACACTTAGCAAACCCAGCTTCTTTATCAACTTTATTGACTACATTGCTTGGACCTTCCGTGTCCTTACTAAGTTTTTGTCCACTCATCTGTTTAGGTCTGTGGGAAGTATGTTCAAATCTCCTTTTATGAATGGTGGTTCACTCTCCTTCTCTCTCCTTGCATCCCTTAAATTCTGTTGTATGCAAGTGGCTGCTGTGTTATTTCATCAATACATATTGACAACTCACCCATCTTCCCTGTGAATCGTGTTCTATGCTGTATTCTACAGTACTATAAACTGTGCTTCTTTGTTTTGTGTGATACTTGTTTGACCCAAATTCTCTCCTGTCATCAAGATTATGAATCTACGCTGTCCTTTTTATTTCCATTTGCCTGATAATTATTTACCTATCCTTCTGTTCATACCACCACTGAATCATTCTGTTCAGAGAGTCTTTCATATACAGCGTAGCATCGAACTTGGCTCTATTAGCCAAACTTTAGTGGAGGATTTTATACTTATTCACATTTTCGATATGGCCTATGTGTTTGGTCTCAGTTCTGTGAGACCATCTTTTGTTTACCTGATGTAATGTGAGGTCTGTTATCTTTACTCATTCTTTTTTACTATTTCTTTTAATAATTAGGATTTTTAAATTTTTCTTTTGTCTATTGGTTGCTTATATAACGTTCTTAGACATTTCTTTCTTTTGGTGCGGTAACTTGATTTCCAGTCTTGAAGTTAGCTGGAAACCATTCTTTCCCCTCTTGCCTTAATCTACCTCACCCTTCAGTTTTAGTCACTTACATTATATTTGGTGTTATTCTCTGTAACACTTGATTTGTCAGCATTATGATCATTCTACAGCTTTTCTACTTTCCTCTTATGTTTCCATGTCTCTTCCCATTTTAATAGAAATATAATCATCGCAAATAGATTTTAATTGTAATTTCATTTTAAAATCTTAGTTCTACATTTAAATATATTCAATGATCACTCCAGAGCTAATGCTGAAGATTTATAATCATGCTGTGGTGGTCTGAAGTTTGTTTCTAGCAGATTCCTTGGGAAGGGCTCCTTGAAACAATACTCGCTAAGTTCACAGATGGGTGATTGTCATATTTACATATGAGCAATGATTTGGCTGGATATAATTCCTTTTTTCTCATGTTCTTCTCCTTATTTTTCAGTTTTAAATTTTGTGTAAGTGTGCATGAGTGAGGAAGATTAGCCCTGAGCTAACATCTCTGCCAATATTCCCCTATTTTGTATGTGGGATGCCTCCACAGCATGGCTGATGAGTAGAGTAGGTCCACGCCCAGGATCTGAACCCACAAACGTGAGACCCCGAAGCAGAACATGTGGAACTGTAACCACTCGGCCATGGGGCTGACCTCTCATGTTCTTTTCTGGAGTGTTTTAGAATATTGGTCGTTTTTTCCCACCCTGGCATAAAAACAATTGACTGAAGTCTGGAAATTGTCTGATTTTCTTTCTTTTGTATATTTGGTCTGGATGCCCAAGGGTAGTTTTTTCTGTTTTTTATTTTCTTTAAGGAACATTAGCTTTAGTAAGACACATATAAGTGTTGGTTATTCTGGTTTGATTTTCCCAGATGCACGATATTCCCTGTTTATAAGTGGATTTGAACATATTGAGTTATTTCAGAAATCTTTCATAAGCTCATAATCCCATTTTGTGGTGTCTATCATTTATCTGTTGGAATGTTATCATGTTTATTTCCTTTTTTCCTAATAATAAATTGATACGTACGTATATCTTATTTTCTTTGGTGCCCATGTTAAAGTGATCAGTCTTCCTGGCAGATTATAGGATGCTTATGCGTGGAGGGTAGGGATGGCCTAGGGGAGAGTTTTTACTCGAAGGAAAGGGTGCTTCCTTACTGCTAGGTGGGGTGGAAGTCCAGGTTCCCCATGTGGTCCCTGCAACACCAGACTCATTACCGGCTGGTGGTGATGAAAGTCCCAGCTGCTTCCTAGACCTTCTGACAGCCCTCTGGTGGGCATGCTGGGACACCTTTTCACAGCTTCACAAAAGTGAAAGGCTCTTTACTTGGCTTTTACCAGGCATGAGTGGGTAAAGTCAAAGTTTTTCTGTGTTCTTTGGCTGGAATAGAGTGGTTATTGTCTCAAATTGTCTGTCTTGCTATTTTGGTCATTTCTTGATTCTTTGACTAGAGAAAGCAAGCTTTTTTCCCCCTCTGCATCAGCTGGCTTTTCCAGATTGCCAGCTTCTTCAGCTCCAAGCCTAGGAAATATTTGACAAAAAGAAAATGCAGACAGCTCATCAAGTCATGTTGCTACTCAGGTTCCAGAATCTCTATCTGCCTGCCTTCCTCTCTTCACGTTTCAGTCTTCCTATGTTTGTTTTATATATAATACCCACTGTCTTCAGTTGTATTTAGGACGAATAGGAAAAAGGATAACTACTCCATCCCCCCAGAGGCAGAATTCTCACATCAATTTTTTTAATAAACAATTTTGCAGGGTAAAAATAATTCCATTAGATTACTTAATTAATAAATGTTATAAACTTTCTTTATGTAGTCACCTCAGGCTGGAATGAATAGGCAAAAGATAACTTGAAGAATAAATAAGAATCAACCAAAAGTCAACCAAGAAATGAATGGAGTAGAAGTAAGTGATACTGGGAACTGTTTTTGAATGTATTTCATATAGCCTTAATATTTTCCCAGGAATGCATTTTACATATGGCGTTGTGTAATTCTCTAGCCTTAAAGGAAACACTGGACAGTAGCCAAGAGTGACAAATGTAGCTGGAATTGTGGGACTGAAAAATTGAAAACGTTCTACTCAGGATCAGAGAGAATTTTGTGAGACATAGTGAAAATGTTGGAATTCACAAATTCAATCTCGAGTATTAGAGGACAAATCCTCCCCAGCACCGCTTTGCCAGCAGTGCACATTTTGAAAGGCCTCCTGTTGAGTCTCCAAGGTCTGCCTTCCTATCTCAAATTATACATGATTTTTGGGGCTGGCCCCATGGCAGAGTGGTTAAGTTAGCGCGCTCCGCTGCAGGCAGCCCAGTGTTTCGTTAGTTCGAATCCTGGGTGCGGACATGGCACTGCTCATCAGACCACGCTGAGGCAGCGTCCCACATGCCACAACTAGAAGAATACACAGCTATGTACCAGGGGGCTTTGGGGAGAAAAAGAGAAAAAGAAATTTAAAAAATCTAAAAGAAAAAAAAAATTATACGTGATTCTTGATTGTTTAAAAAGCCAGAGGAAAACAATTTTGTTAAATTCTTTGTCTCTTCAATTCTTAATGTCCATTATCAAAATTGAATTTGAATTTAAGTTTCAAGACTGTTTTCTTCTTCCTAATACACCTCTTTTATTTATTAAAATTATTAATATTGCCGTAATTATCAATATTAAAATATATTATTTCTATACTTAATAATTATTAAATTATTATTTATGTATCTCTTGCTACCCAAATTGGCATTATTGTATTTTCTTTATGTTTTATTTACTGAGAAAATTGCTGATGTAGTCAGTATAGAATCATGTTTAATGTGAGATAAATGTTATCTTTTACTTACTTTTTGCATTAATGTATTTTTTATTCTTCTTAAAAATAAATTTTCTCTGCTTTCTGCTCTCACAAAATGCTTCTTTTTTGTTAAGTAAATAGATGGGTGTTTGCTCAATGTAGTACATATTTAGAGAATATTTCATCCTTTCTTTTAAATGATAATTAAATGATGATTTTATTTCCTCAAAGGAACAAGAAATATTAACAAAAGCATAAAATAAGATATTCTCTAGTATAACCCATAGAAATTTTTAATGCCAGAGAAAGAATAAGTTTTCAAGTGACAGAAATATAAAACTGTTCTCAAGAAGATAGGAAATTTTTTAAAGCAATGGGTAGATTTCAAAGAAAAAATATTTTAAATTAAATCTTGCAGCCATGAAATATGCTCCTTGAAAAGTTTCAAAACATCTTATAAACATAAATGGTATTGTTCTAAAAATTCAGTGAAGATAAGATTAGTGAAACTACTTCATACTCTAAGTGAGAAAACTAAAACAGAGAGAGATTCAAAGCCTTGGGTCAAAGTCTTTTTAAGACAGAAATAGAAAACCAATTCATAGATCTGTTTTTTCTAAACGATAAATCCATTAAAACATGCTTTTGTGAGGATTTACCCAGAATCACAGAGATCAGTACTTGGGTTTCGCTCTCCACCTCCCTCACACACACACACACACATACACACACGCTAAATTTAAGAGTTAAAATGACAGAATGCAATTCTAGAGTATTCACAAAATTTTAATATTGTTCTAAGACATGGGATTCTAAATTAAAATGAACACAAGAGAAAGAAGCCTTGGGCTTCTGTCAAAAGAAAGGCATGAAGTGAACTTTTCGGAGTTCTATAAAATCTACTGGTGATTCCTCAAGAGAAATTTTACTGAGTAAAATAGCTATTTTGTTTTTAGCTCATTTTATTCACTTATTGTCCTTAATTATATCACCAAATTGAATGCTACAACTGCTGCCTGTGGGCATGGAGAAGCCGCATGAAAGCTCCCGGTATTATTGCCAGCTCAGAGGTGCATGGTGAGAATTGGACTCCAAGCCCTGAGACTTGAGCATTGCTTGCTGAAATCTCAAGGACCATTTTTTTTCTTTTGTTTTTACTTTTATTCTTATTCCACTTACCATTCCGCAGCAGTGCAACACACACAGGCACAGACACACACACATCCTGGTTTTGATTTCAAAGTAAATCTATCACTAAGATTGAAAAATCAATTACTTGCAAAAATTCTCCATGAAGGAGATGGGAAGCTGTGCTTTAACGACCAGTAGTAGTTGCCACTTGTATCTGTTCTACTGAAAAATTAGCATCATACTGTCTTCACTCTCAGCAATACTGACATATAAGTAAATTGTCACTTCTGTTAATTATCAATTTTGTAGATGCTAGTAGAAATGGATAGCTTTAAATAATTGAAAATGTCATTAACATTATTATATATTGTTAATAATACTAATGGTAGAAATCTCCTAGGCGTGATAATCCAATAACATAAGATATATATGCCATGACATTTTTTTGATAGTGGTGACAGTTATTCCTACTGGGATCCATCAGTCTTGTAAGGGGAAATTGTTTTTCTCAATGGAAGCCTATATATCAGGTAAAAATAATCTCTTTGCTCTTTTGCTACATAGGCATTTCAAATGCTAACAAGATTTTCATTATAAGTGAGTGATTTTTTTTCACAGTTTCATAGGAACTATTCTAGCCTCTATTTTCATTCATCTCTTTTGATTTTTCATTTTCATTCATAGTTATTTTTGTGCACATCTTATCAAGATCATGATGAAAAAAGCATTCTGAGGACAAGATATATACACAATTCATCTTTTACTTAGTTAATTAATATGTAGCTAAGTAAATGTGTTGAATAAACGAATGATACTTTAATACATTGCTTTACTTTGACAGTGGCTTTACAGACATCATCTCACTTGACCACCACAAAAATGTAAAATCAATTCTTATATAATCCTTTCTGTGGGTGAGGAGCATGAGAACCACAGCTAAGCGTCCGTCAGCTTGCAAGAAGCCAAATCAGTCATGGACTCACTCAGGTTTCCTAATGTCTAAATCCCTGTTCTCTTCTCTCTTCTTTAATACATCCATATATAAAGAATAGCATAAGCCACTCTCTGTCATGGACCAGACAACTACATCTGAAGCAAAATATATAAATTGTCACACTTCACCTGCCAGCCAGGAACTCGTCCTCTGCAGATAAGCAGTGGTCAGAGTCGGTCATGGCAGACAGAGTGAAAGCTTTCACGTCAAGCTAAATAACTCATCTCTTTTTTATGCAGTTCAAGGGAGACAATTTAACACAAATCCGCAACAATGCCAGACAACAGTGAGTTTAAATTTCTATTTCAACCAGTTACTGGCTGTGTGACTTTGGCCCAATGAGTTAACCTTTAATCCTTTCTAAGCTTTAGTTTTCTCATCTACAAAATGTGAATAGTGACACTGATTTCTCAGGGTTGTTGTAAATGTGTCCCTCCCCATATTCGGGCTTTACCCAGACACTCACATTTGGCTATTTTCTTTCAAGTAGATACTGATCTTCTGGATGTCAAGAATTATACCGTTAGTTGGGCAGAAGTGGAGACTAACAATGTCTCAGGCTGCTGAAAAAGTGGGAGTACAATTCAGAGTTGAGAATAACCTGAGGCATGAACACATGGCATTCTCTTAGATGATACCATAGAACAGATGGCAACTACTGATGACAGCAATGAGAAGAAAAACTCATGTGGCTTATGGTAAAGGGTGAAGGCCTGGAAAACTCGAGAAGGGGGGAACGAATTGCCTCTAAACACCCTCACCCTTCTCCACCCAGTTATACTTCCTGTTGGAGAAAAGTCATGACCATCTTTCATTATTCTTCTTTCTAATACCTATGATATTAACTATGGTCTAGTGGTCTTTGAGCCTTCCTTTGTGAGTTTTAAAATTCTATCAGATGTAAGACAAGATAAGGAAAACCAAAATGAAACTCTTATCTGTTTCTTTCTCTTTGTCCTCTTGCTCTAAAAATCTTCATTCTTTTCCAGGCTTTGTGGGTGCCTCTGATTTACCAGGAAAGGCTCGTTTTTCTAACTTTGTTAAGGTGTTAGATCAATATTTAACTCTTTCTGGATGTTTGCCTCCTCTCAGGGTCAGAAAATTGGGAGAAATTTCCAGATTAAAATTTAAGATCTTATGTCACATGATGCACTTTCAATATTTTTTTAAATATTGATTCATCAATTTAAAAAATATTGCAAGTGCCTGCTATGAGACCAACACTATGCTAGATGTTAGTAATACAATGATGGCTACAACTTATTCCTGCCCTGTAGTAATTCACAGTTAAGTGGGAGAGACAGCTATATATACAAGTACTTAACACTAACAGTGTGCTCAGTATTCAAATAGGGATTTCAACATAGGAACACTCAAGAAAGACAAGTGTCTCATCTTTGAGGTCAGTGGAAGAGATACTTGAACTTGGTCTTGAAGGACAAGTAGAAGTTTAGTATTAACTGAGCTAAAGTGCACTTCAGACAAAGGCACAGGCTTATGCCAAGTAACAGAGATAGGAAACAGCATGGCAAAGTTTACCAATGCTCGTTCATGGGAGAGTGGCTGAAAACAATAAGCGGACATGTTTGCAATACTATAATTTGGGCTTTACCTAGTAGATAATAAGCAGCCGTTAATCAATATTAAGAAGAGGATGGTTATGTTGTCTATGTCAGGGTTTTCTGCATACACATTGTCTATGTCGGGGTTTTCTGTGTACAGACACACACACATGCACAGAGAGTAATTCTTGCAATTGTACACCAGAACAGAGGCACAAGAATGTTCACAGCAACAATATTTTAGAGTACAAAAAAGAGGAAACTATATCTACTCATAGCAAGATGAGTTTTACTCGTATAATGTCCTGAAATATTTAAAACAGTTTGATAGTCTTTATCAATAAATATCAGAGCAACTAAACAAAACAGTACATTGTGCAGGCATAATGCCTATGCGAAGAAACTAGTAAATACTGCAAAGAAATGATTAACGTGTGAATGTACCCCTCACCGAACAATCTCAAATGTAAAGTGGCAGAAGTATGAAATAACAGGGCCTTCATTGTGACATTACCTCCAAAAGCAAAGCATTGGAAAAAATTAAAATGTTCATCAATAGGGAAATGGTTGAATAAAATATGGAACATCAGTACAATTGAATACCATGTAGCCTCATAAAGATGAAAATGTCTGTATACTGACACAAACTGATCTTTAGACTTTTTTATTTAAGAAAACATTTACTATTATTCTTATTCGAACCACTTTATTGAGGTATGATTGACATGTGAAAAGTTGTACATATTGAATGTGTGCAATTCAATGAGTTTGGGGATAAGATTTACCTACGACCCCATCGCCACCATCCAGGCAATAAACTTCATTGAGAAAAAAATCAAACAACAGAGAAGTGTTTATAATATTTGCAAAAATAAATACCAGAAGGAAAAGCAAAACACTAAAACTGGTTCCCTAAAGAAGGAAAGAGGGAATATAGTGGAGGACAAACTAGAAGTGAGAATTTTCTTGAATATACCTTGAGGATGCAGTTTTGCTTTTCAAAATACATAAAAGTTTGATATTTTTAGGAAATAAAGTGAAATAGAAAGAAATGAAAAAATCAATCACTAAAAATTGAAAAGAAACTGAAATGAATAAAACTGCATATGAAGCTAATAATTCGACGACTCCAAAAAATATATATAATTTCAAGTAAATTTAGCAAACAGTGTTTTGATTGCAGGTCCTTAGAGGAATACTGTCTGAGAACTAAGAGAGCTTCAAAGAAATCTTAAACTGAATCCAGAAGCCTAATTGTTAGTCATAACATTGGGGTTTGTGTGTGGTGCGTATTCCGAAGTTGTTCTTGGAGGAGGAAGCCAGTGATGACTGTCATTCTAGGAGTCATGAGATTGCCCTTACACCTCATGTTTTCTTGTGTACGTCTCCTATTTTATTTCAAAGAGTTTCCATCTTGCTTGGAATTTAAAAATTGTATTTTAGTATTTAACCTTTTCCTCTAAATTATTGAATAAAATTGACCTTCAAAAAGGTGAAATACTTTCATTCTCTGATTTTAAATACCAAAGCTCATTACAGTAACTGCATTGCCATGAGTAGGCTTAGTAAAGCATGAAACCCTCAGGAGTCCTCCATAAAAATTTGCTGATTAATGATCGTTCTTTTTTGTGAAACCACCTATTACGCCAAGGTACTAGCAAAAAAGTGAAGCTCAAGGGGCCAGCCCTGTGGCTTGGTGGTTGAGTTTGGTGCACTCTGCTTCTGCAGCCCAGGTTCATGCGTTCAGATCCCAGGTGTGGACCTAAACCATTCGTCAGCCATGCTGTGGCAGCAACCCACACATAAAGTGGAGGAAGATTGGCATGGTTGTTAGCTCAGGGCTAATCTTCCTTGGCATAAAAAAAAAAGTGAAGATCAGCCTAGGAAGGAGAATCTCATTTCTAATCTTATTAGAAATGCTCCTTCAACAAACATATTTGACTCAGAAGAGACAGCAACACTTTCTGTGTTCACTATATACAATCATATAGTGAATTATAATACAGAAGAAATTCTATATATGAAGAAGTATGATAAAATATATGTACAAATATAAAAGAAATCCCCTTACAACTTTAGAACTTTAGATTGAAGGGAGGCTTAGTAGTTTACAGAGCACCACATCCTGTGACAGGTAAACAATGTATTGTAGAAAGGATGTTATTATGATTGACCCTTGTCTCGTGGGCCTGGAACACCTTGAGGCATACACACCATTTCATCTGAGCCTCACTCCATTCTTATGAGTCTGGTTTTATCCTGATTTTACAAATGAGGAAACTCAGGTAAGAGATTTTCTATCACATAACAGAGCTGAAGATAGAACTAAACGCCCTTGTTTCCAGGTCTTTGTACTTTGGGTGTCACCATGGATGTTCTCATATAGAAATGTTTATACAACCAACAGTTTTAGCCATTTCACTCAGATTTTAGTTGATTTTTGCCAAAATCTTGAATTACCTGCCTTATCCCATTTTTCAATTATCCCTTTTCCTCTGTAGCATTAAAAGTATTAAATATTGATATCTCTATTGTAACCTAAATATTATATTTAATGCAAAAATAACCTCTGTCGGTGTCACAATCCAATGTACACATCAGGATAGATGCAGAGAGGGCTGATGGCCACTCTGAGTTTATTATAACCAGTGTTTCAATATATACATAGCTTACATCTGTTAAACATGCACAGGTGCTCTGGACAATGTAATTAGCAAATGCCAAGATTTCTTAGTGATTTCTCAAGGAGCCCTCCCTCGGCCTCTGTTTTGATATTATCATGTTATTGCTGTGATCGTATATTTTATCTAGGAGCATGCAAGGCCTCCTAGGCAATGGCCCGTCCTGCTCCCAATATCGTGTCTCCATCTGTGCCCCTGGGCGACCTGTACCTGGCTTAGGTTGCCTCCCCCTGGAGGTCTTACCCATCATTGGCTAACTGGCCTTCTCACCTCCGGGTCACAGTTTGTTGGCAAGCCTTTTCCAGTGATTATTAACCCTTCCTGTGTCAGGGGCGACTACAACCCCAATGTCTATTTTTAAATTTAAAATATGGAATCTTAAAGCAATGTACATAGTTATTTTCCATCAAAACATCAATAAATGCATTATATTTAAAATTTATAAATAAAATATCTTCTAAACTTCTATTTAAAAACAGTATGCCGAACTTCTTACACAGCACACTGAATAGTGTTCTATTGAAGACATGAAATATTGTACTTCAGAACGATGACGTTTGCAAAACACACACAGTGCCTCAAGGAAAGCAAAACTCTCCTATATCCACATTTCGTGTTCAGATTCTGTGAACGAGTTCCTGAGGTAATGAGAGACGGGAGAATTCAGCTTAGAAATGCTTTAGAAACACATGTCCATATTTTGACAACCATTTATACACTTTGTAAATAATTGAAGACAAAAAGCTAATAGAAAGCCCAGAAGAACACAGTGATTAGAATGCAAAGATGGTTTTGTTGAAAGTGTAGCTCTTTTAAAATTCTGATGGCTTGCTCATCTCTATCTGCTAGTCTGTGACAGGGGAAAAAACCTACAGCTCTCCACTGTTGTTGCCTTCTTACACATCCTTTGTAGTATCCATCAGTTATGCAGTAAAATGGATTTACAAGGTATAGCAAATTTTCTATCCCAGCACCACTACAAATCTTATTAAATGCAGAGTTATATAGCTCTTAAGACTCTTCACTAAACTCCAAGCTCCCATTTCATCAACATCATTTCTGCTGATTTCCCCAATGCATTCTTCTGAACAAGTCAAGGAAATCTTGTCACGTACTTCATTTCTTGTTTGTCTTCAAAGCTGTCAGCTTTAACTTCTCATTTGACTTACTTGAGTTGATTAGTTCAGTTTAATTCAACTCACCAAACATTACTGAGTGGTTCTTATGTACCAGGCATACTGCAAGTTTTCATTGACATACCTATGACAAAGGCAAGTGACTATATCTGAAGATCCAGACATAAATACAAAGGCATGCCCAACCCATCCCCAATTCACCTAAGCCACTATCTTCTATTTCCTGCCTCAACCTCCCTCTCTTGGAGACGCATAGGATAACACGCTTCTACTGCCAAATGTATAGGCTCTTTGCATCACCTACCAGCCAGATCCTCTGTTAGTCCCTAAGTATGTTTCTCTATTACTCTCCTAGGATGTAGGTAGCTTAACATCCTCTTCCTAACATTAGATTGCAGAAATGCTTGGGGCTCTGTTTATTCACAGAGGGAAGGAGAGAGGGAGATAGGGAAACCAGAAATAATCTATACATTCCTCCCTGATTTCACCGGCAGGAGAAGGAAAAGCCCAGTAACTTGTGAGTTTCAGTAGCTACCAGTTCTGTTGCACTCAGCCACAGCTCAAACGTCTCACACCTGCAAGATGCTCAATAAATACGGAACTGGTATAGTCATCATGGGGACTGTTGGAGAATTAGCACTCCCAAGATCAGTTGACATCACAGAAGCAGTGTGCTGGAGCCCAAATCTTGCCTTTGTTTTCTTCCAGCTGAACAGCGCCAGCACTTCTGCGTGTCCTCCTTCCAGCAGGAATTTGGGGACCACATCACTATCCCGTGGTCAACATGCTTCCACCTCTACTCTCTGCTCACAAGCTGTGGATCCTGGCACAGAACACAGGCTGGCCCCAACCCTGCTTCCTAGGAAGTGACTTCTAGACAGGATGGCCCACAGGCTACATGGAAACTTAGATTTTTTGAAAGCCCCAAATATACTATTGATCTGAATAAACCAATGAGGAAAATCATTCTGAGGAATGAGGAAATATTGAACACAGACTATGTATTATATAATATTAAGAATTAATATTTGGTTTTTGGGTGTTATGATTACCTTCTTATTTTTTCGGTTCCTATATGTTAGAGATACACCCTCAAGTATTTGATTGGTGAAATAGTATGATGTTAGGAATTTGCTTTAAAATATTCTGGTCAAAAATAAATGTAGGGGGTCCAGCCTGGTGTGTAGTGGTTAAGTTCGTGCACTCAGCTTCAGCGGCTCAGTTTTCACCAGTTCGGATCCCAAGCACAGATCTATGCACTGCTTATCAGGCCATGCTGTGGTGGCATCTCACATAAAGTGGAGGAAAATGGGCACAGAGGTTAGCTCAGGGCTAATCTTCCTCAAAAATAAAAATAAAAATAAATAAATAAATAAATGTAGGGGCTTTAGATGAAGCCAGAATTCTGATGACTGTTGAAGCTGGGAAGCTATGCAGTGGCTACATAGGGTTTCAAAATTCCATTCTCTCAATTTCTGTGATGTTTGAACTTAAAAAGTTAAAAATAAAAATTATGATAACATTGTCAGGTGCATTATATTGGGGCAAAATCTACAGCAGAAATGTGCACTGAAGAGTAAAGAATTCTTGAGTTTCCGAGGAAAGCTCCACAAGAGGGTGAGTTGCCTTTTTTTGGCCTGATTGTTTTCTAGACTTGCTTCAGTTCTGTCATTCTGAGAATTTATTCATCAGATTCTTATATCATATCATTCTAGATCTTGATTTTCATCCTCATATTCTTAATCTTTTTTCCTGGATTCACTACATTGGCTAGACTCCAGGACAATTTTGAGTAATTTTTGGTTTGGTGGGCATCCTTATCAAGTTTCTAACATTAATAGGGATTCTTCTGTTTCAACATTTAAGTTGTTTTATGTAGAACTTTCTATTCTTCCTTTATTATTACTTTCAAAACCTGAATTGAGTGTTGAATTTTATCAAATGATTATCAGAAATCTATCAAGGTGTTTACTCATTAATCTCTAAAAGCTGTAAATTATTTAAAATAATAATGTTGCCTAATGTAAAACATTCTACAATTAGTGGAAAAATAGTTTCTGTGCATGTCATATTACCTTTTAAAAGAATTGGATTTAATTTTCTAGTGTTTTACAGCCACATTAATATATAAAATTGATCCATACATGCTATCTGCTTTGTTTTTGTGTATGATCGGGCTGTTTGTGCCAAGTATATCCAGTTTTGATAATCTGGTCTAGTAGAAAGAAAGATTCTTTCTCATACACTTTTTCGTCTCTAAAACAATTTAAAGAACATGGAAATAACATATCTCTTCTTTGAAACTGTAGTAGAACTCACCTATAAAATTATCTGGGCGCACTGCTTTATTTGGTCATAGTTTCTGATTGTTTTATCTTACATTATCTTGTCTGTTTATTCTCTATCTCCCTAGGTATCCTGCTAGCACCCAGAAAGCAAGTATTTTTTTAATGTCACATCTCTCTAAAATGCCCTATGAATATATGAATAAATATATGCATTCAGTTGACGTTAGCTAAATAATGCTGTAAGAAGTGTCAGTTTTTGTTACCCACAGAGGCAACTGTGATATATACCCATGTACATGTTGCATATGTATGTAATGTATTTATTACAGACATTTTTTAAAAGATGGAATGTGGATAAAAAGTAAAGAAAAATGTCATGCAATCTAACTTTCTGGAAAATCACTTTTAACATTTTTATATATTCCCTTTCAATTGCATATATTTCAACAAATTTAGAGATTATGCTGAACCTGCTAAAAAGTATATGGGGTGGCCAGCTTGGTCGCATAATGGTTGAGTTTGTGCACTCTGCTTTGGGGGCCCGGGGTTCACAGGTTTGGATCCTGGGTGCAGACCTAACACCGCTGGTCAAGCCATGCTGTGGTGGCATCCCATGTAAAATAAAGAAGATTAGCACAGATGTTAGCTCAGGGACAATCTTCCTCAAGCAAAAAAGAGGAAGATTGGAAACAGATGTTAGCTCAGGGCCAATCTTCACACACACACACACACACACACACGTGCACACACACACACACACACACACACACACACACAAAATATATTAGGAGTGTAGTGGGGTGAATGGTGCCCCTGAAAGATGTCAGGTCCTAATGCCTGGAATCTGTGAATGTTCTCATATAGGGTAAAATTTCTGTGCATGTGGTAAATTAAGGATCTTGAGGAGATTATCCTGGATGATGTAAATTGGCCCCAAGTGCTATCAGATGTGCCCTTTAAGAGCAAGGCAGAGGGAGATTAGAGGAGAAAGCAAAGTGAAGATGGAGGCAGACGTTGGAGTGATGGGGCCACAAGCCAAGGAATGCCAAGGAACGTCAATAGTGACCAGAAGCTGCAAGAGGCAAGGAAAGAAATTTCCCCTGGATTCTCCCCAGAGCCTCTAGAAGGAGGAGGCCCTGCCAACACTCTGATTCCAAATGTCAGGCCTCCAGAACTGTGCATTCATTATACATTGGAACTGGAGTTCCAATACATCTCTGTTGTTTTAAGCTACCAAGTTTGGGTCAATTTGTTACACTGGCTATCAGACACTACTACAGGGAGCAATACCTTAAAGCCTTAGGCCTGCCTCAGGAATATGAATACCTGCACGGCATTCTTTCATATGTTTATCTTATTTAACCAGCATCTATTTTATTAAACATTTAAGCTATTTCTAATTTCTCTTTGTTATTAAAAAAATGCCTAGATGAACAAACCTCACCTTTTCTATATTTGGTGTGAACACAGGCTGCACATTAGAACAAATGGGGATTGAACAAGCCAGCACCTGACCCACACCTGCAGATATTTTGACCTACTTGCTCTGGTCTGGAGCTAAAATGTCAGCGATGTTAAAAACGCCCCAGGTGATTCTAACATGAGTAAGAAGTGAGAACACCTGCTCTACCTGCTAGCACCTCAAATTGTGCTCAGGATGGAATAGTATGAAAGAGCCATTAGGTGGGGCGAGTACTCACATGGCCGGCACATCTATTTCAATCACATTAAACTCATAAACATTTTTAGAACTGGAATGAAGTATTAAAATGTATTTAAGATTAATTAGGTATATAATGTAAGACACAAACTTTTTTCCAACAAGTTATATGACATTATGAAACATAAATTGCCATAAAAATACAAGATTTGACTATTAAATTAACCAAATGCTGGCAAATGTATTCAAAGAAATACCTCACCATGTCTTATTCACCTCAAGAGCTCTTTACTTATAGAAAATGTCACCAAAATACTCAGTTCCATACAGCTTTTTAACTATTATACTTAACCCCACTGGTCTTTTTAACTTTTATGCTCCCTATCATTTTATACATTTGCAAACATAGTAACAGGGATATTTCAGTTAAAGGTGCACACATGCAGCTATAAAGGATGTAAATACATGGAAGAAATACTGATCAGCCTTATAATTCAGGGATTTTCCTGTGTCATATGCACAATCAAAATAAGACATTAGATGCCTTCCATTTCTCTATCGCAATGCTGGATTTACTTAGAGCAGTATTCACACGGTCCTCCATAACTGCTGGATTGTGCTTATCGCAGGCTAGGTAGCCAAGAAAATGGCTAAACGCAATATGATCAAATGATGCACCTCATCAAATCGAGCGTGTCCAGATGCCAAGTCACTGAAGGTGGCTCTCCCAGTGGCAGCATCTGGTCTCCTGGCCGGCTCCACTGGCAAATGGCTCTACATTCCCCACATGGACTACATTTTCTTCCAACACACTTTGCGTCCTAAGGAAATAAGTGCTTCCCACTTACTTAGAATATTACTATGATTTTTCAAGTTCAAAATTTTCACATGATAATTCGACAGTGGATTTAAAGTAAACAGAATTTTAATTTCTATGCCATTCTCTTTCAAATTAATATGTTTAACAGTTTTCCACTCTACAAATATGAATTTGAAGCCAGTATAGCCTTGTTAGAGAAACAAGGGTACAAAGAGTTATTTGTCCATTATATAGCAAATTAGAAGCAAATTTGAGGCAAGTTTTCAGACCTTTTATAAATTCCAGAAAGCAATAATTGTATTCATGTTTCACATTTCTTTTACTTTGTGAAAATACTTCATAAAACATCAGCTGTTAATAATAATGTAAAATAGATTGAGTTTTGGAAGGCTGTCAGAGTTGTGCATATTTACATAAATCTTTGTATGTCTATAGAGACCCAACTTTGAAAATAAAAACATTAAAAAGTAAAACCTTGCACTTACAGTTAGTGATTTTGTTGGTGACATACAGGAGGTTTAAATGTTTAGGTATAATTTTTCTAGGTGCAAAATCAATACATATCCATTGTAGAAAAATTTAATTACCAATAATCAAAAGAGGAACCCTCCTATAATCAATAACTTTTTCCCCAAAGGAGCATCATTTACAGATAACAACCTGAAAGTCATGAATTACATCCACTGAATCCCACGTTTGTGAGGGCAGGGCTTTCTCTCCCTGTCCCGCACATGCCTCAAATTGTCCAGAGTGCCCATCTCCTGTTCTGGAGTCTTGTATGTGTCCTGAACTTGTGGCTGAGGGGCTGCCTGCGCAGGCTGGGCCCCACAAATGCCTGTGCCGAATTTCAGGACACAGACAAAGATCATTTCACACCGAAGGAATGATACTGATATGAGATTACTATGGGTTAGTGATCCTCACGGGGGAGCAAACAAGATGGACAGCTCATTAATCAACATCACAAACTCCCCATGTGAGGAAGGATGGTGCTGCTTCTGCCAGAGGCTCGTGGTTTCTAAGCTTTGGCTTGCCCTTCTTGCCCACCAATGGTGTTGTCTTAGCTGGTCTCTCAATGTGGTGAGCACTCCAGCCCTCTCTCCTACACTTAGATCTGCAACCTGCTAACTTGATGCTTCAGAGTTCATAGTCACTGTTTTTTTCTGATATTGCAGTGAGTGACTTGTAACTGAGGAATTCCAACCATGAGGACATATGGAACAGGTGGAGGAATTCCAGGAGTCCCAGAAAGAAAAGCGTATCTTTTAACATTTAAAAATATTATCTCTCCAAAAGTGTGAGAATGCCTTGTAACTTGTGTGAAAAATTCCTTATACGTGTATGTAAGATAAAAAAAGATGCGAGAAAGAATTGAAGCATAAAAAAAGAATTACAGAATGTTTCTTTCATACTTGGCCAAAAAATTACATGATTTCTAGTAAGAAATCAGCATCAGATTGGATTTTATATGTGGTTTTCAAATATGAATACACATTCACATGATGGGACTTGATATATAGGAATGCAATTTGTAGAGACAGGAAGAAAAGGGAACTATGTTTTGACGAGCTACTTCATGATAATCACTGCAATCGAGGAAGAACTTGATAGCTAAACTTGACCAAACCTAGAGATCAATGGAAAGGTGAGCGATGTCACAGTCACATCTTTTGTGTCTTCTTATATACATATATATTATGTACATGAATACATTTTATAAAACATATTCATATGTATACACATAAATACATCTTTGAAGGCAAAATCCATCTCTCTATATATCTTTTTTATGTTTCTATCTCTTAGTTTGGGTCCCACTAAAAGCAGAGCCCAAGACAAGGACTTGGGTGAAGAGTGGGAGAAAGTATATTTGAGATAAAGGAACACACATATAAATCACCATATGAATCATATATAAATCACTTTTGTAAGTATCCCACAATTTGAATAATATTTTAAATAAATTATTTAATGCATTTACATAGACTTCATTTATCTATTTGAATATGGAAATGATTATCTCCATATATGTGGTTTTTCAATACAAGTTGTAACTGATATTTACTCATGGAAAGAAGGTAATTAGTGAATAGAGTCCGACAAGGAAAAAGGATGAATAGCTGTTTACAAATAAAAAGCGGTAATGGTAACACTAACAAATTTTTGGCAGGAATGTACTTAACGCTACTGCACGTATTGACTGATTCTGTGGATGCTAGGCTACAATACATTAATGTAAAACATTAATAAAAAGAAAAGACTAATCTAGAGTCTCCAAATCTCTTAAGATTCTCGTTCTGCAATTCTCTAGCTATGTGGCTTTTGATATTGACTCAAGTTTCTCTGAAATATTAGAGAGCTTTATTAATTGATCTCTAAGTTTCTTTATAGATCTATAGTTTTATGGTTTTAAATAGGAAAACTGAATTGAGTACTTTAAGGAATAAGTCAATAAATAACATTGGTCATGTCAAATTTTCTCTTCATAATCATGAAAAATTATTTCAGAAAGACAAAAAGAATGTACATTTGCCTTTAACAACCTAGTAATCTCATTTTAAGTGGTATATAAAGCAAAGATTTATATTATTTTCATTCTACCAATGTTTTCCCAAAATGTGTAGTGTTTTTCAAGTATTGCCCTAAAATATTTGGGGATTTTTTTTCTCACTTTGCATGTATAGTACCTATAATATTTGTATTCACAGGTTTTCAATTGTGGCTTTATATCTCCTTTTTTGCTTAAAATAAATCAAATCTTTCTACTCAGCATTGATATTTGGATTTATCTAAGCTGCTAATGTAAGACTATTTCTTATCTTATTTTTGCACAAATCCCAAAAGTGCAGAGTTTTTTTTTTTTCCTTCTCCAAAATCCCAAGTCAAAAATCAAAGAGAGGATTAATGCAAAGCTTTGAAAATGAGAAAGGTAAAACTTTTAACTTATGGAGAAGCACAACTGTATAATTTTTGTACATGTAGAGAAAAGAACTTCTGTGTTCAGTATATTATAAACTTTCAAGGAATTAATATTATTTGCTTTATTCAAAGTAAATGGATATGAAAGCTACATTTAAAATTAATACAAAAATCAATACTACTTGTGGTTCCATATCTTAAATATTCAACCCAATTTAGAATGATTCTCCTTTGATGGTAAGCTGTCCACTTGAAAGTCTAATTCATAATGGGGAGGAAAAACCATAAGGAAAGTGAAAATGTAGCAAAAATCAACCAGGATAGTCATCACATTGTGGCAGTAGTCTTAATACATGGATAAATTATTCTAAGGAAACCTACCCCTAAAACACTGGAAAACAAAAAGCTCAGTTTGAGAAACTCAGTTAGAGACATCAAGGAGATAGTCTCAATTTAGAGTCAAGTTGGAGAAGCATTGCTAAATCTTTAGATATATCATCACCCCTGTTTGATTTTAAAGAGAAAAACAACAAATAAAAAGGGAGACAGAAAGAATTGTCACCAGTGACAATAAGTACATATATGTCAGTAGTTACTTTAAATATAAATGGACTCAATGCTGCAATCAAAAGACACAGGGTGGCTGAAGGAATAATAAAACAAGATAAATATATTTGCTGCATACAAGAGATAGACTTCAGACCTAAAATCACTCACAAACTAAAAGCATAGGGACAGAAAAAGACATTCCATGCAAACAGAAATAAAAAGAAAGCTGGGGTAACGATACTTATGTCAAACAAATTAGACTTTAAAAACAAAAACTATAACAAGAGACAAAGATGAGCATTACATGATGATAAAGGGAACAATCCAACAAGAGGATATAAGACTTGTAAATATCTATGTGTCTAACATTGGAGCACACAAATACATACAGCAAATATTAACAGCTATAAAAGGAGAAATTGACTGTAATACAATAATAGTAGAGAACTTTAACACTCTACTTACATAAATGCATAGATCAACCAACAGAAGATCAATAAGGAAACATTGGTGTTAAATGATACATTAGACTGGATAGACTTATAAATAGAACATTCCACCCAAAAACTACAGAATATATATTATTTTTGAATGCACATGGAATATTCTCCAGGTTAGGTCACATATTAGGCTGCAAAACAAGTCTCAATAAATTTAAGAAGATTAAAATAATGTCAAGCATCTTTTCTGACCACAACAGTATGAAACTAGAAATCAACCATAAGAAAAAAACTGGAAAAATTACAAATATGTGGAGATTAAGCAAAATGCTACTGAACAAATATTGGGTCAATGAAGAAATCAAAGGAGAAATTAAAAAAAAAATACCTGGAGACAAATGAAAATGAAAATACAACATACCAAAATCTATGGGATACAGCAAAGGTGGTACTAAGAGACAAGTTTATAGCAATACAGATATACCCCAAGCAACAAGAAAAATTTCACATAAACAGTCTAACATTACATCTAAAGGACTGAGAAAAAGAAGAGCATTCAAATGAAGTCCAAAATCAGTAGAAGGAAGGAAATAATAAAAATCAGAGTGGAAATAAATGCAGACTGAAAAAACAATAGAAAAGATCAATGAAACTAAGAGCTTGTTCTTTGCAAAGATAAACATAATTAACAAACCTTTAGCTAGAATCACCAAGAAAAAAGAAATCTCAAAAAATAAAATCATAAATCAAAGAGGAGGAATTACAACGGATACCACAGAAATACAAAGGATTATAGCAGAATATTACAGAAAGCAAAAAGTCAACAAATTGGATAATCCAGAAGAAATGGATCAATTACTAGAATCATACTACCTTCCAAAACTGAATCAAGAAGAAATATAGAATCTGAATAGACTGATCACTAGTGAGTAGATTAAAACAGTAACCAAAAGCCTTCCAAAAAAGAAAAGACCAGATGGCTTATCAGGTGAATCCCACAAAATATTCAAAGAAGATTTAATACCTATCCTTCTCAAACTTGTTGCAAAAATTTAAGAGGAGGGGATACTTCCTAACTCACTCTATGAGGCCGAAGTTACACTGATACAAAAAAAAGAAAGGCAACATAAAAAAAGAACACAAAAAATGAAAATTACAGATCAATATCACTGATGAATATAGATGTGAAAACCTCAACAAAATATTAGCAAATCAAATAAAACAATACATCGAAATAATCATACATTATGATAAAGTGGGACTTATTCAAGGGATACAACCATGGTTCAACATCAGCAAATCAAGCAACATGCTGCACCACATTAACAAAATGAAGAATAAAAATCACATGATTAGGGTCAGCCCTGTGGCCAAGTGGTTGAAGTTCCACATGCTCCACTTCAGCAGCCCAGGATCCCAGGTGTGGACCTACTCCACTCATCAGCCACGCTGTGGAGGCATCCCACATATAAAACAAGCAGAGGAAGGTTGATGCAGATGTTAGCTCAGGGCTAATCTTCCTCAAGCAGAAACAGCAAGATTGGCAACGGATGTTAGCTCAGGGCGAATATTCTTCACCAAAACAAGAAAAAGAATCACATGATCACCTCAATAAATGAGAGAAAGCATTTGATAAGATACTGCACCCATTTATGATAAAAACTCTGAATAAAATGGGTATAGAAGCAAAGTACCTCAACACATGGAGGCCATATGTGACAAACCCACAGCTAACATCATGGTGAAAAATGGACAGCTATCCCCCTAAAAACAGGAACAAGACAAGATGCCCACTTTTGTCACTCTTATTTACATAGCATTGGAAGACCTAGCCAGAGCAATGAGGCAAGAAAAAGAAATCAATGGGATCCAAACTAGAAAGGAAGATGTGAAACCGTCACTACTTACAGATGACATGATTTTACATATAGAAAACCCTAAAGAATCCACAAAAAACTATTCAAAATATAAACGAATACAGTAACCTTTCAGGGTAAAAAATCAACATACAAAAATCATTTTCATTTCTATACACTAACAACAAAAAAGCAGAAAGAGAAATCAAGAATACAATGCCTTTCACGATCACAACAAAAAGAATAAAATACCTAGGAATAAATTTAACCAAGGAAGTAAAAGACCTGTACACTAAAAACTATAAAACATTGTTGAAAGAAGTCGAAGAAGACACAACAAAGTGGAAAGATATTTGTGATCATGAATTGGGAGAATTAACATAGTTAAAATGTCCATACTTCCTAAAGCAGTATACCGATTCAGTGCAATCCCTATCAAAGTCCCAATGACATTTTTCATGGAAACAAAACAAAGAATCCTAAAGTTCATAGGGAACAAAAATGACCCTGAATAGCCAATATAATCCTGAGAGAAAAAAACAAACCGAGAAGAATCACACTCGCTGATTTCGAAATATACTACAATGCTATAGTAATCAAAAAAGCATGGTACTGGCAGAAGAACAGACAAACAGATGAATGGAATAGAACTGCGAGACCAGAAATAAACCCACACATCTAGGGACAGCTAACTTTTTACAAAGCAGCCAGGAACATAGTCTGGAGAAAGGAAAATTTCTTCAGTAAATGGTAGTGGGGAAACTGGACAGCCACATGCAACAAAATGAAAGTAAACCATTATCTTACACCATACACAAAAATTAACTCAAAGTGGATTAAAGATTTGAATGTAAGACCCAGAACCATAAAACTCCTAGAAGAAAACGTAGGCAGTACACTCTTTGACATGAGTCTTAACAGTATGTTTATGACTATCATGTCTCTTCAGGCAAGGGAAACAAAAGAAAAATAAACAAATGAAACTGCATCAAACTAAAAAGCTTTAGCACAGCAAAGGAAACCATTAACAAAATAAAAAGGCAACCTAAGAATTGGGAGAAGATATTTGTAAATCATATATCTGATAAGGGGTTAATGTCCAAAATATATAAAGAACTCACACAATTCAACAACAATAACAAGAAAAAACCCAACTAAAAAAAGGGCAGAGAATCTGAACAGACATTTTTCCAAAGATGATCTACAGATGGTCAACAGGCACATGAAAAGATGTTCAACATCACTAATTCTTAGGGAAATGCAAATCAAAACTACAATGAGATATCATCCCACACCCATCACAATGGCTATCATTAAAAAAACAAGAGAGGGCTGGCCCAATGGCATAGTGGTTAACCTTGTGCACTCTGCTTCAGGGGCCAGGGTTTGCAGGTTCGGATCCCCAGTGTGGACCTACATCAAGCTGTGCTGTGGTGGCATCCCACACACAAAACAGAGGAAGATTGTTAGCTCAGTGATAATCTTCCTCACCAAAAAAGAAAAAACAAAAGACAACAATAACAAGTTTTGGAGAGGATGTGGAGAAAAAGGAATCCTCATACAAAGCTGATAGGAATGCAAACTGATGCAGCCACTATGGAAAACAGTATGGAGATTCCTCAAAAAATTAAAAATAGAACTACCATATGATCCAACTTTTTCACATCTGAGTATTTATCCAAAGAAAATGAAAACACTAATTTTAAAATATATATGCATTCCTATTTTCATTTCACCATTATTCACAATAGCCAAGACTTGGAAACAACCTAAGTGTCCATCAACAGATGAATGGATAAAGAAGATTCCATACAATGGAATACCACTCAGACATTAAAAAAAGATTAGATCTTGCCATTTGTCACAACATAGATGTGCCTTGAGGGTATTAAGCTAAGTGAAATAAGTCAGATGGAGAAAGCCAAATACAGTATGACTTCACTCATGCATAGAATATAAATATAACAACCACCACCAATAAACACATAGATACAGAGAATAGATTGGTGGTTACCAAAGGGGAAGGGGAGTCAGGGAGGGTGAAGGGGTAAAAGGGCACATCCGTATGGTGAGGGAGGGCAATTAGACTTGGGGTGGTGAACATGATGTAGTCTACACAGAAAGTGAAATATGCTGTACACATGAAATTTATATAATGTTATAAACCATGTTACCTCAGTAAAAATTAATTAAATTTTAAAAAAGAAAAGAAAGGCTTGGCACCATAAAGCATAATAATGCATGGAATATGAAATTAAACATATTTTGCTGTGTTACATAATGTTCTTGTAAATATCACAAATACAATGTATGCAACAACTAAATAAGCACATTCTGACAAAATGTTAATCTTATTGCTTTCTATTTGTAAACAAGTAATCTAGGATTTGATCTGTGTTGAATTATTAAAAAGTAAGTGAATTATATGCTAATATTGGGACAGAAGTACAGTCCTATGAGTCAACATTGGCTATAATCATATGCAGCTAAGGAAATGATAGCAGTATATGGTGACATAGCAATACACATTAATGCACCCATTAGACTTTATTATGCCAAAGCAAATAATCTTTGGCCAGGCTAGAAACAAGCAAATCAGAACCTATAGAGTGATGAAAACCTTCCATTTTATTCTATAAGATTCATCAAACTCTGTCAGAAAACCAGGCAATAATAGCATACATAAACACAGACAAATTACCCCAGATAAGTCTCATCTATGAATACAGATCCAAAAAATCCTAAATAGTAGTAACACATCAAATCCAGCAAGATATTAAAAGAAAAATACATCAAGATTGAATAGATTAAGCAAAAATGCAAAGATGCTCCAAAAGTTTAAAAAACTTATTTCTGCAAATTACTGTATTTGCCAATTTTAGCAGTAAAGCATATGATGTTCTCCTTAAATGACAAGAGAGCATTTGATAAAATTCAACAAACATTCCCAACCCAAAGCAAAAGTATGCCCTTAATTTGATAAAGGTTATATATCGAAACCCAATTACAACAATGTAACTACTGGGCAAAATTAGAAGAATTTCATTAAAGTTAAGGAAAAAATTAAGGATGCATGTTATTACCATCATTATCTTGCATTTCCCTAGAATTCCAGCAAATGCAATAAGAATATCAGAAATTTAAATTTAAATTATTGGAAAAATTAATACAAACTGGAATTATTAGTAAAATTTTTAATTACCCACCAACAAATCCAAAAGAATCAACTAAGGTAATTATAATGAGTAGGAGCATTCAGTGATGTCACTATGTAGATACCAAATCAACAGGCAAAAATCAATAATCATCCTATAAAACAGCAATATTTAATTGAAAAACAATAAAAAAGATAACCTCAGTTTACAACAGTAAATAAATTAAATTGTACATAGATTCGAATGAATAAAACCAGAAACCTCTAAGACCTGGATGAGGAAAATTATGAAACTCCATTGGAAAATGTAAAATCACTTGAATACAAGGAAAGACATATTACGTTTGTGGTGAAAAGACTCAACTTGATGAATATTTCAGTCTCTCTGAAAGTATTTATTCAATGAAAACCTCCATAGAATTTTTAAAACAGAACTTAACAAGAGGATCCCAAATCACTTGAAAAAAATCAATGGGAATGATCGATTTTATTTTGTAAGAACTATGAGGAATGATTTGTCCTAGTATTTGTTAAAATTTACTCAAAAGTTATTGAAAAAAAGTTAAAGTGTGATATTGGTATAAGAATAGAAAAATCTATCAATGTAACAGAATTGAAAGTAGAGAAACAGACCCAAGGGTATATAGAGTTTTGTTGTAGATAAACGTGTTATTTCAAATAAGTAGACTGCAATAATGGGATTGAGACAGTTAGAGATTTTATCTATGTATACATAATGTATATTTACATATGTACATACACTTGTGCAATTTAGAACATAAATTCACCTTTTATGCAAAGGTTTATTCTAGGCAGAATAATGAGCTAAATATTTTTAGACTCTAAAATAACTAGATAAAAACATAGAACGATATTGATCTAATCTCTTACTTTATGGAAAATTAATGGCAAAAGCCATAAACAAAATATTGACAAATATGAATACATAATAATATGAAGCTGCCGTGTTACACAAGAAATTACAAAGTTAAAGAGAAAAATGAGGAGAAACGTGTAACATATAAAATTGATATCCATAGTAGATGAAAAATCTTTAAAATCAACAAGAAAGAAGACAAGCATTACAATAGAAGATTCATAACAAGAATGACTCAGAAAAAGAAATAAAAATTGTCCTGAGTAATCAGACAACTGTACCTTGAAACAACATGATAGTCTGTCTTGTTTAGATTGCAAAAAATGTAAAAGCGGATATAGCTAGTATCGGCCACAGTGTGGGAAATGGGAATTTTCGCCCACCAGTGTTGAGTTCTGAAGGACAATTTGAAAAAATCTGTTGATAAAAATATGTTTAACTTTTGATCTACTGCATCCACTTTTGGAATTTGTTTCTACAAAAATGTTCACATTACACCGTGTATAATATCAAAAATTTTCAGTCACATTTACAAATAGCAGAATATTTAAATAACGTTGTGAGCCATACTATAAAATTTAGAAAGAAGTAAAAATCATTGTCTATATAAAAAAAATCTGTAAGATATAATACTAACTGGCAAATGTATGTTCTACCTAGAGAAAATATGGATAGTTCTAGAACACGTTAAAATATAAGCAGTTCACTCCATCACTGTCTGTTGGATGCCATCTGCCCTGCTGTCATCTCTCTCACACCGACAAAATTCAAAACAAGTCATCATAGAACAGATGAATTTAAGGGACATACATTATCTGGACAAATCTTAAATCTACCTGCTATGTGCTTTGCATTAGGAGCTAAGGCAAGGGAGGAGAGAGAAAAGAAAAATTAATATTATATAATATATATTTATTATATATAAATATATATGATTATATATAAATGTATAATCACTATTATAGTCCCTGTGAAATAAAAACTTAATTTTAAGGAAAGGAATAAAAAGAGGGCAGAAATCACTATGAAATAGAGCCCTATCAAATGGTCTTGAGAGAGAAATGATGGGCTTCACGGAGACGGCATTTTAGCCGGGCCCGGAGTGATGCCTAGAAATCTGAAAGGCTGGCACAAAGCAAGTGCAGATGTCAGACAAACGGAACAGCACGATGTAAGCTGAGCTGTGTGGGGCATATAATTAGAACGGGAAGTTGCCTGGTCCTGCCAGAGCACTGAGTATATGAGGTTGTGGAAGACAAAGCTAGAAGAGGGAGGTTGATTGCCGTCTGGTGTGGAGGATCATCGACATCTCGAGTAATCACAGCTTACCCCAGCAGAGTCAGCCATGCGGAGGGCTGTGTTTTTGTCAGCTTCCCGCGGATTTAGCAAAGGGCAGCGCTGAACAGGGGAGGTGGGGGTGAGGCACAGTTTGAGGAAGCCCACACAGCACGCCTCTTCCTTGTCCTCCTCTCTTCCCACAGTCACACTTCGTTTTCTCTAAGCTTTTCACTGAGTTTATTTCTAAGCACTTAGATTTTTAAATATCTTAAATCTTGTTTTTTTAATTTCTTAAGAAGCACCTTGTATTAGCCTAAGAGCGGTTTTTAACCACCCACACAGTATGTAGAATGGAATAATTTTAGATTATATCTGTAAAAAAACTTAATGATCCATTCAATGAGAGTAACTCACTTATTTTACACATGAGGAAACTGAGGCATAGTTAGTGATAAAATATTAATCATGAAAATTAACAACCATACAATTTGCCTTAAATAGGTCTCATATTCTGTGAGAAAAAGTAGAGCTTTTTGTTTTAAAGGAATTCACTCTGAACTAAAGACCTATAATAGACGAATGTGTGGATTACCTGGGGTTATTATGGTAAAGATAACTTTTTGACAGGATACTTGTTGGACTGCACTGAAACAGAACATCTTGCCCCAATTGGGCTTATTTAGTACAAAATACATTACTTTTTTGAAACTGTCTATTTGAAATTCTCCCTCTTAGTTCAACCAAGCAAACAGTTGATTCTATAAAAGGAAGAAAAAGAGCTATGTGGATTATTAATGGGCAAGAGAAATTAATTCTCATGATGGGTTCAGTTTCCATTTGGGAGAGTGAGCAAAAGAATGTTAAAAATATTTCTCTCATTAAAAATCAAAGTATTTCATCCAAGAGAAATGGCTTTGTATTAGACTAGCAAAGAAATAAAGGATGAGAGGTAATGTGTGGTGGTAGGTCTAAATGAGAGCAAAAATTTTCTCATCTCGAATCACTAGGGAAGTTTCACTTCTCTCAAGGATCTTTGAAATCTTGAACTTGAAAGAATAACATAGGTTATAGCTTTTCTTGTTTAAACTCTTCATCTGTATTCCCATCCCACACAAAGAAAAATCCAGTAATTAAGCCCATAGAGGTAACACAATACAAAATCAGAGACTATGCAGAAAATCATTTTGGCAACTGAACTTTCCATCAGATATAAAATTTGCCCTATTTATTCCCATCCCAAAGCTCAAGAGTTACATTGCCTTGTACAGACAGAGGAAGTAAGGTCTGTATCCTACGCATTTCTCTATACATAAATGAAGGCACACTGCAATATATAGAAAAAGAAACTGACAGCCTGGCAGTCTTTGCCACAGACCAACACATATTTTGATACTTAGTGCTTTTTGGCACTAATTCCCCCAAAATCTAGAAGAATCTTTTTGTCATTACAATAATATAATACTAGTTGCCATTAAACTGATGGCAAAGATGGATTCTTATAAAAATTTTTCAATGTATTTTATCACAAATATTTATTTATCAGAAATTACTCCCACCTAGGTTCAAATAGAATTTGAGGTAATTCATTTACAATAACTACCAAATACACACATACAGGATACCACTCTCACAGATATGAACATTAACAAGTGGTACAGTAAGATATAATTGAACTATGTACATTAAAATCAGCAGCTCAGGTAAGTGGAATATTTTTAGCACCTAATGCTGGAAGGAATAGCTTAGTTTTCCAAAGACTTAGAGATTCTCTCTATCCAAGAAGGGGTTAGATCCTAAAGGAATTCTAAAGGATTCTAAAGGCCTTTATGTCTAAAGGACAACCATCTCTTGGGAGGTTGTATAGCATCAAAATTACTGATCCAGGAAAACCTGCCCACATTTTAGAAAATGTCTTATTATACTTCTATTTTTTCTAATACTGCAATTTTTCAGGAAGTTTTTATTGATATGAACATTCATTACCAAAGTATTTACTCAAGAACTGCTATACGTTAGCCAAGACTTTTAATAGACGTTAAGCTAAATAAATCGTTTTCTTCGCCTTATAGGAGGAGCCTACACAGTTCTGGAAAAAAGAGATTCAGATACGTCAACAAATAGCTCAGTTGTAAACACAACACCAGGGACAGTGCAGGCAATCATATTCTCATGCTCTATGTGTTGTCCATCCAACCTTGATACCGAAGGGACTCAGTAGAATAATATGGAAGGAAGTTAGATTTTAATAGATATACATTTTTAAAAACATAAAATGGAGGCCGGCCCAGTGACATGGTCGTTATGTTCGCATGCTCCGCTTCAGCAGCCCAGGGTTCGTGGGTTTGGATCTCGGGTGTGGACCTACACACTGCTCATCAAGCCATGCTATGGCAGCATCCACTATACAAAATAGAGGAAGATGAGCATTGATGTTAGCTCAGGGCTAATCTTCGTGACAAAAAAAAAAAAAAAACCACAAAAAACCAACAACATAAAATGAAGTAATTTGGGAATAATATTATATTTTAAGACTATTATAAGTGATTAAGTGATGAATCTACCTGGTTGTTTAAATTTTCACCTTGTTCCTTATGTTTGATTTATTTTTAACTTTGATTTGTTCTTTTTCCTCCTTCTAAAGTTGCAGGAAGGAATTTTTCTCTTGCCGGATTTCTATACAACTTTTATTATTTCTGATATTTTATATTGCTTCATTATTAATAAACCACCTAAAATTAGTTTACACCTACTGTATTTCAAGATGCTTCAGGAGACTGATTAACTCAAAGGTGTCTTGTGAAATACAACAAAAAGTGCCTCACGTTTAACTTTCACACAATAAAAAATAACATGCCTGCATGTGTATGCTATGGAATATTATAAAGAAAATGAAAGAACTAAATATATGCATTATATTGTCTGGACAGTACAGACAAAAATGTCTCAACAGGTGCCCCACAGTAACCACTGACTTTGTAGTAATTTGATATTAGAAGAAAATATCATGATACAGGAAGAGTCATTTTTGGTTTACCCTTAGATTAATGCAAAATCTTTATTCTCTACAAAAAGACAAACATAATACTAATTGATTTAAGGATTCATGAACAAGTTTGTCATTAAGTTACAGAAACAGTGTCTTTTCCTTGTCTGGCTTCTGTTGATCTAGGATCTAAAACCTGCTGTTTAACTCCTGCGTTCTTGACCCATCACTGTGCATTCCAGCTGTGATGTCTCTTCATAGATAGAAACTATGGGAAGTATATAAGCAATGTATTATTTAGCCAGCATGGACATTTTACTGTGAGTATTTTTATTAAATAATTAAAGTTGAAACACATATGGAGTACATGTTAACACAGAGCTAATAAGTGCTGTTAACCTGGTTGTGTTATGAAATTACATGGCAGTCCAATCAATGGCCTAGCAGAAATTAAAATTGAGAAGGCTTTGGGCTCTGAAACATTTATGATTTTCAAAGTGATTCAGAGAGAAGGTTGTCTTAAGAAGGTTGGATATACTATGACTATCAGTAATAAAAGGTTGTCATTTTTAGTTGTATTGGCATAAACTCAGTTAGCAAAGACTTAGCGATAAATCAACCTATGGTCCAAAGTTTCCATAGGGAAATTAATCTAAATCCCTATAAGTTGTAAGAATTATATTTTTAAGGAAATTCACCCCTCTTCGTGGAGTTTATAAATGAGATGGAAGGCAATGATAAGCAACAAGTGTGCCATTCTCCAATGTCGATTTTGAATAAAGCAATGCTTCCTCAAACTCAATCCTTAGGCACTGACTCATTGTTTCTTTCTTGCCTTTATATAGGTGACCTTGGAGGCTGACACTGGGACTGCTTGGAAGAGGAGAAATCTAGTAAATTATTTAGATGTGAGATGCTTGCTGGGCATAGCTAGAATCCCTCAGTCAGAAAGATCTTTGCTAACGTACTCACAAGATGCAATCCACTGGGACATGAGCCGACACTCTCTCAACACTCACCTGATAGCAGCGTTTCACTTCCCTCCTAGTAGAATAGAGGCTTATGATAACACTGGCAGGAATTCCTAAACATCCAAAAACGTAAAAGGAAAATAACCCCAAACCCATAAAACCAAAATTTTGAAAGGAAAAACATCTCCAATGAGCACATTATCCACATTTATGATCTTTAAGGCTTTTTGAAAATTCGTGCAGAAGTCTGGTGGCGAGTTTCCTGAGATTGTTTCAACATAGTGCTGCGGAGTTAAAGCAGATAGACTGGCAACAGCACCCGCGTACGAGACAAACCAGCTGAAACCCTACTCTGTCAGTTTCTGGATCTAACACTGGGCATGTTGATTCGCTGCCCTTTGCTGCTCATCTCTCATCTGCAAATTGGGGGAAATAGTAGTACTTACCTCATAGGATTATTGTGAGAATTAAAGGTAAAGTGCCAATAAATTTATTTCTGTAAACATTACTATCTTAATTAATGTTATTTAAAATGAAAGAATGTCCAGTCACATTTCTACCTCCATTTCATCTGGGTATTATTTTAATTCAAAATTTTTATTTTAATATTTTAACAAGTTGGATTATAAATTTTTATGAATAATAGAAAGATCATGCTTTTGGGGGAGAAGCTTATGTAAGAGATAATGCTTCTTGAAAAAAATATTTAGTTATGTACAGAAATATATGATTTTTAAAACTTACTTTACACTTGGTAAAACTGTTTTGTTACCTAAGCACTGAAAAAGAGATGTCACTGAATAACTTCATCATGTGATGACAAACTACAATATAGCTAATTCCATTTGGAAAATTAAAATAAATTATTTTAAAATCTACACGTCTAGGATAATATTCATTATAGTATATCTAAACATTAAAGCAATCATAAGTAATAAAAGTATGATATACATAAATTCAACGTAACATACAGCTATGAACAATGATATGACTAACAATGTGAAAAAAGTATAATGATTGAATGTTAATGACATGTACAGCAATATAAAAACATGCATTTAGAAAGACAAGAAAGAAATATGTAATACCTAATTACAATGATGAAATTATGAGTAAATCATTGTCTTAAAATTTTAATGAGTGCAACAAAATATTGTTCTTAAAAATGAAAATATTGTTAAATAAAAACATTATTAAATAAAAATGGTAGAACTGTTGGAACTATTCTTTCCCTATACCTGGAAGAAATAAAACAAGATAGCACGTCATACTAATAGAAAGTGGGCTTTCTCTATTATCTGAAATAAAAGAAAATGGGTTTAACTGTCATAATTCAAAGGATGTCATATCATCCTCTTGATTTTTAATATGCTTATATTTTCAGATCAATCAATTATTGGCAAACATCTTTTTGTCAGTTTATGAGCCATTAGAGTTAAAGAGGTAGAAAGAATGATATTTATTTTCTTGACTTCTGTTGATTTAGTCCTTTTGAAGCAGACAGAATGTTTCTTTAGATAATTTTTTAAAAAGACTCTAATACACAACAAGCACTCAGGCTTTCTCTATAAGTCTCAGTGAAAGTAATAAAACAGAGCACATAAGCCATTTTGAATCAAAGGAGATTCGTATGATAGTTGTTTTTTCATCTTTGTCCCTTTGTGAGCCTAGGGTTTTCTGGGTACAAAATTTAGTCCTTATTTTCAAGTCATTTCCAGCTAATTGGGGGCATTATGGCACATCAAATCTCTTTATTTTTTCTTGTTATATTACACTTAAACAGAGAAGAATTTCAGAGGATTGCTGGAACTGGCTCGTACTGGCTGGTGAGAAACAATTGTTAAATTTTCACGAATTTTGCAAGCTGGTTGTTAAACCATTGGTAGTTGAAATTGGCCATTGTGAGAGTATTTACACCACAGAAAGCATCAAGCCTACAAATCAGAGCCCTTTTTTCCCTTCTGGTGGTGCTTAAACATCTACCGGCACTGCACTAGCCAGAAGATGCTTGCATATAGGACTTTTATGAATGTATCACTTAACTCAATTGGTCCTCTGTGTGAGACATTTCAACCAACACAGACCTGGAGTAAAAGTCAGCACTGACTCCATCAGAGGGGCCTGCACTCCTGTCAGCCACATTGTTTAGTGCGGGCCACTTCCATTCCCATGAAAACACTGACCCCTTAGAAGAAGCATTCTCTATTGGAAATTCTTTACACTCTTTGTGAACTTTCAGCAGAGATGAACAAAAATAATGAATTAAAAGAACCATACAGTCAACTCAAAAGGAGAATTATGCTAGAATTTAAAGTAGGATTATCTGTCAGTCTAATAGTCAAAATCTATTAACCTTGCTTCTGCAATAAAGACCCAATAAAAATCATTGTTCTTGATGATGAAAATGAGGCCCTATATGGCTAATGAAGTGTATCACAAAATACCATCTAAATAACCAAAGAAAGAAGAAATCATGTTCAATGTCATTTTACTATTTTCTATATTTTATGTTTTTACAAATCGCTTACCCAATGGATGGTGTGATATATGTTGAACTTCTATTAATCACAGATAATTGTTGGTTGTATTGGATAAAGGAAAATTTTTTCTTTTAAAAATACATATATAATTCACTATCTAGAAAATGAAGAGAATGGTAGTTTTCCTGTCTTTTTTCCTTTACTCTTTTGTTACGAGATGTGAGGATAATAAATTATGCTTGGGCATTCCTTGGTGTAGTACTGCTTTTCAAAGGTGAGTGATGACTTCTGCCAGGTCAGTAGTAGAGGTGATTGAATTGTTGTCAACACTTTCCTAGTTCCTGGAAGAAGGTATAAACTAGTAAAGACACACACACATACACATACACCCCTTGGGAGCTGGTGATGTGTGTACTTGTTAGCAAGACTATTTTAGGATAAGGTCACATAAAAGCCAAGATTTATCTTCCTATTAGTTTGTGGTAGGAGTAACTTAACTTGGTTGTAAAATTAAAATAATGGGTACTAAGTGACCAAGTGATGGACTGGTTGTCTTGATTCTCAAGTCTTGTCCCTTTTCTAAGAGCACCTGCATCTTGTCCAATTACATTATCACATGTCCCATGCTGATATCTGGAGCTAATTCAAAGACCCTCCACCTTCCTGACTACCTGTTTGCTAGGATCACCTGGGAACATCAAATGAACTCCAGAGATAAAGTATTTGAAAATATTGACAAGACTGAGCATTCGTCTAGGCAGGTAAAAAGCCAATAGCATAAACAAAACCATTTTCGCACAAGAGTAATTAAGTAAAAAAGAGTCCATTTGGGAAGAACCTTGAGCTGATACTAGCATGTTTGAATCCGACTTTGTACATTGAACATGAACTCTTTCTCACTGTACCATAAGTTCCTTGAGCCAAGGGCATGTCTTATTCATCCTGTATTCTCTACAGCACCAATAAAGGGGCATGCACAGGAGAGGCCTTTCTTAGATGTGTGATGAGTTTGAGAACTAGACCATGTAGAACTTCCACATTTAGGGAATGGAAACAAAAAAAGATGCCGATTAAGAAGACAGAGAAGAGTTCAAAGAGATAAAAAGATAATATAGTATTAAGGAAGTTAAAACAGTCTGAAAAAGAGGAAGTAGTAATCAACATTTAGTGTTTCTGGGAGGAACAAATGATCAAAGATCTGTAAAAAACCATTGGATGTGGTAACAGAGACAAGTGGTGAACTCTATAGAGTATATTTTCAGCAGAGTAGAAAGAAGAGAAACCGGATACAACATATAATCTTGGCCCTCTGGGAATTTACAATCCAGTTGGGAGGACAAGATGTAATCAAATGTAATAAGCAATAAGAGTTATGAGTCATAACATTTTTAAAATTTCAGCAACCTGTCTCTGTTGTTTGATTGTATAAAATCATCACTATTAACTCACAAAAACAAACAGAAATATAGCAATCTAGTTTTGAGGATATTTTGAGATAGTCAAAGACAATCAACATTAGAAATACGGAATGTTGCAATGAACTCATACTGTCCGTTATAGTTAACTGAGGCAGTAACCTTTAATCACTATGTGATCTTCCCAGATTTGAAGGCTCATGGTTTAGAATCTACTTACTGCTTGTAAAAGTAGAAATAAAACTTACAATGGTCATCTTAGGAATAATATTTTTCTCCTTTAAAAGTTATAGAATAATAAATTTGATAATGATAATGTTACTTGTTTGTTATCTTAGAAGTCTGGATTTTAGAACATATTACCTTTAAAAGATATTTTTTTCTTTAAGACTTATAGAAAAGTTTGTTTTTTCTACTTCCATCTTGAAAAACAAAATCAGTCTTTGTGCCTGATGTTACCATTCATATTTACTCCTTGCAAAATTAATGTTGAATAGCTTTATACATATGCAAATACAGGGTATGCATATCGTAGATATATACCCCTATGCACAGCCCACACAGAGCAGGAAGGACTTACCTCCTGGGGCCTGAGTAAGAATATTGTAAGTAGTCTGCTAACCTTTTCAACCCGGGCCAGAAGAGTAAGCCACAGAATATGTGTAATTGATATTAGTGAAGTAGAGTCTATTAACTTCTCGGCAAGGCAAAGGAGTTCCATCAGCAAAAGTTTCTTATAAATAAGATCTGTTTTCAGTCTTACGTGCTTTCTTTGAAAATCAAAGCCCTCAGCAGAGGAGGTACTGACAGCTACACTCAAGTCCAAGAGAACAAGAGAAAATGAATCATAGACGTGGAGTTTGCTTTTAGAGAAAAATAACTGCAGACTAATATTTGCAAATATATCAAAAGGCCAACTGGCTTTTTTCTGAATTTTCCACTTCTCTAAATTAAGGCTTTTTTTGTTGTTCTTATTATTTTTATTTTTTCCTTTTTACACCCAAATGGTCATGTTTGAGAGCCATTTGTGAGAGTCAAAGCTTCCCCATCTGTGTAGCACAGGGTCTTAGCAGTACTTAATCAAGGGTGTGTATCAGCACCAAATGGGAAACCTTCTCCAAGTATGTGTGGGCTCGTCTGCAACTGGAACAGTCCCTAGTGCTATTCTCTTCCAAAATTCTTGGTAGAACCACTTGTATAAATTATTTAGAAACTACCAGCTCTGCCAATAAATATATCAATGAGTCAATCGACAACTTACTTTAAGTGTTTGGATTCTCAAAAATTTACTTTTGCATATGAACAATGTGCATTTTCACCCCTTCTCTGGAACTGCTTTCTTTTCATCTACAATTTAACAATCTCATTTCCATGTTAAAAGCAAAAAGGAATCTTGACCCCTACTGGTCTCCAGCCATCTGTCTCTCTCTTTCTTGACCTTTTCAACAGATCTTGAGAAAGTTGCTTATCTGGTTGTTTTTGCTTCTCGTTCCTCCAGACATTTAAAAGTGGCTTCTGACCTCACAACTTCAGCATTTAGCAGTATTCACGTCTTCCTATAGCAGATATAAGGGTGCCGTGTAGAAAACTCACAGATGAAGCACAGAAGGCCATGCAGGGAGTGAGCACTAGCTGTTGCGTTTCGGGCGGCTACTTCGACAGAGCAGGACCTAGGATTAGAGACGCTGGGTTGGTAACAAGGGAAGCAGTGCATAGGAAGACCTGCTGGTATAAACCCCGATGACATTTCTAATTACTTTGACAATTTTGCTCCTCTAGGTCCCAGGTGTTGCTCACATGTTGTCTTAAGCTTGGAGTCATCCCAGCACTGACAGAGGATACTTGAACTAAAATGCCACCCCCATAGAATCACAGCTCTGTCTTTGTTTTTGTGTTTGCTGATATTTAATGCACAGTTAGTTTACCCAGAGAGACAAACTTTGCTCGACCATTGATTTTTATTTCGGGGGCCAGATAGAGTGCAAATTTAAGCTACGGAGGAAGGGAGCATGGACAGGCTCAGTGGCTGATCCTTTTAGGAAGGATGTGGACACATGGCTGAACACCTGGCAAAAAAAAGGGTAGACATAACAGTGAAGATAACCTCGACTTCAGTACTCGGAAAATTCCTTCATCCTGGACTGAAGATAACTTGCGAATTTGAACTATAAATCTTCTTCGCCTGTTGATGGTCTCTGACTCCCAGCAAATCTTTCTTACACTTTGTGAGCCACTTTCTACGCATATAAGAAAGGAGTAATAAGATTAACTCTGGCCTTCTAGGTATGCTGGAAAGATAAATGAGGTAATATTTCAAAAAGTGTGAAGAGCTTCCTTAGAAGAAAATTATTAGATTAATCCAAGGTATAAATGTAATTACAAGATGGCCTTCTTGTTAAGAATCAATCTAAGAACGGTATCTAAGTCTCATGAAAGAATTCGGTATTGCTGATGTGCCACTAATGAAAACCGAGGAAGATCAGAAAAATTGTCTCACAGCATTTTATTCATCAAATCACCTTAGATATATGATATGTAGTAGAGAATCAGATGCAGATGACCACGTGGATTTACAGGTAGGTAGAAAGATAGATAGCAACTCTTAGGTACATAGTACTCTGCTAGGTATTGTGGAATATTTAAAAATTAGTTATTGCTTCCCAGAGCTTAAAATAAGGCAATAATATAGCAATAAGCAAAACAAGGCAATTATATACTCTTGTGTGTTTATTCATACTTCTCAGATAATTTGAACATAGAGATCAAATACATCATAGTTTTAAACATTCTTCTCTAAAAACTATATACTAGCAAATACTTTGTTCTTGATTTAACAAATCAAGATTAAATTATCATAGATGTAAGAGACTGCTTGAAAATACAAATTTTCAGAAAATTAAGTGTTTTTAAAGAATGTACAATAGCTTTCAGAATTGTTAAACAAATGGAATCATGCAAACAGAAGCAGTTATAATTATAGAGTTTTTACTTTGCGAAATTGGCAATCTAAACATTTATGAAAATTGTATCTTCTCTAAAAATGCTTACCACAAAAACTGTTATAAAAATATAAACCATATCATTGTTTAATTTCCTGATGCCACTTTCGAATAGCACAACAAAAAATCTACATGTTAAAATTTATATACATATATGTACTATATATATTTGTATACATGGAGAGAGGAGGACAGAATGAGAAAAACATAAAACAAATATAGCAAAATATCAACAACTATTGCATTTGGGTCAAGAGTACATGGATATTCTTCGTACACTCTTCCAAAGTTGTGAACATTTGAGTAATAAGAGTTTGGAGTAAAAATTCATGATGCCATCCTGGAATGGTGTACTGTCAGTTTCTTGTACTGGTATTTCTAATTTACAAGTAGATGACTACTTGAAAGCCTAAATGAAAGCTGGGCAAAGAAGTATTTGCTGCCATGAAACCATCACATCAAAATTCTGATCCCAACTTCTTCCTCTGTTCTTAGATTAAAAACTTTCTTCATTCTTTAAAGAAGAGTCATCATTTGAGATTTCCCTCACCTTCTCACTTCCATACTAAGAAATTAAACTGTACCTGCAAACATGAAGTTAAGATGGAAGCGACATCTCTCTGTTTCTAATTTGGGGGATCCCAAATCTCCCCTCCACCCTTTCGCGGAATCTTCACCCTCTCTCTGGAAGAGCTTTCTTTGTACCTACATTTGAAGGATCTCTAGTCATTTCCATGTTAAAAGCAGAAAGGCCTTCTGAATCCTGCTGGCCCCTCCAGCTATGCATACCTGTTCAGTACATTTTCAACAGGTCCTGAGAAAGTTGTCCACTTCTCCCTCCTCAAAACATTTTAAAATGGCCTGTGACCTCACAACTTCAGCACTCACCAGTGATTTGCTTGTGACAAATCCAATGGCCCGTACCTGACCTTCAGCAGCATCTGATGGTGTTAATCAAGACTTCTTTCATAAACCTCTCATCTCTTGGATTTTGTGACTGTACCCACTCTGTTTTGTTTTTTTCAGACCAGCTTGGCCACTTCTCCATCTCCACTGAAGACTTCCTCTCCTTCCTCCCATCACTTAGGAGTTAGCATTTCTAGGTGCTCTCTCTTAGAACCTCTTTTTTTCACTCTCAGTTCTTGCCAATATCATTCACTCTTCTGGATTTAATAACATCCTTATAACAATAACTTCTACATCTCTTTTCAGAGTTCTGGACTTTTATTCTCCACACAACAGAGTATCATTTTAAGATCACTCGTAGGATCATGTCACTCCCTAGATAAATCCTTTAATTGCTTTCCAAAGTATTTAGGATAAAACTCAAATTCCTTAACAGAGTCATGAAGACTCTAGACAATTTAAACCCTATCTACTTCTCCAGTATACTTTCTTTCCCCTCTCCCCTTGATCTTTGGTTTCCAAGTCCGATGGCCTTCTTCCAGGTATTGGACCACAACAGTTTGGTTAATTCCTACACACTATTCAGGTCTTGGCTTTAATGTAATTTCTTCAAAGTCGACCATAACTAACCAATCTAAATGATCTCTTTCCCCAACACCATTTTTTTCCTCTCTCACAGCATAGAATTTCCATCATAGATTTTATTACAATTTATAACTATATGTTTATTTATGTTTTCATGTATTTACTTTATCTTCTCCCTTAAATGATAAGCTGCATAAAAGAGACCCTGTGTTCCTGACAGCATACCTACTACCTCATACTTCCTAAATGTCAGTATATATCACCCTGGCACTTAAAAAATAGTTGTTAAATGGATCAATGATCTTCAAATTAACATATCCAAAGTGCAATTATCACCATGACCTTATACTTACTTTCCAAAATGTGCATTCTTTCTAGGAAATTGCATGCTACTATCCACCTGGTTGGAGTCAAACAATTAAATATCATCTTTTACCAATTCCTTTCCCCTATGTCCTCATCCAATAATTACTATGAACTATCCATTCTACTTTTTTTGTATTTCTCATATTCAACTTTCTATTACTACTACACTACTACTGCTGCTGCCATATTTTAGGGCATCTATCAGTTTTACTTAAATAATGAAATATTTTCCTAATTGGTTCCTCATTCCTTGATTCTTGCATACCTTAACCAACTCCCTTCCCCAAATCCATTCTCTACAATCAGACAGAGATCTTTCTGAAACTTCAATGTGAATATGTGTTTTCTTTCTTGCATAAAATGGATCCGTGATCCCCCATTTGCCTTAGAGTATCTCCTATGCCTTCAGTTGGCTCATAAGGTCCTTTATGTTCTTACCCCTCTTTATCTACTTGGTTCCTTCTCTCTCTAGTTTTCCTCCACACACACCTGCCTGGTGCTCATACACACCCTGCTCTATCTAGAAGCTATCAGACACTTTCTGTCCTTTGAATGGAATTCTATGAATTTGTACTTGCTGTCCCGTCTTCCCAATCGCTCTGCAAGTTCCAGCTTAAATATCACTTCTTTCAGAATATACACATTGTTCTTTCTCTCATTTCCTTTAAGTCTCAGATGTATCATTTATAATAAAATTGACCACGTGCAACACACTCAACTCTCCATCACTCCAGATCCCTCTTATTGTTTGACTTTTTATTTTTCTCCATGATACTTCTCATCACTATATAAATAATATCATAATACATTAGTATAATAATTAAATCATTACTTGTTTACTTTCTCCATTAGAATGAAACCCTTAAAATTATTGTCTCTTTTTGTCAATGACATATCCCAAATGCCTGGAATGGTGCCCAACTCATACTTATTCAATAAGTGTATAAAACAGGATAATAACAACAATACTTAACCTATAAAGTTGTTATGATCTTAAGGGATTATAACTATTTGCACAGTTCCTGGCACTTGACAAGACCTGTATAAATATTAGATGCAATGTAATATTTTAAAACAAAGACCACCAATGTCTAGTCATGCATTCAAAAATTTCAGAGAAAACAAATTGATTCACACAGTGAGCAGCATTATAGTGGACAACGCAGTGAGTTACAGGAGCCCTCTCCTCCTTTCAGGACTGAAGCTGAGAGTGTTGAGAATAAGAGCTCACAGCTAAGTCCTCGCTCCTATGACTGATGTTGGTCAATAAGCTACTTACTCAAAGTCACATCCTCTTTCTGGAAGAAGCCTGCATCCAACAACTGGTCAATACAGGGGTATTAAGCCCAACCTCCTCACCTTATGTAAAGACAATTATGCAGAAGTAACCCAGCTCCCGAGCCCCATGTGTGATCGGCTGAGGCCCCTATTGTGACTTCCCAGTAATCCAGCTTCTGCTTCTGCCCAATCCTGATTCTTTCATTCTTCACAAGCTGGTATCCATGAGACTGCTCTCCAATAAAACTCTTGTACGCAAATCTCCATCTGCATCTGCTTCTAGGGAACTCTGACTAAGAAAGCTGGTGTCGGGGGTGGTTTGAGCAACAGACTCTAAAGTGAGCTTTTGGAACAGAATTGCCCCCTAGTGATTGGCAGTGACAGTCACATCACTGGTGGTAGGTGGGGTATTAATAGACCTTTGCAAACAGTAGTTAAACAATTGTTAGTACTTTAACCTGTAGTAAACTGGGATGGCAAACCTGTGGAAAAGGATGCACTGGATGGAGAAAGTATTAGGCATTTAAGTTTGAAGGACAGGGAAGAGTAACTAAGAGGAAGATGGACTTGGATGGCTGTTGCTGAGAGTAATAGATGTTTTGGGGGAAAGGACAGTGGAAGGCTGAGGTTAGCCATCAAGGTTCAAGGTGAAAGTTGGAGAGCCTTATTAGCAGCATTTGAAAACAGAAAAGGCTGAGGCCCAGGACTTTATCACACGAGGAGCAGAGCTGAAGAAAATGTTGGATCCTCAGCTCTGGAAGGTCTTCTATACCAAGGTCAGAACCCTGAATGAGGAGTGGCAGCATCAGTCAAGAAGTGGGGCGTCTGTGTTGATGCACTCAAAACACACAAATTCCCAGATATCCCTAGATCCTCTAGGCCTGTCGAATTGGCCACGGCTTCAGATTAAAGGGTAGTGCTTCCCCTCTCCCCACCTCCTAGCTCTTGCTTGAAGATAAGGTAAACTCTGCTTTGCAGGTATATATGTAACCTTGTAAGGGCAAATACAAACGAAAAATAAGAGGCTCAGTTCTCCCTATTAAAATAAAGGAGGAAACTCCCCAACTCCCTTTTCTTAGAGCATTGACTTTAGAAAACTTGTAAATTTTTTCCCCATCACTTTGAAATGCATGTAAATCTTTTTAAAACCTAAATAAGTCTCTTGTCAGCTTTACTACCCTATAATGTCTTTCTCAAGAATCTCAGACCCATCTCTTTGAAATGTAATCTTCAAGGAAGATAGTTCCCTCATCTTCCTGTATCTGTGGGAGGCTGGGAGCCTAACCCTTTGGCCTCCAAGTTGCAAAACTATAAGTTGCAAGTGGATCAGTATGAGAGGCACATTTGTCCTTTGGATAATGCCAAACAGCAAACACAGATGACCGCTCCAATTACTAGGTGAATCTAGGCTGAGCAAATGGGCTGTCAAGTCCTCTGACTTGAACTAGTTATTGTTTATCTTGACAGCATGTGTGTAATGGGTTGTATCTGCTTGGCTCTATAAAAGGGTGAGATTTCTTTCTGTCTTGACAATCTCTTAATGGATTTCCTGTGATGCACATCACATTCTATTCTAATGCTTATTCGCTAATAAAGTTGTCTCTTCCTCTTTCACCTTTGTGGAGAAGTTTTCTGGGTGGGAAGGAAAGTTTGTTTTTAATTATAATTCTCTAGTAATTTCGTCCTCAGTTCAGCCCCTCCCCTCTCCTGGACACCACATCAATAACTGACAAGGGAACCGCTGGGTCTGCTAAGGGAGACAAGCCATATGTCAGAGGAGCTGCAGGACATGGCTAAGATCAACCGCAGGAACATGTGTGAGCCTAGAGAGAATCTGAGAATGGTGGATCAACAGGAGGAGAACATAGAGCTTGATAACAGAATTTTTCATTACAGGAACATTCCCAGGAGATGGGATTTAACCCCTAATAGATGTCTGAGGAAACTTTTTTAATGTTACTGCTCGATGACACGTGGAAGCTTAGAAAAAGCGACAGCCCCTATTAAGTGTAGTTAAACGACAGAACTGCAGTGGCAAAGTGTGTAGGATGGAATCTAAAGGTTTGCTGAAGAAGGCTTGCTGAGTTGTCTATCTATATGAGGTCCAAATAGCTACCGACTCATCCTGCTTGTCAGAAGGATCTGCCTAATTCTCTCCCTATCAAAGCAGCAAGGAATGTTTCTCAGTTTACCAGAGCAACAAGGAGTATACACCTTAGCAACACCACTAAGAAGTGGGGGCTATCTTCTGTAGACCAGGGATGAGGGTTGGAGAGGCTCTTCCAGAACCAGGCTCCCTAATAGCAAAGGGAATAATCAGATGCCAAAATAATAGAGGACAGGTGGAGGTATTCAGCCTCCATGGGTGCCATTATCATGATGATCAGCCAAAATGACATGGCAGCCACTTGAGTGGCAGGAGCTAATGAAATAGCTAACAGAAGTTGATCTTTCCTGATAGAAAGGGCATCAGAAAGGATATTGTCCAAACTATACAATTAAAAGCATTAAAAAATGGATAATTAGGTGGCTGAAGGCAACCACTCCCATGAAAAGTCACAATTCCTTGCCTACTTTCTGGACATGAGCCAGTTTTCAAGTCTGGAACCCATTTCCTGAAGGAGAGGCTGGTTGTTAAGCAGGATGGACCCTGAAACACCAGGGTAAGTGTATAACATAAGGATTTCCCCAGTTCACCCCCAACAGACCTATGGGCACTTATTCAGGTAACTGTATATTCCTAAAAGGGAAATACTCTACATTCTGAGGTCTGTTAGGCACAAGGTCTGAGTAGTCACCGATATTTGGGAATAAGATGCACCATCATGTCCCTCTAGGAGACAGTAGTAGACATATGCAGGCCAGGTAATAAATGGACTCCTGGCCCAAGTGCAGTTCATACTGGGTTCACTGGGCTCAAAGAATTTACTGGTGGATTTGGACATATTTAGTAGTTGGCAGAACTTTAATACAGGTCCTTGGTGTGGTGAGGTAAGATTTCTCACGGTGGGAAAGACCAGGAGGAAGACTTTGAAACCACTCCCATCCCCTGCTGCCAAGATAGTAAATCAAACATTATACTGCATCCTGGGGTCTAGGTTAGAGGTTAGAACCAGCCTTTAGGATCTAAAGGTTACTGCGGTGATGTTTCCCATTACATCCCCACTTAACTCATTGGTCGCGATCAGCAGTTGGCAAACTTTTTCTGTAAAGGAACAGATAGTAAATATTTTAGGCTTTTGGGGACATACAGTCTGTCACAATCACTCAACTCAGCCTTTGTAACACAAAGCACCCTAGACAATACCTAAACAAATGACTATGGCTGTGTTTCAGATTTGGCCCACAGATTGTAGTTTGCTGACCTGCAATCTAGACAATATTAAAACATAATAACTCATTTATTGAGAATTTACCATATGCCAGGTATGATCAAATTCTTATATTTATTATGTAGTCCTTACTATAGCCATATAATTTAATCATTGTCCTCATTTTTAAAATATAGCCTTTTTTACCACACATAAAATAGGAAAAATATTTAGAACTTCAATAATAAAAGAAAGCAAACCAACAGAAAAATAGGCAAATGATATGACAGGACATTCACAGAAGACAAAATTCTAATAGCCACTAAACATACAAAAAGACACCCAATGAGATACCATTTTATAGGCATGAGTATCACAAGAGTAGTAGATTATATTCTTGTTTACAATATGTACCTCTCCTCCTGGAAGAAGAGCCTGCTTTGCTATCTCATTGATGACAGGCTTGAGATGCGACTTGAAATTGTGTGTGACTTACAGAGTCTCTCCCTGACATCGAGCTCAGCCATGTGGAGTGTGCCTTGAGGGAGAATTATGTATGATCAATCTGTTGACTTCAAGAGTGGTCATGTGCCTTGCTTTGTAAAATGAAATGTGGACAAAAGTGATGTATGTCACTTCTGAGAAGAAGCTTTAGGAGCCAGCTCACAGCTGTGAAATCCTTTTCCCTCTGCCACAAGACTGACAATGTTTCAGACAGAAGTTCCTTCACCCTGGAATAAAGCAGCCACTGATGAACGATGAGCTCGCAACACGAGGGATGCAAAGAAATAGAATTTCTTCCGCATCTGCAGTGGTTATATAAGTTGGTTATCACCACTTAGAATTTGAACCTCAGTTAGGCTGCTTATTGGGGACATTACTTTGGCCAAGTAGCTAAGCCTCACTCTGCCTCCATTTCCTAATCTGTAAAATGTACATAATGACAGCATTTTTAGAGATGTTTGTTCTGAACATTAAGTGGATTAATATCTGTAGCATACAAGAATAGTGCTTTCAGTTTGGCAGAGAGTCACTGCTATCTCCAAGATTCATTTTACTTAGGGAAATCAGTACTAGTTATGCTGAAAAGCTGATTTGGAGCTACAGAATCTTCAGCTACTGAAAAAATTCGTTGCCCTTCTTTATTCTTGAATCTTCTGCTATTATTTTTCATCAGGATATTTGTTTTGAATATGAGATCACAAAGGAAAAAAGAATCACTTGGCAGGCCCAGAGGAAGCTCCATTAGCATTTTCATCAAGCTTGGCAGATGGCCCCTCAGATAGCATCGGAAGAGAATGTATTAAGGGCCAGGAGATGGGAAGGAGTTTTCTTACTAAGTAGAATGTCTATTCAAAAGAAAAAGAAAAAGGAGAGGAAGATTGTCCACAGGAAAGAATAAAAGAAATCCAAAAGTCATGGTAATTTTATCTAATCTTTGAATCTTCTTGTAGCAAAAAGTCATTCTCTCTGATACCCAGTGAAGTTTGGTATTGTAATCACTGTGATATTTACATATAAAAAGCATCTAGTTAATTATATTCTGACTGTTCCATCTGTGCCAAAAAGATAATCAAAACAAAAAAGGATCAGGAAGAACATACAACATTCATAAGCAATCAGAAGGAGCTCAGCCTCTCAAGAAGAAGTGGGAAATGCTGTTGCTAAACCTGGAATGTCTTGTCAGTCATCGTATCACTGAGTGGTGGGACTTAAAGGACCTTAGCGTTCAGTTTAGTTCAACCAACATTTCTAGCACATCTACAGTGTGACAGACTCCGCTGATTACAAGAGATAGAAAGGAGAATGAGTGAGTGCTGGCTGCCCTGAGGAACCTCAACCCTCCTGAAGTATACAGGACAAGGACTCATAAGCACAGTCCCAAGGCAGAGACCTCTCGTTATAAAAGTTAATAAGCAGTACAGACATATACAAAGGGGGAAGTGATTAAGTCTGCCTTCTTGAGTCCAGAAAAACAAAATCTTCAGAGGAGTAAAATCCTATTGTTATAAGTTCAAAAGACAGAGAAGTGAATGATCAAAGGTTACCCACTTGGCTAATGTCAGCAGTAGGATTTGAACTATAGACTTATTTTTTGTTATATGGAAGTCTGAAGATTTTTCCATCATTTTTTATGCTTTTGCTCATTCTAGTGCCATATCTTTCAACAGATAAATTAAAAATCTTCTCATTTTCAAAATAGCATCAGATCTGAATTTTCATTAGAATAGAGAATTACTCTGTCAATGCAAGGATTAGAATGTTATCAAGTTCAAACCTGGGGAAATTCGAAATAAATTAACAGAATTAAATATCCAACATGGAAAGCATTTAGTACAGAATATTTGGTAACTCACACATATTGAAATATCCCTACCAGTCAAAAAAAAATGCTATTATTCTAAAACTTTGTCTCTTTCTCAAAAGAAAGAGAAAAAATTAATAGATATGTGAGTTCTTTTTTGACAGTGGGAACAAATTTAAACTATTTCTGATTTTATATAATTATTGATAATGCTCACCATCCTGGAAGTGCTTGGGAATTGGCCATCTTGTCAATTGCTCTGTTCCTAACATCTAACGAAAAGCCTGGTGCAGAATTTAGGGTTCTCCAAAGAAACAAAACCAATAGGATGTATATATTATATAGAAAGAGATTTATTATGAATAATTAGCAGAAGCAATTATGGAAGCTAAAAGCTCCCAAGATCTGCAGTTGGCAAGTTGAGACCCAGGAGAGCTGGTGTTGTAGTTCTAGTCCAAGTCCGATGGCCTGAGACCCAGGACAGCCAGTGGTGGCAGTTCCAGTCTGAAAGTCAGCAGGCTGGAGACTCAAGAAGAGCCGATGTTTCAGTTCCTGTCTGAAGGCTGGAAAAATAAAAACAATGTTCCAGCTCAAGATAGTCAGACAGGAGGAATTTCCTCTTACTCGTGGGAGGCACCCACACAGGGAAGGAAACCTGCTTTACTGGGTTTAACAGTTCAAATGTTAATCTCATCCAGAAACAGCGTCACCAGGTAACAATAAAAACCAATCGACATTGCTTGAATAAATGAAGAAAGCCATGAAAATAGACAAGAAAAATGTGTAAAGACAAAGTTGTATTTAGGTGCCGGATTGGAAAAATGTAATTTCTCCCTAATAGAAAAGAAAGGATCTTTAATCAAAAAAGCTAATAAAGGGGGCCAGCACAATGGTGTAGTGGTTAAATTCATGTGATTCACTTCAGCAGCCAGGGGGGTCACAGGTTCACATCCAGGCGCAGACCTACACACTGCTCATCAGGCCATGCATGCTGTGGCAGTGACCCACATACAAAGTAGAGCAAGATTGGCACAGATGTTAGCTCAGCAACAATCCTCTTCACACAAAAAGAGGAAGATTGGCAACAAATGTTAGCTCAGAGCCAATCTTCCTCACCAAAAAAAAGAAAGAAAAAGAAACTAATAAAAAATATTAATTGAACCATAATAGTCTGAGCTTCCTGATTCTCGCAAACGATGATCAAGTGGCTTGGGAAGTTAATTTTTCCTTCTCTTGAGCCTATGGAGTATATGCCTCGCTGTTTGGTTCCTGCCTGGCTCTTCCATTCCCGATAGCACGTAGCTATGAGGTATCAAACTTCCACTGAGGAAGGGAACACAAGCAGAACACAATTCACCAGTCTCTTCACAAGCAGCAGGCTGCCGTCCTCAGTAACAAGCCCAGGAACACTGTAATTAAAACTGTGTTCAGTTTATTTCCACCTGAGAACTCTGCCTCCCATGGGATTCTATAACCAACCTTGGAATGGTGGAGACTCCCAAATGCAGGGAGAAATCCGATTTATTTGCAAAACTTTCAGGTCGTCTTCTCACACCGTGACTGTGTTTTAAATAACAGCTCCTGTAGCTCGTTACAGTTTCTTCTTTTCACAGCTTTATCTGACCTAGCCTCAATCTCCGTTTTGCAACATTTTCTACTGGTACACTTGAACTGCTTTCATTTTATCTAGAGGATAAAAAGAAGTGTGTGTATATGTCTATGCAATTTTCAGTTGTTGTTTAACTGTTAAATGAAAAAATGAGTAGTAAGGACTCATTATCTCCTTGGTATCATGCTGTTAGCATTATTATCTTCAAAGAAAATTTCTAACTTTTTTTAATGAAAATAAAATATTATAAGCCCAGCAGTTATTTAAATAAGTAAAAACATAAAACATTTGTAAAGCACTTATCATGTGTTAGTCACCGTTCTTAATGAATTACGTATATTAATTTACTGACTCCTCACAACAGACCTGCGAGTTGGGTGCTACAACTACTCTCATTTTATGGATAAGGAACCTGAAGCACAGAAAGGTTAAGCAATGTGTCCAAGGCCAGGAAGTAAAGGTGGAACCAGGATTTGAACTTAAGTAGCCTGGTTCTAGGAACTATATCTCTAGCCATCGTGCTACATCACTTTTATGAGTTTATGGCTATGCATAGATGACTCTTGCTGCTAGAAAAAAAAAAATGGATTGCACGCACAGGTTTTAGCAAGGTAGAGGGAAACCACAACAGTCTCCATCCCTGCAGCCATCCCAGCAGGCCCCTGACCCTCAGCCTCCACCTTAAGGTTTGTAAATGAAGCTCCTTGACATAAAGTCTGGTGGATTTTCAAACAATTGCTTCTGTGCTGTGCTCCGGGATGACTCAGTCTCTTCACAAGCCCTTTAAGAGCTGTTTCTCCATTTGCTACAGTCTTGTGGGTCTCCTGATTGTGAGCCCTGTTGGTTTTCAAAGCTGGATGCTCTGGAAACTGGCCTCTCAAGTATGGGTCTTAAAAGCTGGGGTTCCTGATGTGAGGTTGAAACTTGGTTCCTCAGAGAAACCCTTCATGTCTCTGGAGAACCCCGAATAATACACCAGGCTTTTCCTTAGATGTTAGGAATTGAGCAATTGCCAAGATGGCCAAATCCGAAGCACTTCCAGGGGTAGTGAGCATTATCAAGTAATTATCTAAAGTCAAAAATAATTGAAATTTGTCCCTACTATCTAAAGAGAACTCATGAGTTTATATTAGTTTTCTTTTTCTCCTCAGGGAGAAGCCCCAGGTTTTGAGTTCCCTCCTGATTGAGGGTCGGTGGGCCAGGGGATGGAGTTTATGGCAAGTTTGTGTCTCAGCCATTTCATACCTGCTTTGATGTGGTTTCCTTCTCACTTGCCAGATAAGCAGAGGTCACTCTGCTAGTTTTTAGGGAATTATTACATATGTAGCTGCAGATTCAGTGTGTCTGTGGTGGGGAGTGTGAGTTTAGGATCTTCCTATGTCACCATCTTGAACAAGAACCTCCTGAGCAGAGACTCAGGAGTAGAAATGGCTGCAGGAAGGAGTGTCCAGGTAGGAAAGCCTATGCTGTAATTGAGGCACTGCAAGAGGTGTTACTGAACCAGGTTTGTTTGCCTGCCACATGACAACAAGTTTGCAAAGAGAAAGGATTTAATAACAAGGTGACCAAGTGAGGAAGCAAGAAAATGAGTCTCAAATTCACCTCCTCAAAAATGTGAGCTCAGGGATAATTATGGTGTAGGAGGCAAGGTGGTATGAAGTGTGGAGATAAATGATTGGAAATAAAGAGAAGTGAGGTAATTGATGATCTGTGTAAGTGTAGTCAAATTTCATGCTTCTTCATAGGATGCATGTCCACCAAATGATGGCATTAGCATGATCTGAGGGTGGAGTTTTTAGCCTCTTGATGTCAAAAAGTTCACTTATTGACACCTGCACAGGCCCAGTTGATGGGTTGGTGGTGTCAACTGGCCTGAACTGGACAAGGGGGTCCTAATTCCTGAAAAAAAGCTCAAATCCCTATTGTCATGGTGATCTTGGCACCAGGGACATTATCTATAGGTACCTAGTGGGAGTCAGATAGCATATTGCCTAAGAAACACAGTTAACAATGGGCAGGTGAACAACTGAAAGCTGTAATTGGTAATTGCAAAAAAGAAAATAACTTTAGTTAATAGGTACCTAAACATCAATGGCTAACTGTTTACCAGCTTAAGTCTCCCCTACTCTTTGGTCATTCCTCATTCTTTACGGATTTGAGGCAATGACTGATCTAGCTACTTCCTGCTAAATTGGAGGATAGATCTGGGTTAGAGGGATGAAACTGTTAAGCACTCATTTGGAAATATTCTCTTTTTCCTAGCTTCAAGTTGACATTTCACATTATTAGGATTTTTGTACATTGCTCAACAGTTTTGGAACAACATCTAAACCCAAATTTTATAATCAAGTATCCAAGCAGAAGTATAAGTATAGACAAAACAAATTTTAACAGTCCCTGAAAAGCAGACCTAATTCTTTAGGGAATCCAAGAAAATGGTCTTTAAAACCAATCTGGACCTGGTACCTCTGGGGATATCTGCTTATAAAGGGTGTAGGTTGTTCCATCTTATTGAACAAGTCTCTTGGTAAGGGGGAGATGCAGGCGGGCTCCCAAAGTTAGGCCTATATTGTGTAAGTAAGTAACCAGGTATATAAGAAGAAGCATTTCTAGGGAAACAAAAAGAAAAGTGGTTAATGGTTGGAGCAAATTATAAACCAGTTTCTAAGCCTAGAGGAAAGCCAGTCAAAAAGATTTCTAGATGTCAGGGTCAAAGCATCTTTTGCAGTTTGAAATGTCTCTGATGGTGTCATTGGGTGTTCAGGTATCTTTCTGAGTGACTTACACAGGAACAGGCATTTACACAGCAACAGGTATGAATCTTTCTTAAGTTTATATCAAGGCATCCAGATTCAGTTACCAGGGCTTCAGAAAAAAGGGAAGTTTTAATTCTCAAGGATTCCAAATGAAAATGATGGGAAAAAAATTGAAAACATTCATTTTGAGATTTGTAGCCAGATATTTAAGGAAACTAGAAGAATTCAGGATGCAGTCTAGTTTACAGATAGAAAAAAACAATCTCAAAGATAGTTAACAGAGCTAGAATCTAATATCCATGAATGTGTACTATAGTTTCTATTGAAACATATTTTTTCTATCTAAAATCACCCTCATTTTTACCAACAATACCTAAACTAAGACTCATTGGTTTGTAAAATAAGTCTAGGTTCAATAAACTTGGCCCAATTCTTTACATAAATACAGTAAAAATAGAAATCTATCACATATGCTCTTTTCAAACCTTACCTGCTGGAACTTTTTATAAGGAATCTCAGATTGAAATCCAGAGGCCTCTTGAGGCCTGGAAAACCAAACCAAGGACTTGTCATCAGACTCTGCCTGCAATACCTATAGATTTGGTTGAATTCCTCTCTTCTCTTGAGGTTCCCCAAAATATTCTGAGGTTCTTTGCAACCACCAGGAAAGTGACCTTCTTTATTCACAAGGTAAGGTTGCTGGGAAGCCTGTAAACAAGGTACCAGGCCAATATTTCCACGTGGTTTTATTCCATAAAGTCAACATTTGTTCCTCAAAAGCTGCCTTGTCATTTCTGAGTCTTCATTTTTCTCTAAAATATGACATTCCAATTAAATCCTTGGTAATATAACCAATGTTCCCAATTGTGTTCTGTTAGGATATCAGATTCTTATTGAACTTATGCAAATAACTACATTGCCATGAAAATAAGAATATTTACTCACTAAGAATTTCCAAATTCTGGAGGTATCAGGTAGAGAGAAAAAGATAAATGTTTCAATTCTGCTTCCAAAGATATAATTTACCAAATTGCTATGTTATAGTCAGCTTAAAAGAAAAAAGTTTCCTTAAATCTGGAAAAACAAAACATTTGAAAAATCAGCAACATTTCAAACAAAAGTTATAAAACAATTATAACAATCCTCATCATTTCATTAATTTTCATGTAACCAACTCTTGCTCTTGATAGTTCATTAAGCAGTTTCAAGAAGTCATCAGTTTCTCTGTTAGAGTTCTGTAATTTCTTACCCAACTCAGTCTTAATGCTCTGAAAGTTTATCAGAAACCTGTATTCTAGAGCAAGTCTCAGAGTCCTTTATATGAATCTCTCTGAAGAGGAAACATATTTGGAAAAACTTTAGAGTAAAACAACTGTCTGCAAACAACAAAACACTCAAAAATCACAACTGGCAAAGACACTTGGATATTGCTATGACATACAACACTTTGAGATAAGGACTAGAACTATGACTGACAGTCAGGACAGATCAGAATTTTTGCAATGTTATATAATTTTTTAAACACTTATATTAACAACATTTACTCCCACAATATAACCTAGGAAAGTTTATCATCATTTATTTGATAATCTTACCATCTAATTTAACACACTAAAAAGGTCTAATTAGTTTAACATCTTCTTCTTTTTTAGCAGGAGAGAACAAACTCTTTGAGAAGTCACAGGGCCCTCTGAAAATTCTCAAAAAATGTTTTCTTTTCTTCAGGTCAAAAGAAAGATTTCATTTAGGATTCAAATTTTGTGGGATTCTTGTCAAAAATATCAAAAGATTTTAAAGCAGTCAAATAGGAAACAATGCTCACTGTGAAACAATGCTTAGTTACCGATTTAACCAAAGTGACAACAGAAGATGTTAAGGTAAACAAAGAGAAATTTTTAAAAACCTTTGTTTTCTAAATAGAGAGACCTGAGCTTTTTAAACATGGGAAATTATTTTGATAAAACATAGAATTTATGTCTTTTAGGTAGACTTACTCAAAAATAAAGAAAATACTTCAAAATCTCTTTATCAAGAGCAGACTAAAAAGTGCGAGAAAACTATCCTTTTAAGAGAGAGAAAAACAAACTCTAACTTTTGCACTGGCTTACTTTTGACATTAAAACTCATTTATTTAACTGAAGTCGTTTTGATCTTAGCCAAGTTGACTAGATGCAACCCTTTTCTGAAGGTTCCTCCTCCACAAATCTTCTATAGCTTTCTTTTTTACATTCAGTATTTGTCTCATAACTTCTTTTACCCCTCCTCATACTTTAGGGCAAATTTATTTTTCTTAACAAGACAAACAAAAATATTTCCATTCTTTGTACCTTCTTTACTGAAAATATATATCTTATTTTCCTTGAACATAAAGATGTTTTCCTTATTAATTTTTAGTACTTTTAATTATATATATTAATTGAAATTCCTAACCCTTGCAGACATTAATTTTAGTGAAGACTAAGAAGTAAGCAACCATAAACTGTCTTTTACATTAGCATTCAGTGGTTTGGCATGTTGATAAACATTTTTCTTAATTTCTAGAAACATGTTACTTCATAGTACAATCTTTTAACAAAATATAAGACATGCTTGCTAATAGACTCAAACATATTTTAGTTTCTCTGTAATAAGAAACCAAAAGCAGATAAACCTATATTTAATAATTAACATCTAATATTTTATGTTATTTGTAAATGATCTAGATACTCAATGAATTTTTATCATTTAATTTAACTTAGCAAAACTTGAAAGTTTCCAGTTACCAAAGAGATTTTGAAGTTATCTTTAAATAAGCATGCCATAACACACAGTTGCTGTTAAAAAATGCACCCAATGCTTTTACCTTTTTCACATCTATTTAGTTTACTAGTTCCCAATAATTATTTCCATTGTCTTTAAAACTTCATGAGACATTAGACAAAATTAGCTATCATTTTAAGTTATTTTTGCTAACCAGTTTTGTAATAGAGATAACATCAGCTTATTTGACCAATAAATGTAGAACAAAGACTGCATGTCTGCCTTATACCCAATGCTGATAACTTTAAGGACATGCCCATTTTAATCAAAGCAATGAACTTAAGCATTTATTTACAAAGATTATTTTGTATCATGTTAACTTGAAAGACATTTGGGTTAGTTACATTTAGAAATAATTTATGCAAGCATTTACTTTAAGCCAATTAAACAGAAATCTTAATCATTGTCATACCATAAGGAGGTAAAAAAAAAAAGAAGCCCACATTTATAACATACATATATGTAGTTTATAACATATATATATGTGTAGATACACATAAACAAGAGACAGATGCAACAAAGATTTTATAGCCTCTGTTTCAAAAGTTTCCCTTCCTTAGATTTTTGGGAAAGGGTGCTTTCATAGTAGTCTGCATCTCCAAAAGCTTCTTTTCCCATTTTTTGTTTTGTTTTGTTTTCTCCTCCTTTCAGTCTCAGGAATCTGGGATGGTCTAGATAACAGCTCCCTGAGAGGTCACAAATTTTTTAGATTAACAAGGGAGGTTAGTTACTTATTGAAATGTCCATCCAGTTATGTTATCCTAAATTTACTGCTTTCTCTCAGGTACATAGCTTTATTCTAATTTAGGGAAGAAAGCCTAAAAAAAATTCTTATCAGGCTTTAAATATCAGCTTCCAATTGGCCAAATTTCTGATCATAAACTACTACATCCTTTCAAATATCTTGGTCAAGTTTCAGCTGGGACAAATATTAACTATTCCTGACAGCATTAAAGAACTCCATTAATGTTTCTTAATTTTAGTTTCCTCCTGACTGTTTAAGGGTAGCAGTTTCCCATTATTTCAGAATTTAGACACAGGGGGTCAAAAGCATACTTATGTTGCAGCTAGAACCAGATCTCAAAACCAAACCAAGCCAAGAGAACTTCTGTGAACAGATACCCTAATTCTTCCTTAATATTGGGCATCCCACAAACCAAGATCCTCACAATGAAGGCCAAACCAAGGCTTCCTTTAAAGAAGTCAAACTAGAAGGAAGAAGAAATAAGAATCTGGTCACTCGTATGGAAGTTTACTTACCAAAAAAGACGTCTTCCAAACCCAGAAACCGTTTCTCTATTGCAAAGTGAAGTTATCCACCACAGTTGGCAGCACTAAAAAGTCTCAGAATGATCTCTGGGACAAGTGGTCCTGGGCAGCTGCTGGACTTATCCATGGGTTCTCTACACTGGCAAAGGATTGATGAACTACAGGCAAAAGAGTCAATCCTGACTTTTCTCCTGGCTGGCTCAACAAATTGCTATTGAACCAGTTTTGTTTTGCCCGCCACATGATTATGCCAATTGCCGTGACGAGTTTGCAAAGAGAAAGGATTTAATCACAAGGCAGCGAAGCAGCAAGTGGGAGAATGAGTCTCAAATTCACCTCCCCAAAATATGGACTTCAGGATATTTATGTTGTAGGGGACAACGTGGTCTGAAGTGTGGAGATAGATGATTGGAAGTAAAGAGAAGTGAGGTAATTGATGACCTGCACAAATGTAGTCAAACTTCATGCTTCTTCATAGGACACTTGTTAACCAAGTGATGGAATTAGCATGATCTGAGGGTGGAGTTTTTAGAGTCTTGATATCAAAAAGGTCACTTCTCAGGCACCCACACAAGCCTAGTTGATGAGTTGGTGGTCTAAACCGGCCTGAACTGGACAAGGGGGTCCTAATTCCTGAAAAACAGCTCAAGAATCCATTATTATGGTGACTTAGGGGACAGGGAGATGCTATCTATAGGAACCTAGCAGAAGTTGGATTGTATATTGCCTAAACAGCACAGTTAACAATAGGCGGTGAGCAACTAAAAGCTATAATCAGTAATTTAAAAAAAGAAAAATCTTTAGTTACTAGCTACCCAATCATCAATGGCTAACTATTTACTGGAGGCTCAGTGTGGACAAGTCTGAGAATTAAAAACTCCAAGAGAACCAGTCATAGGAGCGGCCCCAATATTGTGAGATTTACCTGTAGGAGCTGACCAAGTTTCCACTGTATATATCTGAAAAAGTCTCTAGCAGGGGGAGGGGAAAGGAACCATTTTGAAAATTTGTCATGAGATCTTAAGAGAAAATAAGACATTTTCATGTGGAGACAACTAGGTCCTGAGATGCTGGAAATAATGACTTCTTGGTTTATATCCACTTTCTCCATGCCACCATCTAGTGCTGCATAGATTACAGTTGCCAAAATTAGCAGATTAAGGAATGGAATTTTCTGGCCCACTCCCACAACTCTTTGGGGGAAAGTAGTAGGGGATTCCTTTCCAAAAACACGTATGATTTCTATTTTTCCCAAGAGTGTGTCTTTCTCCAGGAGGATATGAGAAGATAACCATCCCCAACCCAAATCATGTTTCTCTTGGTTACTGCCCAAGGTAGCCTTCTAGACTTCTCTTTCTTATTGAATTATCTCTCCAATATTTATCTATAATTTCTCTCTTAACCTTAATCCTCCTACTGCTTTCACCCCAAGCTGTGATGCTAGAACTTGTTTTCTGTGATTGGAAAACTTTCCTCTATCCTCAACTACTTCTCATGCTCCATCTTCCTTTTTATAACCTACGTCTCTGTAGGCCTGTAAGCACAGTCTATTCTCTTGCATCTTAAGTACTTCTGAATCAAAACAGCGTAGTTATATCCTCTCTGTTTCCTAATACTACATTGGAAGGGAAACTACTGCTCCTAAAAATTGTCTGCACCTCTGAGACTCATGAAAACTAACCTAAACTACATTACCCTCCCTCATTATAATTTATCAGTGAGTCCCTTTCATTCATTGAAGACTGTTGTCTGAATCATGATTTCCTCTCTACTCCAACTTGAGCATCGTGGCCTCACAATTCCTTTATCTCCTCCTTTTCAGTGATCTCCTTTACTCTGTCTCAGCCCTCTTAATTTCCTCCCTTGACTTTTTCATCACCTGAAATTTATTCCTACCCCACACCATTAATGCAAACATCCCACTCCTAGACCACCATACCTTCCTATCTTTCCAAATTGATTGCTCCAGTCTCTTCACTGCAATCATGTTTCAATGGCATCAAACCCTTTAGTTCATTGACCCCTTGCTTGCATCCTATTCATGAGTCCCCTTTCTCTTCACTTCCCTTTTGACTGAGCTTAGATTCCATAGAGCATAAGTTAAGGATCATATAATAATTATTTAAAATACACCTTAAACTTCTTTTCCTCTTTGCTCTTTTGTCACACACAGCTGAAAAAACGCAAACCCCAAATCCTTGCCAATAAAAGTGTAACAGAGCAGCAGCATTGGTATCACTTAGGAGTTTGTTAGACATGTAGAATTTCAGGTTCCACCCCAGATCTAGAGAATCAGAATCTGCATTTTAACAAGCTCCCCAGACAATTCATGAGCAGAAGAGTGTTATTAAAACAAATTCCTGGGCCCTTACCATATAGGTACTCTGCTGTCTTTCAAAAATTAATCTCTCTAGAGCCAGCCCTGTGGCTGAGTGGTTAAAGTTCCGTGTGCTTTGCTGCGGCAGCCCAGGTTTGCAGGTTCGGATCCCGGGTGCAGACCTACTCCACTAACCAGCCATACTGTGGAGGCATCCCACATACAAAAAAAATAGAGGGAGATTGGCACAGATGTTAGCTCAGGGCTAATCTTCCTCACCAAAAAAAACCCAAAATCAATCTCTCCATGTGTACCTTGAATCCAATTCTCTGCCTTTCTGAAAAGCTATGGACTATGAAATATTCCACTTGAATTGCTCCTTCTCTTTTGAATACTTTCCTTAATAATTTAAGCATGATTTAGTCCAGATTTCTCAATCCTGGCTGCATATTACCATCATCCAGAAACTTTCAAAAACTTTGATGCTCAGACCAACTCTAGAGCAATTAAATCAGAATTTCTGAAGGTAGAACACAGATATAATTATTCTGAAAACTCTTTCCAGAGACAGTGAAAAGATCAGTGGTTGCCAGGGGTTGAGGGGTAGGGGGAAAGCAGGGGAAGGACAAAGATAAACAGGTGGAGCACAGAGGGTGTTTAGGGCAATGAAAATACTCTATACACTATAGTGATGGATACACGTCGTTACACATTTGTCCAAATGCATAGAAAGTATAAAACTAAGAGTGAACTCTAGTGGAAACTATGGATTATGATGTGTCAATGTAGGTCATCGATTGTAACAAATGTACCACTCTGGACAGAGATGTTGATAATGGGGGCGGCTATGCATGTGTGAGGGAAGGGACATATGGGAAACCCCTGTAACTTCCTCTCAGTTTTGCTGGGAAACTAAACCTGCTCTACAAAGTCAAAGTCTTTAAAAAAAATATCTCCAGATAATTCTTATATGCAGCCAAGGTTGAGAATCAATAATCTAGTCTTTTCACACTTTAAAAAAACTCTCATTAACACACAAGCCCATCTTCCCACTTTCACAGCTAATTTCCTGAAATAGACCCATTATTGACTGCCTTGGTCCTAGTTTCCCTTAGAGCACGTGACGAAGGCTAATGCATGAGCAATTTACTGGGGCAGTTTGATTCCAGGGAGCTGGAGTGAAGGACAAACGGAGCAAAGCTGTAAAGCAAGAAGAGCCAACACAAGGATGCATTGCTAAATTAGCCACTTTCATGGGTGAATGCTTACTCACTTCCTTGGGACCATCTGCAAAGCTATGGAAAAAGTGTCTCAGAACTTTCTGTTTTGTAGGAGAAAGGAGGAAATACTTATCCGTTGGCTCCTGCACCCCCAATGTGAAAGTTTTAAGCCCATGGAGCATTAACTTCCCATACTTTGGGATTGTGATGCCCGGGTGTGGAGCGGGCTCCAGCGCCATCTTGTGCTGTGGCCCAAGCAGGGAAGCTCTGGGCTGGAAGGAAAGAGCAAGTTCTGAAATCTTCTCATTGCTTTGTCCCAGCTCCGGTATCCTGCAATATTTTCCCCATGTCATTCTACATGGCATGTTCTCATTTAACTGCCTTTCCAGAATACTAAAGGACAGTATTGCATAGTAATTAAGAGCATACACACAGGACTTAGAGCGCTAGCATTTGAATCCCAGTCCCTCAACTTTTGAACAAGTTATATCCCAGTAATATCACTGTTCCCCAGTTCCCTAATCTGAAACAATAAGAGATAAGATTATTCACCCTAAAGACTTTTTATGAGGATTAAAGTAAGTAAATTATATAGAAGAGTGGCTGTTACATAGTTAAAAAGATATGCTTGCAATTATTTCTGTTTTAAAATTCTTCTTCAGATCTTCGTAATTTACCACAAGCACAATCTACATGGAGATGTCTCTTCCTTCTAATGTGAGCTGCAAAATGTTGACTGTCATTTCAATTATTTACCCTAATCAGGATTCTTCTGTTTACTTGACCCTGTAGTGTCCTTGAATTTGTATATTCCATCTTTTATTCTCTCTGCAGCCAACAACATTCCATATGGGATATGATAATGGAGAGAACTTTTAAACTTCTTTTACTTAGAAAAACACACACATGCTTTCTCTTCCCTCTCTGACTCACACTCTCTCTCACACACACACACACACGTGCACACAAGTGTGCGCAAGCAAGGGTTCAATCTCAAGCCTACACCAGGAAAGCACAGAGAAGAAACTTTGAAAAGAATATGAGAATGAAATTTTAAACTGGACTGGGATATTTTAGAATCTCTCCTAAAATGACACTAAGTGATGAGAAAAAGATGAATCTCTTAAAATAGATGAAAGGAATTATTTGAACCAATAAAATAGTTATACGATTATACCCCTAATGAATTGAGACTTCCTAACAAACTTATAACTCATGAATATTTGTAATTTTATTTAAGTTTTAATTAGCATATTATTTGCATCTATGTTTTATGGTTGAATATAATAGGGAACTGAATATTAGATAATCTCTTTTCCCAATGAGAAGACTTTTTGGATCAATTTGAGTAAATCAAATTTTAGGGATGTGGGTGAAATATAATGCCACCTTATAAAGTTTACTATATTATTTTAGTAATATATACCTACAATGTAAAATAATACATTAATATAAAATATTACTTTTCATCTGTGCAACAATTTATTCAAACTCTTCAAACGCACCTTTCACATCAACTATTTTTCATCACTAAAGATAAAATATTTGAGTTATCTAACCCATTTTCCCAATGCGCATCACCATTATTTCCATGTAAGTTGTCCAGGTAACCTTTTGAATAGAGGCGTGGATACTGTCACTAGAAGTTTCACCCAAAGCCAAAATCTCCCCTATCCAACTCATACCTCCACTTAACCATTCTCGTGTTCACAATCACATACAAGCTTTATTATTGTTAGAACATGTTCTCAGTAATAATCACTAAATCTAGGTTAAATTTCTTTGTCTTGTATTTTTACCAGTTACTTCAAGTGACTTTTATAAGTAACCAAAAATTACTAATGACATAGTTTTAGGCTAATTCATCTTCTCCAAACTGTACTTTGTTATTAACAAAAGGTTATTAACAGTTCATTCTTTAATATGAATAACTTTTTGAGGAATCTTGTATGAGGCACTTTCCCCTTTCCTGAGGAAAGTTTGGGGGGGAAGAAACTATACCTTATATCTAGGCATGTATGAGATATCTTAGTTTAGTCTCAATATTTGATTAGGAATTAAAGCTCTTTAAAAATGCTACTGGGGCCAGCCCGGTGGTGTAGTGGTTGAGTTCATGTGCTCTGCTTTGGCGACCCAGGGTTCACAGCTTCAGATCTTGGAAGCAGACCTAGCACCACTCATCAAGCCATGCTGTGGCAGCATCTCACATAAACTGGAGGAAGATTGGCATTGGCACAGATGTTAGCTCAGTGACAATCTTCCTCAAGCAAAAAGAAGAGGATTGGCAAGAGATGTTAGCTCAGGGCCAATCCTCCTCACATCAAAAACAAAAGCTACTGACACATTCTGACCAATGATTTACTGTTGCTTTCCATTTCTTATTTCACCAACAAAACAAAACAACACAAAACCACTCCCTTTCTAGGAGAAAAACATTGAGAAAACAGGATTCACAAAAGATTTCTATTAAATATAATTTTTGGATGCATCAATATATAAATTAAAGACCATTTCTTTGTCAAATACTTCTTATCAACAGGGAATTAGATTTAAAATTTTACATATATACATATGCATATATATATACACACACACACACACATATACATAGTATTTGTTGTGTTACTCCTACAGTACCAATATTTTAACAATTTTAGAAACTTTGTATGTCATTATAATGTTTAATTAAATGAAAACATTTTAGAGTAGTAACATAATAACTCAACCTTCAGGAAATTCTGTTTTTCTTTCAAGATGATGCTTGGTGAGATAATTTATTAATTATACAAATATTTGATCAGTTGAAACTAGTAAAAAGTAGATCTAAATATAATAATTTATTAGTAGTTAATTCAACATTTAAATATGAAGTCAGGGGCCAGCCCTATGGCTAGTGGTTGTTTGGTGCACTCTGCTTTGGCAGCCTGGGTTCAGTTCCCTGGAGCAGACCTCCATCACTCTGCAGCCATGCTGTGACAGGACCCACATACAAAATACAGGAAGATTGGCACAGATGTTAGCTCAGAGCAAATCTTCCTCAAACAAAAAAGAGGAAGATTGGTGACAGATGTTAGCTCAGGGTGAATCTTCCTCAGCATATAAATAAATAAATAAAAGTCAGAAATAGCAATTGTGCTAGTCTTTGAAAAAAAAAAAAGGACTTATTTACAGAAAATTTTTAAAAATAAATAAAAACCTTTTTAATTCTGTCAAGACTTGTTTTTGATGTAACATGATCTATCTTGGAGTGTGTTCCATGTATGCTTGAGAGGAACGTGTATTCTGCTGCTGTTTGATGGAATGTTCTGTATATGTCTGTTAAGTCCATTTGGTCTACAGTGTTGTTCAAGTCTACTGTTTCTGTATTGATTTTCTGTCTGGATGATCTATCCATTGTTGAGAGTGGTGTATTGAAGTCTCCTACTACTATTGTATTTCTGTCTCTTTCTCCTTTCAGATTTTTCAATGTTTGCTTTATATATTTAGGTGCTCTGATGTTGGGAGCATATATACTTATAATTGTTATATCTTCCTAATGAAATGACACATTTATCATTATGAAATGACCTTCTCTGTCTCTTGTGACAGTTAAACAAACTTCCATTTTATCCTAGTAGTCAAATTATCCACACTAATGAGAAAATAAATCACTTTTTGTTAACATTAGAATCACCTTCAATATGTTTAGTCCATGAAAACTAACTCTAAAGAGATCATTTCCCATCAGAGCAAGATGGGAAATCCAATAGAAATATGAGCAGTGAGTAAGAATATGCAGTTCGTAGAAGATGAAATGCAAATTGCTAACAAACATATGAAGAGATATTCAAAGTCATTAATATCCAGAAATAAGCCACTAAAACAACAATGAGGCACTACTATATAACCGCCACATCAACAAACTAAAGAAAGCAGAAGGCAGGATAATATCAATTAATCGTAGTAAGATGGGACAAAGGTATTCCCAAACACTCCTGGTGGAAGTATAATATGAATATCAATGCTAGAGAATAATTTGATGGCCAAAGTAAGTATATTTGTATTTAGTAATTTATCAAACCTATTCCTGAGCATATATTCCAGAGAAAGTCTCAGAGAGCTTCAAAAGGAGACACTATTGGCCTGTTAACAGCAGCTTTGTATGCAATATCAGAAGGTTTGAAGCAATCCACTTGTCCATTTCTGAGAGGAAGGGTGAAGCAAAAGAAAGTGGATGCACAGTTTGGAATACCATGAAAGAGGTAGAAGCAGTGGACTAGAGGAACCCAGCAACATTGCTTATCTTAAAATGATTTAATATAATCTTGATTGGAAAAAGTAAGAAATGAACTGAGATCATATCACAACAACATACTTTAATTGTAAATACAGGCACATCAACATTTTCATGAGGAAAACTTTAACACACGCCTGGAAGACTCCAGGAATACGAACAAATGGATATATATAGCTTGTATCTGGATGGGACAACTCAAATTACAAAGAAATGTTGAACTTAATAGGCATATTATTGGTGATATTGTGGTTTAATTCTGAAATTACATTTGTTATTGAGCAAATGAATAATATATTTTTGGGTGTGAGGGTTTTCATTGGGGAAGAAGGGAGAAATCAAGGTAGAACAGAAGATGGTGAGAAATACCTAGTTTTGAATTTTAATTACAGGTAACAGTATGAACTCATATTTTCTAAAACATGTGTATATTTTACTTCTGTCCACAGAAACACCCCAGGAGCAGAAAGATCCCAGGAGCCAAGAACAAATCCAGATCCTGGTGCCCAAGACCATTCCTCACCAAAAGAAACCAGGGCTCCTTGGAGTAATTCCAGGTCTGCGGCAGAGAAAGCACAAGATGAATAAGTAAAAGTACAATGACTTGTTGATCTAGAAAGCCTGAAAGTGTTTGAGAAGATAATAGGGTCATTTCAAAAGCATGTAGGAATCATCTGAAGGGATTGCACAGTCCAAATTCAGGTCAATTCGAACATGAAGAAGAAAAATGACAGCAAGGGATTTTGACACATTGAATTTTTAAAAAATCAATGGATCAAAAGAGAAAGGAATAGAGAAAGGAAGAGCTCTTCTTTACAGATGAAAGTTAGGAATCATAGTTAGAAAATAATTGTCTTGCAGCTCCCAAGGTAATTAAAGACTGAGGGAATGAGACAGAGAAAACAGGCGACATGCCAACAATTGTAAATCTAAGTTCTTTGTTTTAGGCATCTTTCAACATTTGGTAGGTCTGTAAGTTTTACACATAAACAAAGCAAACTTTAAAAACATGCACACAGAATGCTACCACATTTTACAAGGACACTTGCTAATAGAAGGATACAGATCAAACAGTGTATAATAACTGTTTATGATGGGACAGGAGAAACATGAATAACGAAATGGGAAAAGGAGATCATATTTCATTGTAATTTGAAAGGAAAGTAATACGTGAAGCTTCCATTTTGCTAATGGAGGACAGAAACAAAAACAGCTAAGAAAAACATGGAATCGTATTTCAAGATCAATCAAGGCCTAAAAAATTTGTTTCACTTTAACTCTTTCTTCTTTAACCTTTTATCAAATTGAAGCCGTGTTTATAATTTTGGTACACACAATATCACAGAATAATATTTTCTTTTGTGTAGACCAACAGTATAATACATAAGGGTTCAGACATATAATTGCATAGTGAATGCCTCTTGCATTTTTCTAACTTCTAACACAGGACTTCAACAAGAGAATATGAGCTGGAATGATCTGAAGACAGAAGGATCCTTATCAATTAGTACCATTATATTAAAAAATTCATTTACTCAGAGACAAAAAGAGAGAGATTTTGAAATCATGTTATCTCCAACCTTTTAAATTTTACACTTCTTTCTTTCCAGAATAAATATAATGGCTTGATGTAGTAATCACATGGATATTTGCATATGAAAAGCATCTACTTAATTATATTTTGACTGCCAAATCTGCCCCAAATAGGAGACCAAAAACATCAAAATAAAATTATACCAGACCATCAAAGCAAGTAGAAGATCAGCAGGAAGTCGAGACATTAATAACGAGATAAGTCCCAGTGAGACATAATATGTTAGCACTTCTTAATTCTGTATCAACAGCATCACACTAGTTTTTTCTTTTTTATGCAAAACAGAATAATAAAAACTTTTAATTTAAAAGTGTCTGCATATGTAGATTGGTTATAAGAAGAGATTTCTGTGGAATCTATACACTTTGGAATCACTACAATTGGGTTCCTTTGAGTTAGAGGATTATAAAATTTAGGAGAGACTTGAAGAGACAATACAAAGGGAGGAGGTGACAATCCAGTCAGCTGCCTGAGCCAGTGCTCAAGAATCTATCATCCTCATTTTCTGGGTCTCCTTGCTTAAAGTTCCCAGAGCCTGAAAAAGATAATCAGTCTTTGCACATAAAGAAGACTCTAAGTGAGGGCCGGCCCAGTGGTATAGTGGCTGGGCTTGCACCCTCCACGTCAGCAGCCCAGGTTCGTTCATTCAGATCCCCAGTATGCACCTACACACCACACATCAAGCTATGCTGTGGTGGCATCCCACATACAAAATAGAGGAAGATTGGCACAGATGTTAGCTCAGGGCCAATCTTCATCACCACAGGAAAAAAAAAAAGACTCTAACTGGAATGGTAGTCTGCAGCTCTCAACTATGAAATACCAACTTCGATAAGCTGAGCCCTCACCCAAGATCTTTTTCACATAGATTAAGTCATGTTTTGCTTCAGAAATGCACTGATCAAGATGATCATGGAGCTTAAGCTTCAGAACCCATTAGATATACCCCTTGTCTATTAAAAAATGTGCCTCATTTTTCTTAAAGACAACATCAAAATTGCATCAGCTTTTGGAGCCATAAAGCTTGGATCTGTTAAACTAGCCAAACAAGGAGGCCATCAGACTGAGGCGGCTCTAACGCTATGGGGACTTATGTAAGCAAACCCAAACCTAAGCCAATAAATGCCTCAAGGTTAGGAACTCAAAATGCCAAGGAGAACCAATCACACACAGCCAACCAGGCCTTAAGCCACAGCCCACCAATCATTTCCTTTCTTTGCCTCTGCACCTTCTCTATAAAAGCCTCTCCCCAGCTCCTGGGGGTGGAGCACTCCTAAATGCTTCCAGTTTGGTGCTGCCTGATTCAAATAGATTTTTGCTCAAACTCTTCAAATGTTTCATATGCCTCAGTTTATCTTTTAACAGTTCTGGTGTCAGAAGGGAGAACCGAAGGAGGGATAACCAGCAACTAGGAGGCGGTACCTGCTGATCCCTTGCGCTCCCTGCTCTCTGCTGTCTCTGAGGTCGTGGCTAAGTCCCTGTCCATCCTGCATCCCAGCTCCGTAGCTTCTGTGTTGTGAACTTTAGACTTTATTTGGGCTTTTCTTTTTCTCGAATGGGTTCGAAACTGCCTGGAGCAGGACTAGGTCCGACTTGAAAACCAGACCAGGTTCACGGTCCGACTGAATCCAACTTAGAAATTGGTCAGTTCTGGGGTCTGACGAGGTCTGACTTAAGCACCAGACCAGGTCTGAGTCAGATAGGTCTGACTTCCACTGGACCGGGTCCAGTGTGAGGCCTCAGGTGAATAACATTTTAAGTCTGAACAAGCAGGTTAACCTTACAAGGGTAATCTTGGATTACAGCAGCCCCAGGAGAGAACTCTTCGCCGTCTTAGCTAAGCTCACCCATTCAGGGGGTGTCCTGGAGAAACAGGGGCCTCAGCCAGGCGCTCACTACAAAGGGTGCAGGGAAAGTTATTTTTCCTCCTCTACAGCTTCTGGTGACCAGGATGGGACCTGCTGGGACACCCCACTTGCTCTGGAGCCAGCGGACGGCACCCTGGGAAAACTGGTGGGAGCGGAGAGAGGGTAAGAATTCCTCCCGAAGGCAGGTCCCCCAGATCTCTGTCTGTGGTACCCCATCCAGAGAGGAAGGCCACATTTCACGTCATCCCTTCCTTCCAAATTCAGATTGCCAGGAAGAAACATTGGTGATTGATTCTTTCTCTCCAAGGGATAGACATTGCCTCTTGTTAGTGTCATTTTGTGTCCTGAGAATGTGGCTGGGCAACCGTCAGGTTGGAGGCCTCCGAAATATGGCCAGACAGAAGTGTGGACTGCTCTCCATTTGCTGCTAGGGTCCCACTGACTGTGCCAGCTCTCGGAGAGTTATGTACGTCTTTCTTCCGGTTATCTTTGGGAGGGGATCTGGATCTGAGGGGGCTCATATCTTTTGCACCCTCTTTGGGGATTCCTCTTGTGTCCATGGGGTTGTTTAATGTTGCCAGGAATATTTACTCTTTGTCCTGGCTGAAACCTGACAAGATATTTGAAAGGACTTTTATTTTCAAAGTAGCTCAGTGGTCAGAAGTTGGCCAAATTGGAAGCTGATAGCCAGAGTCAGATAGGAACTTTCTTTTTAGGCCTTCTACCCTAAGGTAAAATAAAACTATGTACCCAGATGGAAAGAAAAACATTCTGAAGACAAACATGTCTAAATCAAGATCATAGAACTGTTTTGATTTCCATCTCAGTTGAAGAAATCACCCTGATATAAAGAAGAAAATTGAGGATGATGTAGTTGGATGGCTGGGTCAGGTTGCAACCCAGTTCTTTGAGGAATTAAAAACAACTGTACTTGGGCCATTCTGGTGGCACAACGGTTAAGTGCGCTTGTTCTGCTTTGGCGGCCCAGGGTTCGCCTGTTCCGATGCTGGGTGTGGATGTGGCACCACTTGGCACGCTATGCTGTGGTAGGCATCCCACATATAAAGTAGAGGAAGGTGGGCACGGATGTTAGCTCAGGGCCAGTCATCCTCAGCAAAAAGAGGAGGATTGGTGGGCAGCTGTTAACTCAGGGCTCATCTTCCTCAAAAAAAAAAAAAAAAAACTGTGCTTGTCTTACACATTGTGTTTTTACAGGAAATGTGGCTTTAGAAACAATTCAAAGCCCACCAATCCTGTTCACCAATCTCAAAATTGCCCCTATTCGTCACAGAAGGTTTGTAGGTATTGTAAAATTCTGGATTTAGGAAACAAAAGTCCTTGGAGGAACGTGCATTCTTTTCCTGTACCTTTGAGACCTAAATGTTCTACTCCATCTGCTTCAGGCACTGAAGGCCACCTCTGAAATACAAACTTAAAGGAGGTAATTCTTATCAGAAGGGAAAAAAAGGGAAATGCTATTTGGAACCTAGGTGAATTAAAAAAAACCTTAAAAGTCTCCAGAAACATTACTAAAAACTTTAAGCCATTTAAGCAGGTAAACTTAACTTATGCCATCTATCAGAAATACAATTTGAATCCAAGTGTTCTTTTATAGACTAGTAAGTTTTGCATTATCATATCCGTCTTGTGGCTGAAGTGTTAGAACAACAGCTGTGAGATCTCTGTTTGCATCTGTCTGTACATTTGGCTATATTGTGAAGGTATGTTATGGATGTGTGATACTATGTATCTGAGCCAGCCCTGATGGCCTAGTGATTACAGTTCTGTGTGCTCTGGTTCGGCAGCCTGGGTTTGGTTCCTGAATGTGGTTCCTGGGTGTGGAACCATGCCACGCATCTGTCAGTAGCCATGGTGTGCCAGCAGCTCACAGAAAAATCAAAAGAACTTACAATTATACACAACTATGTACAGGGGCCTTCGGAGGGAAAAAAAGGAAGAAAAAGGAGGAAGATTGGCAACAGATGTTAGCTTAGGTTAAATCTTCCCCTGCAAAAAAAAAAGTCTAATCTAAGATTCCTTGTGAAAAGTTCAGGCAAAGCAGATATTTAAAGAGCCTTATATAGTTAATCACTATTCTTGCTGCACTTATATAAATAATCAGGCCAAATTGAATGAGATTAGACTTATTCTGAAAACAAATTAGTCCTGTGATTATCTCTGATAGAAACGAGGGTGACTGTAGAGGAAAAAATTATGTTTTATTAGAAAATTATGACATAACCTCTTTGTGGATGTCAGATTATAGTCCTATTCATTGTCTTTAAGGCTTTGTTATATATTTTTAAACTGAACTGAATCCTGAATTCTAGTTCTAGTTTCCTCAAATATGTGGGCACAACTCTCCAAACTAACATTTTTGATTTTCTCCCACCCTTCTGATTTGGAATCACTAACAACAAAGACTACCCTTGAACCTCCCTGGAAGGGACCATAACAAGTCCTCCTCACTATCCAGACAACAGCCAGACTTCAGGGACTTGAACCTTGGGTCCACACCCCCAACTAAAAAGAGCTCTTCCAGCTCTTCTAGGAACTGCACACCAGCTAAAGATCTAAAATTAAAATCTACTAGGGAGGTTCCTCCCCATAAGCAGGGGACATCTTGAGGTGGTCAGTTCTTCCGAGATCTCAGATCAACATCTTCATCTCCAATATGGAAACTTCATTCCTTTTGTCTTTTCGCTACTTACTTTTTTCTTTCTATTAATGCAAGGGAAGACAACCCTCCTTAACTCTGGCACCTATCTCTGAATGTAGCGCTAAGGCCATGGCTGCACTGCAGAAATCCCCAGACTTTCTTGCTAAGGTGGTTTTAGATAATAGAATTGCCTTAGATTACTTATTGGCTAAACAAGGAGGCAGCTGTGCCATAGCAAATACTTCCCACTGTATCTGGATCAACACCTCTGGTGGTGTAGCAAATACCAGAAATTAACAAATAAGCCACTTGGTTAAAACAAGTTGATGATGCCCCTTCAGGAAAATTCTTTGATTTATTTGATACCAACTGGTCTGGTCCATGGGGGCCCTGGCTAAGGAGTGTAGTTCCGTCTCTTGGTATTATCCTCCTGACAGTCATCATTGTTGTCTCCCTGGTGTGCTTCGTTCTCTCAAAGGTCTTGGATGTTCACAAGCATCAGCAGTTCACAGATGGCCTCACTGCACTTGGAGAGACGGACACGAGACGAACAGCAAAAGCAATTCTCCCATGGATCTGACGTCACAGCCTATGAATTTCGCAATGAGACAAGAGCAACTTAACTCTGATGGTGACCAAGAGTGGCGCTAAACCAAATTTTTGGTCAATCTCTCCGGTATGAGAGGATCATCAAAAGGGCTGACATGTTAACATTAAACAAGGAGGCCATTAGACAGGTGGCTCTAATGCTGTGCAGCCTATGTAAGCAAACCCAAACCTCAGCCTGTAAATGCCTCAAGGCTACAAAATTAAAACACTAAGGATGACCAGTCATGAACAGCCAACTAGCCTTTAAGTTGAGCCAATCAATCATTTCCTCACTTTGCTTCTGCCTCTTCTCTGTAAGTCTCTCTCAAGTTCCTGTGGCTGGAGCACTCCTAACCACATCCAGTATGGTGCTGCCTGATTCGAATCAATGTTTGCTCAAATAAACTCTTAAAATTTTTAATATGCCTCCGTTTATCTTTTAACAATTCCATCCACGTGCCATCTTCCTCAAAGACAAGAGAGTCACTCAGTAATAACGCTTCCCACCCATCCTCAGGACATTTTCTCCACCACATCTGCCAATTACGCTTTACGCAAGTGTCAGGAGGGACAGACAACATCTTGAATACTATAAGGTAGACAGTGTGCCAAATTGACCACGATAAAGATTTCACAAACCATGTAAGTTCCTTTAAAAAACACGGATGCCATTGAATTCTAGGGATGGGGATAGTAATAACTATTTCATTTCAGTTGTGAGGATTAAATGAGTTAATACATAAGTAGTATAAACAGAACAACTTGTTACATAGAAAACAATCAATTTCTGTTAGCTATTTTTAATTATTGTTTTTCTTGTTATTGCTGTTTTTAGTCTCTTTGTATCTTTTTTTTTGTTTTTAAAGATTGGCACCTGAGCTAACAACTGTTGCCAATCTTCTTTTTTTTTTTCTTTCCTCTGCTTTATCTTCCCAAAACCCCCCGGTCATAGTTGTATATCTTAGTTGCAGGTCCTTCTAGTTGTGGGATGTGGGACGCTGCCTCAACGTGACCTGACGAGCGGTGTCACATCCGCGCCCAGGATCCAAACCCTGGGCCGCCGCAGCGGAGCACGAGAACTTAACCACTTGGCCATGAAGCCAGCCCCCCAATCTTCTTTTTTTTTTTTTTTCCTCTTCGTATCTTTTACAGGCAGACTAATTAGCTTTGATGAAGTAATTTGAAGAAATGTAAAAAAAAGGAAATATATTGAGGTGCAGTAAAAGGATCCTGTGGCAGCGCAGGTGGGGTGGCTTCTAATTTAGGCAAATAGAAGACAAATACATCAGCCTCGACAGGAGGCCAGAGGCTGAATGCTTCCTTTGACTGGAGAAGAATGCAGCATAAAAGGAAGCATGAGAAATGTTTAAAAATGAGCATAGTAACAATAAAAACAAGAGCATTGCAAAACAGAACAATGCAAGTAAGAGCTGAATGTCAGTAAATAAGTGGGGAATAGTAGAGGGATTCTCAAATGGTGGAGTTACATTGAGGTTTTGAGCCTAAGTACCAAAGAAAGGTCAATATATTAAAAAAAAAAAAATAGGGCCCCCAGAGATTGCTTTTAGCGGGAAAATGAATTACAGCTGATGCTGGACTGAGTGGAAAGGTGCCAGAGGACTCTGGAATTCTCGAGAACACTGGGATAGAGGTAGAGGTGGGGTGCATGTGATGGGTAAATATGGATGAAATTAATTTTTTAGTGACTCTCTCAAAGTAGAGTACAGCTGACTTTACCAATGGATGGACGGTAACAAAGAAGAGAAACCCAAATGAAAACCCTAACCCTAGATAAACATGCATCTTGTGAAAAGCGTGGAGGGAAGAAGAGCTAATAAAGGTGACAAAGCAACAGGGAGAGAGAAGTTACTAAAGTGAGTTTAGGAAAAATACTTCACTGAGACTAAGACAAGCCAAGGATAAGGAAAACCAAGAAAGGACCTTTGGCTTTGGGGATTAGGAGTCCAACCGTGAAAATTTAAGAAAGGGATTTCTGTGGAGAGATGCAAGTGAAAGTCAAATTGCTTAACCAGTGAGGAAAGGCATAGGTCAGGAATTTTGACAGTGAAAAGGAGAGAAAACTCTTATCCCAGCCATGATTTTATGTAATCTCAATAAAGTCTCTTGCAACACTTCTCCAAATCCGTCTCCCCTACTCCAGACTTCTCATTTGAATCTGTTATAAGCATTTCATTTTAGGAATCTTTCCAATGCGAAGATCAAATAGTAACACCCCCTTTCTCAAACATATGGATGACTTCATTGCAACGTCTAAATTAGGTAAAATTTTTCAGACTAGGCCTCAAGGTCCTCCAACATAGGAAGTAAATGCTACTCCCCATTTATTCTCTGACTGCTCCCAACGTATACTCTGTGTTATTGCAAAATTGTAATATTACTATTCTGCAAATATGGCTGAACGTTCAAGCTTCTGTACATTCATGGTCTTTCTGCCGCTTAGTTCAGAGTAACACTCCACAGCCGTGTTCTGCGTTCTAACATACACGTCTGCCCCATCCCAAGTGCTGCTTTCCTCAACAAACTTTTTGTGATTTCTGTGGACTGAATTGTCTCCCTGCCATATTCATATGGTGAAGCTCTGATCTCCTGTGTGATCCTATTTGGAGATAGGGTTTCTAGGAGATAATTAAGGTTAAAGGAGGTCATAATTCAATAGGACTGTTAGCCCTGTAAGAAGAGCGAGAGAGAGAGAGTGAGCAAGCACGCAGAGGAAAGGCCCTGTGAGTTCCAAGAGGCCTTCTGCAAACCCAGCAGAGAGCTCTCACCAGAAAGCCAGTCCTGCTGGAAACTTCATCTCGGACTTTCAATCTCCAGAACTGTGAGAAAAGACATTTCTTTGTTTAAGCCACTCAGTCTTTGGTATTTTGCTATGGTGACCTGACTTTACTAATACATTGATCTAAAATGAGATCATCATCATTTGCTCTTTATCCATATGTATAGAATTCATTTTTGTTAAACTGTATAATAATTATTATAGTCTAAAGAGCATTATATCTATTTTTGTAGCTGTTATATCAAAGATATTAGGATAAAATTCATGGAGAGGAAGAAATAGAAATTTTTTTTTTGTATACCCTATATATATTATATTACCCTATGTATATATATATATATATACTGCACATTACTATATAATTATTATACTGAATTGAAATTATAAAAATTCTAAAACTCTAACCAAATCAGATCCTATTAATAGAATTACTGTGTGTGCATGAATTCATGAAATAGTGTCCCCTCTGAGAAGTTAAGAGTGAATGCCCAGGCCTGATTTTCTGAAAGTACCATACTTGAAAACTTTGCCTTGCATATCATACACACATATCTGAAAATATATGTGGATATTAAAACTGATGAATATGTAACTGTGAAATTGGAGAAGTCACTTTCTTCTGGGACCACATTTTACAGATTCAGAAATGAAAGGAGTAGAATATGATCTCCATTGTTCTCGATGATTTTCACCTATGTGTCTAGAGATTTGAGATGAATAAATATAAGCCAACAAATTCATGATGTTTTCATTGTAGCACTGTCTCACAGCTATGATCTTATCAATAGAGTGGCAAAAGCACTTATGTGCTAATATGTTGACTATGGGTAGAAATTATGTGCAACACTGCCTGTGAGTAAATGAACAAGAAGCAAATATAAGAATCTTCAAAATACACTACTCATGCTCCTGGTATTAGCTAAGGCTTTGCATTGGGCAATTTAATACGGTATTGTATCTTTACAACATTCTATTATGTTATTACTAGGATCCCATTTGGAGGGGAGAAAGCTAAAGTCCAGAGAATCAGAGTTAAATTTCTCAAGATTTTATATTTATATAATATTATGTAATTATTATACACTACATTTAATATAACATAACATTATAATGTTAATATATATGTATGCATTATATACTGCTACACTATATGATATATAACATATATTAATCAATAATAAATAATATACTAACAATATATAATTATATGATATAATATATAGTTAGAGAAAGGATTAGCACTCTAATGCTTGTGCTTTTTCCAATATTCTGTATGGACTAAAGCTTTAACACAGCATTTTGTAATTTAAAAATTATAAACAAATTGGAGAAAAGATAATCACTTGAAAACACAAGTAATTATGTTATTATTTGTGTCTATAATGAAAAGTACAAAGAAAAGTACAAAATAAAGCATCTCTTGCTATACTCAGTATTAAAACCTCTTATCTTAGATTTACTCTTTTCATTTTGGTTTTTTGAGATGCGTGGTAAATTTGCACACAAGGAATAAACTGAATTCTCCATATCTTTAATTTAATCTTGAAACTTGACATATTATAGTGAATTTCATTTGCTTCTAAGTAATGTGCAGTATGAGTTTAGTTCATCAAATTATGAAATTCAATATTTTTGTCTTCCAGGTAATGAAAAAATTTTAAATAAATGACATTTCGGTCTACTATATTACATTTGGTTGTGTGTCATAGATAAGAGTGGAAAAAAAGCAAAAATCTAAAGCATTTACATTTTTTAAAAGTAAGACTGCTGTTTAATCTCTGTAACCTCTGAGGTATTTTTTATTTTTCTGCTAAAATTAAAAAAATATTTCCTGGGGTCGGCCCTGTGGCCGAGTGGTTAAGTTCATGCACTCCGATTCGGCGGCCCAAGGTTTCCCCAGTTGGGATCATGGGCACGGACATGGCACCACTCATCAGGCCACACTGAGGCAGCGTCCCACATGCCACAACTAGAAAGAACCCACAACTAAAATATACGACTATGCACTGGGGGGATTTGGGGAGGAAAAAGCAGGAAAAAAAAAGATTGGCAACGGTTGTTAGTTCATGTGCCAATCTTCAAAAAAAAATGTGTATATATTTCTTAAGCTTGTGCTGCACACATTACGTTGGCTATTTTAAGATGATAAGCATTTCATATATCAGACATTTAGCATAGCTAAAAACGAACACTTTAAAAAATGGACTGAGGGCTTAGCATACCAATTAAAATTTATAGCACTAAATTTAATGGCCAAATTTGAGATGTGGTTAGCTCAGAGCATAAAGCTGTGAGAGAAACCTGTCAGTCCCCACCCCCTCCTTCCTCCGACCTCCACTGCAGTTATATTGTGATCTCTCATTTTTAACTTCTTTGCAACTTCCCACACTTTCCTACTTATCATGCAAGATCCATATCTATTAAATTCCTCCATGTGTCTTTCCAACCTCCCAATCTTCCCTTTAAGTAATTATTCCATTCTGACCAACTCCTCTTCATGAGCTACCAGCTAGCTGGAGGATGGTAGAAAACCTCTGCCTGCAACTGGTGCCATGTGTGTCTCCATCCACAAAACTAGAGAACTCTTGATGGTCATGTGGAGTTCTGACACTTCTAACACGTCATGCATGTTGTCCACTTAAATTGAGTTCTCACTCGCGAAAACTTTGGAAGTGCAGAGACATTGTCCAGTTTACCATTTTGGGGACAGACAGCCATTATTGTCCGTCACCATCACACAGTTCTCCATTCTCAAGGAGCCCAGAGAGGGAAATTCCCCTTTCGCCAGCCTAGTCTAGGCCTTTCTTATCTTCTGCCCACATTTCTGCAATTTCTTCATCTCTCTATCTCCACGCTCGTCATCCCTCGGTTCATTATGTACACTACCACAACAGAGGTCTTCCTAAAATATCCCTTTGCATTTACTAGTTTTTAGCTCTTGAACATCATGCTTTATTATTACCTATAAAATACAGTTCTAACTGGTAAACTAGATGCTCAAGGCTCTTCCATGATCGAGTCCTAAGTTGTTTGCTAAACTACTTCCATTACTTTCCTACAAGAAACTTCTATACTTCTGAACTTGTCTTTTAGCAAACATTGAAAGAATGTTATACATCTTTCCAGTCCCTCAAAATTTTACTGCCTTAAATAATCTTTCTCCTCATCAACGTCTACCTTTCTTCAAAGTCGAACCAATTCCACATTGCAGTGAAGGTTATAACCACATCTTTTAGTGATATCTTCCTTCACAAACTCCTATACACTCGTCTGCCTTGTCATCTGGCTTTTATTAATGGTATATTATAATATTGATTTTTATGTATATGTATTGTCTCTTACTGGCTACAAGCTTGCTAAGGATAGAGACTATTACCAATAAATTTATGTCAATTGTGGCCCTGTGGCTGAATGTTTAAGTTCGTGCATTCCGCTGCGGCGGCCCAGGGTTTCGCTGGTTCAAATCCTGGGCGTGGACGTGGCACCACTCATCAGGCCATGCTGAGGCGGCATCCCACATGCCACAACTAGAAGGCCCCACAATTAAAAATACACAACTATGTACCGGAGGGCTTTGGGAGAAAAAGGAAAAATTTTAAAAGAATTAAAAAAAAAATTTATGTCAATTGTAACAGAAAAATTAAAGCTACTCAGGCATATATACAATCAAGGAATTTGGGGGTTAGATTCAAAATAACCAATCAACCAACTAACCAATATTTAACACCTACTTTGATTATGACAGATATTAGATTTCAGGGATTTTTAAAAAATGAATAGGACATAGTCTTTGTTCTGGTCTCAAGAGAAGAACAATGTAATCTTAATAACATACATGAATATGAATAATTACACCTCAAAAATGCAGCTTATCATAAGATGCTATAGAGAGAATTAATGCTGTACATTTATTTCACTTTAACCTGTATGTGGACCAAAGTTTCTATCAATGGTAGGTGTCCCCTTGAGATACAAAGAATCTGAAACAACAAATAAATAAAGGAGAATGGAAATTAGAAATCCTTCTGAGACATATCTTTAATGAATGATCCACACAAACTGTTTGAGATACAGCCAGGTGCTCAGAAATAAAATATTAAATCTTGCGTCCTAGGACAGTACACCCAAGTCAATAAATTCAGTTATCATCATCTTAGACTTCAGTTTACTTAGTATAATACCTTCAGTATCTACTCTCATTAATATGCCCAGACACCTGGCAGGCAAGATCCTGCAAGTATTTCTGTGCTTGAGCTATCTCCTTCCTTACCAGACCCTGCAGATCAGGACAACTCTGGCATCCATGGAGGTAACGTAGTGTGGAGGGCCAGGATTTAGCCCTGACACAATTGCTATCCTTTCGCTAAACTACTGTCCAAATGTAACCATTGAAACTTTTGGGAAGGTGAGCTCTTGTTTTATAGACAGGGATGGTAGAGGGTGGAGGTGTCGGAGGAGGGTAGTAGGTGACTTTCTCTAGCAAGAAATATTTAAGAAATTTGGAAGTTCAGAGTTTTCAGTTGTACTTGTGTCTTCCTACTTTCCCCATCTGATGATTTAGGTGCCCACGTTGACCCCCCAAGACCCTTAATGCCCTTCCCTTAGAGACCCGGTGATGTTGTGCGTGAATTGGTACCGAAGCTCTGCAACAGTTTTAGTCAGGGCCTGAGCCTCAGGCTCGAGCACAACTTCCCCTGCAGCTGCATGAGCTACGGGACATTTCTGAAGCTGACATAGAAGATCCGATTTTCCTCTTGTTACTGGTTTCCTCTTGTATGTTGAGAAATTTTAAAATCTCAATTTGTCTTTTTCTTGGGCCATCAGAAGCAGTTGGCCACACTACACTGTGATGATATCACCACAGCAGATAAGTGCTGCAGCCACATTATCTTCCCGTTAGCTGTCCTCCACCTACACTGCATCCCATACCATCAACAGTGACAATTGGAGTAATTATTGAAACTATCACATGACATACATTAATGAGTGTCACATTTTTCCTGGCAATTAAGTTATCTACACGCTAATGCTCATCAAATATTTGTGCAACCCAGTCCCAAAGTTCCACTTTGAGATTCCCACCCTACCCATTTATGGGCACTCTTAGTACCAATTATTTTATCAGTTAAGTTTCCAGCAGAACATACATGTCAACAAAAAATTAATGACTAACAAGAGTTTAATGCAGTGACTATAATCATAAAGGTGTAAAAAGGGTTAAGAGAAACAAACAAGGTGAAGCATCCCAAGGCTAGCAGCACGAGAAGCTTCACCTAGGACTGAATGGGCCAATAGGGGATAGCTGCTTGCCTTCTCAAGACTCAAGCGGGCCATCTGAAAGAGCCGTGGGACTCGGCTTGGCAGTCAGGCAGCTGTAGGGATAAATACCCTCCCTCGTCCCTCTTTCCCACCGCACGCCAGCCTCCTGCCAGTGCATCCCTGTGGACAAAACCTACAGGAAGCCCAGGGCAAGGGAGCAGCACTAATGTAGTTCATAAATCCCCACCTTTTGATTCACAGAGCAGGTCCGAGAAGGTTGGGCGGTAACTGCACAGGAAAATGAGGAATGACTATACATCAGAACTTCAAGGACATGCAGACAGCAACTCTAATGTCTCCTTTCAATATAACTTTCAATAGTCATTTAGCTATATAATATTAGAATGCATTTTTGTCCTTTTAAGCATAAACTCTAACTTTTTACCCACTAAGTGGATAAAAACCTCACTTTTCATTAGAGGGATTCTTGACCCAGGTAACTTCTATGCTTGAAGAGAAATCCTCAGGATCAAGAATAGCTTCCCAAATAATTGAAAAGCAATAAAGCAATAAAATTATATTTAAGACTGGCTTTCATATTTACCATTCATGTAATTTCTAAAGCAAAATGATTTAGAATTGTGTTTTTTTAGTACAACCAACTCCCTCATGAGTACATAAACCTTTGAAAGTGAATGACTCTAAGGCACTTGAAATTACCAGAACCTGGATGCCAAGTAGGTCATATCTGAGCCTCACTTCACACAGCAGCACTGGGGAGCCCATGCGAGCAGGCCTGTGATTAAAGCTGAGAAGGGTGAAGTGATGTGAACAGAAAATTAAAACCAGGGACAACCCATTTTCTAAGGACTGGATGATTTTCTGTCCTACTTATCTTAGGGAGACAATGCTTACCCTAAATGGTAACCCTTCTGGATATTATATAATATGATAACTGCCCTTCAGTTGGTTGTGACAATGTAAGCTGTAGATTAATTAGTATACACTTAGAGAATCAAGTGCAAAGAAAGTGGAAATGGGCCATTCATAATATGCCAGAGCTGGGATGCTAGAGAAAGAAGGCATTGATGTCACTACTCTATAAAAAATTTAAAATTTCAGAACAAAAGCCAAAAAGAAAAAGTTTCTTACCTCCATTTCCATAAATTTGTGTGTGCTGACAATTTTTTAAATATTTGAGTCTTACAGAGGTGTATTTCCTAGGGCCTCCAGAGCTAGGCTACATGGGTCTGGGTCTCAGCTCCACCACTGACTAACGGCATAATTTGAACAATTTATTTAATGTCTCTGTGCCTCAGTTTATTCACCTGGGAACTAGAGTCATAACAGTATTCACCTGAGAATGTTGTTGTGTGAATGATGTGGATATGAAAGTATTTAAATTAGAATAGAACCGAGGACACAATAAGTACTGTATGTGTTGGCACTTTTTACCATTACATACAAATGCAGTAGATTCAAGAGCAAACAAGTGTAGACCTGTGATTAACACTTAGATGGGATAGGTGGCATAGTGGTTAAGTTCACGCACTCTGCTTCTGTGGCCTGGGGTTCACCACCTCAGACCCTGGGTGAGGACCTAAACACCACTCATCAGGCCATGCAGTGGAGGCATCCCACATACAAAATGGAGAAAGACTGGCACAGAAGCTAGCTCAGGACTGATCTTCCTCACCAAAAAAGAAAAAAAAAAAATTATAAGGGATTCTAGGATGTGAACTAAAGGGCAAAATGCAGCAATATTTACTAAGGTCTATGCTTATTTCTATTGAAAAACAGAAAAATGTGTAAATGATATGTATGAAAACTATGTATGAATGAAGCAAAACAGAATATTTTAAAAATTAATAAATAATAATATGTCTGGTATCCACCTTGAATATTTAATGCAAACTCAAAACATATTAGTTAATGCTAATGGCTGACAGAACTTAAAAATATTAAGAAAAACATAAAAAGAACAGTGCTTAATACCATAACGTATGATACCCAGAAAAAACTGTATTTAAATTAAATTGTATAGCCTAAATATCTTAATTAGTAAAGATAAAGGTGAAAAATAAGCAATTGAATTTTTTTATTTTAAGAAATTAGAATAACTATTAAAAAAAGGGCAACTAGAAAATAGGAAAGTAATAAAGATAAAGCTGATGTAAACTGAAATATGAAACAAAAGCTATTTGAAAAACTAAATAAATCTAAAATATGATACTTTGAAAAGATTAGTAAAATAGATTAACTCCATTCAAGCCTTACCAAGGCAAAAGCTAGTGAGCAGAAATCACAAGATCAGGGAGCAAATAGGAACCAGCAGAATAAATACACAAGAAAGTAGGGCAATTATAGGCAAACTCTTAGTGAACTATATAGCAGTAAATTTAAAAATTTAGAAAAAAGTTATGATTTCTTAGCAAAATACAAGTTATCAAAGTCAAATCAAGAAAATAGGAAAAGATGAATAAGCCACTTACCATTAACAAAACTGGAAAAGATTTTTAGATCTTTGCTGTTGAAAAGGCCACCAAGAAAAAATGGGTTATTTCTCTCTCTTAAAGAACAGATAACTCCAGTATTGTTTACAATGTGAGAATATTCTGACTTTGAGTTGTTGAATTCTGCAGGCATCAGCTGAGGTTTAGTTATTCTCTGTAAATGGGATTTTTCCGGTTAAACCCTCATTGTCCTCAGGAAAGACTCCATCAGTCTCTTATCTAGTAACTCTACTCTTTGAGTTAGAAATAAATTTTAAATATATTTTCATCAAAAGAAGGTATTG